>NC_133972.1:38378802-39012135 GCF_047716275.1 Strix uralensis | reverse complement strand
GTCTTTTTATTAGCTTTTATTTAATTAGCATTATTAGATTCACATTTCCATGTTAAAAAGAACTCATCATATTTATGAATAGCATGGTTATAAAATATTTGATTTATCCAACTTGTTAAAAATAGTTCACATTTTTCAGTTTCTCCATTAGTTAATGTTTATTGCTGATGTCAGCACACTTGTGCTTATAATGTGGTGGCACTCCTTCCCAAGTTGTCGTTCCAAACATCTGAGGGAGGACTTTTTCTCATTCTTCCCGAGAGAAGTTTAGTCTGATTAGAAGTCAATAGTGAACGCATCATTCCCTGGAAGCCCCCTTCCCCTCCTATATGCATTGCTTCCCATGGACATTCAGCACTGAGACTCAAATTTTAACCTCATGCCACATGCAGTAATGCCACTGTAAGAAATCAGAATTGTCCTTGAAAGGGAGGCTTGGGAATCCTCCATTCCCATTCCAGTCTTCTTTGTATCACTAACTGTTCTTTATTTTGATACAATAGGTAATGTAGCAGTGACTTAATACCACATCACCACATAAGACTAAACACTACTTTGTGAAACTACAATACCTGAAAGAACTTCAAAATATCTTAATTATCCCACACACAAAGATTAAAGGAAGGAAGACAGTCCCAGGAATACAGAAGCTGCTTAATGTAATCATACTTCAGGATTACTCTTGGTTATTAAGGTCCTTTTTGGCTAGGGATGTTGTGAAGGATTGAAGTCGCTCATTGTTTGCCTTATTACCTTCAGCAAAACATCTGAGGAGCAGGAACACTGCGTTTGCTCTCCAAATCTAGCCTTCAGCTTTGTGGCGCGCATAATCTTTGCATGATAAAAGTTCAGGCTGTATCCCGAACCCTAATTGGTTTGGGCTCCAGCATCAAAAGTTGGCGGTGTACTTCAAAATATCTCATTAATCTAATCTCATGATTTTGGGGCCATTGCAATGTTTTTTATGTCTAGGATTTGCATCTATACTGTCATGCATGTGTGGATCTCAGAATATTCTCAAGACCTAACTCTCCCATAATTCACACCACAAATCCTTAAACTAATACCAAGGCGTTATTTTAGCATGAGTGCCAGGAGGTGGAAAAACTCTCGCTATACTCAGAAACACTGATTATACTCAGTGGCTTTGTGTGGGCCAAGCTTTTGTTCAGGCAGTCTGCCTGGTCTGCACCCAGGCAAAATCAATCATAGTAATGGTTCATCAGCTAGTACTGGGAGGTTGTTTTTCTTTATAACAGTGCAGATTATTTAAAACCAACAGGGCTATTTACAAAAGTGTAGATGGAAAATTTGTGGGACATGTGGCTTAGCGTGTGCATGTGTGCAGTCAAACCCACTTTTCAGTTCGTAGTCTAGACATGGCCTTATGGCTTGGATTTGGAAACACTGAACCTCACAGAGATGAAAGTAGGGTTTCATACCCTAAGGCAGATGGGTTGGAATGTGGAGAAAACCTAATAATGCAGGTTACTTTAAAGTCTGCAGTATGACTGTGGTCAATTCCGTGCTTTTAAATGGGGAGGGGGGAATTTAATCTCATCAAAAATTGGCAGGTACAATTCAAGATAAATAGTTTGAATCTCTAGTGACTGTGGTTTGGAAACAAAATTAAGCTTCTAATAAATATCTGTAAATTTTCTTTCTGAATGTTCTGCTAAACACAACTTCTCTCTTGGAGGCAGCTGTAATAATACAGTATTTTACATTTATAAAGTGCTTTTCATCCCAAAAATTCCCAGCAGACTTTGCAAACTGCATTCATTTAAAATCACCTAAATGTGACTAAACTGCATGGGGAGCAACAACCAGACATGGAGGCACAACACATACCTTGGACCACAGAAGTTTTGGCCAAAAACACTAGACTAAAATTCTATCACTATTGAAAGAATAATACTTTTTTTATCTACATGAAATGGCCAGGACCCTGGATTTTTCAAAATACTTTGTTTATCATAAACTTTACCAGTCCACTAAGTACTTGGGAAGGTAGAAGCAGTGAAATGATTTGGTTGGGACTAGAATAGTAGTAGCCAGGGTGTCTTAAAACGAATGCTTAGTGTGTTACGCTTTCCTTGCCAGATATACCTGGATATTAGTTCCAGCTCCCTTTGTTTTGCATACAGATGAGACAGTTGTCGGGTACAAAGCCTTAATGAGGCTGCAGACAAGCAAAAGCACTTTCCTATAAGAGGGTGATGAACTGAATGTTGCTAGCAATCGTTTGCCAGACTGGTATGTATGCTCTGTTAAAAATAGAAAATAATGAACATAGCAGTAATTTTGAAAGAGAAGAAGTACTGCATGTAAGCAACTAATGCAAGTAATAGTATTAGTTGACTGGATATGTTAAGATCATGAGCTTTTTCATTACAGTGGAAATAAAATGGAGGGTATAGTGAGTGCTCATTTTGTTAGGTTACAAAACTGTCATACAGCATTATGTTTTGACATCAAGCTTGTTAAAAGACCCCAAAATGCTCCATACAAGTTAGAACTCAAATGTCTACTTCTTTAGAAGAAAGTCCTCTCATGGATTTCAACTGAAATTGTGCATAAGTGAAGCAGGATCTAGCTTGCTAAAGAGTAGCTGCACCATTCACTGAAATGCTATTAGTTAAGACTGGAAAAGTAATGGACTTAGTACATGGCATTAGAAATATTAAATCAAATTGAAATGGCATTTTTGTACATTGAGACAAAAGTCTTAACAAAATAAAAATGTGTTTCACCAGAAGAAATAGATTACACTGATTCTCGTTTTATGTAGTCCATGCTACCTCACTCCTGCCAAAGGGCCAGTCCTTATCCAAGCATTTTAATTAAATTATCAATAGAACACTTATGGACAGATCATGACTCATATGGTACAGATAATAAACATATATAAAAAACATTTTAAAATGTACATTTTCCTTTTCCCTTTCTAATTGTAAACTATAATCTACATACTTTCAATAGTTTCTGGATGAGTTTTTGGAAGAATTCTCTTAAAATTGGACCATTTTAATTTTAAAAGAAAATAATGATAACAATTGATGTTGTTTCTTGGGACCTATTGTTCATTAAAGTTATTTTTTTCTTTTCCACACATGGTCTGCTGGCCAGGCTGTGTGTTCTGTGCCACAGGCTGTAAAGTCTTTTATACAGTAGTTCTTTGTTCCAAGGATAACTGTTTAGAAAAACAAAAAGAAAACACTGGGTTTTTTTCAGTGTATGGAATGCAAATTTTTCTTGTTTCTGAGATTGTATTTGCAGGAGAAACATAAAAAAAAAGGAAAAGTGATTTTGCCTGTCCACTTTAGTTGGTTCACGAGAATGGTTTATGGTTTAGTTTCTGTCAGCTTTACATTTGCTGAAAAAGACAGCCACTAAAGCAAAGCGCTACTTTTTATTAGAGCCTAAGAATCTGAGACTATGGAAGCCACAAAAAATTATGCAGACTATTCATTCTAAAGGCTACAGATATGGCAAAATATTTGACACACACATGAGAAGTATTTAAATGTTATTTGTTACTCTTTTTTAAATGGAAGATTAAACAGAGCATGGGTCCAATTTTACTGCATTTCCCAAAGCTTACTTATTATTGGAAGGCCAGGGGAAATTGCTAGATGATTATATACAATATATCCAGGTACTTTTGTACTGAACTTTATAACCTGTATTTGACTAAAGAATGTGTTTCAGAAAGGCACTGAAATGTGAAGGAAGACTTCAGCAGATGCAGAATCCAACTCTTCTGCTAATATGGACATTCACCCTTGCTATTAAGAATGTATGTCTTATCTGTAGTCTGAAGGTTTGGGCTTTCATTCTTTGGCTGCACAAAGATTTCTCATCTATAATACTACTCAGTACTTTTTCTTGTAAAGGTACAGGCACACTAGGTTTCAGTAATCTCTAAGTC
Organism: Strix uralensis; assembly: GCF_047716275.1. Taxonomy (NCBI): domain Eukaryota; kingdom Metazoa; phylum Chordata; class Aves; order Strigiformes; family Strigidae; genus Strix; species Strix uralensis. The sequence goes on along the minus strand of NC_133972.1, from coordinate 39,008,204 downwards.
TTCTTTTATTTCTCTCTCATTTATCACTGTTCAGTCTCTCAGACAGCTACCAAGCTACTCAGCTGAACACAAAGGAGTTATTTTTGTTTCTAAGAATATGGTATGAGGCCTAGTATATACAAAGTACAAAACATCAAGGCATTTATGAGAAAAATCTAATTTAAGAACAGTGCTGTCAAATTCTCAGCAGTATCAGAGTGAAAAATACCTTAATAAAAAGTTATATGTGTCCCTACCTTTTACAAGTTTTGCTTCATCATGCAAGTAGATACTGCTGGAAAATCAATTAGTTTATTTGGACCCCCCTCAGCCCTGTTTTTTTGACATGTAAAGATCATATAACAAGAAGTGTGCCTGTTTCAGGCTGGTTGAAGATTTTTCATTGAATGCTGGCCATTTGTACCTCTGCACAGTCCAATTATGCATTCTCTCTAGAAACATCTTACAGTAAAAAATTCCAGAAGCATTGGACTGATTTCATTGAAATGTGCTGGTTTATGAATAAGTAATATAGGCATTGTCTTTGTAAAGGTAGACACAAATGAGGAGGTTGGTGCTTTCATGGACATGAAACTATCGTGTTCCTAGAACTTGTGGGATGAACGTTGGTGTCATCTGATGTGAACTGGGGGCAAGGTTACGTGTTCAGGCAAGTACTGTGATTTCAGACCAAAATTTCCATCTCCTAGAGGTATATCTTCTGTATTTCATCAGGGCAAACTCCTGAATCTGCAGAAGGCCTTAGCAATTATACTGATGCCACATACCAGCAGAGTGCTACAGTCCAGGTGCATACCAAGGAATAAAGGCAGTGAATGCTGACATTTTAAACCACTTAAGAGTACATATAGTTCCTCCTCATGTTTCATAAGTGCTGTAGAAGTCACTCAGAAGTAAAAAAACCCCAACTTTTAATAATAAACGAGGATTAAATACAAAGAATGGAAACTAATTAGGAAATTGGAGACATTATAGTGAATAAAAAGACAGAGCATACTATTAAATAGGGTTCCAAATAGCTGCACATCATTACTAAGCACTTTTATATCAAATTATTAGCTCTACCTGAACGATTTCATAGAAATCTATGACTTAAAGCCAAAAGAAGCCTGAGTTCTTGGGGGTTCTTTGCTGTTTGTGTAACTGTTACTTACTTCAGGCCAGTTCTCCACATAGGAGGTCACTCCCCATGAATGATGCTGCTTGAGAAGTGGCTAAAAGATGGATGAGGCCAAGGCACAGAGCTGTGCTGAGGGAATGTCTGCTGGGAGAAGGACTGATATGCACAGGGGCGGGAGCAGAGGGAGGCCATGGAGCAGTGAAGCCACATCCTGAACCATGGTAGCTCCAGAACCTTCCTCCTCATCCAAAGCAGATGCTGTAAATGACACCAGGAAAAGAAACATCGACTCTTCAGAGTTAACTGAATCAGCCACAATTGTCAGTGTGGGATCTACATGGTATAGAGTCAACCTTTCTTTACCCATGATTATGTATCTACTTGTCCAACAGAGAAATTGCCTGTTTGCAACAGTTTTCATACTGCAGAGGAAAGACGAAGAAACAAAGAAGATATATTGGTGAGAGCAGTGGCAAAGGTGAGGGGAAAAGTTTGCAAACCTATGTAAGTTATATTAAAATGTTGAGCACTCAAGTTCTTACTGACTCAGCAGATACGGTTGGGTGCTCCGTATAACTAAGAATCGGACCACGTATTTAAGAACCAACTTTAGACTCCTAATTTTGAAAAAGTATAGAAAGTCTTGGTTTAAATATCAAGAATTTATGAAACATTTTGTACAGATAGTAGTATAGCCTATTGCCATAAGGTCTTTCCATTTAGTCAATACATACGTAATGGATGACACAGTAAAGGAACCATAGAATATATTTGTGTTTTCTATTTGTTTTTTCCTGTCTTATTATTCTGCTAGTAGAGAATTTAAAGTGCTATCGTGTACTTTTGTAAACATAGAACCAGATTCCACTCAAATACACACCTGTGGCCCTCTTCAGTAAAAAATTTAAATTCTCATATTCTGGCTTTCTGTGAGATTTTTTTTTTTAGTCTGTCACATTTTGTTTCCCTATTCTGTCACATTTTCTTTCCCTATTGTCACTACAGAATCCATGGGGTACCATAAGTGAAGATTCACCAGAATTCTCCATTGTAAGATCTTCCTTTTGTGCTGGCTTTTGTCCTGGCAGGAGATAAACCATCTCCTTCACTTTGTCTGGGACACAGATGGGTATGGGCAACATTCTCCCACTATTGAGTCATTAATCAAAAGGATCTATTTTTCCACTTTTTAGTGGCCTCCTTTTTTCAAAATTTTGTCATCGAGTAGACTGTTGAATATTTTCTATTTATACAAGCCTGACCTTTTCCTAAACCAGCTTGAATTGATTAGTGTCAATATTCTCTAAACCATGCAGTTTTTCTACACTTTTAATAAAACACGGATACTTGAGAGCTTCCTGCCTCCAAGGCTCATTGAAAGACAAAAAATGGGCAAAATGTAATGCAGCAATAGAGAGCACAGTTTATCATGATTTTTTCCAGATATGGCATTTTGATAAAATTTAAAATTTGTCCTTGAGCATTCAAGTATTAAAAAATATTTGTGAGTTTCAAAAATCCAGTGTTGGTATCTGTGAAATAGATGTAGAACCATTTCTCATTCTTTCAGGCAGCTCCTAAAGGATATGTTGTGGGACACCATCTGGTGGATAAATGTAGTTAAAGCAAATATTTATATGTGCAAACAAATTTTTTTTGTTGTTCTGTGAAGTTCGTACTTGCTCAGATAGCTTACAGTTTCCCTAGCCTTATCTGGTCTCATACTAAAGGGAGGTTGGAAGTACTGTTCTGATGAAAATCCTTCACAAGCATGGCCTCTGAGTAACCTAGACTGTGAAAGACCGTTGCGCTTAAAGTACTGAAATGTAACAAATTTTGAATGTTGATGATACCTATGGCTGCATTTCACCATTAGCATTTTAGCATGTGCTTCTGGAGTATTTATCATGCTTTTATATACATCACGAAGCAATCTCAAAGCATAGGAACTAGGTTGCTTTTGGATGAAATCAAACTAGAAGGGGGGTTCCCTGCCCATGGCATGGGGGTTGGAACTAGATGATCTTTAATTAGATGATCTTCCAACTCAAACTACTCTATGATTTTATATGCTCCAGAAGCACACCTAACGCTCCCCAGCCACACGACCAGGCTAGAAATACCCCTAAATAAACCTTTCTGAAATGTGTGGTGTGGATGTTAAGCTCTCAGCACTAACTCTTTCATGCCACAAATCTTTCCTATTAGCCTGAACTACTTACTAATGCAGATGTCATTCATGTGGCTCACCTGAACTTACCCACTACCTAGATGGGCTTTGAGAATCCGACTGGAAACTTCAGTCCATTCAGAAAAGTGAACTTCAAAATGGAAACACAGATGGGGCAGGCTCATGTATGCTTGAAGTTTGGATCTATGCTATGTAATGTACTAGCTAACTACAAAGCCCTTCATTAAAGCTTTTCTCCTTAGTAAAATAGAATCCAGAACAATTAATTTTCAGAACATGCTATTTTTTTTCTTGGTGTGATAAGATGAATGTTTTGAGAGATTTCATAAAGTCATCATGGAATCATAGAATGGTTTGGGTTGGAATGGACCTTAAAGATCATCTAGTTTAAACTCCCCCTGCTGTGGGCAGGGAAACCTCCCACTAGACCAGGTTGCTTAAAGCCCTGTCCAACTGACCTTGAACACTGCCAGGGAGGGGACATCCACAGCTTCTCTGGGCAAACTGTTCCAGTGTCTCACTCTCACAGGAAATAATTTCTTCCTTATATCTAACCTAAATCTACCCTCTTTCAGTTTAAAACTGTTACATTTTGTCTTACCAGTACATGCTCTTGTAAAAAGTCCCTCCCCATCTTTCCTGCAGGCCCCCTTTGAGTACTGGAAGGCTGCTAGAAGGTCTCCCCAGAGCCTTCTCTTCTCCAGGCTGAACAACCCCAACTCCCTCAGCCTGTCCTCATAGGGGAGGTGCTCCAGCTCCCTGATCATCTTCATGGCCTCCTCTGGACCTGCTCAAGCAGGTCCATGTCCTACTTATGCTGGGGGACCCAGAGCTGAACACAGGACTCCAGGTGGGGTTTCATGAGAGTGGAGTAGAGATGGAGAATCACCTCCTTCAACCTGCTGGTCATGCCTTTTTTGATGCAGCCCAGGATATGGTTGGCTTTCTGGACTGTGAACACCCACTGCTGGATCACAGTCAGTTTTCCATCCGCTAATACCCCCAAGTCCTTCTCCGCAGGGCTGCTCTCAATCCACTCATCACCCAGCCTGTATTTGTGCTTGGGATTGCCCCGACCCACGTGCAGGACCTTGCACTTGGCCTTGTTGAACTTCATGAGGTTCACACAGGCCCACCTCTCCAGCCTGTCCAGGTCCCTCTGGATGGCACATCCCTTCCCTCCAGCGTGTCGACCGCACCACACAGCTTGGTGTTGTCAGCAAACTTGCTGAGGGTGCGCTCAGTTCCACTGCCCATGTCACCAACAAAGATGTTAAACAGTGCTGGTCCCAGTACCGACCCCTGAGGAACACTGTGGTGTATTCTACTAAATCTCTTAACATTTTGAAGACAGCATTACTGATATGAATGTTATACATGTGTTTGAAAAATGCATTTTGTCTGTTACTTTTATATTTCTCATGAAGCAAGCAAATAGAGAGATAGGGTGTCTTTTTTAAAATTAAAAAAAAAAAATTGAGACAGAGAATTACATCTGTGTATAATCATAGCTGATGTGCTGAAAATTTAGACCATTGCGAGCTCATCCTCAACAAAACCTTATACAATCATCCCCTTTTCATGCCAACAAAATGAGTTTTAAGGCCTGGACTTTTCTACAACATAAATGTAAAAATAAAGCAGCGTGTTGGGAAATATTATCGACACCACTATATGTCTGATGAGCTATAACACATTGCTTTATGCTGGTTTCTAGGTTAAGCCTGGCTGTAAATCTGTAAGCACATACAACTATGTAGTACTTTCACCTGATAGGATACGATATAGAATCTTAAAATATACAAGCTGTGTATTTAAAACAAACTAAGCGCAAATTCTTACAATTCAGAAAGCAGCAGTATTCTTGTAAAGAGAGGATATAATTTTCTGAAATTGTTTTTACTAGGCACACCCAATTTTAACTTTTATGAGGCCAAGATAAGTAACACTGATTTCTTAAGTTATTTTAACAACAAACTTAACTATTCAAGCTTTACATTCACGTTTAGGATTAGAAATGCCATCAGATTGATGCTTGCATTTAAATAGAGCTTTTAATTTTATTTTAAGGATGTAAGAAAGGCTCTACTGGGTCAGACCAATGGTCTCTCCAGCCCACTTTTCTGTCTCCAGCAGTGGTAATAGCAGCAGCTATTCACAGAGAATAGCTGTTTTCAGAGGTCCATTCCTCTTTCAGACAAGCCCAGCCGTTTTCAGAGGTCCATTCCTCTTTCACTTTCTACAATACACCATTGTTGTGTTAGGGATGCCAGAGGCACATCCCTACCCTATGGTGATATTGTCCATTTATTTGACTAATCCCTTTTTGAACCTGTTGACACAGTTTGCCTCTACAATCTCATGTGATAGCAAGTGCTAGAAGTCCACTACCTTGTGTTTAAAGGAATGCTTTATTTTATCTGTTTCAAGTTGATGTTCTATTATCTTTATTATGTATTACAGGATGAAGTGAACAGAAGTTCTGCCTTCACCTTATCCACTATTTTAATGACTTTGTAACCCTCACCACTTTTCTTCTCAGCCTTCTCCTTTCACTGCTGAAGACTTCCAACTTTTTTAGTCTCTCCTCATAAGGGAGCTGCTCAATCCCTTATTCATTTAAGTTGCCTTAGAGCTGCATGTTGTTACACAGAATGCCAAGACATTTTTAAATTTTTTTGAGAGCTTCTCAGCAAATTCTGGGATCCAGCTGATGAAAAGAAAACTGAAGGTTTCCATATTATCAATCTGATAGTTGCTTTTCTAGTAAGACTGGTTATTTTTCCTTATTTCTTATTCCCAATGGTTCAAAAAAATTAATTCTGGAGAATATAGTTTGATTTTCCTTCTTACTAATTTCAACCTACTATTTTATACGTAATGCTATTCATTACTTCAAATATAAAATTTTGAGGAGTACCTTATTTTTGCCATAGCAGGCTAATATATTTAGCTGTGCTTCAGTAATACGTACAGTTTCCTCTAACGTGCTATTTGGTTATTCCTTTAATGCATTTATCTATCTACAGCTCTTTTAATTATGTTAGGCTCTTCTGGAATGTCTTTAAAGTTTTCCTCAAAGACTCTGAATCATATATATTCATCGCCTTCACTGACACTCAGTATTTCTCCTGCTCTAGCAATTTAGGCTGAACACTGGTTTTGAAAACTTTCCTTTTTGTTTTCATTTGAGGGGTGTTTTTTCCACCTTGTATGTTAGAAATTTAATTTTGCATTAGTAACAAGTATTATGTAGAAGTACAGAACCTTATCGCCTCAGGTAGCTATCTTCTTTTCTCCCAGGAGAAAAATACAAGCATTGTGCTGACTGTTACTGATTTATAGAACACAAAGGCTTCATTCATTCTCATTTCAAGGTCATCGCTATGTGATCTTCTTTGAACAACTTGCAGATAAGCATCAAGAAGTCCTCATGAATAACAATGACTAAACTGTCAAGACAGTAATAGTATGATTGAGGAGAGCATCCTCTAAATGCAACATATACTACGGAATGTGGAAAAAACTTCCATGCCTTACAGTTGTGATAAAATGGCATGTTCCATTTTTAATGTAATGTTGAACTGGATTACTGATTGGAATCAAGTCTTAAACGAAAGGCTTATTTAGCCAAGAAAAGGGGTTTTGACATTTTGAATAAAGCAAAGTGATGTGCAGGAAGCTCAGAGAATATAATATCTTTCTCTGGCTCCTTTGTTCCTGTGTGGGAGGTCACTGTATAGCATTCAGTGAAACTCCTTGATGCTGCTGAGTTTCATGAGCAGATTGACAAAATGCACAGTTTGGCACAATTGTCTATTTCTGATCAGGATTACAAATAGCCAGGGTGGCAAAGATCCAAACTGACCTATATTGGTGCAATAATTTGAGTAATTATTCAGGGAACCATACTGCAAACACATGTAGTTCTTTACTTTCATGTGGAGTTCAAAATGCTGCAAAAATCTCATGGTATGTGAGTTCCATGCTGCACACGTTGATTAATAGCATGGTGAGGTACCATATGAGACTGAGACAAGAAGATACATACAAGAAGGTTCTAAAGAGTGATAAACTGGGTTTATTTAATTCCTAGATAAATTTCATAGAAGTAGGACACATATGTGAAAATTGGATGGTAAATATTCCCATGCCCAGTGTGACTAGGAATGTCATGTATACTAATTAAGCAAACAGAAACAAAAAAAACAGTTTGTATGTATTTTTGAGGTGCATACAATTCACAATAGAACAGGTTTCCATTCTCAGTGCCAGATAAGCTTAGTCAAAAAGGATAATTGATTGGTTTTATGCACCATTGCACAGTGTCTAAAGGCATTCATATTCTATGGTTGATTGCATTTTGAATATTGCCAAAATGAATACAATCCCCTCACTGTTGAACAAGATCATAATATTTATATTGACAATTGAGAACTTTGAATAATACATAGTCCCATCAAGTCTTTTCTATAAAATTAAGACTCTTTTATGTCCGAAATCACAAACAGATTGCACAGTCCAAATAGTTAGGATTTTGTCAGCATTTTTCAATTAAAATTGCTTATTTGTGTAAGTTGTGTCTTTGTCATATAAATATGAAAATACATTCTCACAGTATGGACTTGGATTCAATTCAACTTCCAGTTTCTCTTGTATGTTCTTATAGTAAGCTATCTGCCCTCTCAAAATTAGTTATAAAGGAAGTCCTTCATTTGTGAGGCTGAGAGAATAAAACTCTGTTCCCATTTAAAAATTGTTTGTCTTAAAAATTAGTATTAAAAACAGAGACATCTTTCAAGAAGAGTGACCAGATTCATTTTGACAAAGCGCAGGCTGAGGAAGGGTATGTTCTCTCTCTGAAAAACATCCCCCTTTTCAGCCAAAACTTGGAATAAAAAGTTATTTCAAAATTTCTGATGGAACATGGAAACAATCACTATATTCTGTGAGTGTCCCAGTCAAGCAAGAATGTAGAATCACTTTTAACATACCAATTTTCAGGCACTTCAAAAATTTCTTCTCAGGCTCAAACTTCACTGCATGCATTTAAGTATTTTAAAAGTTTTAAAAACTTTTTATTAACATATCTTTAAATTCACTTTCTTTTTTTTTTTTTTTTTTCCCCCCTTCTAATTGCAGGGAGTCCTGCTATTTGGACATAGATTTGAGAGTCAGTAGAAATTAGTTTTATTTTCATCACTGCCATTCTGTGATTTTAGAATTCTGTGCTTTGAATTCTCCATGAGTAAACCATGGATAAAAATAACTTCCTTGGTATAAAGCTTCAGGATTTATTGATGAAAGTATCTCCATAAAAACCAATGAGATTAATTCTGGTTGCTGGACTTAACAAAAAAGCTGTAAGGTATCTAGGTATCCTAGAACAATTTTGAGATGTAAAATGATTGATCTTTCTTTCAGAGAATAGTTTAACTAAAGCTTTCACCTGCATTGAAGGCAAACAGGCTAGCCCAGGCCAAGGCAAAGACAGCACCAGCCTTGCTCATCTTTTTTTAAGGGACATTTTTGTTGTCAACAAAACTTGAGGGGAAAAAAAAAAAGAAAAGGCAAGTGGAATAGCCTCACCATTGCAGTATATCCAATAAACCAGCAGTTACATTTTTCTCATGGAAGGCTTAAATTGAAATGCCTGCCACAAACCTGGCAGAGAAGTGATTTGAGGCATAGAAGACCTCCTCAGAAGAAAGTGCACACAGAAAGACTGATGCAACTGGCATGTTGGGTTGATGCTGGACAGTCTCTGGGACAAAGGGAGTCCCTTTGAGTACAGTGCCCCTGCCCAAAAATTACCTCTGAACATTTTCTTCATTCTTTACAGGCAGAGGAAAAGGGCACTGGGCTTCTTTGGGTGCCTAACTCCCAAGGAAGTCACAGCTGCAGGTTGAATTTTCTGTTGGCTAGCTTAGACTACAATCTGCCCTGCAAACCGATTTCAGTTAATTCCCTTCTAGACACCTAATTTTTCCAGGGCATTGAGCATGGCAAGTTCACTCAAAATTCTGAATTTCTGTAAGTGACAGGGTTTCTGGCAGTCAGGCACAGCAATACTAAGTTTTATAACTCATATGTCTCCCTTTTAAATCCAGATAGAGGTCTTCTGCTTGTGAGTGTTAGATAAAAAGGAGATAATCTTCCCTGTGTGAAGAATGCCACTGAAGCAAGGCATTGCTTTCCCCTAATTTTCACACAGCTACATTTCATAATGGGATTGCTAAAATAGGGGCACTTATTTCTGTTTTTTCGACCTTATCTTTATGTCTCTATCATTCCACAACTTAAAGTTTTTCTTTCTTCTTGTCTAATGTTCCTCCACTATCCTTGTGACACAAAATGGCATGGGCTATACAACATAAGTGCTAGTGGATCGCTGCTGTAAAATGCATCTACTGAGAGTCAGAGTATAATTAGAAGCTGCACAATTAAGAGCTTTAAAGACGAACAATGAAGTCCTGAAGGCAATCAGAGCATTGAGGATAGAGGTGTTGTGCTTTGTTGTTGTCAGGAGGGCTGCAAAGCTCCTTGTCACCACTGGCTGTTCTGCGAGGGCCCATGAGGTCTGACTGCCTTGCAGAGGTGACTGAGAATCCTTTGAGTTTATGGAGCACCATTTTGGAATTTTACTCTGGGATATCTCAGGTATCAGTTCAAAATATTAATTTGTGTAATTTTTGAAGTTCTGTGAGAATTCTGCAGAACTGCTGCCTACCTTTGTTGAAGATATTTCTAAAGCATTAACTGAGACTTCTTTGGTTCTTTTAGGCAGTATGGGAGAAGATCAGAGAAAATTGTTCAGGATGTGCTGTTTAATCTTAGCACACAGATTGCATGCCAAAGCTGTTTATGTATGTGGTTAGCACAGTAATAGAGAGGGGGGGAAAAAAACCCCAAAAAACCCAACCAGAAAGCCAGTTGCAATGAATTTAGATTGTTCTTATTTGTGGTGGGGTTTTTTTGCTAGTGATTATTTGGAAAAAACAGTATTTAACTACAATCCCGTCAAACCTGGAGTTAAATATTCAGCACTGCTTACTAGTGACCTAGCATTAAAAAACATAAGATTTACTGGCAGTTATTAATGTTCTAATAGTAGATGTTTTAGACCATTCTGAGAGTTAAAATGGTACTGTATAAAGAGCTTACAGATACATATCCATATCCAACTCCAGTAAATTCCTAACAATGCACTGGCAGACACAGGAAATCTCATAGAAAACTATCCCAGTGCAGACTAGGTAGTATTTTATTTCTGGCCCTACAGAACTCACCTCGAATACTGTGTTCCATCTTGAATACTGTTTGGTTTTGGGCCCCTCACTACAAGAAAGACATTGAGGTGCTGGAGTGCACCCAAAGAAGGGCAACAAAGCTGGTGAAGGGTCTAGAGCACAGGTCCTATGAGGAGCAGCTGAGGGAACTGGGGTTGTTCAGTCTAGAGAAAAGAAGGCTGAGGGGAGACCTTATTGCTCTCTACAACTACCTGAAAAGAGGTTGTAGTGAGGTGGATGTCAGTGTGTTCTCTCAAGTAACAAACGACAGGACAAGAGGAAATGGCCTCAAGTTGCACCAGGGGACGTTTAGACTGGATATTAGGAAAAATTTCTTCACTGAAAGAGTTGTCAAGCATTGGAATGGGCTGCCCAGGGAAGTGGTTGAGTCACCATCCCTGGAGGTGTTTAAAAGACGTGTAGATGTGGCACTTAGGGACATGGTTTAGTGGTGGACTTGGCAGTGCTAGGTTAATGGTTGGACTCGATGTTCTTAAAGGTCTTTTCCAATCTAAACAATTCTATGACAATATTTTAATCAAGAAAATTACATGTATAAAATGCAGTTTCAGAAAATGTGTACATTTCGTCCTGTTTTTCAAGCTGAAACCAAGGACTAGATTTAGAAGCTATTCAGACATCTAGAGTTACAAGCAAGTATCTAATGTCACCTTCCAAAATGCCTAGCATAAATTAGTTTTCTTTGTCAATCAGATTGCTAAACATTAATTTTTAGGATTTTTTAAAAACTTACTATACCTGCACTTTGTCCCAGAGCACCAAAGGGAAACTGAAATACTGAAGAATTTTTTGAGATATCCCTAATTTTATCCCAAGCTTCTCTATTTTTGCCTTGGGGATGTCCGTTACTGAGGCTGAAGAACGAATACACTCTGTTGAAGATGGGTTCACACTTTCAGCTTAGAAATCAGACTCTTTTCTTCTTCCCCCTTGGGCATATTCGCAGTTCAGATAGAGGAGTGTAAAAAATAAATTCTTGGACATAATGAACAAATTAGAAAGTAACAAGAGCTAGAGGATTTTCAAAGGATGGATGTTTGTTACTTTCTGAAAATCTGAAAAATTAAAGTGCATCAAATTCGGAACCAAAACTGTTTAAATATAGTGATAGTTTGGCGTGAATTTCATGGAATATATGTTCTTTTCTTAGGTTTAAAAAACTTGGGGAAATATAGGATTAAGATTATCATTCTAGATACACTAACTTCTTCTTGGTTATGTGGACTAGTTTAATGGGGTCATTTTTATGTATCTTACACAGTTACACTGAATCAATACTAAATATTACAGTATTCCACCTTAATCTATGATTTTTTGTTGTAACCAGGGAAAAGAATTTTGAGATAGAATAACTTGAAGGCAGAGAAACCCTAGCTGTACTCTGAACTGTCGACAAAATGTTGATGGTCCTGGAAAACGGAATTACAATAAGCAAGATCAAGCTTATGCCACTAAAAGATAGTAAGGAAACAAAGAAATAACTAGAAGGCATCCACTCCATTTTGCAAAAGTATTTCAAAATTCTGAACTATGTCCTTGTTGAATGGAATATTTTAAACATTTATGTAAAATTATTTGTTTCAAAGTAGTATTTTTTAAATTCAGAAATTCAGCTCTTACAATTCTCCTTTCCATTCTGAAGTTACATAAGTTTCCTGGACCACTAGAACTTCCTAAAAACATCTGGCTTTAACAAAGCAGTATATTTGAGTAATATTTTTAGGTGAAAATCTTAGCATCTTGAATGAGCTAAAATAATAAAAGCCAATGCTATGTATGTGTGTGTGACTAGAATTTTTTTAATCACATCAGATATACACCTTTTAATGGAAAGTTATTCCCACTCATCAATAAGCAGACACACAAAACGGGGAGTTTCCTTGTATCAATAGCCTTTAATTAATGGCAAATCTGTCTCCTCAAGGCAATCAGGTAGCTCTGACACCTGCAGCTACTGGAAACATTTAAGAGGGAATCAAGCTAGTGGGAGCCTGGGGAAATACAAATACAGCAAATGGATTGAAAATACTTCAGCTGGTGCTTAGAGATTGTACAATCAGGAGGTACCACTCTTTGCTAATAAAAACCCCCTAGAACTTGCCAAGAGTTAGCTTACTGTGGTATTGAAGCAATTAACAAATACATTTAGCAGAGGAGAAAGCGTTATTATGGATTAAAGCAGTGTTTATACACCAAACTATATGGAGGTAAAACAGCTCTCTTAAGATGACATTCCTTTTAAGGTCTGCTGGTACACTTCACAGAACACATCTATCACTTTTTTAGAAACACAGATGTTTCTGTAGAAGTGGGGTCTACCCACGTATGATTTTATAACTGTATATGTCTTTTTAAAAAGAAATCACAAACTCAGCCTGACAGGCATAAAAGCCAAATTCTCAAAGGTAGCAGTGTACCTAGAAGTCCAAACAGTCTAAAAGCTCTTTATAATTCATGTAGTTTGAGTAATTCCTTTGTGTTTGACAGTTCCAGAGTCCATATTGGATTCAAATGTGCTTACTTACAATGACTTACTTGTTCGAGTTCCCTACCACTTTTACAAACATACTCTCAAGTATTTTTCTCCCCAGTACAGTTTTGTGAACTTGAACGCGTATCTTTGTCAGTCATGGGCCTAAATAATGCCAATACATATTGGTGTACATACTGGGCCTCTACATCATTGCAAGATAATACTATGAAAAAATGAGACCATGGGCATAAGAAAACTTTAACCTAAATTTATTAAACTGTTCCTACATGACAGTGCAATCACCATGCCTACCAGCTCTATAAAAACCTCGAAAGTCAGTCACAACTACATAGTTTGTAAGAATCTTGCAGTTCATGAAGGTGCTCTTCAAGCACCTTCTCCAGCCCTTCATCATTCAATGTTACTGATCCCTTTTTCTCAAACATGAAGGCAAGAAAGAAGAAACATAATCAGAAACAGTTGTGAAACGTAATTATGCTATTTTCATTCTGTGGCTAATTGGCAAGAACACAACAAATTTATGAATGTGATTATACAAACGTAAGAGGAAAACAGTGGACTTGAACTAGAAGGTCTGTTTCGGGTCTAAATCCTGTATTCTGTGCAGGACAGTATCGTAGTGTTGGCTTTTGCCGTGTACACAGATTCAAGAGACAACTGAGAACTAATCCATTAATTGCTTGTGATACACTGCTACAGTGTCCAGATGTCATTTGATCCTAACTCTTTTACTAGCTTTAGCTACTTTTTAGTACCTTTAGCTTAGGTACAGTACTGAGTATATGGTAATAACTAGAGAATAAGAATAGTGGTAGTAATGTACGTATAAGTAATTCATTCACACAGCTTAGGTCAGCAGAGCTTTGATAGACTAAACAGAAGTTACAGGATCCCAAAATATCAAATCAGTGAGACAGATGAGTCAGGGTTTTTCCCAGGGCGGAAGGCACGAAGAAACAATTTCAGTGCCAGGTAGCCAATAAACATAATTTATCCCATATTTAGATTAAGGTGCATGATTAGTATTATATAAATTAAGACTTTTTGTATGATTGAGATAATAATTTTAAGACTTCTGGTATTGTGATTGCACTCCTTTTCTCTTGAATGAATGTACATAGATGTTCTTACATGTATAAACTCAAACTCTTCTGCAGACTAGTTTTATTTTGTATTTGAATATAATCATTTGCATGTATTTCATATTACAGTATGAATTCACCACAGGACATGTATTTGCCATGTTATATCTTCATGGCATTAACTGAACAAATAAGTTATTACACATTTTGTTGTTGTTACTGGGAATGCCTACACTCTCTGAACACATTCCCTGAACCCTCATGGTTCCACAGATAGTGTGTAGGGGCCAGCAATGGATACAGACCTTCCAACACTCAAGGTAATTAATTTAGAACTGTTCCAGTGCATCTCTGCATGGCACAGTCTTGCACCATGTAAACACAGCCTCATTGTCAACATATTAAGACAGAATATCAGAAGTTTACATCTAAAAATTACTTTGGCAGTCATCACAATTCAAAAATTACTTGGAAATTAAAAGTTAAGGTTTTTTTTCAATATCTGCAGGTTATAAAACCAGTCCAGTGACAAAGAATTCTCTGAATTAATAGGCACACTGCCATCAGACATCAGTAAGGATAGTATGGACTTCTACATGTAGAAAGCTCTGCAGACGTTATCCTTGTAGAAACAGTTATTACTTAAAGGCCTTTAAGATGGTCAATTTTGTTAGAAAGCAGTATTAAAAGTTTTAAAGATGAATAATATGTTTTTATGAAAAATACCAACGTTAGTAACTTGATTTCAAGTACTGAGTACAGAAGTTTTACTTACGTGTCTAACAGCGACACTTTTATAATAACTTCTCGGTTAAGTATCTTCCCATGAAGCCTCAGGCATTCCAAGCTCATACATTATAGAGGACAAAAATTCCAGTTATCATGTTCTGGAAAGCATATGTGAACACAGCAACGGAGATTTTTTTTTTTAATATGTTAGGATAGATACAAACCATGGTGAAAGTGCACATACAACATTTTGAAATATTAGGATGTAAATTTCTGAGACTAGAGTAATATGTAATCATTTGACATAATGTTGTTTACATACCCATAAAAGAGCTGCAGCAGACAAGAATTTCTTTTCTGACTGTCGATCAGACTTGGAAGCTGTACTGCAGGAACACTCCAGCACACAGAATGGCCACAGAACAAAGTTGGTTATGTTGAAATAAATGATACATCCAAATTGTGCTGATAGAAAAATAAGACTGAGCATTTATGTATCGGTTGGAAATCTTCTCCATCAGGCCTGTCACATTTGTGGTGGTGGTATTCTTTATTCTCCAGGGTAGTATTCAAATGTCAAGTCAGACTGAAGCTGGATTTGAATGAGCTAGTTCATCCATATGATGCAGTCTGCTGGGACAACTTTGCCATGGGCTGCATGTGGACTATTTTGTCTTCTTCCCTTACACTTACTATTGTGTAACATATATTAATTTATATTACTCATAATACTAGAAAAACTAAAGAATTCAAATCTCTTGTTTCCCAGGCAGTAGTCTAACCATTCAAGTTAATCTCTAGCTTCAAACTGAAAATAGTCTGAACTGTTTAAATACGGGGTCAAGCTTGTATTATTTATTGGGAAAAAAACATTCTCCCAAAATGCTGCTCCTGAACTTGTTAGGGTCACTGGGTTGTCATCAGTGCCATCAGCAAGATTAATAGTATGAGTGAGAGAAGTGATTCAAATACCTGAATGCTTTAGGCAGCGTGGAGTATTTGAAACATCTGCACAGGGCTTGCAGCTACTGGACCTACAGGAGACCTGCACTCTTCTGGAGCAATAGCTGGAATGCAGGTGGGATATCCTACTGATCTTTCCTCAGGCTTCTGGGTTTCACCTGATAAACACTGATAACATATTTCCGGTAACAAGAAGAAAAAAGGAAATATGCATTTATCTACAATATTTTGCATTTACTTCACACCTTTTCTAGAGAAATTTATTTAGTCTCAAAAGCAAGTTAATTGTACTTGTTTCTATGTAGCATTGGTATAACACAGGCAATTTTAAATTTGTCCCAGATAATTCTCTTATTTTTTGATGGATGTTCCATAAGTATGCAGAACTGTACAGACATGTGAGATGGAAAATAATTCTGTAGTGGGATCTGCTTTCTTTGGAGGGATGGACTAGATGACCTCCAGGGATCCCCTCCAGCACAAATTAGTTGATTCTATAAAATGACAATGCAGTTTTTAAAAATACCTTTTGTGAAAAAAGACATGCAGCACAGTACCTTTGATGATAAGTATTTAATTATAGAAGACAGTAAAGGAAAAAACTGTGCAAGCACCACACTGTAATGGTGTATATTGTATCCATTTTTTAAAAAAATTGGTGCATGCAGTCTTACCATTTTTTTTTTATTGTTATTTTTATTTTTACACCAGATAAATATGCTGTAAAAATGCAGGCCTTGTCAGTGATATGCATTGAAACACACTCAACATTAAACCAGGGGTCAATATGACTACAAAGACTAATATGCAAGTAGTTTAAATTATCTGTATGAAAATGAAAATAGATTTTACTTAAAATACTTGGGACATTGCATGAAACAAAAATCTTACTAGTATAATACATAGAGAAATGAAGACCTTCAAAACTGTAATTTTTAGAAATTATACAGGACTTGAAAAGCAGAAATCGAATATAAACCCTGAAAAATAAAGAACATAGTTCTAATATCATAGGCAAAGAACAACTGAATTGTGAAGATTATAAACTCTGATGATTAAAAATATCACATATTAGACATTAGTTTTAGCATGCTGCATCTTTCACAGCTATTGAACAATAGGTTAAGTTACAAAGAGCCATTGTGGTATCATTTTTTCAGTAAAGCCCTATTGAAATCATTGGGAAGTCAAAAAAACAAAATAAAAAATGGCAGAATGATTTAGTCCATCACTTAATTATTGTCCAAGTGTCACTTGCTAGACTGTGATAAAACTCCTTCCACCATATTTTCCCCAGAGAGGATGGAGAATGTGGGACACTGGACTAGAGACCATCCAAGCTCCTTTACAGGGGCTCAGCAACGTGGACAAAGGCAGATTACGTTTTAAACCAGGTTTAATCTGAACTTTATTATCCAAAGCAAATCTATGTTTGTATAAATGTGGTCTCCAAAGTGGCACAATGACAATCCTCTCTACCCATGGTGTGTGGCTGAAGCATGGACATACTCAAATGCACTAGGAGGCCTCTGAAGTACCTTAGGGAATAAAAGGTGTTGCTCTGTGGGTCTGATGAACTCCTCATGGCATCTGCAATCCTGGTGATTCAAAAGAAGGAATCATCTCCTGTTCTGTCCTACCACCTTTGTCAGTAAAAACAGAAGATGTCTGCTTTCTCCTATTTTTACATTCTGTTATCACATACTATAAGATGCCACTGTCTTGTTGCAACTGCGCATCCATCTATAAGCAAATTAAGTATTTTTAGTACAGAAGTATAATGAGAACTTTTCTGAAAAACATGTATAGCAAGTAAATTATTACTCTGGATATCCCAAAGGACAAGTGATCACTTATTCATTTATGCACATCAACCCAGGAATAGGATTAAATAGGTGATAGGTTACATATTTTGGAAAAGGAGAATACCTAGTCAGTGTAAAGTATGGAGATAGTTCAGTCCGAATACAAAAAATATGTCTCAAGTTCTTTTAAACTTAGTGGGGATTTTAAGTGTCAGCTTGGAGATGCAGAACAAAAAAGAGATTAACTTTTCTGAATTTTAAACAGTCTCTAAGCATCCAGACTAAACCTGTAGATATCAGTTACTAATTGAGACAAGCACCTCAAAAAACCATATCAAAACCAACCTTAATCCATGTATGTCACACCTCTGTGTTGAAATGCAACAAAGTATCTTCTAGAGGTTCCCTCTCTCTCCATACTTTAGATTACTGAATTTGCTGGTCATATCATGTTAATTGGACAAGTTGATAAGACAATTTTATTGTTAAAATTGACTTTAATAACCATTTCACCTTTCACAATTCTAAAGTGGTAGCTTTACCTTGTTGATTGAAAACAAACTCAAATGTAAAATGAAAAAAATACAGATCTGTGTACCAGTTTCTTGTTCTCCAGTACATTTCCTCTTTTTATGTTTTTTAATACCCTAGAGATATTTTTAGAAGCTAAAATATGTGATTAAAGACATTTCTGTTGTCAGTTTTATACCTTTAAGATGTCTAGTCTTATCTTATTTGAGGTTTGTTTAAAGCTACCTAGCTGAAATGGAACCCACCCACACGATTTTTCTGTGAAAATTAGATATTTGCAATATAATACTTGTACCGTAGTTCCATTCCTCCATCATACACACTACATCTAGTTTCAGTGGTCTGAACAAGCAAAGGCATGCACATAATTAATTCCATGAGGGACAGCTTATTCATATATTTGCACACACAACTCTTGCTCTTTGTGTATCAGTTGCACATAATTTACAATGACTATTTTGGCTAACTTGAGTACTCTGTGTAAATTAAATTTTAAATAAAGCTCCAAGTTTTCAGATGTATTTTTGTTGTAGCTTGATCAAACATTTTCTGTTGTCCTACATGTACGTAAGTGTGCATGTACACACACACTGGAAATGGCTTTTCCTATTTTTCGCCTTGTGCTATGCAGTGAAATGGTTATAAAAATAACAACATGGCAACAGCTGCTTGCACATGTGGATGTCATAAACATTTTGTGTTACTTTACAACCAAACTCGAACCAATGTGCTGTCCCACCCGTGGGCCTGTTCCAAGAGCGGGCATGGAAGAAGTTTTCTCAGGCACCAAGGTGATTTGCAAGTTGCAAATGAGTAATACATACGGTGTGGATTAGTTGTAAATTAAAGTCACAAATGTTTTCTTTATAAGAGACATATACACATACACGCACATAGGATTTGTGCTTTAAAAAAAAAAAAAAAAAAATCCAAAACCCCAAACCCACACAGGAATGTAGGTTTTTATTTTAAAAAAAAAGCGCACACTTTTTCAGGATTGTGAGCAAATACAACCCAAGAGACTTCCCAGAGGTCAAGCGGGTCTCTCCCCATCTCCCTCGGCCGTCGCCGCCCCGGGGTCTCCCGCAGGGACCCCCGGGCCCCCCCGAGCCCCGGCTGCCCGCGCTCTCCGGGGACGCGCCCCTCGCTCGCCGTCGGCCTCCTTCCCACGACACGACACGACACGACACGACACGACACGACACGACACGACACGACACGACACGACGCCCTGTCTTGATTAACGCCCGGGCTGCCCAGCAGCTGCCCAGGCTCCCATGTTGGTGTCGCAAGTGGTGCCACCGTTCCTGAGGGAGGCCTGCCCAGCCCGCCCTCTGCCACCCCCGCAGCTCGCACTCCAGCTCCGCGGCTGCCTAGGGAACGGGACTCTAAAATGGCGGCGGCCGCCCGCGCCGGTGGGCAGGTGAGCTGAGCGGCGCCCTCTCCCCTCACCCCGCCCCGGCCCGCCCCGCCCCGGCGCGCCGCCAGGGCCGGCGCTGCTCCCCCGCCTCCCGCCCGGCGGCCGCCCCCGGCGCGGCCCCTCGCAGCCCGCCCGCCCGCCCCCGCAGCGCCCCCGGCCCGGCCCCACGGGCGGGCGGCGCCGGCCTCGCCCCCTCGCTCTGCAGGTCCGCGGGGCCGCGGGGAGGCTCGGGGCCGCATACCAGAGGAAGGCGTGCGCCGGTTCTCCCGCGGCGGCGGCGGCAGGAGCCAACCTCCCCCGCCCGCCCTGGCAGCGCGGCCCGGCCCCCGCACCCCTCGCCCGCCCCGGGGCGGCAGCCGGCGGCGCGACCCCTGCGCCACAGCCCGCCCTTCCTGGGAAGGGTTCGGCCGGGGGAAGCCGCACACCTGAGCCCTGGGGGAGCGGCTGCGGGACCTTGGGGTGCTGCGGGAGAGCGCCGGGGCTGACTGGGAAGGGGGCTCCCGGGGCGGGGAGAGGATAAGAGCTCAAATAATGGAGTTTGAGAAGTACAGATCTTGGGGCACAGGCTTCTTGTCTGTCGAACGTGGTCTCTGGGATTTCTGTTCTCTGAAGTAGGGGTGCACTCCCCCGTGGTAGGTCTGGCAGCCCTGCGCCTTCTGCAGCCCCGGGGACAGAGGTCAACACGCTTGGGGTTGTCGCACAGCTGCTCTTTGCCAGATAGCACTTCTCCTTCCATCTGCAGATTTTGGCTGTGTAGAAAGAAAAATAACGGCCATTTGTCCCAGGTTTTGCCCCTAAGTGACAGCTGCAGTCAGGCAGCCGGCCATACCGAGCTCCAGGGCAAATGGCCGCTGTCCCAACATCAGCTGTGTGGCATAAGCAGCTAGTGGGCATGGCGAGTCCCGCCAGCTCCTCGTTTCCTCTGTTCAGAAGGTGCTACAGGTCCAGCACATTGGCAAGTGCACCTGCCGTTACTTCCTATACATTCAATACGCCCAAAACACGCTGGAGTGATTGTGCAGCCAATACAGGCCGCACTAGACATGCCCATCGGTGCTTCCAAGCCATTTTGTATTTGTAACGTTACATCAACTTTGTGTTTCAGGCAATAGTGATCTTAATGATGTTGGGCAAAATAACTCCTGTAGTAAAACCATTTTTTCCTGATAGACATTTTACTTTTTATCAACCCCTAGTAACTGAGATCCATAATCCTTATAAAGTTAACTAGGATTCATTGCTTTTGCAGATCACATTGGTAATATACTCTGACAATCAAAATTGTGTCTACATTTTTCAACATTAAATGTACAAGCAGAGTTTTCTGGATGCATAATTTTAAAATGTTATCTGCATAAAGTTGCATAAAATAAAGTTGCAACTGTATTGCAAGGTAATCAGTTTTCTTGCTGATCACCTGTACTGGTTTGGGTGACCTGACTGAGAAGCCTATTCTCCAGTCAACATATATTACTTTTTCACTTCATGTCAATGAACTGTGATTCTCCACAGGAAACGAAAATTGGTGTAACATAATTGTTGGAGTATTTTTATCAATTTAAAATAGAGACTGCTCATTTAATATCTCTTTCTCTCTCTTAGACTATGTTATAGTTTGCGAAGTGCTGTGATGCATATATTAATTTTGGTGTGCATATTAATTTATGCACATGTTATAATGTAATGAATCTATAATTATGCAGTATATTATGCTGACAAATGTACTGTATACTGTCAGGCAGTAGAAAAACAGCTGAAGATCTGTGGCTTTAAGAGGAATGTGGATGTCTCAGTACTGTATCTGGCTGGACAGTAAGTAAAATACGTTTCTCCGTTTGGCTTTTACTAAAAGTAGAGCACACAGTAAAGGGTAATCTTTCATAGTGCTTTCTGTATCAGATACTCTCTGAACATCATTTATATGTGAAATATCAGTAAATTATGTTTATACCTAGTCTGTACATGTTGTGAAGGAAGAAACGGTGAAGATACACTGACACATACACAGCAGAGCTATGCTCACAGTTAACTGCCTCAGCCCTAGATACACAATCCTTCTCCAGCAACCCAGAATTGCTCGAGGGTCTGTAAGTTCACAGAGTTGTGCATGAACTTCTACCACAGGGAGCAGAGGAGTGAGACTTAATGGGCTGATTTCTGCCTGTTCTAACTGGCTTGTAAGGCTGGGTGGAAAGAGTATCAAGAAGGCAAATGAAAAAACACAGGACCTGCCCAGTCTAAGAACTGCCAAATTTCTGACCTCCCTGAAGAAATCTGTTATTGCAACAGTAAAACTCATTGGTAGGACCTTTGAAATTACCTGCATCTCTACTGTTAAGAACTGAGGGGAGGGCAGGGCAACATGAAGTGAGTACAAGTACAAGAGCACTTGTTTGGGGCTGGCAGTACTGATCAGAGAACTGATCTCTAAGAGCTTTATGAAACAGCGTAAGATGTAGGGCAGATGAGAAGAAGCCATGCTAAGTGAAGGAAGGCAAAGCTTTCATGAGCCTGTGGGTGATCTAGGTTGATAGAGGTGTATGTTGTAGGATGAACATGCTGAGAGGCTACCATAGAAAGATGGGTACGTGACAGGGCATACTTCAAAGTTTTTGGAAAGCATACTTTGAATTTCTGGCCAGGGCTTAATTCCAAGTATTGCATACCTGTCTGCAGCCTCACAACTGCATCTACTGTTTGTACGGTTGGTACGTATATAAAGAACTAATGTAGTTTAATAATTCAGGGACAAGGTTTTCAAGGTCTCTAGGTCCTATGAATACCAAAAAAAAAGGTGTTAAGGGATTTCAGTGTTGTCTAGCCTGATTTTAGTGGAAATCAGGTGATCTTGAAAATCTAAATGTGCCCACTAGTGTCTTTAAATTCCTCAGCACATCTCCTGATTTACACCAAGAAAGTATTTGATGCTTTGTGAAAAGAAATTTAAAACATATAGTTACTGTTAAAATTATTAAAATATTTATTTTAGAAAGAAGAAAACGTACATAAAATATGTGAGAAGCTTATTTAATGAGAAAATTACAAGATGCATATATTATCTAAACAATACAAGAAAATTATTTATGTGTATGTGTGAAAGAATTAAGCCTGTGTATACAGTCTTGATAGGCACAATATTAAATGTGTGCCCTCACTGACTTTGAAATCTTTTTTGGTATGGAATAAAAAGAAATGTTCAGATGGCAGATATAGAAGCGATCTGTCTTCTGTGAAACCATTTTGAGAAAGACGTTGCAAGCTGGCTTCTTTGATGATTGGAGAGAAGTGAATTCCTTTTATTCTATACCAATTTATATAAACCTTGAACCTCAGCCAGTGTCAGTATCAGATCATGCCTCCTTAACTGTTGGTTTGACATCATTTTCTGCTGGCTGAAATAAGTAAATGAAAAAATAATAATTAAAGTCAATCAAATAAGGGGGAATGAGTTTATATTTTTAAACCACTACTATTAAAGGGACATGGAAAAATGTACTTTTGGACACTGAAAGCTGTCATCCTAGGAAAACTGATTAACTTAGCAGTAGGTCGGAAAAGAGTGCTGCAGGCCAAAAAGGATCAGTTTGTAAGAGACGTGCAAAGTCTGGAAGGCATACAGAAAGGGACAGGCTCTTTTAAAATGTTAGAGGAATTAAGCTCTACCTGGGGCAAATTAAATGCCTTAATACCAGAAAAAAAACAACTCAACAGTTCAAGGCTTGGAGATAGTCAAGATGAGGCTGTTACTAGAGGGGGAGTAAAGCCAATTAAAATGTAAACCTGTAAATTAAGTATTGAATGGCAGTGACAAAGAATATGAGGGAAATTTTGGCTTTGCTACCTGAGAAATAGATCAAGGGTGTACGAGTAGAATTATACAGAAGAATTAGATGGTAGCTGTGTAAGAGCTCTGTACATCCTGTCAACACTCATCTGCTTGTGTTTACTACTTGCAGTAATGTATTTTCTGGTTACTTGTGACAGTAGACACATAAACACGTATTTGCAGGGTTCATTTTTGTGGATTATTTGAGGAAGCCAGATAAAAGTTTAACAAAGTAGCAGCGTGGGATAATCTGATTTTCAGAAATACAGGAGAATAAAAGTACAGCACCTCAACTTTGTAGGGTTTGCTCTTGGCAGATTTTCTTTTTTCAAATGAAAGATCAGAAAAGGTGTCCATTCCCCCTTTGTATCTGGAGGGTTTGTTGAAAAAAAACCCACATGGGAAACTAGAGGTTAGATTTGACAGTTGGAAAACAAGCAGATTATTTCAGGATGATGATGTGAGGTTAATTTTTATCAATCCTGTTAGTTCCTTCTGAAACACTGTCCCTAATCTTGCAACATGGTAAAATCCATGAGGAAAGTTTTATTATATCAATAAAAATTTCTCCTGTAAAGGTAATCTATAATTATTCTAGTGGAAATCAAGAACATTTATTTAAAGCAATGAAAAATAAGGAGAATCAATTAGTGAAAATTACTCAGCAGTTCACTAATGTTCTCTGGTTAGTAGGTAATTTGTTATTTATGGTACACTAGCAAGCTCAAAGTGTTAGATACACAATTAAACAAAAAAACCCTACCAGCACATAGGAGGTAGTTCCAGCCTCAGTGGATGTGCAGTTTGATTTAAAACAAGACTGTTAATGAATATGGGTAAATACTAAGTTTTTATGAGGACAGGAGAGAAGAGAGGTGAAAAAAGGGCAAAAGATTCACAATATACACTAAGATGAAAAATAGTGAGAAATGTACATTGATGTGCTTGGTGTTGATGTCTTCTGTTGGCTTCTCTGGCACCATGGCTGAACAATCCACACTGCACCATCAAAGCAATTTTCCTTTTGGGTTTGTTCCCCAGGATGCCAAATGTCTCCCATGTTCTGAGCAGAATTTCTACAAACTGAAAAGTACATGTAACTCATAGTCCCTGGGAAAATAAATGCTGTTATGGAAACAAAAATAATGTATCACTTAGTTTGTTCCCATTTCTTTACCGCCTGCTGCTTTGTTATGCTTTCAGGTGTCTAGAATGCTTACACTGTCTCTGCCATCTGGTTCTTTGCATCTTTCTCTGCTATGATTTCTATAGGAGAGAGGCTTTTTTTGCTTGTATACCGTTATTTATAAAAAATTCCACCATTTATAAAGTAATTAAGCCCCATTAAAGTTAAGCAATTTGTTACTCTTTTTTTTTTTCTTCCACCAGAGGACTAAGAAGTATCCCAAGTCTATCACAGTTTCATAGGTTAAGGTATTTGTGGATTAACAACAATAAGGTAATAAGGTATTCCTTTAAAGAGCAACAACAATGAATCTGATTATTATTTCATAATTTTTCTAACATAAAGTATTTTAGAATTGTTAAGCTAATTTAATTTCCAGGCAAATTTAAGTGAATTAAATATGAGTTTTGAAGAAACAGTATCTTGTTTTATATTACATTTATAAATTTTGTGTATTTAAGAAGCTGCGGTTTTGTGCTAATGCCTTAGCAATAAAAAGAAAGGTTGAGTGTATTTAGAACTAAGTTATTGGCAAAACTGTCTGATAGCATACTGATACCTGAGGTCTGGAATAGCAAGTTTCCAACATAGCTCATAGCAAGTGTACCCAGCCCACTGGAGCGAGCAGCTCTTGGAACAGACTGAGGAGTGACATGGCTGTAAGGTTTTCTTATACAGCTTCTGGGCTTCCTAGTTTTTCAGGAAAGGAGTGGACTGCAGGAATTGCATAGCTCTTTTTTTATGCCCTTGCAGACATGCATAGTTTATTTCCTGGCAGGCTGGTGGTTGAGGTGACACTCCTTCTTGCCCTCATGCATGCAAGGGTGACATACGACTCTTTCAAATGTGCTTCTCCCAGTGCACAGGAAGTAGGTCTGCAATGCTAGGCTTGAGGGGGTGTCTTCTGCCATTATGCAGGTTATTGTGTCACCTAAACTTGTTCAATTTAAGACCAATTTCCAGGCGAGTGATTAGAGTATGACATTGGGCCACATTAATTTCTCTTGTTTCCAGTTCACTGTGTGGTCCTAAATCGGTTACACAAACCACGTGCCTCACTTTCTCCATCTATGCAAATCTATATTATAGTATTTATTATATCTTGTAGGGGTTTTAAGACAATGCTTTCTCAAAATCTCCGGACACTACAGTTTCCAACCAAGCCTAAGCACCTTGCATCTTAAACAAAATCATCTACTTGACAGTAGAATTATCTGATGTAGAAATCTCCAAATACATAGTCAACCATTATTAAATGGTTGAATTGAATCCAAACCTTCACCATTAACCAATGGTAATTAAAAAGCAAGAAAAGTGATAAACCCCACGAATTTCTAATCTGCTTTTACATATCTTATTGTACAGTAGTTTACGTGACTTTCACAGTGGTCTTAAGTTCTTAAAACACCAGCTTGCTCAGGTAAATAAGTAGCTCTGTGAGCAGCAGAAAAAAATAAATTTACATTCCATGTCACTTCGGAGTGTATGTATATCTGCTGCCCCAGGCTAACATCAATTATATAACATGTCGACTTAATTGAAAGACCTGTGGTTATCCAGCCATTTCCAAAAAAAGCAAAAGTATGGATACATTAAAATGTTGAACTAAAATCACAGGTATAATAAGGCTTTCATTTGTATTTCTAAAGAACACTAAAGAATAAGAAATGGCCTAATGACTAAGCAGAACTGATCTTGCTGACCATAAAAGATAAATCTGATTTTTGCACAGATCTCACTTTCCTACCTAAGCAGTAATGAAGAGCTTTCTTCTGCTGTTCTATGTAACTTGTCTGGAAATGTCATTTTCTATATAACTTGTGTGGAGAAGCCACTTGGTGGCTTTCCTTAGGAGAAGTCTCAGCTAAATGCTCTAATAGGGGGAGCATATTTTTCTGAACCCAGAAGACCTGACATAATTTTTTTTTACTTAAAAATGCATCACAATAATTTTATCACAAAAAAGTAAATTTCAGATGATCCTAAAAAACGCAAACTTGTCAAAGATAGAGAAACACCACTATGTACGATAGGTATGTGTGGGCTTTACAGTACACAAGATACAATAATCATTATGAAGAATAGGATTATTTTTTTTTGTAGAACATTGCTGTTTTCAATGAACCAGGTTTTTCTGAGGTGAAGCAAGACTCAGAGAATGGTATTATTTTGAACTTTAACGTATCTTTTCTCAGAGGATTTCAGAGAACTTTAGGAACGGAAAAACCTCTGCCTCATTCTCCTTCCAACTTTCAGATACTGTTAATGCACAGAGAAAGCACATTTGTTTTAAAATCAATGGCACAATTCAAGGACTGAAATCATTCCCCCACTAACAAATGATGTTGCATCACAGAACTCAAAGTAGCGTCAGGAATAAAATTCTGGTTGTTGATCTGGCATTTAAACTCTAGGATAAATACTTAGGCACCATTTGTACTCCCAGTTCTCAACTGTTATAATGGTCAGCTTGGTATCCCATTGCATATATTTACCTTGCATTGAAGTCAAGACAATATTAGAACTGAGCTTCTCCAAGCAAGGGGATGAGATTCCATAGGGACTGAAGGTAATTTTTTGTTGAGAATATACCCATACATACATTTTTTTTCTGTAATTGTGATTGATTCTGTAAATTTGATTAAATGTCATTTTTTGAAATTTAGAGCAAATATGTGCTCTTTGGACCTGCTGCTGAAGAAGTAATTTTAAAACTAGGTGCTGGTCTTATTCCAAGGATATATTTCAGGAATATTCTTAAATCAACGTAGAATTATTACATCCTACGAGAGTGTTCTCACAATAAAAAATATTTCAAACGTGAAAAGAAGTAAATAAAAATGTGAAGACCAGTAATTCAATGAAATCTGTTTCCAAATACAAATACTACATTTGTAGTTCAAAAAATTAGGTAAGGCTGTACTACGTGTATTTGATGCGTAATTAGTGTTTCTAATAAAGGTTCAGCTGTCAAGAGAATCCTTAAACCAAGAGTCCTAAACAGAAATAAAGTGTCTATAGTTAAACAGTTTTCAAGAGGCCGTGTTTATACTTCTCCGAAGTTAATTTTAGGCTGGCATATAACAGCTTTCCTAACTCTTAATTTCAGATCCAAGATTTAACTTTCTTGATCAAAAACTATTGTTTGACTGAACTCTACCTCAACAATAATGAACTGACAGATATATCAGGTACCAGTCTTCCCTTTTTAGATTGTTAAGTAGAGGCCTGTATTTTCTTTTCTGTGTTTTGGCATTCAGATTTATAGAAGTGGATGACAGCAAGTAACTTAATGGTTGAAAGCTCCTATGTATGCATAACAGTACATGTTAATTATTATTAAATTGTTCTAGCATACTTGAGTGGCAATAAGGTGATACATTTATCCTGGTCTAAGAGATGAAATGTCATTCACTTTAATGTCAGGCAATTTTGAAATATTTTTGATCTTACATGACCATATTTTATATTGAAAATGAACATGGAAAGCTCTTTCTACATGATGATTTGTAGTCCTCTTGCTGACCAGGTACTTGGTAAGCTGATAGAAGTACGTTTGGAGAGTATTAATGTTTTTATGATGAAAAACTGATAGCAGTGCTGACAGACTTAACATGAAAATGAAAAGTGTAATAAATCATTAAGTTGTCCCACTTGTAAGGTAGTCACTAAGGTTCTGCAGTTTCTTCATTATATAGTTACATTTATAATCAGAAGTATTTTGCAAAGTTACTGCAAAACTGTTTTATTGTAAAATTGCATCTGTCTTACACTTCTCTTTCAGTTTTGCTTGCTCTTGTAGATTAAGGTGGGTGAACCAGACTAGTGAATTTGTGAATGAAGAGGTCAAAGCATAATAAATTTGTGTATATTTTAGACATTTTAAATGTTAATGTTTTACTTTTCTCTGTCCCTATAATATGTTGGGATGAGAACTGATCTTGATTAGTTTCTGTGAGATTTTGAGAAAAATAAATGGTTGGAAGAAAGAAACATGAGCACAAGAGGCAACACAGAAGATAACAAAATAGGGGTAAACAGGAGAGCAAGTATCACTGATAGAGAAATGTGGAGAAGAAATACTGTATAGAATCTGGAAAATGAGATGTCAGCCTGATGTGGCGTGAGGATGTGAACAAATAGTCTGGGTCAGGCACAACAATATTTTGTAATAACTTTTTAATACATAAATAATTATTTGAAATTGAACTGTTTTCTAAGGAATTCACCATTTATTGATTGTGAGGCAAAGGTAGTATTAGGGATATACTGTTATTGGTGAGGCAAAGGTAATATTAGTTCAGGGTAAAAGGAAGTGAAGATGAATTAATCAAAGCTTACTGGAATATAGGAGGAGGGAAGGGAGGAAGAAGAGAGGTTGCAGTTGATGTTGATTTTGTTGAGGCAAGGGTGATGGGGAGAAATGGAAGGAACTGGAATGAAAAAAGTTAGGCATATGTTAAAAGGATCTGACTAGAAAGATGAAAGCAATATTGAAATCTTGGATAATTTTTTTTTTTTTACTAATCTCATGCAAGGTGTTACCAAAAGGCAGGCATAGGTGGATAACCAGAATATCAAATTCAGTGTGCAGCACAGCAAAATAATTCTCTAATAAAGGCAGTCAGGTATGGTGAGAATAATTAATTATTTTTTATTTTATTTCAGGTGCTCTGAAACACTTATGTGCGTTACAGATTCTGTTGCTTCACAACAACCAGTTAAAAACACTTGGCAAAACAGTGAAGGAATTGAAAGGAATTATAAGCCTGCAGACCCTAAGTAATACCTTATTTTTATTTTGCAGAGCAGCAAGCAGTAGTTTTTTAGAGTTTCTTATCAGGATGTTTCTTGTCTGTTTCTGCATCATTTGCCAATAGCTTTTGAAGCTAATTATCAATTTCAACCAAATTTGACAGACGAAAGAGATCTCTGAGACGTGAAAATTCCACAGAGAGTACCTCAACTAAGAAAAAACTGCCAAATGAGTTCAGAAGTTAACACTTTTTGGCTGCTGGCTAGCCAGTCTCCTGAATGAATAGCTTGGATGCAGTCAAAGCAGTTTATTGCTGCCTTTGTGTAAGGGAACATGGGAGTAGAGTGGATTATCATAGAGGTGAAGGAAGTTGAGAAAAGAGTGTTACTGCTGGTGAGAGTGTAAGTGATAGGTTATAGAACCCTAATTCCTGCCTCATTAATTCTGTTTTTCATAGAATTTATTTTCTGCCTCTCTTTGGCAGACTGGGGGGTTTCTAGAGTCTAAGAATAAATATATTTTAGATGTTAAGTATAACAGTATCTAAGTAGCATACTTTCTGATAGACTGGCTAGAAATGAAAGTAGCATAGGCTCTGAAATTTGAAATTAATTTATACAAACAGTGTTGGCACCACTAAGTTACAATGTAAGAAGTACCCTCTGGGGAAAGTAGGATTATTTGCTATTTCACTAGAAAGTGAAAATGAAAGCTGTCTTTTTCCATGGTTCCTAAATGAATGTCATCATAGGTCATGCCACTTTGAGAAAACAGGAAACAAGTTTCGCATCTTAGTGACACAGTTAATGGAGGTGAATGTCATCAAGCCATACCTCCTTATGCATTCAGAGAACTGAATGTCTGATTGCGGGAAAGGAAAAAAGGGGTTGAAAAGTACACTTTTAATTGAACTTGACACTGGGCCAAAATTAAAAAAACAAATCAAGTGTTTATGAAGACAACATGCCAGCCAAATTATTGTAATCTTTGTCATTATATGCAAGATTGAAAAAATAGTCCATTTAAGAATGCAGTTGTTTGAAGTGATTAGGCAAAGTCTGGACAGACATCCTATGTATGAATGGTGCAGTCACCTGAATTTAATGTTATAGCCCTACAAATTAATAAGAAGCTTCAGCAAGCACAGGGAGTTTGTTGTACTTGTTGCAACCATCTGTGGGAAATAAAGACAAACAGCAGATAGTTAACGTGCTGCATGGCAGTCACAGAGGCATAGCGAAAATTGGGTGCATATTGGACTGGTCACCACCATAGAAAAACAAGTGTTTAAGAGAGCTATCAAACAATATATAGAGAATATACCAATCTACCCTGATAAAAAAATTGTTCTTTAGTTCAAAGGTATGAGAGTGAATACTAATCAGTGGAAGAAACTTAATAACCTAACTTTACAGTTATTCCTTTTTGACCTTTGCTGTCGTGAAAAAATCATCAATGTGTTTGTTTCAAAGAGATTTCATAATAATGAGTTCTCAAATTAACAGGACTCTATTGGTTTAATAAAATGTACTGTCATCTTTGAAATAAATTACAGCAGTAAATGAACAAAATACATTTTAAAAGTCATATCCTATATAATCATATCATATTACTGTATCATTTATACACCTCCTTGCAATATTAAGAAATGTGAAATGGGTGCAGAATTTACACTGTGTAGCTTTGAAAAGGGCTGCACCCATAGCTCACCTTTGTAAAATAAAAACTGCTTTGGGAATGGGAAAGTTCTCACTGTTCTGAGGTAGATCTTTTTTATTGCCAGACAATCTGATTAAAAAACCACACTTGCTAGCCTTCAGCAGAGCTTCTGGATGCATAATAACATGCTATTATTTTGTAACTCTTGGGGACATTAGAACTATTGAAATGGGGCAGTCTAATACACTCTTATTGTTCACTTCAGAAGTAGCATCCAACTGCCAAAATGTTGCATTTCTCTTCCTTAAGGCTCTCTTGTGATTTTTAGCCACTGCCCTGCACTGGATTTGTAGCAGAACACCATTCTTCATCAGGCATTTAGGGAAGACACTCAGCTTCTAAAGATTTACT
Source organism: Strix uralensis (assembly GCF_047716275.1). Taxonomy (NCBI): domain Eukaryota; kingdom Metazoa; phylum Chordata; class Aves; order Strigiformes; family Strigidae; genus Strix; species Strix uralensis. The sequence continues at coordinate 38,976,721 of NC_133972.1, read as the reverse complement.
GGATGGGTTGCTCACAACTGCAGCCTTTTGGGAGATATGTAGAGTTTCTTTATGAGCTCACCTTGTGCTCACATCTCCCTTTTGGAATCCAAGATTTTTGTTATGTACTCTATAAATTGCCTCAACTGATTTATTATCCACAGCTGATAACATCTTGCTGCTAGACCTCAGAAAACTCTTTTTGTTCTTCACTATGTTTCTACCGCAGTAGTTCCTTTCTGCCCCTTGTGGGATAGGCACACTGTTTTCCTACACTCCAAATAGAGAAAACAGACAAAACTGTGGAGGAAGAAAGCATTATCCCTAATTCGTAGAAGTAAAATTGCATGACCTTGACAAGCAAGTAGATAGCAGAGCCAAGAATTTATCCCAGATGTTTTGTAAAATAAGACCATCTTGATCCGTACAATGGTTGGATTTATTGTAAGAATGAGCAGTAGAAAAATTCATATACTCTAAAACAAACCTACAAATCAGTGTTGATGAGGAGGGACGTGCTCCTAGTAGCATCCAGAGTCAGAAGTACTTAGTATTGACCCCGGTTTGTGCCTTGGAAAAATCCCTCTTGAATGTTCATTCCATTCCACTACTAAACATACCTACTTTTAGAGATCTTTCTGAAACATTTTTCTCTCTGGAATGCTATCACGTATTGACTCAAGAACAGACTTATCAGATATATACCTAATATTCTTTCTGATTAACTCTTTCTAGAAAAAATAGCTAGATAGTACTTTGTTCAGTAAAAATGGAACTTTCTGCTGCTGCCACCTTGTGGGTCTCTCACTACTTCTAAGTACAGTGATTTTAAAAAATTTGTTAAAGAATTAAAGTATTTTAAGTTCTCCTCTGAATACATGAACAGGTGCTTTCTGTGTAGGAGTTACCAAATGCCCATTCCAACCTTACTGCGCCCTCAAAATAACTGCTAAATCGCATCAAGCACTGAGCTCTCTTTGGCAGTCATCCTGAAGAACGTGAAATGGCATCTTGTAGTTTACAAGTGCATGGAATATTTCCAGACTTTTTTCTTCTTCTAGTTTCTTATTTGCTTCTGCAATACCACCTTTCTCTCCCTAACTGCTAAAATTACATATAACAGGATTTTTTACCCTAGAGTGAATATTAGCCACAGCCTCTCCTCAAAAAGAGAAAACCAGACCAGTGTAGACCTTGGTAGAAGTTGTCAAAATTATTAATTTAAGATTTTTTTTTTTTCTGCTCTGATCTCAAGGTAGCAGCCTCCTGATTATTTTTACTGTCTCAGAAGAACAGCACTTGTCTAAGGAGAAAAATGACATGACTGTGTTTTTTATTTAGAAAAAAAACCACACCCAACAACTCTTGTTTGCTTGATAGCTGATCTGGGAATGAGCCAGTTTCTGTTTTAATCAACTTCAGATATCACTCTCATGAAACAAACTGATATGGCATGTCAGCTAGGCAAATGTTACACTTCTGGCAAAGCAGCATCACAGGATTGATACCTGTCTCTGTGTTGCAAAGGCTCGGTTATTCACGTGGTGTGAACCTGATTGTAAGGATTTTCATCAAGTTGCTAATAGGCTTTTGGAACTTAGTACCTCAAGTCTCACTGAAAGTTAGTGGGATCCAGGTTCTCAGGAACTTAGGCCATTTTAAACATTTTACTCTTTAAGTTTCTTGAGTCTTCAAACTCATCATCTGTCAAAACATCAGAAGACTGGGTATTTATTGACATTTCATATTGTGTCTATGGGATAAAAACTTTATATCAGCTATGATGAAGCCTTAGGAGTCCTAAAGCTCATTTGGTTTTAATAACTTTCTCTCCCTACAAATTTTGTGTCTTACCTTTAAGCTGTCACACCTAAAAACCCACTATTCTTTAAAATAGGCATCACCTAACAACATAAGAAAATCAAAGGGAAACACTTAGTGGTTTTGTCTGTATATCATAAAAAATAGAAAAAAACTTCAAAGGTTTGGAGTGCATGATGGCACCTTTACTCAGTTCTTGCCTGTGGTATTTTGCATACTCTGCAATAAGCCAGTTCTTGCAGTCCATGTTTGGTTGAGTAATTTTGCATGTGTAAAGAGACTGTGCTTTGTTTACCCAGCATAAGAACAATTTGAATTTGATTATATTTTGCACAAAATCTGGCTACTAGTGATCTTTAATTTTCCTGCCTTGCCATGTTAGTTGCTTTTCTTTTGCTGGGTTTGGTTTTTTGTGATGCTGTTTGTTTTTTCTGTATACATTTTGCAGACCTATTCCATAACCCTCTGGCACAAGACCCAGACTACCGGCTTTATGTGATATATTCCCTTCCTTCGGTACAGCTCCTTGACAGGAAGTGTAAGGATTGCTTTTCTCTTCTCACAAAGCATTGACAGTTGCTTTTGATTTTAATTAGTATGGAAAAATAGGTGAATTAATCTTGCCTGTTCTTTTACATGCATTTGTTGACATAGCAAAACATCTAAGGAACAGATAGCCATTTTCTGCAAGATTTGTCAAGCAAATAGAGTTTGCAGGGCATAAACAGTTTACTTTGCCAAATGCGTTTGATTTCTGTCTTTTTAAATTGTATATGTTTATCTTGTATCTTGGTTTGTATATTTTTGGGTAAGACAGATAAAAGCATGTGCTTAGAAACATGTACCTACATTTGTGCATTCAAACTGGTGTATTCACATCAGTGAGTGTGTTTACTTAGGTATGGATAATATATCCTCAGCTATCTACATGTTTCTGCACAGTTTAAAGATGTATATGCACATTTCTTGATGAGGTACATGCTGACCAAGCTTTCAAGTATAAATCTTCATAAATCATCAAGAGGTCTTTCACAGCTTGTCTGCTATAAATTCTACACACAAAAAAAGCCCCCAAACTGTCTTAAGAACAGCCAGATGATAAATTGGTGAATCTATAAACATGCCACAGTGGACCCAGAAAATCAGTTTTGGAGATTTTTGTCTCTGGTGTTTGGAGAACTATGTGATTGGCAGGAGGGCTGAAAATTACTTCAGAGCACTGAGAAAGGTGTTGATTCCTACGCCAGCTCTGCCCTATAAAATGTAGCAAGAAAAAACAATGTCATCATGAAAACCTGCTCCCAGTCTCTAGGAGAATCAGCTGCAGGACTTGAGCCAGGCAGCCCCAGGACATCTGCAGGTGCTGGCAGACTGTAGCTCTGTCATGAAGGAAAGCTGGTGGATGGGCCACAGCATGTGTCAGGGGTTGATGAGGAGCTGCTGGATCTGACCACACAGCCATTGGTTGCACATTGATTTTGCACTGGTACCTCCAGTCGCTTGAATATTTGGTCTTGGGTTACACGTGTGCTTAACACATCTGTCAGACTCTTTGACTAATGATCATTTTTGACCAGGGAGCAAAGACTGAAGCTTAATGTGCTGGAAAATATGTGTTGCATTTACAGCTCTAGAAACACTTCCGTAAAACTTCCAGGACTTAATCTTCTAAATACAGTCCTGGATTAAGACTTGAGGCATTGATTTGTATCAAGCTGTACCCTGGACATTCTATTTAGTGAATTATTTCTCTAACATTACAAAGCTTCTTCACCATCTGTGGAACATTACCACAGCATAGTCCTGGGTGTCTCTTTTACATAAGACGTGCTCACATTTCTGCTACCTCCAGGCATGACTACTGCAGTTCCTTCCTAATTGGTCCCCTAGACACCAAGACTTAAAACCTTCCCTGAACTCAGAATGCTTCTGCCAGAGTTACTTGTTCTAAACCTTCAGGTTTAGAACCTCTAAACCTTCTGTTCCATAGCTGAAGTACTAGATTAGTATGCAGTTCATATCACTGAAGTTAACAACCCTTAAGTTAATCGTCTCAAACTCTTTAAAATTTAAAGTTATTTTTGAATTAAAGTGCAAAACAGGAAAATTTGAGGCTTTTCTTTTGATTGCACTCCTACAGTTTTCTCTATAATTGAGCAGTGGGAATTGAACTGGCCTTGAACCAGGACTTGCTTTTGCTTTTCAAGGAGAAACTTCCAAATCTTTACCGACTTGTACAGTAAATCTCATTTAAGTGGTATGAAAAGTCTTGCTTTCTAGTTTATTGGTTTAAAACTTCTGATCCTACTGCACCTAAAAGAAAAGACTTTATTTTATCGGACAGGACTTTACCCTAAAGCCTTAGAAGTAACACTCCATGTTCCCATTTTGAATCATTGTGAAATTATGCAGATTTACACCACTGTTGTTACAAAACTTGGTGCAAAAAAAGTGAATCACCTTCTGCATGCAGATAGATAATACCAGCCTTTTAAGTTGGTAGAAAAAGTAAAATTTTTATATTCCTTCTAACAGCAGTTACACAAAGAGAAAGGGAGTCAGCGCTTCATCTTTATAACCACGAAAGGTCTTGTGTTGTGCAGTCAGTAGCTTTTGGAAAGAGAGTAAATACACCCTTGGGGACTGCAGTGGGATCTAGCAGATGCACTCAACCAGCCAGAAGACTGATGATACCCTCAGGTATTTTAATAGTGTAAAGAAAAGCATATATTTTTAGGTGCTTTGATTAGAAAAAGTTTGCTCATCTGATAAGAAGTTTTTTGTTTTAGTAATAAAGTATAAATGCATCAGAAACCCAACCAAATTGCTTCATAAAGTAAGTAGTAGCAGCAACAGGCAACAAATGAATCCTTCTACTAAGAGTGGCAAATAAGTTCTAGTCACTCCCTGTAGTTACAGAATTGTCTATAAAGATAGCTGAACAAACACAATTTCATTTTTTTTCAATAAGTCTTGTGACTGTTTAGTTTTAGTTTTATTTAATTAAAAACATCTCGGTATACTTCTAGGCTGTCTCAGTCAGTGATCAGCATCATAGAGTTTTGATGCCCTCTAGTGCTTTTATAAAGCAACCTCTTGAAGAAAGGATCTTTTCTAAATAGTGTTTTAAATTTTACATATCTTACCTAGTTTTGTAAGCAGATTTCTTTTTATGCTTTCCAAGTTGAAAATATTTTAATGATGTCTTATAATAGCATATAAAGTAATTTTTAGAGTTCTTAAAACATTCAGATCTGGAAGATGGCATGATCCTGGCACAAGAAAGCAGGTGAATACCACCTGGAGCCTTGTGACTTGTACCGTGTGATAATCCAGAACAAACCTTGAAATCCCACATCTGCTTTTTTTTTTTTTATGTTTTAAAGATAAGAAAAAAAATATTGTGCATAGATGACTGAAATGGTAGCATTTTAAACAGTAATGTAGATGAAGTTTGGAACAGTAATAAAATACCTGCAATTTTTTTTTTAATGTATATATCACAATAGTAGACCTGAAAGCAGTGTATTTAACAATAATTTTGAAAAGGTTTGGAAAAAAAGGATAGTTTAATCATATTTAATAATTCATTTGTTTTGCTGATAATTACTAAAGTAGGCATACAATTGTCTTTATCTCTACCATGCAATCATTCACATATATAGACAGTGGCATCATCTTTCTGTGGAAGAAAAAAGAATTCATGGAAATGTATGTCTATGGGAAATAAAATACAAGAACTGTATTAACTTTAAAAAAAACCCCATACAGATACTTGTTTCCACAGTAATTTAACAAAAGATGATCCTGAACATTTCAAAACATCTGCCAGTTTTCAGTTCATTTGAACAAGTAATTTAAGATCAGGGTGGTAATCCTCAGCTAATCAAAATGCTGCACAGCCATTAATGTCTTAATTTTAACTTTTTGTTATAGGATGTGAATTTGGAAATCACACAAATAAGTGAGTAATTATTTTGATTTTTTTTCTTTTGCATCTCTGAAGCATTTACTTGATTTCTTATTCTTGTGCGTAAAAAATACCCAAAAGAGAGAAAATGTCCAGTAAAAATGAGCTTTTGAAAAAATTTCTGGACTTTGTGTTTAACATAGTTGCAACTCTATACTACTCTGATGAGACAACTTCTCCACTGCTGTCTGAAATTTAATATTGAAAGGTATTCCACATTTGGAAATGGGTATATAAAAATGCTATTTATTTATAAGATCAAATACTGATCACTAGAAAAAGCATGCTTTAAGTATTAGAGCATCAGTATAGCTGTTCTATATTATGGCCTAGAAAACTTTCTTCTGACTGGCTGTTCAAAAAGACATACTCTCTGGAAAATATTATGACTTGTAGAATGAAACTTTTTTAGGTTGTACTTGATGTTACTTTTATTCTGTTTGATTTCAAAATCATAGAAATAAATGTAAAACGTATCTCTGTTTTGTGTCTGGATTGAGCCAGTATAAAGGGGTTGCATTTTAATGCAATGACATTTTAGATGCTACCTTTATAAGAGTAAATTTACAAACTTCAGATATCGGGCTTGTTTTTACTTTCTAGCTTTACACATGAAAATATTTGAAAAATTTGTTAAAGGAAATAATAAAAGCCTACATATGATGATATCTTTAAACAATTTGGTTTTATATAGCTATTCACTTTGACTACAGCTCTTCACAATGGAGCTAATAACGTTTAAAAATTAATTCTTACCTGCTTTCAGCAGAGTTAGCTGTCCTCATTGATAGAATGGATGTACAGCTTCCTCTTCATCCTGTTTATGTAGATGCTTAGGCTTTGCAAGGTACCATTTCATGACAAAGTATGTTGTACTCGGTGGAAACATTCCCATGGTTTATATTAGGTGTTATTATATTACTGCAGATACATCTTTAAGAAATAAGTTCTTATAAGATCAGGTCTTAATATTGCATCTGAGTTAAAAGGGTTTTGTTTAACATGAAGCCCCCATCAGTTCTGCACTGGTGTTGTACATCTGCCACTTTTCTCTCCCAGACTGCAGCTGTGGCAGGATACATAAACAACACAAGCTCACAGTGTTCTGGGTTCAGAGCTTGGAGAAAGGGTATTTGCAGCGTGGCTAGTTAGAAGATCCATGGTGAAATAAATGTGCATTTGCATTAATAGACATCATATCACTATGAAATCATAAAATTTGTTTTATGATTTCCATTGAATCAGAGCATTAGAAGTATACAACAATTATAATTTTTATGGAAAAGAAAGCGGTGAAAACAAAATAGCATTTTGAAGTCTACTATAAATGTATTTTAAATACTTTATAGCATGACTTTTTTCCTTAGAATCCTGTGATTCTGACCTTTTCTCATTTTGTTTTTCTTTCTTAAATTTGGTAAGAGAAGGAAACCTTTCAAAAATTTAAAATTTTCAAATCCTCACTGTTAGTGTCATCTTGACTTCTAACTTCACCTTTTACACAGAGTGTGTGCAGTAAATTATCTCCAAAGTAGCTTGGAAACATTCAGCTAATACATATTTTCTTTGTTCTTTTTGCAGAGTACCATTTGAGAACCCCGAAGATGCCGTTTTACTGCGGGCAATGACAAGATCTTTAATGGAATTTTCCTCTGTTGACTGGAACAAAGTAGCCACTTGTCAAGAAAGACGGCTTGGAAACAAGGCAGAAGAACCCCGTGAGAAGCTGACAGTCCAATTTAGATGAGTGCTTTCTTCCTTAAGGAAAAGAATTATTCCTCTCTCTAGTGTGGAGATAAGACCCCTAAGTAAGTTAGTATCTCTATAAAACAAGAACATTAAAACATGCATCTAATTAAATGAACTTCCAGAAAAAAAAGTATTAGTGTAACATTCCTTTTATCATCAGATATGTAATATGAAGAGTGAAAAAATTAAGAAAACAGATGATAAATAGTGGCAATGTTACAATAAAAGTTACCTGAAATGCAATTCTTACCATACTTTTGTTATCAGAAATTATTAAAGCTAAACTGCAAGTTAATTTTTAAGAAGCTAAGGATAAATAATTTCATTCCTTATAGTTTCTACCTAAGAATTAGATTTACTGTGTTCACTAGCAGTAATTTGTCTTTGTCAAAATAAAGATACGAGAAAGCAACCATTAAGCTTTTCTCACTTCTGAGAGGGATTAAAGTTTCAATTTGCCAATTTGTGTGCGGCATGAATGCACTGAAAACTCTTAGTTTTATGAGGATACACATTCAGCCTCAATACAGTGGAACCATGAGCCCTTAAGCATGCTGATATTATCCCCGGATGCAGGCCTCTGTTTACTGGTCCTTCTGGAGAGACAGGACTTGCCATGCACAATGTGCTGCCCTGAGACTGCTGACTGGTTTTAACACACTCTTATAACCACATGGGTCACACAATGCTGTCGCACTACACCTGACACTTTCAGCTTCCAAAGCCTGTTACCACTAAGGAAGCTAGTGGGAGATGTGCATATAGATGGAAAATAATACATTTCCTCATGTCTTTCTCCCTCCGTTCTGCCAAAGGCTTAAAGTCAATGCTGTCTGATGTATCCAAATCCTTCTTCAGCCTGTGGCTTGTCTTCCGAGTTCCTCCTTCCTCTCATAAGTCAGCACAGACTCACAGGACAGTCTAGGTTGACAGGAATCTCTGGAGCTTATCTAGTCCAACCTTCCTGCTGAAAGCAGGTCTGAGAGTAGGTTATCCACTGCTCTGTCAGGGCAAGTCAAGTATTTCCAATGATGAGGGAGGTACCGCCACTTGGCAATCTGGTTCAGTGTTTAATTGCACTCCAGAGCATCTTTCTTATATTCAGATGGAATTTCACCTGCAACAGCTTGGGCCTGTTGGCTATTGTACGTCACTGTGCATCCCCCATCTCCTCTATAACTACCTCTAGGTATTGTAAGACTGTGATTAGATCTCCCAGAGTCTCCTGTTCTCTGGGCTGAACAAACCAAATTCCTCCAACCCCCTGATCATGGTGGCTCCCTCGCTGGACCTCTATTTTTTGATGTCTCCCTTGAACTGAGTTGACCAAAACAGGACAGTGTTCCAGATGTGGTCTAGCACCTGCCAAGTGAAGTGGCGTAATTACACCTTGCATCTGCTGGCTGTACCATACTTTCATCTTCACCGACACAAGGCACCATTTGCCTTCAGTGCTGCCAGATCATACTGCTGGCTCCAGGTGAGCTGGCTGCCCCCCCAGGACCCCCAGGTCCTTTTCGGCAGACCCAGGCAGATCCCACTCTGTACTGCTGCTTGGGATTACTCCATCCCAGACACAGGAGTTTATCTTTGTTAACTCTCATAATTCCTTTCACCTTTTTGATATTTTGATGTTAGATTCCTTTCTTTTTAATTTCAACTTCCCTATTTTTCTTGTTTAAAGTTCCACGCATTTTGTAAACGCCCTTAAATTAGCCTCATCTTTGTGGTTTAAAAGGTAGATCAACACCTTGGTTTTGATTAGGTTTCAAGAATGTATAATTTCTCAAATTGAATTAGTCTACAGAGAAGCTAGACCAAACTAAGCTTTGGCTAACAGGTTTTCTTAAAGAGGTCCTCTCTAAGAAACTGTCCATTAGGATTTAGGAAGTGTAATCCCGAGTTTGTCTTGTGTCTTTTGAACTCTGAGAGCTGACTATGCTTATGGACATATGTCTATGATGTAATCATTTCATAGCAGCAATTTCACAATCCCAGAATCTGTAGATTTTACATGCCATAATAGACATGGAAAAGGCTGAATTTAAGAGATTTTCTCTGAAAGCAGACTCTATCCCACTTGGAGCTAGACTAAGGTAGTAAGCATGTCATTTCAGAGTAAATTTCATTGATTTTAAATTTTTGGATCAAAGTAAAGGCACGGTATTTTTGGCCTCGAATATTTTTCTGCACCTGTCTTCTTTTGACTAAAGAAAAATTAAAGCAAAGTTAAAGAGCAGTTTTCTGCTCAGAGAATGCTGCAATGCAATGTTTCAACATAAAGAATGTTATTACAGAATCTTTTTTAACAACTAATTTAACATTTTCCCCAAAGAATATAGATTGTGAAAAGAAAATATACATTTTACAGGAGTAACTGTGAAAGAATTTTAACATGAGTTCTTGTAATCTTTTTGAGCATATAGATGGGCTCAGAGAAGACAATGAGTTAATTTATACATATATAACCTTTGATGGTGAAAAGTCCATCAAAACCTCTTAGATTTTTTGGCCCTCCCACTGTTGCACACAAGTGTCCCAGGAATATATAGATTAAACAAAATAAACTGCCATGGCATCCAGAAGCTCTTCATTATAATGTTTGCTACCTGTTCACCTTTGTGGCTTGTAGATGCTGGGTGCTGTCCAACAAGCCACAGGTCAGTAGAATCACTGACTGCCAACATGCCCACCTTACTTAAAAGGCAATGCTTTCCATACAATCATCCATTTGAGCTTTGTCAAAAGGTTTGAGTCTGTTTTAGAGCCGTAAGTGGAAAAGCAATAATGTTAGCTATTTATATATGAAGAAATACTCAAATTACAATGATAATTTCAAGTTTTGCTGAGAATTCCCTTTAGATGAAGAAAAACCCTGAAAATCTACCTGCAGCAAAAATCTACTGTGATTTGAACATGCAACGTTTAGTTCACTAGAAGATATGCTCAGATATTTTCAGCTTATATATTAATTCAGATTTCCCAGGGTGAAGAGATAGTTGATATTAAAAACCACTTAGCCTAAAAGTGAACTGGGGAGGAAGAACTGCGATGAAGCAGGCTAGACAGATTCACTGCTGCTGTCTTCCAGTATCTAGCAAAACAGCTGGAGAAGAAATGAGAATTCCGTCTTTCCTAGTGGAGGGCAGAAAAGCCTTTTGAATCACACCCCCTTGAAGGTGACAGAGTGTGTCTGTTGGCCTTGCACTCCACAGCTGTCTTGTCACTTAAAACCTTGCTTAAGGAATCAGTAAATTGCGTATGAATTTTCATTCTACTTTAAGTTACTTGTTACATGTCACAAGATGTTTTCTCCAGTTCATGATTATGCAAGAGCTAGTCGTTACCCCAGGTTTATGGAGGACCCATCAACCATGATCTTACAACAGGAGAGCTGTCACCAGCTCAAGCTGAGGAGGGCAAGAGGTAGCTCTGGAGCGCTGGTGCACACCAGGACCCAAACTTGGGTTCCAATTCCTCTCCTCCAAGACTCTTGGCAAAGAGAGGGAAGTGTGGCAGCCTCTGCCTTTTCAAGTTAGAATGAGAACAAATGCAATCTGTGTCCACGATCCCACACTTCACACCCATTTCCAATGTTCATACTTTCTCCTATTGCTTGGGCTTTTCTTCTTTACCAAGAAAAAGCGTTGGCTGGCAGAATGAGAGCAGGATTTGTGCTGTGGATTTTACCCCACTTCTAAAATTCCTGAATCATTTGCCCTAAATGATTTTCAGAGAAACTTTTCAGAGAAAGAGCAACACATCCCCGTGAGCCCCAAATGCTACGTGTAGAACAGGGAACCAGCAGTACTTCCACATTCCCAGATCCAAGAGTGGACGGTGAACCACATCAGGACTCCATACCGAAGCTCCAGGCATGCACCTCTTGCATGCAAGTTGTCATGAAATTAAACTTGCACAGCCCAGCTAGAGGAGGCCCATGCAGGACAAATAAGAATGGCACCATATGTCCCAACAGGCATTAACAGATGCAGTAGACAGAACTGCCACACAGCTCCCTTCTTTTAAAAAACTTCCCTTTATTCCTCACAATTTACTAATCCTTGAAATTAAAACACAGGTACATTCCCTGCACAGGTGCATTTATGTATCCTCACTCTTAGAGTTTCCAGAATATTAAAACAAAAACTTTCAATATATTAAATAGTAAAAAATTAATAGCATTTCCTTTTTCCTCTGTTTTGAGGCTGGTCCTTATTCCTCTAAGTTGAAGGATATTGCCATGTTCAAAAACATGTTACTCATCCAACAATTAGAGAATCTCAACTTTTGCCATCCTTATGCAGCAAAGGATATTTTTGGTTGTGGCATTCCCATTCGTTTCAAGAGACACAGTCATAAATCTGAGTGAAAACAGCATAGTTAAGGGAAGCTATTTTCTAGATATGGTATTTAATTGAAAGCCTAAACGAAATTCCAATTGTATCAATGCACACATGACTTTTCCCATCTAATTCACTGTGACCAGATTCAGCATGAACAATATTAAGCATCTTTCATGTTTATGAAATGATTCATAAGCAACATCCCAGTGTGCTCTAAGGCATCTTTACCTGAACGCTGAGATTTGGAAACCATTATTCTGGTCAGTCAAGATATTTTAAGTCATTCTGGTTTTCCCTTCATTAGCCTTTGATAAACCTGGAATATTTTTGACCAAACCAATAGTGAAATAATTCTGTTGAAACACACATTTCACAGTCAGCTTGAGACAGCAGTATCATTTAATAAAATTGCCACAAAATAGACACTATTGTGCACTCACTAGTTAAAAATATCTACAGTAATGTCATGAAAAGTTGAGAATTCAGATGAGTATCTTCAGAAACTTAACTGCTACTGAATTCCTTCAGATAAAGCTTCATAAAGTAGTGTAAAAAAGCAATTTAACAGTTGGCTTCCCAATGTTGTTAACTACAGTTCTGTGTACTTGCAGAAAAAATATTTAAATTACAATTAGCATAAATTTTAGGTTCTGAAAACATGAATAATCCAAATCAAATGCTTTTTATTTTTCACTAAGTGGTTGGTTAACCACAGATACTCATAGATTTTTACTATGCTTACTGTTGGTATACATACAGATGGATCTATGCCACTCTAGTTCTTATCAGAGAGTAAATACCTATTTTGACAATCTACAACAGAACCTGAAGTATTTCTAGACAAAATTAGCCAGTATTTCATCTCATGATGAACAGACTCATGCTGTCTTTCAAAGGGAGTCTTGCATAAGCCATGCTGTAAGAACTCAAGACATGGTCAGCATAAAAAATTCTTTAGGACTCTTGAGGTACAGGGATGTAGCCAGAACTCTTAGTCCCTTCCTACCCTCTTCTTACTCCTCAGAATCTTGAATTTTTTGACGAGCAATGTCAGCTATGCCAGTCTCACTTTCAGGGTGCAGGGCTAGTGCCTCCATCTCTTTGGTAAATTCAGGTTCTTCCATTTGGTCAGTAGCATGATTTGGATCCACTTCTTTGGTGGCATCTGGACCAGGATCTGACTGTTCTTCACTTGTAGAACTACCCTCTACTAGTTGCACTTCATCTAAATGAAAGAGAAATCGCATCATAAGTAAACATCAAACCCATCTGCAAGCAAACATTTTTATTATTGAAGAATAATAAACACTAGGAAACTGCATCAATTACAAAAGTGATTAATTTAACCAAGGTTCTTCAAAAAAGACCTAAGACACTAGAGATCTGCCTCAGTTGGTGTAATGTTACTCTGAAACTAACCCTACACAAAGGTCTCATTAATTTATCTTCCATTTTGCCATACTTCTTTTTAATATGTAGAGGAGCAGAGTAGGACACTACAGTTATTTTAACCTTCAATTCAAACATGCTTTATTGACACTTCTTACAGTTAGCTTTTCAAAGAATGGCTGCAGGCTGGTTAAACATAGAGTACAGGCGGGTTTTGTTCTGCTTTAAAAAAAAAAAAAAAAGAAGAGGAATTACATAGGAATCATTTTTGCATATGACAGACTGAAGAAATTATTTGCTAATGAACAGTTGACCACAATGCACTTTGGTTGAAGTGAGTCATCCTGAAATTTATAATCTGACTGCAAGGAAAGGAATCAGCTACTGCACCTGTACTTTTCAAGCAATGTTTTTAGAGAAAAAAATTGTTAAATAACTTTCTGCCCTGATTCTGCTAAGTAGGGGTTGTGTGCCAGCAGTCTGAAAAGAAAGAGGGGAAAGCCTAACTGGGGGCCCAGGCACCTTCAGAAGTAGTTAATCTTGGTTTCTTCTTCTCTGTTATGTTTGACAGCCAGCTAAAACCACTGTCACAGCTAGCCACAACACTGCCAAGGCCCTGCCCAGGTCTCATGTAGCTATGGAGCTAACTGCCTTAAGCACAGGCTGAAGCACAGACTTGCCCTTGTACAGTGGAAACTCAAACTTGTGGGTTTCCTTGTAGTTGCAGCTATAGGATTTTTTTTTCCCTTTTTTCCCCCTCCCGATTTATAGGATTTGTAAGGGGTATTATTAGTTTTTTGAAATAAAATTGTGGTTGATATGAAGAGCTTTGATACACCACCATTCACAAGGTGGCTTGAAGCTAGGATGAATTCACTGCCTTGCTCACAATGCATACGCTGGTAAGGTCTGTAGTGTGTTGGCCACGTATCTGAAGAAGTTAATGAAGATGAACATGTAGATAGTGCAGTAGTAACATGTCAAAAAATGTTAGCTTCCCTTTTTAGGAAGGGAGGGAGAAGAGCCATCCACCAAGACCCTGTCTCTCCCTCCAAAGGGGAGAGCACCTGGCCACTGACTTGCTCAGTTAATATGAACCTGCAAGTGTGTGTTTGTCACCAGCGTGAGGCATCACACTGCTCACAGCTCATTATGTTTTGCTGTACTGGTATGCAATATATTCAGGGATTTCTAGTATCCTTGCCTCCAACTTCCACAGCCATCTTGATCCCATGCAACAGCAACTCTTGTTGTAACAGGATCATCACAGGAAGCTGTTGAAAACTTCAATAATTACTAATTTATTACTAATTTATATCCTCCTATAGTCTTTAGAGTCCAGCTGAAGTGAAGAATACTACCATTATAAGACAAGTGTGATTGATCCAGTGCACTTCTACAATGCTTAAAAGAAGGAAAGGGGAATCTAATAAATTGTGGAAGAGATATCACCACCAGTTTTTCAACTATTTCACTTACAGAAACATTGTATCAGAGTACTTGCAGGGGAGAGGTGATACAGTGTTTTTTCTGTTATCATGTATTAATTATTTGCTTATTGAAGGGAGAAAAACATCATTAACAGTTTAAAGACTAACCCTTCAGGTGCAAAATACACAGCACAATTAACTTGATACTGTGATTATGAAGAAGAAAGTATTACAGGAGAGTTAACATCTACATTAACCTTTGCAACTGGAAGGAGAGGGCTGCTTTCTTATTATCCAACTTGTCCTAACACCTCTAACGAAAGAGTGGCATGAAACTCCTGCATGATTTTGATTACAGATTTGGATTTTGAAAGAGTGCAGTGTATACAGAATGCTTTAGCTGTAAAAACCTGTGTGAGTCTAGCATTGAAAACCACGTTTTAGAAAGTACACAGCATTTGTAAATTGAAAGACTTGAAATTCCAACAAATGCAGGTTTGCTGTTACAACAAAGATTTTTCTTTCAACCTCAGCTGTTACAGATTTTGAGACCCATTACTATTGTTCCTTGTGGTGTAGTTAATGCAGCATTAGTTTCAGCAAGCAAACTATAGATCCTAACCTTTCTTTTGCTTTCTTTCTTCTTGTTTCCTTTTTTCTTTGGCAGCTTCTAGTTCTTGTTTCTCATGAATTTCCTTCAGGGTCTTGCAGACTTTTTTGTGGGTAAACCAGTGTATTTTCTGACAGTTCTGGTCGCAGTACATCACCTGAAAGTTACCAGAGCTATCAATTCATCTTCACGTACTAAAAAATATACAATATTCTTCCGTTTCTTAGTCTACCAAGTTAAATCTCTCTCTATGTATAGTACTTAAAGGTATTTTTAAGCAATCTGTAAGGTCATACGGAGTGATTTTAACCTATATAAAAATCTATAAAGAAGAGTTTGTTAACTCTGAACATACAGAAATTTTACTCTTTCTTTATTCTTAAACATACACACTTGGAAATCCAGGTACTTGTGAATTTCAGGCATCTCTCCCAGAAGTAGACAGCTTGCACATTTTCAGTGTAGGCACACATACCATTCCTCCTAAGTTCATGGAGTAAATAGTGAAGCATTCAAAATCCTCAGTGGCACTAGTTTTTGTGATTTATTATCACTGTTTATGGATTCTTACCATTTTACATACTGAACATCTTTTGTCTGCTCCCTTTCCTCCACAAGTTGTACAGAATTCAGCATCCACAAAACCCACTTGGCCAGTAATAGCTTGTGTAAGTACAGAAAAAGCTGTAGGATCAGAACCCTGAAAGGTAAGACAAGAGTTGGTAATGAGATTAGAAAAAACACATAATGAAGAGGGACACGCAAGAGAAAAACAAACCAAGCAATGCAAGCTTCCAGCCAGCCAGTTGCAGTCTCACTGAAGATGCCATAGCAGCAAGAACGTAAAACTAAATCATAGAACTTCAATTAACATGCACAACTTAACATTTATACGGTTAGATAAATTTTTGTTTATAAAGTCAACTTAGTCCTTAGCTTCTGTAGAAGGGAGGATAAAAATTACCATTTTTTTACTCTGTAAATTATTACTAATACTACTAATGAACTCAGTGTTCTTCACACACTGTCACCCGCTTGTAGATCATACGCAGCGGGTTTTTGCAGATTAGTCTCTGTGCTGGCACACAGAAAGATATTTTACTTGTCACTGATATACTATTGTGCTCAGCGTACTCAGATGCTACAGACCAAATGGTCAGAACTCAAAATCTTCAAAACAATTATTTGCATATTATTATTTAGATATTATTTGCAGTACCTTTCCCATGCAGTACAAGCAGTAAGATTTAGTCTATTTTACTGGCAACCATAAATTAAGACTATTCTTTTGGACAATGATGTAAATATTAGAGGAAAAAAATGCCAAATTGACTCAGCTCTAAGTAAATCCTTAAACCACTAGACTACCATGGAATATGCACCATCATAACTACTACGACAATGCTGAGGTGCCCAGGTTGAATCCAAGTAATTGTGCATGTCAAAGGCTTCCAGACAAATAAAAATTTATAGCATCTCCTCCTTTCTAGTTCTGCATAATGGACAGAAATCCAATGTAACCAACTGTATTTCTTTAAAGGCAGAAAAGACTGCAAGGTCTTAGAAGAAAAAAGGGACAGGAAAGAACATGTTTACTCTAAAGCACATCTTAATGCATCATGATGGCTTATGTTTTCACACTGTGTTTATTTTTTTGGCTTAGGCAAACAGTAGGGATTGCATTAAGCCTCAGGACATTTTAGTAGACTTGAAGCTACTTAAGATGGAGGCTATTTTTAATTCACTCAGCATAATCCAAACACGTCACAAAATTGTTCCACTTCCCCAGTGCATAGAACATCTAGCTCTCAGAGAACAGAAAGAGCATTCTTAAAAAAGAATAGAAACTCTTGTGTAAGTTTTATTATGAAGTAATTGACAGTACTATAATGAAGAGTGTGTTAGCAAAGGCATATGAGGAAAACTGAAGTTAGATTTTTTTACTTGTAATTTTGATTTCCTAATTCAGATATACATTTTGCTCTGCATTGCATCATCTTGCCTCTCTCTGTGATAAAAGGAGCTTCACAGAATGTTTCTTCTTTTTCTACCATCATATATTACCAACTTTTTGTGTACACTAGAAATAAAGAATGTATTAAATCTAGGAAATGGTTTGATCTTAAGTTGAATTTAGACATTGTGAAAAAAGAGTGCAAAATGAGTTTCATCTGTGTCTGAATCTACAAATTGTAAAAGCGAATTGGCAAAGAAAAACTGACTAGACATCCCAGAAAAGGAAAAGAAAGCTCTGAGACAAGAAACAAATTGTTTCAGGTTTCTTTAAAAGCTGAGGCATTTAGGCATTCATTCTGGGCATGGAAAAAAACTACTAGTTGAAGTATTTTAGAGCATTTTCCTGCAATATGTAAAATAAAATTCCAGTTTGCCAGAGAGTTCAGGGGCATCAAAAACCTTTGCTTAGTATAATACATTGTAGAAGCTGAGGAACAGAAAGATGGCTTAGTTTAAACTGATTTTACTATGCAAGTTGCTTAGCATATTTTCTTGATAGGAAAAACTTACTATTTCAACAGGAGCAATACTTCTCACGAGCTGCTGGAGCAATGTAGCTTCACAGTAAGGAAACTTTCGGATACTTTCTCGAATTAGCTTCTCTTGATATACAGGGAAACCATCTTTATCTCTCCCTTTCAAGAGACTAAATTTTTAAAAAATGAAGTCAAATAAGAAATTCACATAGTAAATGTTCAAGAACAAATCCACAGCATGCTGTACTCTGTCCTCTTTCAAATTATAGAGAACAATTATAATTCAAAAGAATTTGGCAACTTCATACATAAAAGTGTTTAAAATGCAAATGAAATTATTTTTATTGTAATGCACAATCATTATGCAATATAAAATAACTAAATGTGTGCTCTGAAACCACTACTTACTAATTCAACCACACAGAGAAAAATAATCATGTACAGGTAGACTAGTATCTACATCTGACTAAAGCAGCAAAAGTGCTTTGTTGTGTTTAAAAATGAGTATTGTAAAAATAAACACAGAAGAACGCACAATACTTTAAAATAAAAATTCTGCTTTACTTATGTTTAATAATGTGCTGTAGTCCTGATGCCTCTATAATTATCTGGATGGCTGCTACTTTTTTAAATGGATCACTGATAAACTATTTGATTTCATTATGTGAAAGATGACTTCATCATTTATTTTCAGCATCACGTAGCAATCCACAGAGGTCTATGGGGAATGTGATCCTTCTAAAAGCCAGGACACTTTGATACTTAAGATCAGGCAGCCAGTTTTGTGACTCTGAGTGGGTTCTGAGGATCTGTCTAAGTGATTCAAGAGTCCAAGTCTTATCCAGAGCCAGTGGGATTTGCAGTTCTCAGTTGCTTAACTGTTTTTGAAAAAATATCTCACCCTGTATGACTGCTGGAGAGCAAAATAACAGGAGAAATGTTCCCAGATGATCCATATCGGACACTGAGAAATTCTTTTTTTCAAGCCTATCACTCCCCTTTTCTCCACCACATGTTGCTCTCTGCTGCTTCACAGTGTCTGTGTGACTGCCAAGATCTAACCAGTTCCAGCAGGGAGCTGAAACTGCAGGAATGTTTCTTTTGTACCCTAGGAAAGGACAATGCCACTTCAGACAGGAAAAAAGGAGTCAGTGTCACCCTAAAGTGGCTGCAGCTGGGATTATTTCAAAATTTACTTGGCATAGCCTTTATCCAAGACAATCCAATCTATTATTACAGTTGTCTTTTCCTGATATCTGATATGTATGATATTCATACATATGCCTTCAGACCTCTCTGTAGAAATACATACCTTTTGATAAATCCATCTAGTTTATCCTCTCGCTCTTTTAAAAATGTAATACATTTCTGGAAGATGCAACTGATGTAGTGCATTTTCATAGCAAGTACTTCATTCATATCTTTCTGCTTCATACATTTCTCACAAATTAGATCCAGAACCCTATAACATTTCTGCAGTGCTTCTACTTCGGCCAACAGAGGGTTCTCTTTTACCAGCAACACAATCTATGAGAAAGATTGAAGAAGATGTAATCCAATTAGGAACTAATATTTTTAAACTTGTGCATTAACATTAAAGGTTATACAGTTCATTATAGCTAAATTTCAGTGGTGTTTCTAATACTCCTCTACTTCCATCTTATACAGTCTTCCTCTTCTTTTTTCAGTAATTATTTAGTATTATTATTTAGTATACTGTAATTCACAGTTCCCATACAAGAAACATTTAAAATTAGGACTGGTAATAAAAATAATAAGGATTTTTTTTCAGAATAAGAACCTGAAGAATCAAAACCATTTCAAAAGAAAGAGTTACAGAAACTACCATACACTGTCCTAAAATCTCTTTGCTTTTGAACACCTAAAATAAACTGGACTTGTATGATTTAAGCAGTTTCACAGAACACATCAACCTCACATAATCTTGGAGTACTTCAGTAAAGCACTGAACTAACCATTTTAAGAGGCAACCGTATACTCTACTCACTAAATTAGCTGCCACTGGTGTATCACTGTTTGTACGTACTGCAGATACCTGGCTGGCAACTGTTGACAAATTACTGCCTTTGAATTTAGGTGTATTAATTTATCTGAACTACACTGGAACAGCAAACCATAAAAGATATTATTTTCAGCAAATATACTGGGAAGTGAAAATAAATGTCTCTTGCACATACTTTCAGAAACAGCAGCAGCAGTAGACGTTACTATGGTGAACTATGATGAAGGTAGGAAGATACATGCTGAGACAAGCATTGAGAAAACAATGAGATTTTGTTAAGATAGGAAATGGTTTTATGTTTCCACTTCAAGTGGGGCTAGCAAAAAGAGAAAGCCAAAACAGAAAGCTATTTATGGTTATTGATGTAAACAAATGAGAATCTCTCCACTTAAAGGTGTTACTTCGAGATTCTGGTGTATATAAACACTGGAAGAGCTTCATTTTTTAGTCATGTCTAAATGTTGAGCCTGATTCTTTCTCATTTTCAGAAGCATCTGAATTAGTGGATAATGCTTTTGATCTCAGTTGGACTCTCAGAAGAGCTGAATGCTTCCTGATATAAAGAAACATGTGTCAACAACACACAAATTACAACAACATGCAATTTACATATTACTCCACCTTAACAGGATGCATGTTAGTAGTAGTAATAATTTTATGCAGAGGCCCAGCTAATTTTACTGGCAGTTTTGGTTCTTTATCTAAGCCTTGTGGTTTAGTATAGTAGTCCAGCCTTTCACGCGGGAAGAAGTTGTTGATGATGGTCACACAGTCATGTTGACCTAAAGGCACATAAGAAAAAAAATCACCAATTAAATTAAATAATAACCAGAAAAAAGAAGACCTAAAACCAAATCTAATATAAGCAATACAGGTGAGAATTACCCACACAAGAGCTTAACATGATCTGCTTCACACTGATAACAGACAACTCCTGCCATTCTTTTGTGTGTAACTTTTATGTTCAGCAAGTGTAACTTACTGACTCCCAACAGGGAATGACTTCATGAAATTTCATTTTGAGAACCCTGTCCCCTTCCCACATCCTTCTTCCCTGGTAAGGCAAAACTAAGACAACATGTATTTGTTCACAAAGTTAGATTATACTAGTAGCCTCAAACTGGTGTTAAAATTTTTCAAGAGAAATTCTTTGCACTTTGTACTTTCAAAAATTAGTGACATTTGCATTGAGACTTGTAAGTTTTCAGACCTGAAACAGATAGCAGTGTACTAACCTAAAGTGGGAGAAGTTATAAGAACAGAACATGCTTAAAATTTACCAAGAAAAAAGGACTGTGATGAAAGTAACAAGGTGAGCGAAGTTACACCCCCTTCTTGTTTTCTACATCTGACAACATGATGGATTACTTGGCTAAAGGGAAAGTAAAATTTAGCTTCTCTAGTTCAGGACCACATTCTTTACATTGACTGATTTATCTTGGCACTAATCCTATTAATCAGTGGAAGAAGACACAGCCAACCAAATTCCAGCACTTAAAACCTTCCACTGTTTTAGAAGAGATTGTTCTAAGCTAATAGAACACAGCGTAAGACAAATGACAGGGTAAGAAGTATCTTCACTTCCCACACACAGACAGATGAATTAATGTTGATTGGACAGAGAATAAAAAAGAACAGGAATGGATTCCAATGTTCAGACTTTTACAGAGTAGCGTATCTCAGTATGCCTGAAAATATTTATTCTATCTTGGTGACATGATGAGACTTTAACAAGAATTCACCAAAATGATGTTGGAGATAACATTCTTTATTCACTAATAACTCAATTCAGCATCACATTGGAAAAGACTCTCCAAATCCAAAGTATCATTAATAGGAGTGGACTTCTCTGACGTATTAAGTGAATAGTTAAAAGTTCTGCTGCTTGAATCTCAAGTGAGCAATGTCAATCTTTTCCTCTTTACAAGACCAGAATGAGATATGATTCAAACTGAAACCACACCAACTCACTATTCAAGGAAGTAAATCTAAATGGCAAGGTGGGCTCTTGAATCCAGAACACCTAATGGACTTGCAAGAGAGTTCTCAGACATTTAAACAATATGGGAAGGTTGTGTTGAAATGAAAATACAGGTCCTCATTTTTGGTTGTTGGGAAGGTCATCTGGACACCAATAACTGAGTCATTAAAATGACTCCATTTTTTCTGGTAGTATTTTATCACATGTCCTTGCTAAAAATAGAGAAAAAGTGCTATATGTGGGAATGTTAATTCAGGAATCTCCCAGCACTGTCAAGATGGGCAAAGAAGTGAAAAAGGTTTAGAAAAAAAAGACAAGAAGAAACAATGTAACAACAGAAAACAGCCTGGTTCCATGTTTTGCCCAGGATCTCACAGCATACTGGAGTGACAAATTTTTCATCTTGTTCTAGTCAAGCTCAGGTCAGTAAGTGTTGACCCACCTCAGAACAGGTTCTGAGACTTCTCCCTCTCCCAAATGCAGATGGAGAAGGGCAGGAGGTGACTCAGCCACTAGCACACAGCATGCTCGTGGGAAAGCTCCGATGAGAGTTCCTGACTCCTAATGCTACGGTCGTTCCTTCCCACAAAGGAAGCTTCAGTCACGTGCTTCCTACCGCAGAAGCACCTACCTGCACTTCAGATGTTACCAGCCTCCTATTACTATTTGAAAAGTGATAACATTGCAAAAACTTGCACACCTAAAGAACAGCAGCATCTATTTTTACAGATATCACTTGTGCTTTTATGAAACAAAGCATGGGAATAGAACACAAATTGACTGATACAGGATGAGATACGGAAAAAAGGCAGAACAACTGCATCAGTTCAGATCAGGTCATTAAATAATGTTTCACCAATAAAAAGCATCAGAATCTAACATTTTACTTCTTTAGGAATTTAGGAAATGATAACAGACTTTCACCTTACCTACAAAAGCAGCCATCTGAGCTGCTGTCCTTCCCACAGAGTTGACAACATCAGTCTCTGCTCCAGCCTCTAACATCATCCAAGTGATTTCTTTGTTTCCTGAATTTGGGGGGAAGATATGGAGAATGAGAGAGAACAAACCAGAACTTGTAATTCTTTATGCGTGTAGAAAAACAAGGAGTGAATTTCTTAAAGATCAGGAGTAACACTGAGGGAAATGAATGTTCTTAATGTCATAGAATGGATTAAGAGAAAGGCACAGTGCTGCCTCCTTATTTATGGTTCCAGAGGGTCAAATCAAACTAAAAACTACATTCAGGCAGAGTATAACTCTGCTCTCTGTAATGCACATTCAGCTCCCTGCGGAGCTTATGGGAGTCATACGCATATAACTGTGCTAGAGCTTGGTCCCTCTGCATAGCAGTATAGAAGCAAGTTCTACTAATCTAGTTTGACAGTTCAACTACAACATTTGCTATTCTAAGAAGAAAAACAAATCCGGTACTATTATGTAGCAGGAGCGAAGAGAACAGATTGTTCCTTTCTCCACAGCGGGAACTGGGTGTTCAGACTGGGCTAAACACCAAGTAAAATGAAGCTAAAATTTGATGGGAAGATTAGATGACTTAATTGGTGCCCTTCAGAGACTAATAAGGACACTTGTCACCACTTGTGCTGATTCTGCTTTCAAAGGTATTCTTACTTTATCAGTTATTGTGCATATGTTAAGTACAAAAAAGTGAATATGAAGGGGGTGGTGGATGGGAAGTTTCTGACTTAAAAGGCGTTAAGTCAGTAGTGCTCATGTACCTTTTGCACTCACAGGTAACAGACCTTGAAGTCAACATTCGGAAGCATTCAAACCCAGTTGTGAAAAATGGTAAAATCCAGCATTTTCCATAAGGCTGCAGTCATTTAACAACTTCTAAGAGTTTGTTCCCATCTATCTGCTGCAGCTCTGATATTGCTCAATGCCACAGAATGCTGGAATTTCCCAAATCTTTTTACCAAAGTTTTATCAGAAAACCAATCTGATGATCCAGTTAAGGTTCATATATACACATATGCCTTTCTTCTTTTTATGATGAAAGAAGGCAGAGTTTAAACTCTACCTGCTAAGAAATCTTACTTCCCTAGAATCTCCTTTTTGGGAAGATATAAGTGGCCTAGTAAAGAAGATACTTAAAATAACCTAATATTCCCAAATCTAATCTTTTTCCCAGAAAGAACAAAGTTTTTTATGTAGTGTCTTTTTCTGACTCAAGGAAATAATTATTCCTTTCATCAGGGAAAAAGAATAGCAAGAGGAAAGCTGCAAACCAACACCTGAGACAGGAGAAGATACACACAGCTATAACCACTCCCATGAAAAAAAGATAATGTAAGAGGAGAGGGAAAATTGATGGGAGAAAACATGTTTTTAAAACTTATTAAATACATTTTTGAAAGCCCACAAGATAACTGCAAAAATAATGCAGGAGAAAGGCAAAATTTGAAAAATACTGACAAGCCTCAAATATTACTAGAAGCTACTGGTTTGTAGCCTAAAAAAGGCAGTTTGGTGCAGTATCTTTTCCAGTGTAATATTATAGTATACATAGTATAATTAAACAGAGTGTATCCCACTGCACAGGAAAACTGTCACAGGAGACTGAATTTTGAGATTTGTAACAAACAGTAGTAGAGATAGACTATATGCCTCAAAAGATCCCAGCCTGAACAGCAGCTCTCCTATTCCAGTGTCCTGGTGATACTCCTGGTCTTGACATATTTGCATGGTTCACATGAATAATAATAAAAATATGTCAACATTTTCCTTTAATTTATGACAAATTGTACCCATCAATGTCATAAAAATCAGTGATCCAAGTTTAGTAAGAAGTTACCTGAAAGTCCAGCAAACATCAAGGCAGTATATCCATGCTCATGTTCATTGCAGTTAACATCAGCTCCATGTCGCAAGAGCAACCTGCACATGTCTACTTTCCCTTTGTATGCTGCATGCATTAGAGGGGTCATGCCATGCTAACAGAAGAAAGAGGAAGGAAGTAGCATACAAAAAAGAATTAGTTGTATCTCTTGATCTTCATACCACTGATTATTTTTACTTGTACATACATATTCAGTATAACTACTAAAGCCTCACGTAATATTTAAGTTAGCAATAACAAAAAAGCTCACAAAATCATAATGAAAAAATATAGTAACCGTCATGCAGTAGATTTTCCATTTCCATGTCACTTTTCTGAGTATGCTGTGTTGTATATTTGAAAACACACCAGCTGAATAAATGAAAAGCATTTATCACCAATTTGTGATTGGTCTTTTGTATAAGACATTAGTGTTAAGGACAACTAATGCTTCTGCTAGAGGAAAGCTTGTTTTAGAAAATTTGTAAGGTTCCGGAGTTCTTTCTTGTCTCCTCTTCATTACATGAAAAGCAACAAGAAAATTAGGAATAGGCTCTTGTTCTTTTTGGCATTACAAAGATTTGTAGTTTCTGAAACGCATCCTGCTCATTTTCAGTCATGATTACTGGTAATTGTGCTATCCTCCTCTGTCCCATTTTGGTCTTGTGTCTCTGATCTTACATCAGCCAGAGCTCTGAAAGCCCTTGTAAAGATACACAGCTCTAAGCAGATTTTAACAACCACACAGTCTCAAGCCTTGCCTTTTGATAAACTGCACCAGTGCAAAAAGGATTTAGCTTCAGCAAGGGAGGCACTGCGTTTTTATTAGATTTGTACTGGTGTAATTATAAATGCAAACTGGGCAAACCCTAGGGGAAATTTTCAGAACTAGGGTGAATTGTTAGTGCAGGCTCTCACCCTCTCAAAGGGCAGGGAGAAGCACATTTCTGTATGAGAAAACTGCATGACATTCCAGTTTTAGAATTTGATACAGTTTTTCCAATATGCTGTTTATTTTCACTTAACATCAAGTCAGGATTCATGTTAGCAGCCAAGACATAGTAGTTGCCCAAGAACATTCTCCAGCACTGAATACAAGGCAGTTTGTCCCTGAAGGAAATAAAAATGGCATTTTCTTCCTTTTTTTGCAGGTTAAGGCTGTGTGCATGAATCCACTCATGTACACCGTTACTGCATCTGTGTCAATGCATGGAAATGTGATACTCTGAAATAATGATTTGTCAGTTTGAGCCTTAATATATTTCTTGTTTCAATTTATGACAGAATAAAACCCAACTGAGTTACATATATCAATACAACTTTTCTAAAGGTGAGGGAAATTGGGAAAGTTAAAATTATAATAACAATTTTTAAGTATTACATTTTCATTATTCCCCATCCTAACTGAAAACAATAAAAAATGATTGCTTGATGCATTATATTTTAGTAGCCCAAAATATTTTGGTAAACTGCAATATAAACTGCCATTAAAGAAACAAAAGACCTGAAGAGATCACTTCACAAACATGAAACAAGTTTGTGATTACTTCTGCTACGTTTCATTTGTGTTCCTATAAAGGTTAAGTGAAGGCTTTCTCTTCTAATATATCAAATATGTTATGTTTTTGTTATGATGTTACGTTATGTTACGTTACGTTACGTTATGTTACGTTGACAGCAATTTTTATGGGCCAATCCCAGTCTGGAGCCATAGTATAGATTTGCCTCCTTTAGCAGTGCAGAAAAGTATGCTGTAAGGGGATATGAACGTGGTAAGGTTTTTGACTGGAGAAGGAACTTTAAGAAAACAATGACTAAGTTTGGTTATATCTTGAATGCCAGTTGTTTCAGTTAAGAAAAATCTGTCTAAAGGTTATAGGACAGAGGAAAGGGTTGGTGGGGTTTTTTTGGGTTTTTCTTGTCATCCCCTCCTCCTGGGAAAATTTATTTAAAAGCCTTTGATTAAATTTTGAAAGTGTCAGGCTGTGATGTGGATCAAAAAAACATATCAAGCACAAAACATGTGGGCAGTCATTTGAAAATTGGATTTAAAGTCACACTAATATCAGGCTTTCACATTCACAGCAAAAAAAAAAAGGGACAGGCTAGACACAAGTTTATCTGCAAAAGCTTGGTATCCTGTATTATGTTCCTGTGCAGAAACTGAAGTGACTGCAAACACTCTTCTCAAAGACAGGTTCAGCAACAGTCTGTTTTCTGACAGTTGACATTTGGATTGACAATACAACATACGTAAAAGACTATACTAGCAGACAGTTTATTAAACATACAGATGAAACAAATTATTTGTTGTTCCAGTACGGAACACAGGATGAAGAATCCATTTTCTAGCAGCTACTATGTAACATTCTTCTGACCAAAACCCCAGTCTTTTAACGTCATTCCTTAGGACAAAAATGAATCTTTCCCAGTTTCTTGTTTACTTTACAGGGATGTTACATGGGTTACAGGGAGAAAAATTAACATCTCCCATCTTCTGCAGGGCTCTAAGTATTCCTTGTATGTCTGACTGTACAAGGGGAATAGAGTTTGCAGTGCCTCTAGAAATTGCCTGGCACCTCCCTTGACCAGGTTCTTCTGCTCATCAACCACCAAGGACTCCATGGCACAACGGGGCTATGCCTCATGGCACAGCCAGCCCAGCCATTACACACTGACCTGCCCAGTTCCTGATGCTCAAAATATACCAGAAGCAGACTGAGGGATGGGATTCCAAGGGTTATGTTGACCTAATGCTGCCATGGTGGGAAAGCCAATTGAAGAAAAAAAACCAACTACAGGGTCAGTGGGCTGAATTGGCTAACAAGGGAAGAAAAGGTCGCATGGGGAGGCAGGAGGGGCAGATAAGTACCAGAACCAGGGAGGGGTTGGACTCCACTACCAGAAGTGGGGGAAGAAGCAAGCAGGTCAGTCTACCTCTCTTCAGCACCAGGGAGAGGTGTGCGTCCACAGGATGAATAAAAACACTTATAAAGTTAATAAACTGGAAAAGCAGCCTTCTGCCTTCTAGAAACTAAGGGAGAAGTTTTCAGCAACACTGTTTCTCAACCTTCGTTGACCAGAGGAATTGGGCAGTGGGGGGTGGCCAGGGAACAAGAGTTGGAACAAACAAATACACAGACCATCTCGCATCCCAGTGAGCTATGCATATTTAGCAGAAAAACTGACTAGGTCATGTTTAAACACTCGTGCTGACTGTGTAAGAACACAGACATGATGCATGTATATTTTTAAAAGCCACTGTATTGTGGATAACACGCTGATGATTCACTACTGAAGTAGCCACATAGACTTGTGTTCCTCAAGAGAAAAGAGGAGTCCAAGTGGTCCCAACATTCCCAGTGTTTTACACTTCTCATGCTCACTTCACCCTTCTTCTCAACCGTGGAAACTTGGCCAAGATATGGCACATGTAGGCTGGATCGCACTGGAGCAGCTCTCTCAGCAGGTATTAGGGTACGCGGCGACATTGAATGTGTGAATACTAGCTACCTAAATATAGCAGGAAAGGGAAAGTGCTGTGAAAACCCTAGCTGAAAAACTGCTGTAGACACTTGTATGCTGACAATGTTAAAGCATCCACCTCTCCCTTTCCCAGCTCATTTTGCAATGAAAAACTGAGCCCCACATTAAGATGGAAAGAATGCCTCATTTTATTCTTTATATTCAGGCAACTATACCAATTCTATTTATTCAGAAAATTACAAACTAAACACATAGACTGTACGTTTGGTTTTTATT
Organism: Strix uralensis; assembly: GCF_047716275.1. Classification (NCBI taxonomy): domain Eukaryota; kingdom Metazoa; phylum Chordata; class Aves; order Strigiformes; family Strigidae; genus Strix; species Strix uralensis. The sequence continues at coordinate 38,948,330 of NC_133972.1, read as the reverse complement.
TGAGACAATATTTGGGAAGTTACTGAAAAGGAATCAAATGATGCAAAAAGAGCAGGTGCCACAAGGAACACAGAAATACTAGTTGATGTATGTCTTCAAAATAAATTCCACTAAATAAAAAGGAAGAGCACTCCTGAAATCAGACCAACTCATTAGGAGTGGTTCAGATAGGTATCTGGAATTGGATTGCAAAAAAGTCTCTGACTTTTAACAGAAATCATACTGAATGCTGCTAGTCTAGAAATACATGAATTGAATTTTCATTGGATGAAAGCCTTTAGAAATTTCACCCTTAAAACTTTTGAATAAGATTGCCCTTACCTATCTTAAACTTATTACAAGCCGGATTTGGAAGGTAGTCAACAGATACATGCACAAATAATTTTAGCTATAGCTAATTATGAACTAATTAGAATATGAAATATTGTTCAGCGAGCGTTGATCATAGCTATAGTTCTCCTCCTTTACAGTCATCCTACTGCGCCGTTGGTTCCACATATGTAACACATTAGTTTCCTGTGATGATCTTTCTGTTCATCTGCAGTGACGAAAAGTTAAAGTCTACATCAGTCAGCGACCTGAATTGAAACCAGATAATTCTTAATAGATGCTGAGTTTTCTTTGGGTTGTGTATTTTGAAATACTATGTAAAAAACATCAAAAGACTGAACTCCTTCTCCTCAATAAAGGCCAAGGATCTGGGCACTTTCTGCTAGCATAGGAAGTTCATGCTGGAATAGCAACATAGATTAACTGAAGAACCCTTCACAGAACATAATCAGCATGAGTAAAGCTACATATACCTCATACACTAATGAGCAGGCCGCTGCTGTAATTCCCAGAAAGTAATCAGTTCTGTAATTAGCATATACAAGTGGACTGTTTCTAAAAGATGTATTTTATTACAGAAGTGAACAGCTGAATTACCAAACTAGAGGAAAAAAGTAATGCTGCTAATGACAAATGATAATTCTGTATATAAGACCACCATGAATGACCTTAAAGATATTTTAAATACAGAAAAACTGTGAAGGCTTTTCAGGTCAAGCCTCTCTGCTTGATCTGCAGAAAATACGGGATTGTAGTACTACAGCACTCCTTTGCAACCTTAACTACCAACACAACTGGAGGAAATTTCCAGCTAGAAAAGCCACATGCTTCCTCTAAACTGCCTTTCCTTAATAATCTGAAAGAACTTGGCCACACCCTGCCAAGGGATGGAGTTAAAGTCAGCAAATTGCCAACATGAAGTCACAACACTATTTAGAAGCTCTGTACTCACAGGGGAAATAAAATTCCTGAGGCAGCGTGCATTTCAATGAAATAATTTGTGTTTATTTTGCATCCGTTTCCATTGCCCATCTATTTGTCCTGATATTTTGGGATACCTGAGCTTAAATGCCCCTTAAATTTTAAAGTTTCCAGAGTCAAAGTATTAATGACAAGGTTTGTGGAAGAGCTGTGCATTTCTTTGCTTTCATAAAGACAATGATTAAGCCTAAATACCTTTCCCCTTTCTTCAACTACCTAAATCCTCAAAGAAACAACAACAACAAAATTGGTCAGAAAGGATGCTGGGAAAAAACAGGACCGTATCTACTGGATATCTACAACCTTCTGGAAGATGGGCATCTGTGAAACTAATTTGAATAAAGGGGTCTTACTCTGCTTTCAAGTGACCTATTACTCCCAATGGAACACTGCAGACAGTAGGAGGTGAAGGGTGAGTGAGTCCTGGCACATAGGCAGGAAAAGCAAATAGACTTAGAGGAGCAATTTTTAATTTTTTAAATACGTGTAACAACAGCAGAAGCAATGCTGAAATACTGTGTCCAGCTCATGCCTAGCATTTTTGAAGGAAGAAGCTGAAACAACTGGAAAGGATTTGGAAAAGAGTCACGATTATAGCTCAGTTGCTGAAGAAACATAACTTTAGGCAAGATATTTTAAAAAGTCAGCGCATTTAGAAGATGTTAAAATGTGACTTGGTCCTTGTCTAAAGGTACGTAGAGGAAAGATTGCTTATTGTCAGTAGTTTTTAATCTAGAAGAAAGCAGATCTAAGCAGTTAGAATATATGGTAAAACCAAAAATTAAAGGGTCATCTTAAGTGTTTATTTTTTAAAATCAGGAAGTGCAATATATAACAGCCTGCTTCTGGATGCTGTGGATTCTCCAGCCTGTGGAAATTATTAAATTGTGACTGCATGTTTGTTGTACCACAAATAGAAGAGAGAATTACGTTAAACCTGTGCTCACTCTGTGGATTCTCTCATGTAAAAAGGACTTTAAGGAAGGAAATGAGTTCTTAGTTCCCAAGTGAATTGTGCTCCCATTTCAATATCTAAGCATTTTCAATTTTCAGGGCTGTTTCCTCATTTCTTAACATCAACAAAATAAGTAACAGTAGTAATATGAGTAATAATGTGAATTTCAGGATAAACAGCTAAGGCAGCAGAGGAAGAACGTAAGACCTGATGCATTCAAAGCAGACTCCAGTTGTGGCAGCGTTGAATAACAGATGAAGCTAATGTTTAACTGGGGTTTCTCACGCTCTATTTATGTATAGATATTGGAATAACACATTAGAGGGAAAGTATAATAGAAAAGTTCTAAAAGTTGATGTGAGATGACTGATAGATTAAGAATTCTAAACAAATCTGAACCCTTTCCTGTTCAATATGCATCATTACACACCACTCCCGGGGATAAAAAGGAGACTGCAAGAAGTCCAGTGCATGAACTTAGTTTTATGTGCCTCGGGTGTATTTAGTCAGATGTGAGCATCAGGCAAGTATTGTTAAAACTATTTATTCTTTAACAACAGCCTGAGGCATAACTCAGTTATGGTTTCTATTAATAAACCATATCCTCTCAACAGTAATTCCGCATGTTGCACTAATACTGCATCAAGGGTGCAGTCGTTCAGCAATTAAGCTGAAAGAAAAGCTTTTAAAGTCCACACAATAAAGCACACTTACAAACAAACTTACATTGTATCTTGGGTTCCTGAAGTTTGCTGTAAAGCTTAGTTTGACTAGCTTGTCAGAAGTGTGTTGAAATTCATACATTAGAAATTAAGGTTTAAATATTTAACTGTATTTAAGAACAATCAGAAAATGGATCTGTTGGCAGCACAAAAAAGGCGAACAATATTCCACAAAGATAACCAGTAGATGAAGTGATAATTTTCCTCCATTTAGCATTCATGAGACCTCATCTACCTGTCCAATTTTGGGCCTTTCAGAACAACAAAGACATGGATAAACTGCAGCAAGTTCAGTGGAGTACCACCAAGACATTGTGGGAACTTTAGCACTTGTGGGGTGAATAGAGGCTGCAGGAACTGGGCTTGTTCAGCCTGGAGAAGAGATGGCTTTGGTGGGACCCTACAGCAGCCTGCCAGTGCCTACAGGAAGATCACTGAGATGATGGAGCCAAACTCTTCGGTTCTGGTGGCAGAAGGGCAAGAGACAATGAGCCCAAGTTGAAGCAGAGGTTCAGACATAGGGGAAAAACATTTTCACCATAAGCACAGTAAGGCAGTGGAACAAGTTGCCCAGAAATACTGTGCAGTCTCCATCCTTGGAGGTTCACAAGGCCAGACAGGATAAAGCTCAGAGCAACCTCATCTGACCTCGGAGCTGAAGCTGCTTTGAGTGGGATGCCAAACTAGAGACTTTCTGAGGTCCCTTCTAGCCTGAATTTACCAGTGATCCTATGAAATGACAAATTTGGGAAAAAACACAAACTGACATTTAAATGAATAAATTACACATTGATCTAACATGTATGGTGGGCAATTACAATTTTGCTTCCATGTTACACTTCATATTAATGTTGCGCACTTCAGAAAAACATTGCAAAAAAAGAAGAGGAAACATATGAAAGTCACACAAGCTTCCTTTCTCCACAAACTTCCTCCCATCTTCAGGCAGCACTTAAGGATTTTATCTTGCACATATCTATCACACCTGCCTCTGCAAAAGACACGTGTGTTTTCCACTTCTGACCTAGTCACTCATTTTCCCAGTATGTTTACGGTTCTGCAAAGATATGGCTTTGGGTAATGAGATGCAAGCACGAGATGGGGACAGGTATTCTTTATCCACACTGTCTGCTGCTATCTAAGCAGAGGGACTATGGTTTGGTGGAGGTGACAAGAAGCCAGGAAGCACCCCCACGTGTCTTGCTGCAGTGTACCTCTTACCTTACAGACACCAAAGGTCATGCTGAAACTTGAGAGAAAATACAAACAGTGTCATACTTTAAGTAACATTAAACTTTCTTAAAAAAAAAAAAAGTAAGAGCTCTTCAAATGTTCATTATTCAGCTGCAGGCTGGAAATATCTTCAGAATAACTCTGATTTCCAGGAGTCTGTATAGCAATGTTATTTAACAACAAGAAGGCCTTCAGACCCAGTATTTTCCTTGCTAAACCAGCATAATGCTTGTACAGTTTCGCTGTACCTCATCCAAGCAATTGACACGGACATTCTTGCTGCCCAGTAGCCTTCCAGCCTCCTCGGTGTTTCCTTTAAGTTAAAAAAAAAAAAAAAAAAAAAAAAAAAAAAGACACAAAGAGAGAAACAGGGGTGAGAAAGGGAATAAATTGAGAATCAGGAGGAAAAAGGTCGGTTCCATTCCTGATTAGAATCGAAATCTTTGTAGATTAACCACTTGGGATATAGATTAACCACCAATAAATCAATCCCACTTAGCAAAGAGGCTTAGGAATGAACAGTGTTCTGTTCTAGAAGCTAAAAGCCAAGAAGTCACACTACAACAACAAGAGTAGTCTGAGAGCATGCACTAGAAGTAAACGTTCATTTTTTGTGAAGTAACTGATCTACACACATATACAAGACACTAATATGTCTCTTCATAAACAGCACCGGAACAATTCTGAATGAATAGTGACACTGAGCATGTTAACACATTCTGCACTTTGACCTCTTTTGGAGCACCTTATGCCTAAAAGAGCTATCTAAATTCTCACAAAAGGAAATTATCCCATTTCAAATACTTTTCTGGTCTGAATGAAACGTTTTATTATCTACTCACATCTCCTTTCCTAGTTAAATTTGACATTTGTAACATTGCACCTCCCAGATTCACAAAAGTGGAAGGAATTTGTGTTTGGTGACAGAATAGTGGTGGAAAGGACCAAGCACTGAAGTAGCTTGATCACTGACATTTCTAAAAATAGCCAAATGCGTAAGGAGACTGAAGTCTGAAAAAAATCTGTGCAAGGAAAAATAGGCCATAACTTTTGTATTTTTCAATTTGCTACAAGAATCCTCTCAGCTAAGCCACAGATCTAAGAACCTGATTTAAAGCCCACTGAAGGACTATTCAGTATTGTCAGTGGAGCTTCAACAGACGTTCAAACAAATAGAAATAAATGAACATCCGAAGAGTCAAAGTTTGGGGAATTACATTTATTGCAAATTAACAGAAACTTCTGATCACTGATTCAATCACAAGCAAAGCTTTTTCGGCAGTCACATGCTTAATAAAAATAAGCATTACATTCCTCACTTTCATGACAGGCTTCGTGTTTATCTTCACTGTATCACAAGGAGGTGCTCTTCCAGAAAATTTTCAGCAAAGCAGCTCCTGCAACTTCAGTTTTGGCTCATTTTCTTTCAAAAAATACTACAAATAGTAGAAATAATTTATTTTCATAAAGTTTTTGGTGTGGTTTAACTATACTAAACAGTTTCTTTACCAATTTTTTTTAAAAATTGTTTTAGGAGAAAAAAGCCAGTCACCTGAGTCATCTCTCACACTTGATAAAGACCCAGTAAAATACACTGACTGACAGGGCACTGTCAACTAGCCTACTATATATATTTATATACACACATATATATTTTTTTAAAGATGTGAGAAGCTTCTTAGGACCTGGAGTAATTTTCAGAAGAACACCCCAGCAAAAGAACAAACATCAGAAAGACCAAGTCTTCAAGTGGTGATCTTCAAAGTAAATTTTAACGCAAATAAAGAAAAGCAAAGTTGCATTTACAAGTTCAGAGTTCCATATGACAAAACATCAAAGGAATTCCAAACAAGACACTAAACTGATGGAACTCAAGACTTCTAGAACTGGCTAGAACTTCAAGCTGGAGCCAGGCTGTCCATAGTGGTATGTGGTAGGAGGCCAAGAGGCAACAGGAAGAAGTTGAAAGAAAAAGAAGCTTCAGACTGGATATAAGAAAAAGCATTTTCACTATGAGCCCAGTAAGGCAGCAGAACAGGTTGCCCAGAGACACCGTGCTGTCTCCATCCTTAAAAGGTTTTCAAGGCCTGATAGGATAAAACCCTGAGCAATCTTGTTTGGCCTCACAGCTGACCTGTTTTGAGCAGGATGTTGATCTAGAGACCTCCTGAGGTCCTTTCCAACCTCAATTATCCCATGACCCTAATCATAAGCATCAGGTAAGTTAGATAGAAGGGTCTGCAAGATGAAGGAAGGCCTGAAACTCTGATTAAAGTGAGTCAATCAAACTGATTCTGGATCCACAATAAATTCACTGCTGACTGTCCTATGCTTGTGTCTCTGACATAGAGAAACATTTTAATATAATTGAGAGTAAAGCCCCAAAACTACAAAAAAAAATTTTCTGGGTTCAAATTGCTTCAAAATTACATATAGACATGCATGGAGCACGTCAGGTGTTTTTAGTTTACCTCCAAGTAACAAACATTGTTCAAAATTTTCAAAACACCATTTGGAGTATAACTATTTAGATGGGGCTGTGAAATTCATGTTGCTGGACCATGAAACCCAACTGTTAAAACAAGTGTGACAGAAAGCCCCCGAGCAGTAAGCATATGCACCACAGGGACACCTCCCACTAGACCAGGTTGCTCAAAGCCCTGTCCAATGTGGCCTTGAACACTTCCAGGGAGGGGGCAGCCACAGCTTCTCTGGGCAAACTGTTCCACTGTCTCACCACCCCTCACAGTGAAGAATTTCTTCCTTATATCTAATCTAAATCTACCCTCTTTCAGTTTAAAACCATTGCCGCTCATCCTATCACTACACTCCCTGATAAAGAGTCCCTCCCCATCTTTCCTGTAGGCCCCCTTTAAGTACTGGAAAGCTGCTAGAAGGTCTCCCTGGAGCCTTCTCTTCTCCAGGCTGAACAACCCCAACTCTCTCAGCCTGTCCTCCTAAGGGAGGTGCTCCAGCCCCCTGATCATCTTTGTGGCCTCCTCTGGACCTGCTCAAGCAGGTCCATGTCCTTCTTATGCTGGGGGACCCAGAGCTGAACACAGGACTCCAGGTGGGGCCTCACGAGAGTGGAGTAGAGATGGAGAATCACCTCCTTCAACCTGCTGGTCATGCCTTTTTTGATGCAGCCCAGGATATGGTTGGCTTTCTGGACTGTGAACACCCACTGCTGGATCACAGTCAGTTTTCCATCTGCTAATACCCCCAAGTCTTTCTCCACAGGGCTGCTCTCAATCCAATCATCACCTAGTTTGTATTGATATTGGGGATTGCCCCAACCCATGTGCAGGACCTTGCACTTGGCCTTGTTGAACTTCATGAGGTTCACACAGGCCCACCTCTCCAGCCTGTCCAGGTCCCTCTGGATGGCACATCCCTTCCCTCCAGCGTGTCGACCGCACCACACAGCTTGGTGTTGTCAGCAAACTTGCTGAGGGTGCACTCAGTCCCACTGCCCATGTCACCAACAAAGGTGTTAATTAAAACAGTGTGAGGGATAAGACGTGCACAATACTCTGGACAAGCTCATGTTCTGTTAATTTAAGAGCATCCTGTCTGCAAGGACATCCTGGTCTGGCAACAGCATAGGCAGAGCTGTGACAGGCTGAAGAACTAGATTATGTCAAAGAAAACATTTTTTTGCAGAGCACATTGATACAAGACATTAGATAAAGTTATGTACATTACTAATTAGATAAATGTTAACGTACATTAGTGATATGAATACATATGAGAACAACGTCAGCTTTCCTTGGCGGAGTCAGACCCTCGCAGCTGGGCTTCCCCAGCCCCAAGTGCCCAGGGACGCGCACCCCTCCGCGCCTGGCAGGCGGCCCCCCGGGACGCCCCGGCCCGCCCCTCGCCTGGCCAGCGTGGGAGAGGAACGGGCTCCCGCTTCCGGGGGAACGGCCGCTCGCTGTCCCGGGCGGGGAGCAGGGGTGGGGTCCCGAAGCGGGGCCGGAGGCAGACGGGCCCATACCGCGGCCCCCGAGCAGCCCCGCGGGCCCGAAGCCGAGGGGAGCCCGCGGCCCGCGCGAGGCGGCAGCACGGCCGGTAACTGACGCCGCCGGCGGCGGGTGCGAACGCGGCACAACCGGCGGGGCGACGGGGCGCCCGCCGGAGCTGCCGCACGGCGCGGCCCGGCCCGCGCTAGCAGCACAGGGGAGGGGAGGGGAGGGGAGGGCGCGGCACCGCCCAGCCCCGCCAGCCCGCGACGAGGCGGTGAAAGGCGCCGGGGCCAGGCCCAGGCCCGCCGGGGGAGCACTACCGCCCGCCGCCGCGGAGGGGCGAGACCCGGGCCGGGCTCACCTGTGGCGATCACTCCCAGCAAGTCCTTCTCCTCCGGGCTCAGGTCGCCTCTCCTAGGGGGAGCCATCGCGGCCTCCCACCGGTAAGGCGGGCTCGGGACGGTGCCGCCCGGCGGGGCGAGCTCAGCCCGGTAGCGGCAACAGCCCGGCCCGGGCCCGGCAGCGCCCCCCACGCGCCCCCTCCCTGCGCGAGGCCGCCCCCACCCCCGTCCCGCCCCTCACAGCCGCTTCCGCCCGCCCCTCACAGCCGCTTCCGCCCGCAGCCCCGCCCGGCCGCGGGGTGAACCATTCCCGCCGAGGCGCGGGGGGGATCGGGTGCCGGCCGTCCCCCCTCCGCCGACTTTCCCGCTCGGCGCTGCCGGAGAGAAAGTGCCTGTCCCTCTCTTGTCCCTCGTTCTGAAGTTGAGAAACGGGTTTTGCTTTTCTTTCCCCCCCTTTCTGGCTTCGCTGCGGGTCCTCCTGCGCGCCCCCCCCGAGGAGGTGCCGGGAGTGGGGCGGCCGGGCGGAGGGGGCGGCCGCAGAGGCGCCCGTGTGTCAATGTGTCTGTCCTTCACTCCTCCATTGTCTGCCGTCGCCGTCGCCGCCGCGCCTGCCCTTCCCTCCCCGGACCGCGCAACCACCCGACAGGTGCGGCCGCCGAGCGAGCGAGCGAGCGAGGGAGCGGGCGGGCGGGCGGACGGACGGGCGGGCGGGCGCCCCTCACGGCCGGGCCGGGCAAGGCCACGCCACGCTACCCCGCGGGAGAGCGCGGCCGCCGCCGGGCGGGAGCGGCGCCTCAAGCCCCGCCGCGGCGCTGCCCGGGCTGCGGCGGGGCAGCTCCGGGCGGGCGGGCGAGGGAGGGAGGCGCGGGGCCTGTGCGCGGCGGCCATGGCGGGTCCGGGCGTGCGCTGCGGCGCGCCTGACCGGGTGCCCACGGAAGGAGCGGAGCGGAGCGCAGCGCCGCCGTGCGCGGGAGCGGGCGCCCCGGGCACCCCCGCCGCTGCGAGGGGCGAGGTGGCCGGGCGCCCTCGGCGGGCGCGGGGGAGCCCGCTGGAAGCCCCGAGGCCCCCGGGACGGGCGGGCTGGCACCTGTGGCAGGGCGGCCCCGGCGCCCGGCGGTCTTCCCTCTTGCCTTTTCGTGGCGTCGGCTTGCGGGGTGGTCTTTCCTAGGCAGGCAAAGCTGTTTATTCGGCTAAAGCGGCCGAATACAGCACTGGCTGTGTCACGGCATCGTGTCCCTAAAAGGAAGCGGACTTTGATGAATTGGGAAGGGAAATAACGCGTGTGGGGTGTTTAGAGCGGTGCCTTTTGTTAGCGCCCTTCTAAAATTAAACCGTCGGTGGAAAAATGATCTTTGTTACGGATCCAACTTTCCACTCCTCCGGTTGAAGCTCGGTAGGCAAAGGGATGATCCTGCAGATCCCCAGCCAGGGGCAGAGAGTGAGGTTTAATAGCGTGTGTTTGTACGAGAGAGAAAAGCAGAACCCTAGTACTTGGTGCTGACTTTTTACCCTCCTTTGTTCTACTCTTCAGTGTGTGATTTTTGTATCCTTTGTTTTAAGGAGCCTATTTTTTTCCCATAACTAATCTTTGAAGACATAGCTTTATCAGCAAGCTGATTTTTTTTTTTCTTAATACTCACAGATCATCTCATGGATACTTATTGGAATCTCTCTCGAATGCTAATCTTGTTTCCAGTTTTCATATTTGTTAATTGCTTGACTGACTTTCAGAAATGGTGAAGTGCCGTTGTTTGCTTCCTGGTTTGTAGAAGAGCATGCTCTCTGAACCTAGTGTATCTTCATACCTGCTTGGGTACAAAAGCGAAGTATGATATGATTTTATTTTAACAAAACAGACAATTTCTGTATGTTTTCCTGATTTTAGAAATCACAGAAATACAGGGATGTACCACCATATAGTTTTACTTGAATCAACAAGTGTAAATAAGAGAGATTGCTTTGGACTTCAGATTATGACAGGTTGCCTTGACTTTTTTTTGTGTGAAACCAAAAATGCCTTGAAGGGAATGCCCTTAAAACAGAAGTGCTTTTTATATTCTGGTCCAGAAAGATACCCTTGTGTAGTAAGTACTATCAGAGGTCTGTCACTGGCTCAACCGTGAAGGCTGAAATTGGGGTTTAAGTGGTCTTTTGTTGGTTCACTGCAGGGTGGGAACTTTACCCGCTGTGAACAAATTTTGTGATGTTGTAGTACGCTGATAATCTCTGTGGCAGTATTAAATAGCAAGAGCCTACAAGCTTCCTTTCATATTCCAAAAAAACCCTGTCAGGCATTCAGTGTACAAAAGCATGCATATTACATTCATTTTTTCTTAACGTGAGAATGTCAATGCTGTCACTGGACCCTAGTTCACAGAGTAAACAGGCAAACACAGTTTTTCCTTGGCAGCCTCACTGGAGCTCACTTGGTGACTTAAAGCTGCAGGACTGCTCCATCTGTAAGGATAAGAAAATACTTTAAGACTAGTTAAAAATGTTTATTGCCCTTACCTATGGAAGGCTTCTGTATGACCTTCATCCCACAAATTTGCAGACATTTCACAATCTTCGGTTTATTGTTGCAAGACAATGATGAGGTAATGAGGTGGCGTTGCCTCCATCTTATGTATAGAATTTGAAACATGGAGGCAGCAAATGATTTTTTCAAGGTTGTGTAGGGAGTCTGTGTCAGGGCGCAGAACTGGAATCTGGAAATGTAGGTTCTGTACTTTTGTGTCTTGCCCCTTAAAGTATTTTCTTTTATCTGCTGTATCTGGTTGTTACACAATATATTAAGTTGTGGGTATTACTCTGTGGTAATTAATAATTTAAGTTGTGGGTGTTACAGAGGGAAAAGGACGTGTTAACCTCACTGTCTCAATATTGTTTAGATTTCAATTGCTAAGTATCCTATGAAACTTTCCTTATTTCCTCATCAGGTTATACATCTGATACTTTTGATTTGTGAAGCAGATACAAGTGGTAACATTTTTTCCCCTCTGGTTTGTTAGTTCTAGCCCGTGCAGTTCTGCTCTTGGGAATTTATGCTGGCTATTGTAATACACGTATAGGTGATCCTAAACACCTCATGTTTTCTGCAGCTGTCAAGAGCAAGGTCCATGCAAGAAAATAACAAGGATTTCTTTAATTAAGCATTAGTAATACAATATACAATACAATAAATGCCTTTTCTTGGGCTAAGATAGGGGAGAAGGGACTGCCTTATTCCTTGGAGAGTGTACCATGAAACTCTCAGTCTTTGGACATGGAAGAGCGGAAAAGGAGATGCTGAAATGGTTTCACTGGTTTCAAGCTGTTTTCTGTCAAATGACTAACCTTCGTTTGTATCTTAAAGGCTTGCTTGAATTATGACCATGTACTCTGCTGCTCTGCTAATGGTAGCATGGGTCAAAGATCCTACAGCCTCTTTCTGCGCCAGGGCTTAGCATGATCAGAAACCTGGTCTGACCCGCTACATTTGATAAAATAACAGGTCAAACAAGTACTGATATTCTTATGATTTATTCTCCTAGCTCCCACCCCGCTGGTCAGAACTAAGGACTTCCCTTTGTATTGGATCACCTGCAGTGGTTTTTTTGAGTTTAGGTAAACTCTACATCTGCAGCATCTTGTGGTTGTGACTTCCACAGCTGCTTGAAGAAGGACCTCTTTTTGGTTTTGAGCTTGCTACTTCACGGTTTCGTTTGATTCCCCGCCCCCAGTTCCTGTTTTGGGAGAATGTGAAGAATTGTTCCCTGTTCACCCTTGACGTGCAGTCATACCTTGACAGACCTGTATTACCCTCTGCCACTGTCTTTTTGCCAAGCTGAATTCTTAAGTCTATTTAATCTTTCCTATATAAAAGCCATTTCATGTGGTTCTCAAGTGCGTTTTCATAAAATGGTTCTGTCTTCTGTGTGGCCTGGGCTATGGGAAATCTCCTTCATGTGGAGTTGAGCCTTTCAGACAGACCTTTGCTGGGCTTTGGACCTCCTGTCTCCAATCCTGGCCAAACTGAGGAGCATCTAATGGGGTTATTATTCATTTAGATCAATGCAAGTTCAAGGGTTTTTTATTGCTAGAAACATCTGAGTTTTTCTGTCACAGATCCTAATTTGTGGATATGTTACTTTTCCACCCCTGGTTGATTTGCATTGTATAAGTCTTTGACTTCCTGAAGTATTTTTATTTTATCGTAAGTGGGGTTTTTTTAGGTTTCATCTGGTTTTGGATCTCAGGACAGCCACTGGATCTATGATATGATCTGTCAGCATTGCTAAGTCGTGTTTTGTACCAGAAGGTAGATTATAAAAAGACTGCAAAAGAATAACTGAAAGCAGCCAGGGACCGGCGAGCATGATAGATGTTTGAACACAATAGGTATGTCTTTGAACGATAAGGTATTCCTATTGCTGGGGTGCTCATCTGAGACATGCATAGAGATCTCCATCTGCTACCAATTCCCTGTGGGACCCTGCACTAAGTTAGGTTTTCTCTACACTCTGAAATTTAGGAGCAAATCCCAACACTTGACTCTAGCTGTATCCAAAGCCTGGCATGATGAGACCTGTGCTTGCTTCATCTTCTCTTGAAGCCTGACTTGAAGGCTTATCAAGCATATGGGACAGAAGGACACCAAAGTATCCTCCAAAGGATTGTCTGACCCAGCAGGGGCCTGGGTTAGCAGAGTTCAGGTGAGCGGCATCCTCCAGCGGGAAATACAGGACAGCAGAGTGAAAGTACCAGTTTGGGACTTGAAGGTTCATATAACTGTGTGGTCCTCATTAGTCTGATTTAGCGTGAGTATTGGTTGTTTGCTCCTAGACCTGATCTGACTGAGCAGAGCCAGCTTTGGTGGTTTTGCACCCAGAATATAGTGAGTGTAGCAGCCATCTATAGAGGTTTCTTTAGAGAAAACTGCTCACAAGTTTATTTGTATAGGTTACAAAGTGCATTTTTGAGTATATGCTTCTATTTTTATGTATATATTTAACTGCTAATCGTACAAGGGCAACCCGCATAATCTTCCCACAGATAGTAAAGGTTAGCGGTGCAAAGGAGGAATTTTAAGGTGCTCAGTTACTGTGATGATGAGGGCAATGTGTGCGCCTTAGATAAATGTGCATTTGGGCTACCTGGTTAAAAGCTTCTTTAAAAAAAGAAATCAGCATTCCTTTCATAACAAAACCAGATACGTGTACTCCTTGCTCTATTTATATACTCAACATTGGATCTGTAATTTAAGAAAAAATTAAATTGCTCCTTTGCAGGTTGATTTCATATTATCTTAATTGTTTGTTCTAGATGGTCCTAGTATGAAAAACTTGCTCAGACAATACATCTTTCTTGCTTTTCATGAGAGACTTTAAGTCATTATAATTCTTTTTGATTAAGAGAAATCCAAGCTTTAAACAAATTGTTTCATGTGTATGAATTCCATGTAAGTAGGTACTTTAATTTTTCTGTAAGTGGAGATACAGGCAGCTTTTTGCTGATAAAGGACCGAGATGAGTTTAGTGACTGTGGAGCAATATGTGTCAGAGCACCCTTGCAAGGCAAAGTTCTTTCCATTTAAGCTTTGTAAGTGGTGGAAATAACCCAATTGTGCATTAGCACAGCTTCTGTAAGAGTTGATTTGCAATGGCTTTTCAGACAGGTGTTGCTAAAATAAATTCAAAGCTTCAGAGATGTGAAGTAAATAAAGTTACATAAAGCTGCAAGGGAAATACATCTCCATGTAGAAGAACGCTGAAAAACTTTTCAGCACCTATAAATCCTGCATCACCTTTTGGGAATAGTGAGTGTGATACTGGGAAAAATAGAGATCCTGAGAGTGTCAGCAGCAGTTAGTGACAATTAAACCTTTTATCTGGTGAAAAATGGTGGAGGCAGTTGGGTTAAATATATCTAATTTGTGACTAATTTTTTTAACCTAAGACAAGTTTATTTAAACTCTGCTTACAGTCATCTGCAGATATATGTACCTGTTTGCAGGCTTAGGGTGACTGTTTAGGACAGAGGAATAAGATTGTGTTGAATGGATATGTGCTATTAAGTTCAGATTGCTTTAAGAGACATCATCTTTTACTCCTCAGCTTATTTTCTGTCCTCATTCCTCCTGTTTAGATTCAACAATTCTTGTGTCTGTGTTGCACATAGGGCAATAGGCCTATATCTGTCTCACTGCCGAGTCTACAGGTAAAGTAATTCCATTTGGATACTTCATGTGCAATAAACTTCACCTGTGAGCTGCCATGGTTGCCCATTAAACTATGGATTTGATTTCTGATATTGTTTCTTTTTCCAAATGATCTGTTGTCGATTAAATGAGTCCTCTCCTCAATTGCAGCTGTACTTGTTAATTTAAAATAGTAATTATCTGTTCAAAGATAACTAAAATACTCAGAGATCGGTCAGAGATAATGCTGGTGTATGAGAGGAAGATTGACAAATGGAAAAAATCCATTGCATCTCCCTAGAGAGAAGTCTGTAGAGTGCAGTAATATTCTGCCATGCCTGAAAACCCTTTTGAACTTGCCACACTGTGCTTCTTAAATCCAGCTGTAGATTCTCTAAGAGAGTGCAAAAGTCAAAATAAAAAGCAAAATAGAGAGTCAGTGCAGTGACCAAAAAGATAGGTACAGTGGTGAAGTGGCCATATTTATGTCACCATAGTGCTCTTCAAGATTCTTATGTGCTGTAAAGCTGAGAGCAGAACGAAACACTTGAGTTTCAGAGTTTAACAACTTTGGTCTTCTGTGAAGTGTGGTTGTATAGTGCAAGCACAATAACGGGAAATCATCTATTTGTAACATTGCTGGTAAACTTTTCAACTTGGTTCACAGTTTTGCAATGGGGTTGGATAGGTGCAAGTGACAGCTCATGTAGATCAGACTGCAAAACTAGGAGGTGCTTAGTTCCTAGGCAAAGGGAAAGTAGTTAAGAGGTAAGCTGGTCAGGAGTCAGTATGGAAGCTGAAACCTGGGTAATGGCTGATACTCATGGTAAGAGTCCTTTTTTTCCTGTTGTTGAGTCTTGTTCCCACCCCATCTTTACATATGCTTCTATTACTAAGTATGTTTTAAGAAAGAACTTCCTCACATGTGCCGTAAAAAAAAAAAAAAAAATCTTTTGTCAAGTTATGTGTTTTGGTTTTTAAGCTCCCAGAAGTCAGGAAAATATTTCCAGGAAGTAAATCCATAGTAATTCCTACTGTAATAGGAACTTTGTCTATAAGAGCTGTTAGTTGCTTTTGAAATTAGAAATGTGTTTTTTCCTAGTACAGAAACTATAGAGTTTTCTGTAGGAATTTTAAAATTCATTGAGTACTTCATACATAGGCATGTTTTGGAGTCCTGTGTAAGAATTTGCTCTGCCAGATCAGAGTTATTTTTAGGTCAGATGGAGAAGTTTATTACAGAGATTCCTAGCAGTTATTGCAGACTCTCAGTAGCGGACAAAGATTATTGCTTTTAGTCAGTCTGTAAGAAGGATGGATTACCTCTGGTGAAAATTAGAATTGAGGACAGACAGGTCAGACAAGAAAAATGCTAGATGAAGTCTGGTACAGAGAGGTTGGTCAGGGACACAGGAAGGAAGCATCTCCTGTGATGTCTTGAATCCTAACGAGTTACACCCTTCTACAACTCCTTCAACTACTGCAGACAAAACAAATATGGATTTGGGGTTGTAGTTCATTGTAATAACCAGTTTAATGTGTTTTCCTTAAATGTGTTTTCTTTTCATGCAGAAAAAGAAGTCTAAGCAGTTCAACAGTTTGTAATTTGCAAGCTTAAGTGATCCTTTCATTTTAGGTTTTGTTTCCATGAATGAAATCCTCAACTTCTCTAGAAATGATTTTAAAAGGGAAAATTCATTCAGTGCATTCAAGTTACACGTTAGTCATTTTTCTATGATCAGGCACAGAGGTGAAATCTTACGAACATGTTACTGAGCATTAACAGACATGGGACTTGTCATTTATTTTCACTATCACTTCATGCCTCAAGCGATATAAAATTAGAAAAATAAAGTATGTTATTTGTTTGAAATGCTTAAGGAGATGTCAACCCTTTAGAAAGAGGAGGAGATGATGAGTTTCCTTTCAATCTACAACCTTCTCTGTATGTGCCAATATCGATATGAGTTTGGTTAGAGTCTTGTTGCTGGTTTTGTCCTGTGTCTCTGCACCTCTCTAAGGTTGCTCCTGAAGCCTGTGCTGTTAAGTCTCTTTTCTGTCTTAGGTCTGCTTTGACTATATTATCTTAATGCATGGTTTCCTGTGACCGAGGCCTGAGGATCCCCAAATCATCAGCCAGTGCTACAGAAGCCCAGTGTTGTGCTGTTGAATATTCTGTCCGATGTGTTTTTTTGTTCCCCTACATTTTGTTGCAAAAAGAGGCCCCAGTCAGCATGTCCCCAGGGCTGCCTGAATCCTTGGCTCTGCCCTTGAGATTCATTGTCCTGTGCATCAGTCTCGGCTCCCTTCCCAGCACAGGGAAGCATCTGCTTCTCCTGTGCCCAAGTATGTGGACGAGGTCTTTTGCCAGGTTTTGAGTTTGGCTACCTTGTTTTGCAGAACTTTTAAAAGAATTTTCCCTGAGTTAGAGAAATGAAAACATACTCATAATTTACTTTTCCAAAGGAGCCAAGAGAAGGGCTTTGTATTTTCAATTGTTGCCTGTTAAAACATTTATTGGTGTGTGCTGAAAAGTGCCTTCTTCCCAATGTGCCATTAGTATGTCAATTTATTTGCATTGCTGTTGTACCTCCAAGATCCTTCGTTATAATAATGGACTGGTTGTTTTGTGACCTACACTCCTAAATCATCAAGGCTATCAGGTCTCTTCTGTGATGAAGTTGTGCGATTCTTGAACTTTCATCTGTAAGCAGTGGTCCACAGCTCCCTGAAGCCAAAGCATTTTATGGGTAGCCTGTTTGATGCTAGGGCTAGCTTAATGCTCACCCTGACTTGTTTTTTTTTCTTGGGTATAGGAAGGCGTGATTCTTTCCTCATTTTCCTTTGTCTTGTCAGTTTAAACAGTTGTTGACCTTTTCAGTCTGACCTGGTAGGTATCAGCACTGCAAAAACAGTGTTATGGTATGAAGAGACAACACACAAAAATCTTTTGAAGCTGAGGGAGAACACTGTGTCAGTGATGGGGAAAAGGGCACTGTCTTCCTAGTGTAGACCAAGATGTTCCCCATTTATTCTTTTTCAACATCTTTGTTACTTGTTTTTTGTAATCCCTGTACAAATTACTTGGTTCCTGCTAATAACTAGGTTATTAGATTACTGAATAGCTACTTTAATTAGTGTTCTCAACAGTTGGTTAATAAAGGTTCATATCAACGTATTCTTAATCTGAAATACCAGCTCTTGTTATTGCAGTGTGGTCAACAACAGAGGAAAATTTCCACCTATGGCAAAGGCCCTGATTGAGAGTCATGTTGAATATTTGCTTTCTTTTCTTTTAGATTTAAAAAAAAAATACATTTAGGTTGGCACTAATGCTACCTTTGCATTTTATGTTCTATTAGCAAAGAACATATGCTAGGTTTTCTAGTTCTTCAACTCTACAGAGCATATCAAACTAAGGCAAAGCAGCGCTCGAGTGAGAATGCAAATGCCTTGGTTTGCATGGGCTTTCACAGTCAGTTCATTGAGAGTTTGGCTGTATCCATGACTGAACAAATCTGTGTTTTGGGATTTAGCATCAGTTCACTTCTTAAAATTAGAAATAATTATTTATTTTAAAAAAAATTTTCCTCATTGGATGATAGATGCAGTTGCTGTTAACAGGTTTTTGGCTATTGAAGAGCTTCTGTTTCTTTTAAAAGAACAGAAGGTGTAGCACTGGAAGGTGTATGCCCCTTTTTCACTGAAAGTCAATGTATTTTGTAGAATCTTTTTCTACATCCACATTCAAGAGCCCTAGGTTTACTGGCATGTCTTTTTGAAGTCCTTGAGAAACGAGCCAAGCCTTTCATTGTGTTTTCTCAGTCCAGAAAAAAAAAAAAATCTTTATCTGTCTCATTAGTAAACCTTTCAAATTCTTCGTATCTTGCATTCTCATAGGAAGTGAGCTGTAGAAATCTAATGTAGCTTTTACTGGCATTCTTACTCTCTTGTATGTACACATGTATGACACACCTACAGATACACATCCCGTGGAATCTTTATTAGGTTATCTGCAGAAGTAGATTGCTGATATTGGTCTTTCCAGTGCATGAACCATGATGCTGTAAACAAGAAAATAGATTTCCCTATCAATAGTGTCAAAGCTGACATTGATACAACCCAGACAACCGCAAAGCGGATGTATGCTGCTTCTGCTGAAGGAAGCCAGGCTGGCTGGCATAGTGATGTTTTATGCCCATTTAAAAGGATATTAAACCTATTCCAGTTGGAAATCCTAACTCCTGCAGTAATGCTTGGCTTCAGAAACTGGGTTGGGTGTGGGTGGGTGGTTGTGGTGTGATGCTGAGCCTATTCTCTCAGCATATTTGTGGTATGCTGGATTTTGAAACTTCTCAGCCAACAATGGAAATTCTATGAATCATTTCAGAAAGATAAATAAGCAGGTCTACTGAATTAACTATAGAATGAATAATACACCATTAGTAATTGTCCTATTGTTAATTTTGGATGCATAATTAAACTCTTAACGCTGCCTGAGATGTTTTTAGGTGTCACTGAGATATAGACTTTCACACAGATTGCCAGTCTGCAGGTGTGAATTTCTGTTGTAGAAACTGCTGGAGGAAGTTTGATCTAGTTCAAATATCTAAAAAGTGCCTAAAACTGAAGCTGTGAAGCTGTTCACAAGAGACTCTCTAAGATCTCACCTAAAATAGGCAAGCAGAGTATTTTAGATAAGCTATTTTCTGGAAGAGTTTATGTTTCTCCATTGATGGTAGAAAGAAGCAAGAATCGCAGGGTCAGACTTAGGTGTCTGTTGTTAATTTTTAAAGTTAGGTCACATGCATCCCATTTTTGGGTTCTGACACTTGGTCTTTTGGTCAAGAAAAGTGGATACAGGTTTTGGCTTACCTGATTACCTCCTAAAATGATCGACCGTTAAATAGGTAGTAGTCCTCACAACCAATAGGCATCAATTAAATTGTCATTTTTTGCATTGAACTGAGCTGACTGACAGCTGTCCGTGCTTCCATTTCCAGTTCATGGGCACGAAGTATTTCAGGAACTGCTGCAGTCTAAATGGTACTGCCTGCAGGTGGGATCTGCTGCCTCTCGGATGGAGTGGGGTAAAATAGTATATACCTGCTCTGGTCTACATCTGGGTGAAACAGATGTCTCTCACTCAATAACTTTTAGCTTTTTGTAATGTGATTATGCTGTTAGCACATGATGCTGATACTGGAAAATAGATACAGATTAGTGAAGCAACAGGCTAATTACTCTATTTTTTCTAGCTCGGGTGATTTATATTGCTGCTTTATTTGACTTCCTTTCATGGCAATGTTTCTTAATTCTGAGATTCTGGCCACCTGTGTACATAAATGTATTTTTGAGAACTGAGTTTTCATCTGATTGCAATTATGATCAAAATTGCTTATAAATATATCTTTGAGGAGCACAACTACAGAGATGCATTCATAGCATTCATAATAGCCATTGCTTGCAATGCTTTATAGATAGACTATGAATTCTTTGGGTTCGTTTGATGGACTTCAAAGTCTCCTGAATCTGGATTACCAGCAAAGACATATTCTTGGTTTTAGGCATTTTCAGATAAGTGTTTCATTTAATGTCGTTTATGTTCAGATGCAGCATGGAAGAAGATTAAGAAAAAGGAAGCTGAACTGTTGAAATTGAGAGAAACCATGGTGTTTTGAGCACTTCTGTGACTGTGTCCGTGCATGGTATATCAAAATAGAGGAAACTTTGCCATACATGATTGCTTAGCATTTGATCTTTTTGGTTACCAAACAGAGACTGATCTCCCAGTTTGTTCTGATGTGTGAATAGTGTCTGAGTCCAGTACTGTCTGACCAGCTTCTTAGATGTTCCACACACAGAGGATGTGATGTTTAGTATCTCATTTACTTATCTGAAGATAGTTGATGTTACATGGGATTTCTGATTTAGCAGAGTGATACAAAATGTACTGAAAACACAGTACAAATGTAAGTTACACATAACAAAGTAAAGCAATTGCAATACACAGTTCAATCACAATACCAATGTGATTTCTATTACCAGTCCCTACAGTATGCTCACCATCACGATGCTGAGCATCCCCAGGCACTGGGAAGAAATATGTGGGTGGAATCACAATATTCACAACACAGATTGGCTCAAGGCTTTTTGTTTTCATCACTGAAGACTAGTTGAATCTTTTCTCTCATCTTAAATGAAGCAACCTAAAGTCCTCCTACAAAATTAGTAATAGAACATGCTGACCCAGGTCAGTCCTCCTGGGTTTTTTGTTTACTTCCCCTCACCTGGCTTTACTGAAGTGCCACCCAGCTCTCAGTGCTGTTGTCATAGTAGTCCCAAGTGGAGTATGCTGTCATGGGTGAGTAATGCTTGTCTTGCGCATTTGTGGATTTAAGAGACAGCCTTTCTTGAAATAAAGAGTGAGGAGGAGCTACATATGGGATACACAATACCTGTAAGTTACCTGACTTGATACAAAAGCTTGACTTACTGGGAGAAATTTGCCTTTGGTTCAGAGTCTGGTTTCTGAAAGCAGCCTGTAGAGTTGGGTAGGTATAAAAAAAAAGGGGGCAGGAGGGAGGATATAGATATATGGAGTGCTACATTTCTTTCTTTCTTTCATGCTCTTGTCATACAGCAATTTTTGGCTTAGAAGGTTGTGCCAGCCTTGTGTTTAATAGCCCTTGATAGCCTCGTCTTTCATGAATTCCTCTAAGAGTTTTCAGGCTTCTGCACAGAGGTGAAGAAATGCCTTTCTGAAGTCAGGCTGAAAGTGCTGGTATGTGAGCTGCCAAGCTGTGGGTAGGATAGAAAGTGTGTGCCCCCTTGCTGCATGTTCAGTCTGTAGCTATTTTTCTGACTCACATGGGTTAGTAGTTGATTGTGTAGGCACCCCATGCCATACACTGGTGTTTTTTTCAATGCCCAACTTGTGGATATGAATCAATATCTATTGCCATAGAATTATCTCAGCTTGACCTGAGAGGAATTGTATCCATCACTGCCTAGAAAATAACCATTTGCAGGTTAAAGCGATCCAAATGTTGACTACTTTTATCCCCCACTCCATGAATTTGTTCACCAAAACTAGTGCGTTCTGTCAAAATGTTCAACCTGCTCTGAGGAGGAGGAAGCAGCTGCAGGGGACATGGGACTGCTTTTGGGATGCAGAGTGATACAAATCAGTTATGGACTCCTTTTCTGTGCAAGTGAATGCTGCTAACGGCATAATCAGTGTTAGCTGGTATGTTTGGAATAGTCGACATGGTGCAAAGGGTTGTGTGTTTCCACTGCTGGCTCTTTGTACCATTGCATTTTAGTCAGAAATACCAGAATTCAGGTATCTGGAAGCTGATTCACTGTCCTGCAGGTAAAAAGCTACACGTTAACTCAGTGAACTCCTTTCCCTTGCACATGCTTTGAAGAAATAATTAGGGAGTTCTAAGTTAAAATTTACTTTACTGCTTACAGCAGTTGTCATTTTATTAAAGCCAAGGCCTTCAGCACTTGCAAGTGTGTAGGAGTTGCTGGCTATTAATACATCCCTCCTACGATTACTGTATTTAGTTCCCGAAATAATAAACTGTTAGCAACTGGGAGGCATTACTTTCTGAAGAATGCACACTTTGTATTTATTGTTTTATTTTTAAGCTTAGCCCTTGTAATTTTGAAGACATTTGATGGGTTTTCAAATGGTGCAGCGCTGTATCCTGGAGACATTGGTGATCTCCTGTGCTTTTGCTGCTGCTCAGAGCTTTGAGACAGCAAGAAAAATGGAAGCGGCACATCTTCTGATTTTATTGTTGTGATATTTAATTTGTATGAGTAGGGTCAATACTAAAAACTTCCAGTGGGCTGATACATTAAAAAAAGAGAAGCAGGGTGGACTTGAGCAGAGGAGTGGTACTCTACATGAGAAAGCTGCTCTTCCTGCACTGGCCTTCATTACTGAGCTGTTCTTTAGTTGTCTTGTGTCTGATGGACTTCATTGCTAGAAATGAAGCCTTTCTGGTAATTTTTTTTATATATTTTCTTCCTAATTATTTGCATTTAGTGGTTTATTGGAGACCTGGTTCAGGGGGACCCTATAAAGTAACTCCATTAATGATTTCTTCCAAGTGTGCTGTGGACAGTGTCTAGTACAACTCTCTCTGACATACATTTTTCCTTTAGCAACATCATCTCTTATGGTGATTGCTGAGAGAGACAGTATTGTCTTCTGCTTGTTTTCTAAGTTTGCCTGACCCTGATCTCTGCCGATCCTTTTTGCCCCCTTCTTTTTCTGAGAGGTTTTCCTGCTGGCAAGGCATGCAAGCTTGGAGTTGGATGACTAACCATCACCTTAAAATGAATGTTAATTGGGTATGAACTGATCTGTAGCAATACACTGTCTCCATTATCTCAGAGTACTCCAGTTAGGAGCACAGCAGCTTAAGAGATCTCTCAACAGTCTGAGAAAAGCTCCCACTAATACCTTGTCCTTGAAGAATTATATCTAATTCTTCCTCTTAGTTGCTGAAAGAAATCTTGTTACTGAAAGATAACTTTCTGTGTGTGTCAACCCAAGTGTATGATTTCATTTTCTTGACTTGTATTTTCACCTGTCAATGATTAAGAATTTTATTCTCTGGTCGTTTTTGTTTGTTTTTTTTTTTCTACTGACTGTGCCATGATTCATGCATTTTTCATATGGTTGTGGATTATGAGACAGAGAAGTCCATTGCCTCGGTTCAATTGACAGTTCTCTTGACCTTATGAAGTGCATCTGGAGTGCTTTGGTTGTGGGAGGTTTCTGTCTTGTTTTTTACCTTGTTATTCAGCTGAGCTGCTTCTGTAGAAATTCTTGGTTATTGACCTAAGAAGCACCTGCTTTCCTGAAATACCTCTAGTGAGCTGGCTCTCTAATGCAGTGCATCATTGTATGTTAAATTGTGGCAGTCATTTTTTTTGGCTGTTTTTCAAGAAACATCTTCCTGTGTATCCCAGTTTAGCAGTTAGGTGATGAGATTTATGGTGCAAATTTTGGTGAGTTTGTCTTCTCGATTTTTTTTTTTTCTGTGCCTACTTATTTCTCAGCTGGATAACTACTCACAGGTTGCATGCACAACTCTTGGCTGGAGAATCTTGCATTTTTTATTTTTTCTTTAATGTGTGGTAAGTTTCATTCTCTTTCGGTATTTGTACTTGCTGCAGAATGAAACCAATTCCACTTGTTTCATCTCTGTTTTCTCCCCCACTAGGCATACTAACAAAGCACAAGTCCTTTTATTAGAGTGCACACTTACTCTTTACTGTGAAAAAACACTGTCCTGTGATTAAAAAAGCCCCACAAAAACCAAAAGATTAAGTGCCTTAAGAGCTTCTGGAAGGCTCTTTTGGGAAAGACAGGGCATTTGGTGTGTGTCGAAAACCTGCTATAACACTATCTTGAGATACTACACGATAGCCCTGGTGGCTAGGGCATGCTTCCAAGTATGAAATCAAAGGTTGGTATCTAGTTGCTTCATGTGCTGTAAGCAAAATTAATCCATAACAGAAGATGTATTTTTCAGCAATATACATGTGGATTAGCAGTATCCTTTTTTCATTAAATATTAAAACATGAGGTTGATTGTATTTACCCTGCATGTAGTTATGTGACTGTTTAGTCCCTGCATGTTGCCATTGCGGTCGTTGGTGCAATAAAATCAGTGAGGGGATTTTAATGTGGTGACAGCCTGGCTCTGGCTTTACTGTTTGTAATGTGTAGGACCTTTGGGATAAGGGTTTCATAAACATTGTAACTCTGCTGGTGGCCTCTGTGGGCAAAACGGCAAGATAAACCTTCTACCTGCCAGCACTGCCCTTCCTGCTGATTTGTACCATGGTTGAAGTTCCAGACCTCCAGGTTATTAGTCACTTGAAATAAAAAAAATATGTTTTAGGAACGGAGGGCAACAGTAGGAAAATGGTGATCAAATAGCATGAGTCAACCTGCATAAAGAAAACCCAACATGTCTCGCTGAGCGTAGGGGCTTGGTGTTGCTGGGTCCCCAGATGTGGAGTGAAGGAGAGAGGAAAGGTGGCTTCTTAGCGCTACTCTGGTCCTGTCCTCAGCACTTGGGACCCCAGGAAGTAGCAGATAAAGCTGCTTGTTTCCTTATTTTTCAACAGTATCAAAGTGAGCTTCATCAGTTGGAAGGTAGTGTTGCTGCCGCTCTTCATGTTGTGGGCTAGCCATCGTATTGCCTCGGATGTGCAACTAAAGCGCTTTTCCTTCATGCTGACCAAACCTGGGAAATGTCAGCAGCTGAGGTGGATTTCATAGCCTTACGAGGGTGTGAAAACTGTGTTAAAGCAGAAAATGCTTTACAGCTGTCGTGGCAGTGAATGCTGTAGCACCTGTTGTGCTACAGTAGCTCGCTGCACCCAGGTGTTGGGAAGTGCCTGTGGAAAAGGAGGAGCTGCGAGAGTCCCTGCAGGGACTCAGTGTCTGGGTGGACAGTGGAAAGTGGGAAGCGTGATGAGGATTTGGCGAGAACCAGCGGCTGCATTGCATCCGCTCTGTCGTCCCCTTACGTTGCTCTGTTCCTCTGTACTGGTAATGATTTATGAGTTTTCCACCTACAGATTTTGTTAGCTCGTAAGCTAGCTGCCTGCTGCCTTCCCAGGGAGCGGAGACAGCTGCTGACTGTGTGCTGTCGTGTTTCCTCTCCATCAGAAGTGCAAGGACAGCTCTTCTTCCGTGCTGCTCAAGTTCAGGAATTTGCTTTTAATCTAACTCCTTGGCTTGCTGCTGAAAGAAGAGGAAAACCCTCCTAAGCCAGGAACTGTAACAGTGAGAGGATGAAAATGCCTAGTAACTTGCTGGATGAAGAAGATCCAGTAAAGCCTTTTAACATCCTGGATATTCCACTTCTTGGGGGTGGAAAAAAGATTGACTTTATGTGGGTTGGGGTTTTTCCTTCATAGAAACTCTCCCCATCTATGCTTTTATTTTATTTGACTTTGTGATAAGTGCTCCTGTCTTGCATGATGTCTGAGCAAGGGAAGGAGATGGAAATAATTCCTGCCAAGCATCTGTTCCTGTGAAAGCTGGTGGTGCTGTGTTGGTGGTGCTCTGGCAGCTCTCTCCAGCACCCTTGTCAATCAAACACCATCGGTGCGGTTGCATTGATGAAGCGACAGCATGCCATGGAGCAGTGCCACTGGAGCCCACCAGTCGGCTGCCCAAAGGGTCGCCACCTGCCCCCGTGGGCTCCCTTGCTGTTCTTAGTGCCCTGCGTACATAGAGCCATAGAATCTTGGTAGGGAGTTTTATTAAACGGTTGTTCTTTTTTTGATGTCGTCTGGCATTGATTTCCCTTGCTCTGTAACTAGGGCAGTGGAGTTTTGCTGCTGTGAAGCAACTGTTCTTGAATTCATCGTGAGCATGTTAATGTTTGAAGAATCTCAGATGATTCTGAGCTTTCTGTTAGAAGAAGTGTAAAATGATGCTTAGAAAAATAGTATTGGTTTGGATAAACATTTTCAGTATTTTTTTTTTTTTCATTTTGGGCAATATGTTTCCAAGAAAAAAATGTTTCCAGTATTTTAGCTTGGCAGAAACTTCAGCCTTATCAAGGCTTTAAATAATTTAGGAATTAATCATCATAAGAATTTCTCTGTGGTATGGCTAAAAGACTGCATTTTTCTAAATTGCAAAGCAAGTTCAAATTTGCTGAGGCTCTGAAGTAACTTTTACTTCATCTCTTCCTGGTTTTATAAATTAATTTTATTAATTAATGCTGGCTTTATTAATGAAATGTTATAATTTTTATTAATTGTGTGAGAAGGATTGGTTGATTATAGAAACTGCTATATCATATATGTATAGATATCTACAAGTGTAGATGTCCCTCAGTGTTATTTAACTATTTAGGGTCTTTAGCACGTAAATGAGAAGCAGCTGTAAAGAAAGCTGAACTTGTGGACTTCAAGCAGTTTCAGGGAATGTACCAACTCAACTTACGTATTTTTTTAAGTATCAATCTGTCTTGTAGAAGCCTGTTAACAAGAGTGGGAGTGGAACTTGGGAAACTGTTTTACGTCATGCATTTTTTTTATTTTGCTGATGAATTTTTAGCTGCAAATTAGTTAGCAGCAGCCTTAGACATTTTGTGGTTTGTATGGAAAATTATCCCATTCTGGGGTGTGGTGCCTGGTTCTATACTGCTCTCTTGACATCTTCTGCTTGAGTCAGCCCAGCCCAGCTTCTGACTTACCTGCTTATAAAAAGTGTTTGGCTATGAAGTTTGAACCTCTACAACAAGTTTTCTGGATCCTAAAGGGAGAATCAAGAGTAAAGCATCTATTGCTGAGCCTGTCCCATCTTCTGTAGAGGAGTGGTCTGTGAAAGGAGTGTGCTAAAGAGCTATCATTTCTGCATCTCTTGCTCTCTTTCCTGCTGGCAGTTCCTATGAATCCTGGAGGATGTTGGGCTGAAAGATAGAAGTTTGACTGGTGGTTTGGATTTTCTTTTTGAGGCTATTCCTTCCTACCCATACCCATCGTTAAGATCTTTACTCTTCTGAAACCATTATGACTTCTCTAGCTGGCATTTCAAAATTTGCCTTTGATCTACCCAGATCCTGTACCTTTCAAAATGGAGAATATATGTAATAGTTCAAGGTCTTTCATGATCTCAAGGCTTTATAGCTGCATGACATCTGAGAGGCAGGCTGCACTGCCATGCAATCAAATGTGCTGTGTGAGCTTATATGCTGCCATCCTGAGTCTACAACCTTCAGCCATCACTTTTGTGCTGTTGTCAGTGTGTTCTTGATTAAAAAAAAAAAAAAGAAAAAAAAAGAAAACAAAACAAAAAAACCCCAAAAAACACGTTTTTGCATTACATTCACTTTTGTAAATTTTAAACTATTGTCCAGGCACCTGTTGTGGTGGCATCAGCACTTTAAAATCTCATCTGCAGTAGCTGGTGTCATTTGCAGTACAGATACATCCTGGGCTGTCATATAGATCACTGGGTTGGTTTTGTTCTGGCTCATGCTGCAGTTTCTTGATGAAAGTGCCTGTGGTCTCCCTGGGCCAGTGCTTGAGGGAGTGCCTTATAAAGCCTGACCCTGACTCAAGCATAGAGTGCAGTGTATTTAAAGCTAAATATAGAAGAAGGCAGATCCTGTGTTCCTAGTAATTAACTATTCAACAGTCTCTTCTGTTGCACTGAACCTCTAGTCATTAAACCTGCCACAAGTGGTGAGTCTAACTGCTTTTAAAAAAGTCTTCTTCCCAGCTGTCTTAAGGGGCGTATTTTGTATTCACATGGAACAATTTTAATATCTGGTAGTCAAGCTTCAGGTGCATGCAACTCTTTTTGCAGTTTAAAAAGACAGTGCATCAAAGGAAAGGAGAAATCTAGTGCTAGAAACTTAGCATATGCATTTATATCTTTTAGAGCAACTGGGAAACTGTAGCAGTACAGCTCCGTTGAAGGTCAGGTGTCATTCATTTTATTGCCCCCAAGGCCTCTGTGTGGTCATTAGGGAAGTGGGCTGTGTCAATCCTGGCCCGATGTTTGTGCTCTGAAAGAGCTGTGACAGGAGGATTAACTCTTATCTGCTGTGTGGCTTGCTTGACGCTTTCTTTCCAAACCTCATGGGCTCCTCTCGATGTCAGTTGAAATGAACATTTTTTAGACCCAGAACAAGGCATAAGGTGTAGGGGCCAAGCATAAAACCAGTCAAAAATACCTGGGCAAATATTATATATTATAGATCAGTCTCCTACAGGTAACTTGAAGGTCAGAAAGACAAACCAGATAAATAAGTCAAATCTAGCTGGTCACTGGCTAGAGGCTGGGCTGGTGCTTATCCCTCTTGACTGCTAGATTATCTGCTTAATTAACTTGTAAAGCACCTCCTGTTCCTCTGCCACTAAGACAGCTAAGTGGGGAAAAAAGACTTTTGAGCTCTGCTGTGAAGGGAGGCTTGGATCCTACAGCGCTTTAGAAGATCCTGTGATATCATGGTTTGCCATTTTTATCTCTTTGCAGATAGGCAAATCGCTTTTCCAGAAGGCTGTTTAGTGTTGCAGTTGTTTCAAAATGCTCCTTGGTCTTAAAACCATAGCTGTAAATCTCAGTGATGAATGTGAGCCTCTTGGTGTAACTACTTCTTGCATCTTTGTATTTTTTGTGACCTGCAGGAAGCAAAACCAGTCTTGACTCTGAACTTTTCTGGCTATTTCCAGTGCATGGCAGGCAGTTTTTGACTGTGGGTAAGTGGTAGACCTAGACTAGAAAGCAGTGGTTTAACAAGTTAGATGTTTAAAATGCTGCAGAAGTGGCCAACTAGTGATGCCACTGAGGTAAACTTCTGAATGGGAACATATTGTATAGCTGGAGCATTGTTAACAGAGTTATTAAATGAACTTTCAGGGGTTGAGAGAGCATTACTTGGATAGTAATGTGTGATTGATGGTACCTTTCTAGCCATGGAGCTTGAGTTTCTCGTTCTTCATGGTAGGAAGAGTTGGCAAATGTGTACTTTAAGACCTGCAGAGTCCACAATTAAGAAATACAAATAATACAGATTTTTGTAAAACTAAAGTTATTAGAAGAACATATCCAAGGGACGAAGCTTCTTTTATGGTAAGGCTTAATTCTGGACAAGCAAATCATATGTAACAGTGACCTAATGACCTGCAGGGTGTGAAATAAATGGCCTGTAAGTCTCAGTGCTGGCACTTGCTGTTGGCAGGACAGGGGGATGACCCATGACGATTGCCACGTGCTGCCAAGCTTCCTTGTATTTGGTGCTGCTTGCTTTCAGCTGTCGGTTTAGCTGCTCATTGCGCAAGCTGCATCTCGTGTGATTAAACTAATTATATCTGAAGCTGAAAAATAGTTTTTGCTTTAGATGAAATGGCATTAATATATGATCGCTTCCCAGATTTTTTAAAATTGCATGTGGAGGTTTGCTGCAAAGGTCTGAAGTAAAATAAGCCAAATATTTTTACTGTTGTTATATTATATGATGTGCCATGTAGGGTCATTAACTATGTATTTATATACAAAGTTGATGGGGGGAGGGATTTGGTTAGCTTTTATTATTTTTACAACACCTACATGTTTTTTAGGAACTAAAAGTTATTAAGATAAATGTTTCTTCCAAGCATCACTATAAGTGGGATTTGATGGTTAAAACGTCTTTGTGGTTAGACTGCAGTCATGTCTTCAGCAGGACAGTGTGTAGCCCTGGGAGTCCATCTGCCTGGTGAACATGCCGGAGGGTGAGACCCACCAGGATAGTTCCCTGTCCTGTGCCTGAGCAGCTTCTGTGCCCCTGAGCATCCCTGTGAGCTGTGTGGGCAGCGCTGCTGTACCCCTGCCCCAGCCGTAAGGGCGGAGGCTCTGTCACCTTCCTGCTTGGGTTTGAACTTTCAGGGTTTTTTATAAGGATGCTAAGAGCCAGATTTTGAGAGAAGCACATTTCATCAAAATTATTCTTGGATTGTAGTGCTCTTCATCTTTAAGATAATGTGAATTATTCTTTCAGTATACATCACAAATTTTATTTCCGTTTCACATGTCGGGATTTTACTACACTGAATGTTTATTTTGCCTTTAGGTTAAACTGTTGTCTGTAAATGCCGTAGTAAAAATGTATTTTTCTCTTTTTTTTTTTTTTTATTCCAGAAATTTTATGAATAAGAATCAGAAGCCGGTGCTAACAGGCCAGCGGTTCAAAACTAGGAAGAGGGGTAGGTTATGTTACATTTTTTACTTTATTTTCCTCTTTGTTAAAGTGACTAGAAACAGGGCAGGTGGAATAACTGAAAGTTCAGCAGTATTATGTTTTTTCTCCCCTTCTCTTCAGCCATGTTAAGAGTGAAGATGTTGTTTTTAACTAAGCTCTATGAATTTTATTATTTTCATTATATATCTTAGGGCTTTCTGTAAAATTGGGTTTATTAGCTATTAAATCTCAGTTAAAGAACTAGATTCTAACTGAGTTTATAGTATATTTACATATGAGGAATAAAACTTACTAGGTGTTTGTTTCAGGTGTTTCTTAAAATGTCCTTTTCAACTGAGAAAGCAAAATACGAGCTTTTATTTAAAAGTTATGTAAACAAAATTATCTGGCTCTTTTGGTTTTGATTTTTTTTTCTTATTTCTTTGACTCAAATCAATGCCATCTCTATAGATGAACCTTTCACATCTAAAAAGGAATTCTCTCACCTTCCTTCTCCATGACATGGTCAGGTCATCTCATTGGCCCTGCTTTCTGTAACAATAGAGGTCAGAAAGCTCCTTTTTCACGAATATTTATTTCTGCTGTGTTAGTGTAGTTTGGTTTTTTTATTGTTAAAATAAAACAATTACCCTTGCGTAAATCCCATTTTACTCATTGTGATGCTGTTTTTCTGTAAACTTGACCAACACTCTCTTTTATGTGCAATATGTCATCAATTTTTGAAGAAATCTAAGAGGTGCTAATTATACTGATCATCCAGGTATTCTGTACAGTGAGTGTTGTCCTAGCACACTTGCTCATACTATACTCAGAGTTCATTTGTCATGGTTTAGGTGTCTGAGATGAATGCCCAACACTTTGAGTCAGAGGGCAAAAATACTTGTGATGATTTTTTCAGGAAAAAAGTCTGGTTTGTGAAAAGACTTAGATTTTTTGCTGTTGCAATAGCAGATTATTATAGCACACACAGGTGGGATTCCTGTCTGTCATGTAATAGACTTTATCCATCTTGATTTTCCTGTTTCTGATTAAAAGCTAACACCTGGTCTTAACATATTGTGACAGAAAATGTACATAAGAGCATTTTCTCAGTGTGGATGAAAAAACACAAAGTTTGTAACATTTCTCAGAAAATTGGAAATTCTATCACGAGTCTGAAGAGCTGAGTGAGTGTCTTAAGATCTAAGATGATCACGAAGCTTGGATGAGAACTGCAAGATAGTTTGTTTTCAGTCATGTTAAAAGGCAGTGCCAGATTTCTTGTCTTTCCTCCCTTGCACACATCACTTCCTTGGTTTGACTGGTGTGGTTTCTTAAATGGAAAGTGTCTTTTCTATGATGCACATACAACATTTGTAGGTATAACTAATTTTAAAAAGAAACCTATATTGTTTGCAATTAAATGTCATGGTGCTCCAGTAATTAGTGGGATTAACTTTCTATCAGCATGGTCCAGAACATTATGCAGTAGGAGCTGTATACTGCATTAACTACCAACAGCGTAGACGTAGCTAGAGGAGTGGAATTAACAATCCCTGAAGAAATACCTCTATCACATCAACCAGTAAAAGCAATCAGATATACATAGTGCTGGATCAATTCAATGTATTATTCTGTCTAGTTCAGTCAGTTATGGTACATACGTTATTTGATAAAATTGTCTTAGAAAACATTCTCTCTCTCATAAAGACTTAGTTTTCAGTCCATGTTTTGCACTGTATTTGGCATAATGTGTCCTAATACAGATTTGGTCTTTGACTCCCATTTAATACAAGTAATAATTAGAATAAATAAAGAGATTTTATTTGTAATTCTGTGCCTATCTCTTGAATTTCTGGTACAGTGATTGGAAGTGGCACTAGATAACTCGTTGACTACATGGAAGAAGGAAAAGACTGGGGGGGGTCTGGAAGATTGGAGGGGTGGGGTTTTTTTGCTCTTTTGAGAGATTACAAAAATAGGATAGGGGATATTAAATGGCTTTAATATAGAAATTTTAACATGCAAACACTTCTTTATGTGCTTAAAGCAAAGCATCTCTTCTTCAAATATGGTGCAATCCTGATTGCCTTAATATTTGAGGATCCTGCTTAGAAAATTGTGGATACCTGTTTTCTTTCTAGAGGCAGAGGGCTTGAGGAAGAGAAATGGCTTCCTAGCATATTTGTTGCCTTCTGTTTATATGTACTTTTTGTATCATAGCAGTGTCACAGACTGTTATGTCTTGGACTTAGACTACAAGATGCTATTGGGCTTTTTTATGCCGATTTTCAGTATATCAGGGAGTCGTGAAATTTCACCCAGGTAGGACAGAGTGCAGTGGCTGTGGTTTGACCGTGGCATTTCAGTCATTGGAGACTCTTCTGTTGTGTGTAACAGGCAAACAGGTAATGGGATCTGAAATGTCCAAATGCTAGGGGGAGTCAGCTGGTTGAGAGATGACTGCTTGTTCTTACCGGTTGATTTGTGGCCCATGATACTCTTTTTTTTTTTTTCCCTTTCTCAGCTCCTAGGAGCACTGCCATCTGAGGAGACAGCGATGTGTGACATGGCGCTCAGGCATCTAATAAAAATAATTGTCCATTTGAACTCTTATCACTGGTCAGCTAGCAGCAACTACTCTCTGAATGCAAACAATTTCTGAGCTTTCAGAGAGCAAAAAAAGGAAAAGATTATATTTTTTGTCTTTAAAGCTTGAAGGTGTGCTTAGCATCTAAAATATTTTTGAGAGAAGACTATGAAGGAGGAGCTTGTAAATCCCACTCCTTCCAAGTCTATTAGTTGACCTAATGAAAAGTATAAACCTTGCCTCCAGTATATATAGTGGCAGGCATTAAAATCACTTTTAAAAGATTTGAAGGAAGAAAAATGATGTTGTAAGGAGAAGAACCTTCCAAGGGGAGGAGGCATCTTACAGTTCCATATCAAGTTTTTAGCAATCGGGGCAAAAAAAATAGTTTGGTTAGTTCTTAGTATATTCTCTGTACCTGTTGAATATTGCTTTTTTGGTGAGGGTCAGCAGTAGTTGGCATCTGGCCAGTATTTGTGCTTATGTGCAGATACGTGGGATGTGGATTGTATTGACTGCATGCGTGCAAATTGATGTCTTTATGTGTTCTGAAATGGAAGAGGAAGAAATAGTATGAGTAGCAAAAATGCCAGTAGGTAGTAAGGAAAATTTATGCATCCAGACAGATGACAAATACCTACAGGATAAAAAGCTTCCCAAAGCATTAACCGGAAGAAACAGTGCGTATTGTTTCAAGTAAGCTGACAAGCAATACCCGAGACCCAAGTTTGTTCCCATGTTGTAGATAACAGAGTTACTATTGGCTAAAAACCTGGTACAAAAAAAGTAAATAGCAGCATAAAAAGAAGCTAAGCGAAATGATGCATATTACTTTCTTTCAGGAAGAAAATTACCTAGTAAAGTCAGCATTAACACCTCTACGTTAACATGAAGTCAGAAGAGGGCCAAACAGGGCATCTCATTTTTATTCCACAGAAATACAGTTGTGGGCCTTCTGTTGAGGAGTTAAGATTAATTCTTAAGGAGGGGGGTATAAATGTACTGTGTGATTTCCTTGGAAGCAAAAGAAAGGAAACAAGGATCTGGGAACGTGATGAAAATGAAAAGCTGTGTATAGCACTGCCGTGTTGGATATTGTGTACATCCCATCTGCAAGCTACACCTGCCTCTGCTAGCCCATGATTGAAACTGTGCTTGTTTAGTAATTGTGTACTTGACAGCTCAACATACTGTCACGACTTCTTGATGATGGCTTCTTACTCAGCCTGTTGTACTACATCAGCAGATTCCTCTTCAGTACATTAGCTTGATAGGAAAATAATTTTTCATGCAATGAGTTCACCTCCTCTTCCTGTGTAAATTTTTAGGTTGTGATAGACAAGAAAATGGTAGGGTACTCTAGACGAGAGGATAACTTCTGAGGCAGGAGAAGAATCTCTTTAAAATAGCTAAGAAATATTAATCATGGTGTTTGTGTTTGTACTGAGCACTGTGTACCCATGATACCAAGCATATAACAACTTTCAGTTTAGATGTGAACATCTTAAATTTTTAAACAAATGGGATTATTTTTTTACCCCTCCCTTAAGACAGAACCCTGTCTTCTTACTGGTTAATGACTCATAAAGCCTTTTTTTTTTTTACTCTGCAAATACTACATACTTATTTGGTAACCCAAAAGAGAATAATTATACTCAGATACTTGTTTATGGGTGGAGTTGGGTTTCTTGTGTGCAAATAAAACTTACTGAAGTACTTAAGCTTACTTCAGTAAAAGGCTTGTTTGTTTGTGGGTTGGTTTTTCTTGCTTGTTTCAGGTTTGTTTAGTACTTTAAATTGAAAGAGAGCTGCAACTGAGTATTGGTTACTGACCTGATAGCTCAGATGGGATTCCAGTAGTATGCTTCTCTGTAGGCATTACCCCAGAGCAAAGCACATTCTTCAGTTTACCCACTTGACCCTCTGGTTTGTCCACCATGGGCATATCCTGCAGATATGAGAGACTCCAGATCTCCATCACAACTGAAAGTCAAGGTAACACAGCTGAGAGCCTGACTATCTCTCCAAGGTGAAGTAAAAGCCTGGGAAGAAGTTGCTTGCAGTCCAGAGAAGGAGCATATTGAGTAGTTTATTGGATGACAAGAGCATGGTAGAGGAGAAACTAGGTTGGCACTATGGTTGTGTGCATCGCTACAGGATGAGCTGGGGATGGGAGCAGGTGGTTTCATGAGCATATATGTGGGTATTCATGGAGTTTAGTAATCCTTAGCTTTGGTCTGAGTGAGTCAGATTTGGGGGATGGGGCAGCAGGCCATGTGAAGACAGGTAATAGAGTCATCAAGCCACTAAAAGGTAGGCGTAGCAGGGGATTTCTGGAAAATAAGGCGATGCTTCATTTTTTCCAGTGCTGCTGAGTGCTTGACGGACAGCCCTGGAGCTGCTGTTGGCTGTGTGCTGCCAGGCTTCTTGGAAGGACTAGTTGACTAGTCCCCTGAGCTTCCCAGTGACCTGAGACACTGAGTGGAAAGGACTGCTTTGTGCCTTCCACATACAATTGTTATGGGGGAAGGGGATGCACTGGAAGAGGGGAAGAATGTGCAAGTGATGTGCTGAAGATGGTAGAACGGGTGCACACTGAGTACATGTAGGGGAACAAGAGAGAGCAGCTTTTCTATGTTAGAAATAATAAAGCTAATAAAAGTAGGCATTGTGTGTAAAATAGTTATTTAATTGCCATAAGACTATTGTGGCAGGAGGAAGGAGTTTGAGGGAAGAAAGGCTATTGGAAACCAAGGTCTTTTCGTTAAGGACTGGAATAAAAAGTTGCACTATGAGTTGCAGGGAAAGGAAACCTGCAGCCAGAGGATGTGTAAAGTCCAGAATCTCTTCTCCCAAAACGTCTGCAAGAGTTGCAGCTGGTATGTTTCAGACTGCATTAGCACTTGTTTAGACAGGAATTTTATCAATCCTCATTCATCTTAGTAACTAAAAATCTCTGTATTTATCCTCTGGATATAGTATGTGCAGGTTTTTTAATTTGTGTCAACGTTTGTGTCAGCAGGTGATACCAAACTAGTTTTGTTTTTTGAGTGCCACAGAACAGCTTGCTGTTTTGTTTCTGAAGTTCAGTTATTTTGATGGTAACAAACATTTCGTATGTGCTCTTATATAAAGCCAGGACTTGTTTTGTTAAGGAGCTTGAAGCCTCTGTGGTAAGCTGTTAACAGCCTGCAAGAAAAAGCAGCAGGAGGTATGGGTAAATCTACCTAGCTTTATCTGGAGGTTGCAGTTACATCTGTTGTGGCTAATGGCCTTGACATAGGGATGTTGTCTGTAAGACTGTACCTTAATCGAGTTCAACGAGGGACAGCTGTAGAAAATGCAATGTGAGCGCTGCATTTCTGTGTTCATAAGTGCTGATTAGGTCTGTGAATATGAAAGATAAATTCTTGGTCACCCTGTGTTGCCTGGTCCCAAGTGTTTACGCAAAACCTATTTTTATTAATACCTTGATCTCCTCTTTTGCTGAAGACTTGTCTTTTTGAAAATGTTTTAGATATGTGATCACAGTTATTTAAAGAAACATATCAAGAAATGAAAAGTGGAGTGTTCCTACAGTGAGATTATGTACACGTATCTGACATTCCCTTTGCTATCAGATTCAGCAATGCACAATGATACATACATTCGATAATATCTTCAAAAAGAGAAGGAAGAATATGAAATTTGAAAACAATTTTAATAGTTGCTTTTCCTCCCCTTCATTTATTTATTACTGTATGTTTGTGTGTGTTTTGGTGTTGGGGGCATGAAGAGGAGAGGGAAGCAAGGGTAAACACTGCAAAATTTCCAGAGTCAATAAAAGTCAAACTTCTGGTACGTTGACCAGAATGGGAAGAATATGTTCAGGTGCCATGGTCATGTCAATTGCTGGCTGATACAAGATTGTAACAGAAAGTTTAAAAACAGACTCTCTCTCCTTCTTTTTTATCTCTGTTCCAGATGAAAAGGAGAAATTTGAACCCACAGTCTTCAGGGATACAATTGTCCAAGGCCTCAATGAAGCTGGGAATGACCTGGAAGCTATAGCCAAATTTTTGGATGCAACAGGCTCACGGCTTGATTATCGCCGCTATGCCGACACACTCTTTGATATTTTGGTAGCTGGCAGCATGCTAGGTAACTTGCAGTGTACCTGATACAGAATTTTGATGATCAGCCTTGTTTCTTTTAAGATGGTGTCTTCCTTTATGGAGTAGAAATCGTAAACTGTATTATATTTTCACTTATCTAGATACTTCTTGAATCTTGTTTATTGTTTGTAGTGCAGTAATACCTAGGGACTTGATTGTGTGAGGCATTCTGCAAATATCAAAAAAAAATAAGATACTGCTCTGAGAAGCCTTCAGTCTGAACTGAAACAGCATATAAATTCAACAGCAAAGAAAATGAGACACTAACTAGGGGAGAAACAGAGGAATTTATTAGCATAAAAAGGTGTAATACAGCACTCCAGGTTATTAGCTGTTGCAAAGCTTGCTTTGTAGACCTTGCAACAAAGGCTAGCTAAGAGAAGTGAAAGATAATGAGGAGTGCTTTGTGATGTTCACGGGGCATTTCTCCCAGATATCAGTGGCAGCTTGGGCAAAAACATGCATTTCACTTTCCTCTATGTTTTCAGTAAGTTGGCACTTTTTACTGGTCATGTTGGTTTGCTTCCTGACTTCTGCTCTTTGGTAAGTATGAAGAGAAGGTATTTTTGTAAGACTTGAGATAATGCAGGAAACAAAAGCCAGTGGAATTATCTAGGAAAAAAACTCTCAACAAAATAAGCCAGGAGAAAACTTTTGCTGCAGTGTGTTGAATGTTTATGTGGGCCTGGTAAGCATTAGGGGGGTTAGGAGGATGTTCGAAGTCCTCAAGCTAGTAATACTTCTCTCTTTGGAAAAGATTTACATTATTGTGGTGTTTAACAGAGTAGTTAAAATATGTGCAAGCTAGCTTTTATCCTTGTCTTTTGCCTCAGTGATACTCACACAAGATTTATTAGGCTTATTAAATCTTATAGAACATTCTCTAAAGTAAGAAACTGTTTCTTGCGTTTGTTTTTTTTGTTTGTTTGGGGTTTTTTTAAGCTCCTGGTGGCACACGCATAGATGACAATGACAAGACCAAGATGACCAACCACTGTGTATTTTTTGCTGATGAAGATCATGATGCCATCCGGAATTATGCTCAGGTCAGTAAAGGTGTGGTTGCTTACTGTTTTCCATTTATGTATCAAAAGGAATTACAGGGGAACATCTGCAGACCGTCTAGGCTACAGTAGGCTAGTTACAGGGCAACTGAAAATCCAGTTAACCAGTAATCTGCCCTAACCTATAAATTTTAGGTAAGAAAATAGGATGTCTAAGATAATCTGATCACAGCTGGCAATGCTTTCTTTTACAGAATGCAGTCTTACTTATTTCAGTCTGCTGTTGGTTCAGCATATTTTTAGACACCATCCTTATTATTTTTGTTGACCTTTTCTGTATGCAGCCTGAAAGATTTGTATGAACGTGTTTTTAGAAACACATGAAGTATATGAATGACAAAAAATATAAAGCTCACACCTCCAACCTTTAGTTGTATAACTAGTTAGGAATTGGGCATATATTCCAAGAGCTTTCATTTCTCCTACGTACGTTATACATAATTTCTTTTTACATGATTAAGGTTTGCAGAAATAGGCCTATGTGAAATTAACACAAAAAAGTAATGAAACCTAAAACATTATTGAAGAGAAGCTAACGTTGTGTAACTCCTTAATGGAAGATAATAATTATGTGAGAAAATACAGCAAGAATTCTATTTAAAGTTCAAAGCCACCATGCAATTCTGGATACAAGTAGGATTGCATAAAAATGCAATACCATGGAAACTCCCATATGTAAAAAGCCTGTTGTTAATTAGGTAACATATTTATCTTCTAAATTAACTAGTTGTTACTGGGATGCTGGAGACAGTAATTGAAAGCATAAAAGCCACTGTCCCTGCTAAGGTGCTGAGGGTAAGTTGCTGAAAAGGTGCATGGTTGATTTAAAGGGCGTTGGGATCAGAATCTGGATCAGTAACAAATGTTTGCTAAATAGCAGAAAGCTCCTTTAAAAACACATCTTTGATAATCTGAAGAAGTGAAATATTTCTGGAAAGGGAATCAATATATCTTGTGTGTCAGCTTTACCATCTCTTAAAAACAGGGTATTCTGCTTCAGGAAAATCTCTGTTATTGGTAAAAGCATTGATTCTGTCGTCTTGAATTGTAATATTTTAATAGTTTGATAATAAAAATTGACAGTACAAGTCTGTCCTCCAAGGAGAAATTTAACTTTAAAGTAAAAGGTTGCATGTTGGAAAATGGAAAAGAAGGCTTCAGGATTTGAAGCAGTTGAATTTTCAGTGTATTCTCTGCATTTCAAACCAAAAGCCACCAAAATAAGTCACCATTTTGTAGTCAATGCCTGGAGACATGTATCCTTTTATAGACCTTGCCAATTTTTTTTCATGCATAGTGGGAAATAGAGCTCTTACTGTATTAATGAAAAACTGGAGTTAGGCTAAAATAGTGTTTAGAGCTTCTTTAGCTTCTGGGTAATTTCTTACTCTGACTCCTAAATGAACCAGTAGTGTGGCTATTTTTGTGGTTTTAGTCATGGAAACAGTTCAAAGATTGAAAAGTCTTCAAGAAAAAAAGACTAAAGCTGGTGTTGATATTTTAGCAGATTATTTGCATATGAAATGTTCTTCTGTCATTTACATGGACTTACAAAAATGTACAAAATTTTGTTTGGACATATGAACAAAATGCTAGCTTACGTTTTCATCTTATACCTTATTTTACACCTTATTTATTAGAATTTTGTGTGTGTCTGCCTCTCAGCTTGGCCACAACTTGATTTTCATTTGTTCTGAGCCAAAATACTACCATTTAGGATGTTTGAACGTATTTTACATTCTCTGAAAAGTAAATTGAAACTTTCTAAAATTAATTTCTCCCCCCCCCCGCCTGACAATAATGTCATTTGTTCCATAAACCTTTTTACCCGTGACAGTGAGTCATATGTTTTGTGCCCTTTGTACAGTAGTGAGACCAGTGATTTGTTGATTTAATTTCTTATCTCTTCCTTCTTTGATCTGAATGCACCCTGCACCTGTGCTGCTTCTGCTTTAGTAATCTGTGGTCGCATGATGGGAAACAAATGGTGAAAACTGAAGAACAAGTGTTTCCAAGAACATATTGATTGTAAAAGCTTTGACAAATGTTCATCCTCTTTCCCTGGCAGTAGCGTGTTTTGTTGTAAGCATTATGTTAGTGGATTTGACAAAGCTTCTGCATCTACTGAAGATGCCCAGCAGTGCTACCTGACTGCCTCACTCCTTTGGCTTATACCTCACAGCTTCCCCACAGAGATGCATTACTGGGGGAGGGGTGCAGAGTTAACCTCCTTCTCCTCCTTCTTTCCCCTGCTTTTGATATGTGTATAGGGTGAAAAGTAGATTAGGAATAAAATTTTGAGAAATGTGAAAAACAAAGCTCTCAAACTGCAGTAAATTCTCTGATTCAAACATTGTTCTGTGAAGCAAGAATTGCAAAACTTGTATTTTTCCACTTGTGAACAAACTAATAAAGAAGGGTGTTTCATGGTCTGCCATGAGACTGACAACTCAACAGAACTGCAGAAATATCATTCTGCTGGCTGCTTATTTCCTGGAAACCATGTCTAAAGGAAAACTGTGCAATGGAATATTAGTGTGAGGGGAAGCCAGCAGTGATTCCTACTTTTTCTCTCCTGCTCTAGAGATAATAAAAAGAAAAAATTTTCTTATCGTGGATTAGTCAAAGATATTCTGTATGGATTCAGTAGTCGCAGTCTTGTTTCCCTTTGCCTTTTTTGTAAAGGATGGCTGCAATTATTACATTTTTTTAAGTTAATCTGTGTTTATCTTTAGGTCTTCAATAAACTTATCAGGAGATACAAATATCTGGAGAAAGCATTTGAAGATGAAATCAAGAAGGTAATGTTGGTGGCAATCTCCTCTTGAGCATTAATATTTTTTTACCCTGTGTCTAATATAATTGTATATGTACAAATGTGATGCTGTTATGTATTTTCTTTAACTCTACTGGAAAAGAGAATGGAATCTACAGGTGGCAGCTTTTAGTCTGCAAATTTATCTCTGTGGAAATACTGCTGGCAGCATTTGATGTAGAGTGATTCTGAATTAATGCTTCCTTTGGTTGCTTTGATCAAACTCACCTTCTTATCCCAGACTTTTTTGTGCAGAACTTTGATATGCTTTGGGGTATAGTTCTTAATGAGAGGTGGTGTTACTATCCTGGTAATAGAACAGCGCTCTGTGCTTTTTCCGTAGAATAAATGCAAATCAGAATTTCACTTGATGTATGAGTATTAAACTACTCCTGCATTGTGGAATGAGTCCTAACCACAAGTTTTTGTATTCAGGGACATAGATATGTGCAAGAGAAAGTCATCACCACTGGCAGAGTGCTCAGGATTTGCCTGTTAGGCTGTAGTGGATATTTGTGGATATTGTGTGTTGTTTTGTGATACTGAATTCTAAGGAGACAGGAGAAACCTGGGTAGAAATTTTTGAAAAACAAATTACAGATTTATTTTGTCTATTTTGAGTCCCTAGTAACAGATGTAAATATATTTTTCTAATGGCCTGAATAAGTAATAAATGCTGTGCTGTAAGTTAACAGGCATGCTGATAATGGCAAAACCTGTCCAGTGACTAAGATACCATGTTTGTTAAAAGTGTGTTTCCATATTATTTAAACATTAGAAAGATTGCTGCAAGGGTCAAGTGAGGGTAAGTCTGGAGCATGATGCCTCACTGCCACCTCTTGTGGCTGAATAAATTTGGCTCTGATTTATACATTCTTGCTCATATAGGAAATTATTTTTGCACTTGTGGCCAGCATGCCTATTAACTGATGCTGATTGCTCAATACATCATTCTAAAGACCTAAATTTACCTCTATCCCCACACAAATCTAATGTTCTTGCTGTTAATTACTATAATCATTGACATGAGAAGCGCTGACTCATAGCATTCAAGTTTCAGAGAGTGTTCAGCATATTAAACAAATGCCATGTCAATTCAAGCCGCCTCCTCTCTCTTCTGTAACTTGCTTGAGTTTGAATCCTTTAAGTTTCTAAGAAGTCACTTTGCACACTTAGTAACAAGATGAGACTATGGTTAATATATAATTTAACTCTTTGGTTGAGGAACAAGTGCCTCTGCTATGAAGTTTAGCCATACGCTAGCTTGAGAGAAAGCAATAATTTGAGGTACAGTGTGACTGAAGTCATGCTACTCATTTAAAGCCATTGGAAGCATCCTAGCCATGGCAGCTCAGGGTCAGAGTGGCCTTGTTCACCTTGC
Organism: Strix uralensis; assembly: GCF_047716275.1. NCBI lineage: Eukaryota > Metazoa > Chordata > Aves > Strigiformes > Strigidae > Strix > Strix uralensis. The sequence continues at coordinate 38,905,902 of NC_133972.1, read as the reverse complement.
AGACTGCAAATCTTTATTTTATGTACATGCTTTTTTCTATAGTTCTCAGTGTCAGATTACATTTTATATGACAAATCACGAGATTAAGTTTGCCTAGTGGTCCTAGGCTGAAGGGAAATTTTTCCATCTGCCCTTCCATCGCCTCCTTAGCGCTGATGTGAATCTTGGTGTGGCTCCTGGGGACCTGGTCTTTCGGCGTGGGTGCTGGGTGCACTCTCTTCCTTGGTTAATGCAGTTTCTCTGAGAATTAGAAACTAGGAAGGTGGTTGTGAAGGTGTTTGGGCCTGTGGGTTGCGCCTGCACTGTCATTGACTTGAGGACTATTCGTAGTTCCCTTTTGCTTACCTTCTCCCTCCCCCTGCTTGTGTAAACCCACCAAGTGACTGTCATCTTGCTGATAAGGCTGCCAGGTTTTTAACTATTTAATGCTTTAATCCCTGTGTGCAGTAACTTCTATGAGAGTAGCTGCTCATGGAGGGTCAGAAGATAGATACATTCTAGAAGGTGTTTCTGCAAGGTTTAGTAGTTCAAAGACTACTGTAATTAGTCGGTGGTTAGAAAAGCAAGAGAGCACCTCCTTGACATTCTTTCGTGGGTCACTGTCCCAGTGATGAAAGTGATTTTTTTGGCAGGTTCCTTAGGCAGCTAGAGCACTTGAGGGAAAATTAGCTCTTCTCACAGAAAAAGTCAAACTACAAAACCAAGGCAATACCAGAAGCAGATGGTGTCAGTGGGACTTCTCTTTCAAGAGAGATTGTCTTAAATGGCAGTATTTGTACAAGTATTTGCTTTATGTCTTCAAGTTCATAATTTTCTTGCTAGGACATTATTATTTCCCAGCACCTTTCCCTTTATTGTCTGTTTCTAGCTTTCAGATGTTTTATTTCTTAACTCTCTCCCCCCAAAATTGCCAGTTATTTTTTCTTCTAGTGACATAAGCAAACCATACATCTAAATTTTTACATCTAAATTACTTTGTCCAAGCAATTTCAACAGAAGACAAACATGTTTAAGGGCATTGCTCACCTGCTGTTTTTCGATATAGGCAGCTTAAGTTCATATGAGCATTGCCCAGTGTACTGGCATAGACCTATGACAGCATTTTCAATAATTTCAGTAAAATTCTTCGTTCAAAATTTGTGTTCATCTTTCTTACTTATGTATTTCTGTTCAGGTCAGTGGATGAAGAATGCAATATTAACTGTCTGTATGGTGTATCTGCATGTTTAAGTAGCATTCTATATAGGTTGACAAAATTGGGATAAAGTACAGATAAGTATATCTTTGGTCTTAACAGTGGTAAATATTGCTGAGTCATATGAGGACATCTGAAGTACTGGGAGATGTTATGCAGTCTGTTCGTGTTCTTATTTTCCTAATGGAAGAACCCTAGATCAAGCTGGGAATTATGAAATAAGAGGAGACTAACATTCTGAGATCAAATGGGGAGTAAGCAAAAATGCTTTAAGTCAGCTAAATGAAAGGCGAGAATCAGTCAGCGGTTACCTGTTACGTTAGCTGCCTTCTCCACTGCTGACAATTCGGTGCTGTCTGCAGATGTGGCAAACTGTCAGATGCTAAAGCAAGAGACCACTTCAGATAATGAAAATAAAAAAGACACCACACTCCCTGGGTGGATAAAATTCCTTAATTTTCACTGTTAAGGTTTCCAGATCGCAAGAGGAGAGCCAAAGCACTTGTTTTCTTACATGCTTTTTAATGTTGCATGCATGTCTTTACTTATGTGTATCTTTTATGCCCTGAATTTGTGCCTAAAAGCCATTTTCTTTAAAGACAAAAATAACATGTAACAGCACACTAGGCCTGGTCTTGTGCTTATTAGGCATTCTGAACTCCCACTTAAATAGGTGGGAGTTCTTATAGCTATGATAGAAATACAAAATAGTGAGCCAGAACTGCGCATTTTATGCCTGAAATCAGTCTGTATCTGGAACAAAAGCAGTAATGGCAGTGCTTGGCTAGCAGCAGGGAAGCAGCAGCTTGGAGAACTTTCTGTGGGTGGTTTGGTACTATTCTGAAGTGACTTGGACATTTTGTGACTTCCCTGCTGAGGTTTGTAATTGTGATGGTGAAAGAAGAGCTCTTAAAGTAATCAGCAAAAAAATCTGAAACGTCAGCTTTGAACTGAACATTTTGTTCTTTTTGATGGTTCTTAAGTGGGATTACTAAAGGTTTTGATTCTTCCTATCACCCAGTCTCCCCCCAAATTAGATTATGTTTCACAATTGCTGGAAAGAATAGAGTAATATCCTTGAACAGCAGAAAATGAAATGTATGTTTATTTGAGCTGCTTTTCAAAAATATTAGTAAAACAAAAACTATGCTAGTAGCACCAATAGTGCTTTAAGTAGTGAGAAGTGTGTAGGAGACGAGGTTCCTGCTCAAAACATACTGCAGTGGGGTACAGTTCAAGAACACTGTAATTCAGATTCATGCCAAGAGACTTGCAAGAAGCGTGTTTCAGAGGAAAGAGAAGAGGATGAGGCTGTGAACTTCATAGATATGTGATTTCAGACCTTCCAAAGCATGTGAACAAATACAGATTTCTCTTAAACTAGAGTTGATAAATATTTGGGTGTTCTTCTCTTAGAATCTTTTTCCATCTTGGATTGCATGACTCTGGCTTTGCAGCTGGATTTCCTGCCATTGTTGCTTTCATGACTCAAATCTGACATGAATGGGTATAACTGTTCATGATCTACTTGTTACTGGCAAAACCCAATGGAGATTGCAGCCCAGAAGTATGTCAAAACCTGGTCTGTCATTTTAAAGTAGTCAGTGTGACCACTCTCTAATCAAAATCCTCATCTGTTGCTTATATGGGAGCAGAAGGAAAAAGAGTTAAGTAGGCTACACAGAAAACTAAAGCTGTTTCCTCTTTGTTAAAATACCAGTCTCAGTACTTACAATAAAGAGCAAAAGGTCTAATTCTGAATTTTTTCTTGTGCAGATCTCACTTTGGTACATTATTGTTTATAAAGCTTGTATAAAGAAAACTTAAAATCCCCAGGCCTCCATTTTACACTAGGCTTATATTGAAATTCTGTAAAAATGTTTTCAATCTTCCCCATGTGGCCCAGGAGTTCCTTTACCTGCACCATTATATATACCAGTTAATTGCTGCATTTGGAAGTACAGCACACCTCTTGTTCCTCATCCATACGTTTAGAAATAATAATTCCATTCATCTGCATCCCAAATTTTCGTACATTTTTTGGTTATTTCACAGATTATTGAAATAAAATTACACCTCTAGATTTTATAGTTTCATAATTTTTCCTTTAAGCTAAAACTGCATGTTGCACTCATTAGGCTGAAGCCCACTAAAAAAACCCAAATTATTTGTCTGTGGTTGAATCATTCAGGCCTGTGTAAGCTGTAATTTAAAGCTGATGTTATTATATAAGTACTACCATGTGAATGAGGTTTTTTCAGTTCTGTTCACTGATACAGAGCAGAGCTATTCATAAAACACTGCATAAGTTTTAATAACTTCATTACTTATACAGATTCTAAACATAACACTACTTTAAAATTAATGATAAGCTGCTTAGGTATCTTGGAGAAAAGCTCTCACTGTCCATGGTAACAAGCAAGCATGGGGACATGTGTGATATTCTGTCCCTTTGTATGGGTAGGATTTGGTAATTAAGAAATACCCTTAATTTGGAAACTGAGTGGGAATTTTCCATCAGAATGAGCTGTTCTGCTTTGATTGCATCCATGGGACCTGATGAGATGGATCCGCAGGTCCTGGGGGAACTGGTGGGTGAAGTGGCTAAGCCACTGTCCATCATATTTGAGAAATTGTGGCAGTCTGGTGAAGTTCCCGCTGACTGGAAAAGGGGAAACATAACCCCCTATTTTTAAAAAGGGAGAAGAGGAAGACCTGGGGAACTCCGGGCCAGTCAGTCTCACCTCTGTGTCTGTCAAGATCATGGAGCAGATCCTCCTGTAAACTATGCTAGGGCACATGGAAAATAAGGAGGTGACTGGTGACAGCCCACATGGCTTCACTAAAGGCAAATTGTGCTTGACAAATTTGGTGGCCGTCTATGATGCACTTACAGCGTTGGTGGATAAGGGAAGAGCAACAGATGTCATCTACCTAAACTTGTGCAAAGCATTTGACACAGCACAACATCCTTGTCTCTAAATTGGAGAGACATGGATTTGATGGATGGAGCACTTGATGGATAAGAAATTGGCTGGGTGGTCGCACTCAAAGAGTTGTGGTCAATGACTCAATGTCCAAGTGGAGAGCAGTGACGAGTGGCATTCCTCAGGGGTCAGTACTGGGACCAGCACTGTTTAACATCTTTGTTGGTGACATGGGCAGTGGGACTGAGTGCACCCTCAGCAAGTTTGCTGACAACACCAAGCTGTGTGGTGCGGTTGACACGCTGGAGGGAAGGGATGTGCCATCCAGAGGGACCTGGATAGGCTGGAGAGGTGGGCCTGTGTGAACCTCATGAAGTTCAACAAGGCCAAGTGCAAGGTCCTGCACATGGATTGGGGCAATCCCAAGCACAAATACAGGCTGGGTGATGAGTGGATTGGGAGCAGCCCTGCAGAGAAGGACTTGGGAGCATTAGTGGATGAAAAACTGACTGTGATCCAGCAGTGGGTGTTCACAGTCCAGAAAGCCAGCTGTATCCTGGGCTGCATCAAGAGAAGTGTGGCCAGCAGGTCAAGGGAGGTGATTCTCCCCCTCTACTCTGCTCTTGTGAGACCCCACCAGGAGTACTGTGTTCAGCTCTGGGCCCCCCAACATAAGGACATGGACCTGCTTGAGCAGGTCCAGAGTAGGCCACAAAGATGATCAGGGGGCTGGAGCACCTCCCTTAGGAGGACAGGCTGAGAGAGTTGGGGGAGAGTTGGCTCTGAGGAGACCTTATAGTGGTCTTCCAGTACTTAAAGGGGCCTACAGGAAAGGTGGGAAGGGACTCTCCATCAGGTAGTGTAGTGATAGGATGAGGGGTAACAGTTTTAAACTGAAAGAGGGTAGATTTAGGTTAGATATAAGGAAGAAATTCTTCACTATGTGGGTGGTGAGGCCCTGGCACAGGTTGCCCAGAGAAGCTGTGGCTGCCCCCTCCCTGGCAGTGTTCAAGGCCAGGTTGGACGGGGCTTTGAGCAACCTGGGCTAGTGGAAGGTGTCCCTGCCCATGGCAGGGGGGTTGGGACTGGATGGGCTTTAAGGTCCTTTCCAACCCAAACCGTTCTGTGATTCTATAGTTCTATGATACGATTCTATGATTACTTATTTGGAGAAGGAAAAAGGGTGTCATGACAGAAGAAGGTAGCTGAATAAAGTGGTAGTAGCTGAAGAAGGAAATGAGAATTCCTTTTAACTCCAGAATGGATGTCTGCAGTCTTTCCTTCCTCTTTTCCTTCCTCTTTTCCTTCCTCTTTTCCTTCCTCTTTTCCTTCCTCTTTTCCTTCCTCTTTTCCTTCCTCTTTTCCTTCCTCTTTTCCTTCCTCTTTTCCTTCCTCTTTTCCTTCCTCTTTTCCTTCCTCTTTTCCTTCCTCTTTTCCTTCCTCTTTTCCTTCCTCTTTTCCTTCCTCTTTTCCTTCCTCTTTTCCTTCCTCTTTTCCTTCCTCTTTTCCTTCCTCTTTTCCTTCCTCTTTTCCTTCCTCTTTTCCTTCCTCTTTTCCTTCCTCTTTTCCTTCCTCTTTTCCTTCCTCTTTTCCTTCCTCTTTTCCTTCCTCTTTTCCTTCCTCTTTTCCTTCCTCTTTTCCTTCCTCTTTTCCTTCCTCTTTTCCTTCCTCTTTTCCTTCCTCTTTTCCTTCCTCTTTTCCTTCCTCTTTTCCTTCCTCTTTTCCTTCCTCTTTTCCTTCCTCTTTTCCTTCCTCTTTTCCTTCCTCTTTTCCTTCCTCTTTTCCTTCCTCTTTTCCTTCCTCTTTTCCTTCCTCTTTTCCTTCCTCTTTTCCTTCCTCTTTTCCTTCCTCTTTTCCTTCCTCTTTTCCTTCCTCTTTTCCTTCCTCTTTTCCTTCCTCTTTTCCTTCCTCTTTTCCTTCCTCTTTTCCTTCCTCTTTTCCTTCCTCTTTTCCTTCCTCTTTTCCTTCCTCTTTTCCTTCCTCTTTTCCTTCCTCTTTTCCTTCCTCTTTTCCTTCCTCTTTTCCTTCCTCTTTTCCTTCCTCTTTTCCTTCCTCTTTTCCTTCCTCTTTTCCTTCCTCTTTTCCTTCCTCTTTTCCTTCCTCTTTTCCTTCCTCTTTTCCTTCCTCTTTTCCTTCCTCTTTTCCTTCCTCTTTTCCTTCCTCTTTTCCTTCCTCTTTTCCCCTAAATTTGTAAGCTAGCTTCTGATGGGGTCAGAAGCTTTTTGCAAGGAGTGAAACTGCACTTTGCTGTCTAGCCTCCTTTTTCCCATCACCATTACTGTGATTGCTAGCAACATGTTAAGAAAACAGTATTGTTAACAGTAATGCTATTGACATCTCATTTTGACTTTTTTCCTGAAGTAAAGGAAAAGAGGTGTAATGTACTTCATCAATGTGCTTTCAAGTCATTAATTTGAACATAAGAAATTAAGATACATAAAATAGAGTTAATTGCCATTTTTTGTTTTTTAAGAGGTAAATATGTAGTTCAGATCTTTTAGCATTTAAGATAGTGAGATTTGTAATTTCTTTCTCAAGCTGTTTGGTTCTACTTGTAATTAGTAGTGGGAATGGTGAGTTCTTAAAGCAGCTTTTGTTCCTGTCTGTCCTTTGTCAGCTTTATCAAGAATGTCTGAACTTGAGATATATTTCTTATTTTAGCCCATAGAAAATCTGTTGCAACGGTGCTGTGTTCCCTTCCCCAAATGGAAAACAGGAAACTTTCTCATCCTTTTATTGTTTGGATGAGTAATAGTTTTTGTAAGCTAGAAAATGAACTACAACTGCGTGGGGCTTAGTCCAAATTCTGAAGATGTGAATGGGCAGGCTTCTGTTGGCATGTTGAAATCAGCAAGTCTGTGATCCTGTAATTTCTGTCTCAAGCCTTTAACAAGTACTTTTATTTTTACACATGTATACGTATATTTGGAGAAGACAGGCTTTGTCTCCCTGAGTAATGCTGTATTCCACGTGCTTGTATCCTTACAGAAAGTGAAATTATAAGCAAATAGTGAAATGTCACTGCCATGCTTCAGGACAGATTTTGACAGGATTGCTATTAATTAAGGTGGGACTTCTTGAGAAATAAGAAATTAAACTGTCTGCTAATATTTGTCTTTATCTGTTATTGTTACCTATGGCTCAGAGTTTTGGTTTTTTTTTTTTTTCCCCTTGTCTGACCCACAGCTGCTGCTGTTTCTTAAAGCCTTTACTGAGACGGAACAGACAAAGCTGGCAATGCTTTCTGGCATCCTGTTAGCCAACGGGACTCTTCCTGCTACAATTTTAACAAGCCTCTTCACTGACAATATAGTCAAAGAAGGTAATTTTTCCATGTGATCTTTTTTCTTATGTTAGCTTGAATAGTAAATGTGTTCTGTTGCAACATATTTTATATGTTGGAGGCCTGTAACTGTACAACAGAAATCAACGTAAGTTGTGAAATCTTCTAAGAGGGCAGTCAAACATAGGAAAAAAAGCAACAAAAGGCAAGAACAATCCCCAAAGGATTTATGTTTTTGGAAGTTATACATGTGTGTGCAAAACTGTAGAATATATGTATTACTGGATACTATAAAAGTGTGGTATAACATCTATTCCTGAGATATGTCTACTAGCATTTTTTCAAGTGTTGACAATATCTTGTGCATGTGAGTGTGAAGTGGGACAGAGAGCACATGCAGGCCAGCTGGGTGTTGCAGAAGGAAAAAAAAAAAAAGTCAAACCCTCATTTTGCCTTCATACCAGTAGAGATCAGTGATTGAACCATTTTCCCATGGACTTCTGTTTACCATATGATGAGTTACTGTTCTTTCAGTCTTAGGGTATAATGCCTTTTTGAGATTATTTGCGGGGGGTTGGGGAGGGTGGTATTTAGTTATTTATTTATAGCCGTCTACTTTGGAGTCCTGATTTTCCAAATGCTTGCTCAACTATGTGTTTCTCTGTCAGTTCCTGACTACCTGGAATAATTGCAAATGTGCTGTCAGTGTTGAACAGTTTTCATGAAACCTTTTTGGTTTTGTTAAAGAGCTATATATTAGCTGAAATGTATTCTAACTTTCATTTAAAAAAAAATTAAAAAATTCTGACTTCATGTTCTCATTTGCAGCATGGTAACCATTACATTTGTTTTCTAAATGCTGCAGAAAGAAAAGCCACAGCTGCAGCTTTGCTCTGTCATCACCCACAGTTTTTGGAATCAGAATTAAACTAGGAGAAAATTCAAACAAAAGTACTAATCCATGTCTTAGGGTGATTGCCTGCAATGTTTTTAAATCAAAGTCTGTTCCTAGTTATGGGAAGACAAGAGGCATCTGAAAACTCAAATTTTTAAAACTCATTTTAAATGTAACATTTTAGGAATACAATTGTTATGTACAAATCCTAGAACAAATTCAATTTGCATTATGAACTTATGTTTCTAGGAGCTCTAAACTTTTGTCAAGAGCTTACATATACTTTTGGTTCTTGGTTTATGTATACTAAAAATGTACTTGTGTCAGCATTTGAGGAAAATCTGGAATAGATCTTTTATGAAAAAATAATTAAAGATGCAAAGATAAATGAAAAAGAGGAAATAGAGCAAGGCTTAAACCAGGTAGATCATACAAGAATAAACTTGATACTTTGATTTACAAAAAACAATGCTGCAGACAGGTGAGGTTAAAATATGTGAGGAAACAATTAGTTGAGCTGAGGGAGTTGGTCGGCATGGGAATTGTAACATTGGCAAAGAATTGGCTGAAAGTGAGACAAGGGTAGATTGTGCAGACAGGAAATCTGTCAAATTTGAGGGCAAATACCTGATTCATTGTAGGATTGCCCTTTTTCAGTGTGTCATTACCTCTACTGTGATGTATAGATGGAAAAAAAAAAAAAGTATTTTGGGGATGGCTGACATATTTCTATCAGAGACAGAGAAAAGTCGAGGCAGCGGTGGAACCTCATCAGGGTTAAGTGTACCCTTCTTTGTCACCCATGCTGAAAAAACAGTGCAAATACAAAGAACAGCTAACAGCGTTAATAAAATTAATGGCTGAAGTGACTTTCTGCAAATAGAGAAAAAAACAGAAAAAGAGAAGAGCTATTTAAAGGAAGAGACAGTGGCAGCACATGAATAGAGTATAGGAACTGGCCAATGATAATTTTGGGCTGTAAATTAGAACTAAGTTTGAAAACATATGTGGGTAGTTAAGCCCTAGAATAGTCTCCCTTTAATATTGGTACTGGCATAAAACTTGCTTTAAGCTAAAACTTGAAAAAGGGTTTTGGACATGGGTGTTGGGGACAGTGCTTGGTGACAGAGACCATTCCATTCAATTATGATATTAAACACATAAGCGTACGTTGGATATGCTAAACTGTGTTTGCAGGTTCAGAAATTACAGGTGGAAGTTACGCCTAGGTCCCCTGTTGATTGACCAGGCTTTGTCAGTCTTGACTAGTCAGCCTACAGTACTTACGATTGCTGCATCATGCCGGTTTCACTTGGAACCTGCTGTATGACATCTAAAACAAACTCAAAGTAGTATTTGTAGGCCTTTCTTGGCGTGACATTGTGCATCCATGGTTCCATATAGTATTTCTCTAAGGATCGTGTCTTACGACTAAGCTCTTGAAATAAGGTTGCCAAAACTGTCATAACAGCCAAGATCTGTAATGAATGTTAATGAAGTTACACTGCTCTGGGAATAATCTTTTCTGTTCTTGTTTGATGACTCATTTAGTCAATGTATCCTAGAAATGAGAGGAATGGATATCTATCTATAAAGTGGCTAAGAATGATGAAGCTACTTCCTACCAGTAGGTCCCATCTAGCTCTCAGAGCTTCAGGACTGTTTGGAGGTGAAACAGAAAATTGTATTGACCATTGTTATTATCATCACAGTCAATCCCACTGTAAATGTTAATATGAGTGTAGTACAGAGAAATATAACTGGTCTACGGGGGATCTTCCTCAAGGATGAGCTGTTTCTCCATCTCTGAGATGTTTCAGCTTCCTTCAGCTCCCTGCACTTGCCACTCGCAGCTGAGAAGCCGCAGCAGGGCCATGGTGCTGCTGCTCTAGGAACACATGCCAGAGGGAAACAGGAGGTGTCAGGCTAACGGTTTATTAGCTTCCCTGGGAAAGCTACAGCTAGTGAAGGTAGAGTTTGTTTGATTTAATGCACAACAATGCTAAGTTGTGCCTTGAGGAAGGAATTTTCCCACTTAAAACAGTATTTGTGCCTGGTCCTACCAGCTACTAAATGCCTCCTAGGAGGATGGGGTTCAATCAGTTACCTCAAAGTTGCAAAGTTCTTTAACCCTATTCCAGGACTTGCTAAAAAGCTCTTTGAAGATATGTTTTTTCAGTTCTTATTTCTGACTACCCTTTATTATTTTGTGCCCTCATTTCCGAACTGATTTAACGCATAATTTTTTCTTTTGCATTGGACTTGGTCTGTAAATTGGGGAGGTAGGAAAAATAATTGAAAAAAAAAATCATTTAACAATTGGATGGAGATGGGCAATACAGAATGAAAGGATTTTCAAACAATCTAGCATACTTCTGAAAATTAATACTGCATTAAAGGAAAAAATGACCATTTCAGCTCTACATGTTTGGTCCCGTTGTCATAAATGTATTTTCATTCCGTATTCTTGTAACCATTTTGTAACCTTGTAATTCCTACAGCCATCTCTAATTCATGTTGAAAATTGCTGAAGCATGTTTTGTCTTTTTTCTGAAACAGGGATTGCAGCTTCTTTCGCTGTAAAGCTTTTTAAAGCATGGATGGCAGAGAAAGATGCCAATTCTGTTACCTCTGCTTTAAGAAAAGCCAACCTTGATAAGAGATTGCTAGTAAGTACAATATATTTTCAATATTCCTTATGTGTCCTTGGGAAAGAGAAGAAAATAAAATGCAGATGGTAGTTTGCTGTAAGCATGTTAACTCCCCCTCAGACTCTCTCAGCATTTTTTAAATATTTTGAATCACAGCAATATTGTTATGGCTGTAGCATTGATACAGGTTCATGAATATTAAATATCACATGTTTTTACATTCTGTCTCTATTTTTCCTGTAGTTAAATGCCTTCTGAAAGACTGTATATATGGGGTTGGGAATTAATTAAATGGTTTTTTTTCTAACCACTGCTAACAAAACATACACCACCAGCAACTGTGCTAGAGGATTTCTATTTTTTTGAAATGTGTTTTACTTTTGTAAATAATAAATAAATTATAAAGGGTTATGATTAGAATATAACTTTTTAAAGCGACAGTGTTTAAATAGTGTAGTGAAAGCACAGTAAGGTAATTTTCTGCAGCAGTAGCCATCTGGGTAGCATAAATGGTCCTGCAGTGATGACAGCAGACCTAGCAGGAGCAATGCAGGAAGGCTTTCAGCTTTTGGACTCAAAACCTGTGACCTGAGGTATTTAGAGTATATATGAATATGATGCAATGACATGTGCCTTTCTCTCCCAGTGTCTTTCTGAAGATCAATAGGGTTTTTATAATCCTCAAAAAGATTGCTGCTGTGATAATCCAATCAAATGCACTACATCGTATGTAGCACTGCCTGGAGAATTTCAGCGGTATTTCCTGTTTCTACCTCAATAATCTATGATTAGGCAAGAATCTTTCAAAAGTGAAGCAACATCCCACACCCCTTCATCTCTTCAATTTGTATTTGATTTTAAGAGTCCAAGTCATAAATAATTTGCCATAAAGCTGGGAAATGGGCTAATTACACTTTTCATTAAGAGAGGGGGAAAAAGCAAATTGCATCTTACTTCTATTTCAGACTTGACTGACTTAAGCTTTCAGCTGTTGGCTCTCATTATGCTGCTATATTAAAGAACTATAAAGTATCACATGATGTTGCCTAGCATAGATGCTTTCATGATAGTTTCTTCCTAATCTCATTTTCAGTAAGTAAACAGATTGAAGGTCTCTAACTTCTTTGTAAAAAAAATGCTATCTATCCCATAAACCATTGTTAGACATCAAGAATTGGATGTTAAGCAAATGCCATTGAATCCTTGCCAATATGGGGCATTTGCTATAGCAATTTTTAAGAATAATTTTAACTATTCTAAGTAGCTGGACTTCCATATATCATAGATTGACAGTGTCTTTGAATTAGAAATGCCTGCAGGAGTTAATGTTAACAGTACGTAGTGGATTTTGTGACTTTTTGTTAAATGACACGTTAGTGGTAATCATTGCTCAGCAGAGTGGTGACGTCCGGCCAGGGTGCCTGGGCCATATATTTATTGCAAAGTGTATTTTTCGTAAGAGTTGAATGTGTGGATGCAATGGTAGGGCATGGTAAATGTGCTTTGCGTATAATGGCTTTACCATCTATTCCTTTGTACTTTCCCTACAAGATTCTTGGAATCTGCAAAAGGTATAGTTTCTCTGAGGACTGTTTTGAGAGACATCTTAAGCTGACAGCTATTCATAAGTAAATGTAATTCATGTGGAGAGGATGTTAGTTTTTTTTTTGTGTAATTGACCATCATTTTTCCCTTCACTATAATGAAACACAACATGATGAATTAAAATGTTGACTTTTCCAGTGCTAATACAAGCACTGACTTCTAAGAGCAGTATCAGGTGATTCCCCCTTTTCATCCTTCAAAAACGTTCCTTCCATTCTGTCAAGCGTCATAGTTGGTTATTTATTTAACAGAGAGCATTCCTGTCTTTTTAGGAACTATTTCCAGCCAACCGGCAGAATGTGGACCATTTTGCCAAGTATTTTACTGAAGCAGGTCTAAAAGAGCTCTCAGATTTCCTTAGAGTTCAGCAGTCACTGGGAACTCGTAAAGAACTTCAAAAAGAGCTACAAGAACGTCTCTCTCAGGAATGCCCGATTAAAGAGGTAGTGGTTTTTTATAACTTCTGTTTATATAATAATAGTCAAGGACTTAAATCAAGAATAGGTACAGAGGAACAGATACGAGCACCTCATAGATTTCCTCTGTTTTTCTTTAAATTATTTTAATTTGTTCATCAGCTTACTCTGTGCTTAAGACTAAAGCAACAGACCATCCTCTGGATTGCAAGTGCAACTGACTATGGGGTTTGGGGGTTTCTGTTCAGTTATACTTATCAGAATGTATTTCATTTAACTGCATTAACTGTTAGGTTGGAGGGGAGGGACAAAACTTGTAGTTAAGTAATAATAATGTTGCTAAATAAAAACATGTGAAATGCTTCCTTTTTATTACTCTTGTTCTCATCTTACTACTTCTATACCATGGTGTTATTTGTAAATGACTGCAAGTATTCTGGTTGTTTGGAAATGTTGCTGAAGACAGCAGTTTATTTCCTGCTCCAGGTAGTGCTTTATGTAAAAGAGGAAATGAAAAGAAATGAGCTGCCAGAGCCGGCAGTGATTGGTCTCCTGTGGACCTGTGTCATGAACGCTGTGGAATGGAACAAGAAGGAAGAGCTGGTTGCAGAGCAAGCCCTCAAACATCTAAAGGTGCGTGCATGGGTGAAGAGGGGAAGGGCTGCTGTGGATGAACAGAGTACATTCTACAGCTGTCAAGTTTACCTGTTTAAATCCAGGAGATTTAGAGTTTTGGGGGCTGGCACTGAACACACCAAGCACTGTGTATAGTCCCTTCTCCTTTAGTCAAATGAATACAAAGTTCAGGTAGTTGAGGCTGTTGAATACCCTGAGACATACAGTGCAGAGAGCCGGAGCAAACTGAGGTGGTTGCAGCCTTGAGCACCTCTGCTTTGTGCTTTCTCAGTGTGCCAGATCCTGAGAGGCTCCGTGCCTTGGGGACAATGCTAAGCAAATGCTGAGACTCAGCTCTGCTCAGACCTGACTAGTAAGCCTGCAGGAACTGCCTTTGCAGTGTCTTTGCCAGAAGCAAAGAAGTTTTGGGAGCATGGTGAGGCAGCACCTGTGCTGGCTTTGCGCAGAGTTGGTTAGATCCAGGCAGGACTGCTGAGCTCAGAATCTGTGAAATGGTTGTTGCCAATATTGACTGTGGGAGCTGGATACTCAGCGACTTTTCAACTAATAAGCCGGGAGCTGGCTTGAGAGCATGTGCATTGTACAGTGTGGTTACTCTCTGATCCAGGTACTGTCCTTGTGGATGGGAGAACTGAACGTATAGAAAGACAGGCTGTAGTTTCCTAAGTGATGACAGATTGCAGTATCACAGCTGCACATTGGTACAAAAAACTCTTACGACCTTGGAGTGGAAGAAAACTCCTCAAAACCTAAAACCAGTGCAGAGGCATCAGTCACTGCTGTGGTTTATATTCCTCATCTAAGTCTGAAGGAATTGTGCAGTGCAATACACTTGAAATGAGAACAGAGGCAGAGAGACTTTTCAGCAGAATTAGTCCTTTTAAGCTGGTAAACTGTGAGCAAGAGGATACTCCCTTACAGCCAGGGCTGCAAAGATTTGCCCTAGGACAAAAGCAGTTTGTACTTTATTCTTTATGGTAAAATGGATCTTAAGCTTGATCTGATTTCCTTTCTTCTTCATATTGGATGCCTCTCCATACTTGGAGTTGCCATGTTGGTTTAGCTCCTGCTACTGCTGTCCTTTCATCTGAATTTGGTTTCCCAATCAGTCATCCTAGAAATGTAGTCCCTTGGGATCTTGTGTAGTCTTTGATGGTAAAATTGGATGCCTTCAAGTCTTCTCAAGTGACCCAGATATCAGTAGAAAGATGAGATGGTTTCCAGAAGGAGAGACATTGTTTTTCTTGTTCTTTTGATGTAAAAATCGATCATATCTCTTTGAGTCATAAGAGTATCCATTGAGATTTATTGTCCAGTACTGCAGGGCAGATTAACAAACACTTTTTGGAATATCTGAACATTGAAAAAAGAGAAACATAGCTGGCTTTGTACAAATACTGTTCACTGGATGCTAAGCCCTGAGCATCTCACTGACCCAAGCCATCAGCTCTGTATGTAACCCCACTAAATTACGTAAGGCATCTTGTCTATGTCATAGGCATCTTTCTAGCCTCTTTCATACATCCACTGTATGAAAATAGAAGACAAATTTGTATGGGGTATTTACTATTTGCAGGTAAGATTTTAACAAAAGCAGTAGAAATAGAAATTTAGACTTTGCTAGCTACTTCTTTACATTTCCGTGTTCAAAAAGGAACAGCATTTGTTTCACATCCTTCCTCTATGATAGGTAGAAACAGATCTTGGATTCCTCTCTATGGTCTGTCAGCTGACCCAATGTGTGAGCCAACTCCAGAAATCAGGTCAGCACCGTTAGAGTGACCCAGAGCCTTGTTCCTGTTCCCTCCTGTGTGTCGACATGTAGTTGTTTTGCCCTGGTGGCGTGAGTCAGGATGCGTATAAATACATACTTGACATGGGACATGCGAGGTGGTGGGATTTATTCTTGTATGGCTGTACCTTATGCATAACTTTCACAAGGCACAGTTCCCAAAGCTTTGACATCTGGGTACCAGTCTTGAATTTATTAGATTTCTTTTAATAAGCTGTATATGAGGGACCCCTGAAAAGATGTGTCAAAGCACAGAACACTGACCTAGTTTACCATTCTTAACAAGCCATACTGGATGGGTGGCTTCCTAATGGAGGTGGTGGGCAGCCATGAACCAGTAAATGCCACGTGTGCCATCCGCATGGCAGGACTACCAGGAGCTGAACTCAGGAGGAGACAGGGCAACCCTGAATCTTAACAGGATAAGCTCTTCATCGTCCCAGTAACCTCATTATGACACCGGAGGCTTAGCCCATAGGCCACCTCCAGTGCAGAGAAGAGACATTCCCCATGGGTGGGGAGAATCTTCCAGACAGTTTGCACTGCAGGTAAGGCTGTGGTGTGAGCTTCATGACACTGCAGCTGCTGACCTGCTGCTACCTAACCCGAGGCAAAAGGAAAATAATGCCTCTTAGCTCAGCCAGCAATGAGAAGAAGCTAATTTTATGGTTCCTTAAGCAGTTGGACACTTTTGAAACTTATAATTGTGAGTCTGTACCAGGAGTGAGAGAGGAATGTGAAGGGAGTCAGTCAGATGTGGCAAAATGAAGATATCTTCTAAACTGAAAAGATAGGATTTTTATTATGAATTACTCGACGCTTATAGACAGCAGCACTTCACAAACCTGTGGATGGGAGGGGGTTCTGCTGAGGCTGTTAAATAAATGATCTGCAATATATATTGCCCTGCCTCCCTGCAACTTGCCTAGATGCCCGCAGGATGCTTCAAGGGCCAAAAGTGGAGAAATAGGGAGTCTTGCTACCCAAAGCCTGCACAAGTTTTGCAGTGCTTTTACCAAAACAGTAACGTTGTTTCTAAAGATGTGGCTGTACCTGTCATAAGTGGAAAAACCCAACCTCTGATGTTAGCTACATCTAGTAATTTCTCATAGTTACTTTGAAAGGTAGTTTCTTCCAAAAGTATTGTCTGCCTGCCTAGCTGCTCTTGTTACAGTACAATTTTTTGCTCTCCCTTTCTTCAAATTAATAGTTGATAATTATTTTGCAAAAGGTATTCTGAACCAACCTTTCAAATTTCCATTGTTTTTCATGCATTTTAATATTTTTTTTCCATGGATCATGTTGATTAAAATTCTCAGCATTTAGCCTCTTGTAGAGAAGTCCTGAAGTGTAGGTACTTTTGAAGGTGTCCATCAGTGCTGCTGGTGATGGATGGTTTGTTACCTGACTGCGTCCATTGGCAGCCTTGGTCACACAGACCAGAACTCTGATATCAGGCCATTGCAAATCCAGCTGAAAAATGCCAAACAGAGCGTTACTGAAAACGATGAAGAAGAGCTGAGCTGATCAGTTCAAGAACAATTTAAATAGTAACCTTTATATATATTTGGCCAGGGGCTCTGAAGATCAAGGCTAATTTGTCTTCCCTTCAGCTCTGAAAAATGCTCTTAATATTACCATAAATTTAAGATTGTAGTCTTAGTTGGTCTCGTCACAGGCTAACAGGAAAGGAAATTAGAGAGCTATAAATACTGTAGTTTTTAAGAATGAACAGGTTATTGTCCTTTAATGTAATTTTCAATTTTAAGATCTGAACTGAGAGGAAAAAAAATGCATAACGAAAAAGGTTTTGCTTTATCTTTTATTATATTAATAAACTCTGGGAAAAGACAATGAAATGTGCATCTACTATCTTGTCAGAATAACATTAGCAGTTAATACTGTGCTTTAAAAGTTTCTGTTTATCAAAGTAAAGGTTGTCATGACACTGATGGTGATAATGAGAAAAAATAATGACACTTGGTGTCAACTAAAGACTTGTATTTTTATGCACTTCATCCTTTGGATGTCTTGCATTATGAACATCAATACAGCATCACTTCTGAATCAGCAGTATGTGCTACCTTGTGAAATGTACAAACAGCAGTACTCCAAGGCGTGGACTTTATAAATTGGTTTTACAGAATTCAATATCTATAAGTGGTACTGATTTTTAGCTCACAGCATGCAGCACATCTTACAAAAGCTCATGGATATTTATGTATATGCATTTATGTGTTTAAGTAAATGCAGATGGCAAGTAAATAAGTTTTCAGTGAAACAGATTTTCAGGGATGAAATTCGTGACGCATACATTAAAAAAATTCATTTGTTTATTTTTATTTTCAGTATACTGATATGCATTTTATTTTTTACTCTCTCTTCCTTTCAGCAATATGCCCCACTGCTTGCTGTGTTCAGCACTCAAGGCCAGTCAGAGTTGATTCTTCTCCAGAAGGTGCAGGAGTACTGTTATGACAACATCCATTTCATGAAAGCCTTTCAGAAGATAGTGGTACTCTTTTATAAAGGTAAAAGTCTATGTCCACTGTTGTATACTGGGCGTGTATTCTCTATGCCAACCACTCACCTACAATGTAATAGCAAACAGACATTCTCCGGGTATTGCATATGAGAAGGTTGTGTTGAACTCTGAAATACCTTATGCTTTGATAGTTCAAAGGAGCAGGAAAAGCCGAAACAAGCCCTTCTCTCTCTGTTGTGTTTATCCTGTAGTCAAGAAGTGTGAGCAAAATCCAAGCATCAGCCACAGTCTGTTCAAGTGCAGTTCAGTCCTTGTATAAAACCAGTTCTAAGAAGACATTTCTATAAATTTCTGGCAGATTTAAGAAGTAGATTAAAGCTTGAATTTAAGAAACCTTGAAATTGCAGACCCTCTTGGCAGGAAGATTTTTCAGGTTTGTTTTTTTTTTTTGTACTCCCTCCCTGCCAGAAAGAGCTTTCCTTATTCTTCTTTCCCTTTTCCTTTCCCTTCCAGTTTCTTGCAGGTGCCATAGTTTGAGGGATTTAAAATTTTATTGTGAAGTTGATTTCTTTGAAAGTTTATTCTGGTCAGGTTGTCATAGAGACTAATGGTCTTGCACTGCATGTGATGGGTGGCTGCCAAACAGTTTGTTCTGACATTCTTGCTATAAGTAGTTGAAGGAGAAAAATCAGGAGTAGAAACCCAATATTGATCTTTGTTCACCCTGATGGCCAGGTACATGTTCAAGGCAAATGATTTCAGACTTAAAATAATTTCATGGCTTCAGAGGCAGAAGTGAGTCATGTGGATTTATTTCCATCCTTGTGTCAGTATAGCATGGCCTCAATGATCAAATGAAAAAATAACACACCTTGTCCCTCTGCCCTTGAATACTACAATTTGTAAACAGTATTAATGACTAAGGACAAAGTTGAAGCTGCAGCCTGTAGCAATCACTTTATTCCGTTTTCTTTGGAAAAAAAAAAAACTTCATTTCAGACATGGAGAATGGGTATTGTAACTGCAGTGCACTCAGACCATAAGTGATGGTTAAACCAGAAACAGTCTTGTGTAGGATTCCCTCATTACTGCGTTAGCATTCAAGAACAACACTGACATTACAAAGTATTTTCAAAAGAGAAAATAAGTCACTAAACTGTACATTAAACTTAACGTGCTCCAAGAACCCAGTTCCCATCTACTCTGCTCACCGTGTGCTCTTGTTTTGACTTTGGAGAAGTACTTGGGCAGGCTTGTTAGGAAGGGTGAGAAGACTTTAGTCTCAGCACTACAGGTGCCACAATGTTGTTTAGGATTCATGTGATGTCTAGAAGAGTGTTGGGAGCTAATGTACGGCCTGTCAGTGGAAGCTGTGAGTTCAGTGTGTCCAGCATGTGCAATACTCGCTGTGCCCGTATTCCTGCCTAGAATACCTGGGGCAGGTGTGCCAGCGTACCTGCCTCTCTGCCATCTGATGCAGTCATGCGGTGGCACAGCTGCCAGCCCTTCCTGGCCCTGTTTAGGCTGAAGCTGGATCTGCCCTGTTTGCCTACTGGCAACTGCTCGCCTGACTTTACAGCCACTAGCCGTAGGGCCCTTCTCAGTCCTGGACACAGTAAGGGGGTCATCAGCTCCATCTACTTAAGGCAGCTTTGGAGTTAAACAGTGTCCATTAGGTGAGGACGTGCTACTGCATTAACCAGGGAAGATTCTGGGAGCACTAGTCCTCCAATTCCTGTTTATCCCATGTGTTGTTATCGAGCTTTAACGGCTTATGGCTTTGGCTTGTCCAGAGTCATGCTGCCTGCCTCTACTTAGTTTCAGTGCTGGTAGATCTCACCCTCTCCTTCTCCTCAATTCACACTATCCACTAGAAACAAGCCATCAAATCTTTTTAGAGACATACACTTTATTGTAGATAATTTACTGATGTCAGTCTATCTTCTGTTTCCTAATAGTCAAGAAAAACAGCCCCCAAAAGCTATTACTGGCTATGTTGGTGGTGAGGGAAAAACAGACACCTGTGTTCCCCTTTCTGTTGTGCTTCAGGTGTAATCTGTACAGGATCTAGAGAGGTTTCAGGGTATGAAACTTCTTCTAGTAACAAATAAAGACATCTGAAATATCTGTGGATGGGCAGACAGAAATGCAGCTACCTACCAGCATGAATGTGGACAGTTTATTGCTTATCACTCATGACGGAGTCCTTCCTGGGCATGAAGATAGTCATCAGTGATCATAGGCACCAAGCACCAATCATAGTTTGACAGATACTCTCAACAGCATGTCCAACATCTTACATTTAAATCTTTCCCATATTTCCATCATAAAATAGCCCTTGCATTACTTTTCTGGGAATTACCTGGAAATACTTAAAACATATTAACAGAAACAGTGGGGCTCGTTAGCACCTGGAAGGCCTTGAAAGCCTGTGTTGTTGTGGTTTTTTTATTCTGTCTCTTAAATGAGGAGGAATATCCACTTTTCTTGCAAGGAAAGCTCAAGCCCTGTTTTTCCTTATGTGATAGCAGCTTCTTAACAGCTTGTAGGTATAATCTGCAAAAGCAGTTCTGTAGTCAGTAAAGTTTGTTGACATTATTATTACATTTTTGTGTACTTGGTACAGTATAGAGAAAAATAAGCTGTCCAGTTCTGTACTGATCCCTGGCTGTGATGTTGCTTCTCTGGTTATCACTTAAAGTCAGTGCAATTGTAAATCTGCCAGTTGCATTGTGACCAATAATCTAACATTCAGTTGGAGAATAAAAATTACTGAATTCTTGTGAGTGACACCTAATAATTTTGCCAGCCTCCTTGCTAGTTACGCTTGCACTGTAAAATGTATGTTGTTTTTTAGTCCATTCCATGTTGCAGTGTGTCCCTTAACTGTGGATAGAATAAGTATTGTTGTTATTGGATTACATACTATATATCATATTCATTTGCAGAATCTCCTCTTTTAGCTTGTGTCCAACCTGAAAATTTCAAATGTGAAATCTTGACGCTATTGAAATTAATAACCATTCCTTTCATGAGGATCCTTTGACCCTTTGAACAGCAAACATCCTTAGCAGGCACAAAGCCTCTGTGTACTTTTGCATTAGAATTCAAAGTAATGTTTACAAAATACCAAAAAAAAAAGAATCACAAGTACATGTGAAGTAGTACTCTGGTTTGCAGCAGCATAATTAGGCCTCAGAGATACTTTTCTACAGTATGGAGATGTTCTAACCAAACGATGCAGACTGTCTTCTCAAATGCTGCAGAAATCCTCTGCTTTATAAGAACAGGATCTTCAAGTTCCACATGATACACAAGTTTTGTTTTTTGATGGAACACAATTGTCTTTAAATATCTTCGTTATTCAAGTACTTTGTTTTGGTACTGGATGGAAAATTTTCCCAGAAAAAGAAAAAATACCATTAAGACCATAAGTGTACTGTGGGTGACATTCCTTGCGTTGAAAGAGCCCTTGCCTTAAGGCTCTGTCCTCCCAACTGAGTTAGCTGCAATAGAGTTGAATACTGTAGATTGATTGACTGTGGTGGCAGCTGACAGCTGACAGGGTGTGCTTTTCCCTTTACTGCCGATGGCTATGCAGTTTGAGTTGAAAGCAGAAATTCATTCAAACTGGGTGATTTAGTACAAAGCTGAGACCTGAACTTCAAGTAACTTTTCCAGTTAACCCTGCAGTAAAGACACTGGGGTCTTCAGTCTCCCTGCTCTCCAGCTTCAGCCTTTCATGAGGGATGTCCCTGGAGGCTCTGGCCATGGGTGGTTTGAGTGGCAGTTGGCTGCACCTGCAGGAAAACCAGCTCTCTGGGGCTGGCATCACCTGGGACTGCAGTGCAAATGATGTGCACACACCCACAAACCACAGTGTTCAGCTTCAGCTGTTAAAATATATCTATAATCAACTTTAATGAGGAATAACTATATATATACAAAATAAATCATTCCCTTCCCGCTCCCGTTCCCCCCCAGTGTTCCCATTGCTTCAAAGCAACCTAGAGGTATCATTAACTACACCCTGTCCTGCATGATTGTTTAATTGAGCATCTCTGTGCTGACAGGAGAATGTCATCTCTTATGAGCGCTGGAGGCATGAATGTATTACAAATAATACTGCTCAGAAGTGAAAGGAGTTGCAGTTGTCCTTTTTGTAGTTGAATGCATTTTCTTCTCCTCTGTTAGTGTAGGAGGCTTATTGCTATGGAGTGTTATACAGGCAAATTTTTCATCCCCCTAACCTGAGAATGTTTTAATCTTCAAGGCACACAGTGAGATTGCATGCTGCTATTATCAGGTTTGGAGTTTTGGGGCAGGAGAGAGAAGTTCCCCCTTCCTCTTTGGCAAGAAACCCATTGAGCTTACAGTCTGCAAATCTAAAAATTAAACTTAAATCCTATTACTGTTGGACTGAGATATGTACTTACCTCGCAGTGCTTCCTTGTACAGTATCGTAATATGGACTGCAATGCAGCAACAGGCTTCTGCAGCTTTTTCTGTGCAGCAGCTTTGTGTTTTTAAAGTCCACAATGCCCAAGAGCTAGCTTGAGCCCCGGAAGGGGGTTGCTCTACTCTTTTTTTATGTTGTTCTTTTTTTTTCTGAAATCTATCCAGATTTTCTTTGCCTGTCCCTAAGGATCATAACACATGTCACACCCTGAGTAATTCTGCAGGTGTAGTTGTGTGAACTTCAGGACTCTGTGGTGAATGTAAGCTTTTTACATTCAGGGATTAAACTGCGGTTTCATGAGAGTCCATGTGAAATATTTTCACATTTGCTAAATGAAAATCCTGATTTGTTAAATGCTGTAATGCCTTTGAGCTGCTGCTAATGCCTACTGGCAAGTACTTTATGCAGCCTGTTTGAAACCTCTTCCTTAGCTTCAGTGTTTCTGTTGCATGGGAGAAAAGTTCATTGTGGTGGGTTGTGATTTCAGGAAGATACAGCCTTATGTGCCACTTGTATGGTTCATGAAGCACAACTTCATATGTACTGAAAAAAGCACAGAGCCAGTGCAGTTCTGTTTTCCCTGTGTTTCCAGCTTACTGTCAGTTGCAGCAAACTGCAGAACAGGTTTTATTTTGGAAAAGTGTCTGAGAGACAAGGTAACTTCCAGTCACACATACTCACTTAATTCCAAATTTTCAGGAAGACTTGATACGCAGTTACTGTTGGATGTCTTGGGATAGTTTTGATTAAGTTCCAACACATCCCTTGTTGC
Organism: Strix uralensis; assembly: GCF_047716275.1. NCBI lineage: Eukaryota > Metazoa > Chordata > Aves > Strigiformes > Strigidae > Strix > Strix uralensis. The sequence goes on along the minus strand of NC_133972.1, from coordinate 38,882,786 downwards.
TTCCATCTGTTTATTATTCAACAGCATATGTGAAATGTGTCTACTCTGTCTCATTTGATCAGATGCTTTAGGGTTTTGGTGTAATTTACTTCAGTTTGCCTTCTTCCCTTCCCCGCCACCTCTGCTATAACCTTTAGGCTGAAGAAGGTGATGGTCAGGACTGGTGCTTCGGCAAGCAAATACCCAATGGGTGGGATGGCACCAAGGAGCTCAAGGAAGCAGTGAAGAACTCAAATGTGTTGATTTTGCAGAGCAAGGGAGGGAAGTTTCTTCAAAGACAAAAAGAATGGAAATTTTAGCGAGATGTAGAAAGCTGTCTTTAGTCTTTTTATAGTACAAATATGGGGGGGGGGGGTGGGGGTGGTTTTTGTGTGTTCTTGCCTCTTGCATTACATAACTGCCAAAATGCCATTGTGGATCCCAGATTTTGCCTCCACAGCCATCAATTACTGAGATATTTGGTTTGGCTGGATCACAGGAGCTTTGTTCCTGGGGCTAGAGGTCTGTTACTAGACCTAAATTTGCATCTGTTGGAAACAATAAGTGTCCTTCCTGTTTATTAGAATTTCTTTATTCTGAATCGTACTCAGCTTCACATTCCATCACTGACAGCTATTTTGTTTTTGATGCTTGACATAAAAATGTTAGCTGTGCTGTCCATCTTGAGCCAGTCCCTTAAAATGGGTGGTCTGAATAGTGACCTTAAAAACTTACTAGCTAAAACCAATATAAAACTTTTAGAAAAAAATGATTGCAAAAAATCCCTACCAGCTGTCTTTTAACTGTTTAGTCAGGAGGTGTTTTATCACTTCAGATTTCTAGAACCATGCACAGTTCTGTGATCCAACAGCAAGAAAAAGCATGGTATTTCTTGCTGTGGTAACTCAGAATCACAGAATACCAGGTTGGAAGGGACCTCAAGGATTATCTGATCCAACCTTTGTTGCCAAAAGCATGGTTTAAACAAGATGGCCCAGCACCCTGTCCAGCTGACTCTTAAGTGTCCAGTGTTGGGGAATCCACCAGTTCCCTGGGGAGATTAATCCAATGACTGTTTGTTCTCATGGTGAACAATTTCCCTCTTGTGTCCAATCAGAATCTCCCCAGGAGTAACTTGTACCCATTACTCCTTGTCTTTTCCATGTGACTCCTTGTAAAATGGGAGTCTCCATCTTCTTTGTAGCCACCCTTTAAATACTGGAATATGGTGATGAGGTCTCCCCTAAGCCTTCTCTTCTCAAGGCTGAACAAACCCAGTTCTCTCAGCCGTTCCTCATGGGGTAGGCTTCCCAGTCCATTGATCATCTTTGTGGCCCTTCTTTTTAGTGTAGCAGGGACCAGAACTGAACACAGTATTCCAGGTGTGGCCTGACAAGCACTGAGTAGAGTGGGATAATGACTTCTTTATCTCTGCTGGTGATGCCCTTGTTGATGCAGCCCAGCTTCCTGTTGGCTTTCTTTGCCACAGCATCACACTGCTCACTCACATTGAGCTCACTGTCCACCAGGATTCCCAGGTCCCTTACCACACAGCTGCTCCCCAGCCAGGTAGATCCCAGCCTGTGCTGCACTCCTGGATTATGTTTTCCTAGGTGCAAGACCTTACACTTGTCCTTGTTGAACTTCATAAGGCTCTTGTTGGCCAACTTATAAGATGTGCAGACTGATTTTTTTTTTTTTTTTTTTTTTTTTTGGTCCAACTATCTTACATGGTGAATTTAAAGCAGATGAATAGAGAACTCTACAGAAGCACAGTATTTGGTACTTTTTTTAAGTCTAATACATTACACATTTTATTGCATCTGGAATCTCTTATATGCATCAGATATTCTGTAGTTGTAGCCTAATATAGTTCATGCAAAGCTTGTTCCACTGCAGTCATATTAACTTATTTTATGCTGCCTCTAAAAAAATCTTTCTTCTCTCATGTTCAAAATCTTCTGACCTCTAAAAAATACATTGATTTTTTACAAACACTGATCTGTATTTCAGCTGATGTTCTGAGTGAAGAAGCTATCCTCAAGTGGTATAAAGAAGCGCATGTTGCTAAAGGCAAAAGTGTTTTTCTTGACCAGATGAAGAAATTTGTGGAGTGGCTGCAAAACGCTGAAGAAGGTACGGGTTCATTTAAAGAACTATAGTAGTCTCTTTGCAAATCAAATTTATTTTTTCAGATTTTAGTTGTACCAAGCATATGAAGTATGCAGACTTAGAATAAAAAACAGCAGACATGACTGCTCCAAATTGTTTCCAGCCATGCCCAAGCCTAACAACGCTTGCTGCTTTTTAATGTTTGTGGTGTCCTTATGAAGTCCTTAAGTCATCAGGTACCACTTGTCTGTAGATAAATTCTTTAAGCTTCTGCAGGGAGGAAGCTGCACTGATGACAGCGTGAAGTACCTTGGTGTTAGCATGCACAACCTAACAGTTTTCTATATCAGTGCCTTTTCTGCTATTATCATCTGTACTGGTGACATGAGCATAGCATAAGTCTGCCTGTGCCACTGCAGGCTGAAATTGCTTTCAGCTGAGTGATCAGGCTAAGATATGTGGTCTGTATTTACTGCTTTAAAACAGTTACTGAGGAGGGGAACTAGTTTTAGTTCCTAACCTTTTTTTTTCCTCATGTTCTGCATAGGAAATTACTTTGGTTTGTACTGAATAAGTAAGTTACCTTTTTTGCCTTGAAAAGGAATTCCGAATCAATCCATGTGTAATAGATAAGGATATAATTATTAGCATTCATTTGCATCCATTTAATTTAATTGATTTTAGAAATTTGGAGGCAATATGCAGTAATGCCAAGGAGCAGATAAGACTTTGCAGCAATTCACATGTGCAGGTAGCAGTATAAAAATGGTAGCTTCTTTCCCACTTGAGACTTTGGACTAGTGAGCTTGGTCTAATAAAGCATTTTTCCCCTTTTACTCTTCTGCTTGTATGCCTTTATGTTGCTCTTTATTTTTGTTCTTTCCTGCATGTCCCCTCTGCCAGATGTTCTTAATTACAAAGTCTAGTACAAATGGAAACAAAATGTTGCTGTAAGAACATGCAGACCATGTTTGCTCTGAGAAATTTGATCTAATGTGTAATATTTGTTGGCAGCAAGCCCTTTCCTGTCAGGTGAACACAGAGAGAAATACAGTATGATGCAAAGTAGCTTTAGGTGACAAAAACTGTTCCTGTTTCTAAATTACTTCTACTTCTCCTGCTTCCACTTTGAAATTACTTTTATCTCATGCTATACAAATCATAAAAAATGTTGTTTGTACAGATTTCATACCTGCTGTATGGTAACACCACATATGCCTTTCTAGAGAGGCTGGATGATGACGATGATGATTGATAATTGCAGAGCAAATAGTTTACAGGGTGCTTCCTGGATGATAGCAGTACAGCCTACTCATAGAGATTAGAGGAGCGAGCAAATAATGCTGATCCTTTATTCAACTCAGATACAACATTGCATGGCTCTGCAGAGGGGGACCAGAATAATTCATAGTCAAAATTCTAGGAACAGATCTGTAAATTAAGAGCTCCACTGTGGGACGGTAGCAGAGTAGATCTTGGTCTTCTGAAGCTGGGCTTTTCTTTCTGGCTTACTCTGACTAATCTGCCAACCTTTTCTAGGAAGTACTAGGCATGATGAAAATTTTCATTTGAATTTTGGAAAGGTGTCTTGTTATCTTTATAGAACTACTCACATCGCTGTCCTTGTGCAACCTACATGAAGTGTTTTACTTTCTTCTCTTCTAGAGTCGGAGTCTGAAGGGGAGGAGAACTGAGATGGTTCAATAAAGCACAGTCTCAATCTAGGTTAATGCCAAATGCGCTTGGGAATGTCGTCCTGTTCAAGCAAAGAGGCTTTACTTCAGTGTCATACAGAAAACTATAGGCTAGGCTTTCCTTTTGTTTAGAAGAATAAAGGTTTTTAATGGAGCCCTGAGGCATTAGATGCTTTACTTGGGACTCTACCTCTGGCTCATTGTACACTAACTTAGGCAAAGACATTCAGCAAGGAGCCATATAGAAAAAGTGAAATGAAATACTTATGGACTCCTTTTTATTAACGGTCTTTTTCAGGTACTATGGTATATGAACACTCCAATTTCTGTTTATAGAACTGTTTGGTCTGTGTTTGTAGCTCAATATTGGCTTGTGTATGTGATTTGACACCACCACATTTTTTTGAATAAATGGCTTTTATATCTTAGTTTTGTGGTGTTAGCATGTATGTTTTCTAAATTTGCCAAAGTTTTTATGACTCTTTAAGTGAAAATTACACAAGAATGTCAAGAGACTGTTTTCATACTTCTAAATCACAAAATCAGCATCCTTAGTTAATTGGGATCCAATATATGGACAGATTAGCCAGATTCCATGGCAAATGTTGATTCATTCAATTTATTAATTCAAAGAAAATGTACAGGAACAAATCTGTGGAGTCCCAATTTTGCATGTACAAAATTAATGCAAATGATGAGTAGAATAATATGCTATTCGCAGTTCAGACTACACTCAATTATTGGTGATGGCTAAATTTTGCAAAAACAATAATTCATTTTAGAATCATTAGCTTCAAAATGTTCACGATGAGAAGTCATTACATGTGAAATCTGAAATTTATTTACAGCAGTATGATGTTACAATTAGATATTTGACTGAAATACATAAATGAATATATAAACTTCTCAAGACCCATCCTACTTTCTTTAATATTCCCCTTGTGCCTTGATGTGATGCCATTTACAATTCCAGTGCCTGGGACCTGGTTAGGATGTTGCATAAATAGAGCCAATGTGCAGGTTCGTACATGCATGCAAGTCTCAAAACCCAAGCCCAGAGCTAGAGGTGTGACGTGGGAATACTCAGCCAGCACTTGGGATCAGAGTTCCTGGAATCCTCATGGATGTGAACTCGACAGCAAAGGTCCAGTGTAGCACCATCTCCTGACTTGCACTTTTTTTTTTCACACAGCAGTTGATCAGGTAACAGTTGCTGCCATTTTATTTCTCACAAGTCCAGTTACTTTGGAAGTAGTCTTCCCCTGTCCTACTCCCCCCTCTGCCGTCCCTGCCTCTGACCATGCTGGTGGCCCAGAATGACTAGGGCAGCGAATCAGCTTCAGTTCATCTTCTCTTTAGGAATATATTACTTAAAACATTCTGCATCCTTCCCTTTAAATATAGAGTTAAATCCACATGAAATAGAAGTGATTGGATTAGTAAGGTTTAGAAGAGACAGAAGAGACAGGCTTGTATTCTTATGGAGAAAAGCATGAAAGAGCATAATTAATGAAGTGGCGTATTTTGTCATTAGAAACCAATAAGCTAACAGATAGTATGGATTTTTCTATGGAAAAGTCAATGCTTCACGCAAACCACATCATATGGTTGTAATTGTCTTGTCTCAATATGTATCTAGCTTTACTGGAAACAGCAAATAGCAAGTGGAAATCCAGTGCTGTTGAATGCCAGCTTTCCATCTAGAATTGCATTTATTTTTGCAGCAGGTATTGATCTTTGGAAGGGTAAATATGTCATGTGGATATTTCCAGTAACTTGGAGGAGACAGTAAGGTAGTCATACCATAAAGCAGAATTGATGTATTAGCTGTATGCTTTCTATTTCAGGCTTTATTATTACAGAAAATAAATTTGCCAGGCACTACTGACCTGGGATCGTCTCCTCACAAACTCTGCAGCTGTGAAGTAGTATTGAATCATTATTGATATGGAGCCAGTATTGCTAAAAACATTTCAAATTCAAAATTGCAGTTTTCTAAGGTACTAATGAATATTCAGTTGGCTGTACGTAAAACTACTTCTCTGTATAATCTAAAACTCAGACTGATTTCAAAGGTGCCGATCTAGAATAACGTGCAGAGGACACCACAGAACGTACCTGCGGTGAGACTGCCAGGGAGGGTGAGCGGGCGCTGGCTGTGAGCTGCCTGGGCCATCTGCTGGAGACAAGAATCATCGTCGGCATTTTGTGGCAAAAGGCAGCGAGTCTTGGGTGCCCTCAGCTAGTCTGTGTCGTCAGCGCACAGCAAATGTAGGCAAAGCTCTCTCCTCAGGCTCAGTGGGATCTGGTTCACTACAAGCCAGGCACCCGCTGAGAACTTGAGATATTCTATGAGGCAGTTGTCCCAGGCTCCATTTATAGATGTTGTGTTGGAGAGAAACTTAAGTTTTTAGGACAGGGCTGCTGGCCAAGTTGAGACCTGTGATTTAGTGCAGGGTGAGGAGCTGCACTCTGGACTGACAGTAGTTGTCCAATTCTCAGTCATGCAACTCCCCAACCTGTTCCTGTGTTCATATCGTGTCTAATGTTTAGCTCCTAGGAGCCCCTGTCACCTTGCCCTCCCCCAGAAAAATGATTTCTTATTTTTCTTAGGCACTAAGTGTTTCTGAATCTAGTTTTCAGGGATTTTCCCCACTTAATCTTTGAGACCAGTTCAGATGGGGACTTTTTACACATGTGTATTTTCATCCGGCATTTCACATGTATGCTGGTAACTGAACTAGGTAGGGACACGAATACAAATAGACCTGGTTTGCATCAGACTGAATTTCAGTACAAACGTGTAATGATTGGGCTTTTCAAGAAAACTGTGATTTAGAAGCTGGCAGGGCTTTTGATGTGACTCTTCAGGCAAAGTACCCTTCCCTGGAAGCCTTCAGAGTTTGCATTTCAGTTAAAAATGTCCCCAACCCAAAGCTTTTCTTTAACACAACCTTTGAATTAGTGTTTCTTTGCTAGAGAAATGAAAGTTAAAGGTAACGCTAAATATATTCTTCAAATATGGAATCAGTCATCTTCTAAAAATAAAAAGATACTTCATAGAAAATGTGCTTGATGTAATATATTGCATTTAATTTTGAAACATCAGTGGAATCTAAATGTCAGAACTGTACATCTTCTCTTACTCAAAAATAAATTGCAATAGGATACACTTTAAAATGGGTATTACTGAATTTGAAGGTGATCCCTCCCTTCTGGCCTCTCCCTTCTTAACTCATGCTGAAGTTTTAACTGAGAGCGCCATTTATATTGCATTCCTCTAGCATGCGGGTGCTCTCCAGGAGAGAGACTGCATCTTCCTTGGGATGCAACAGTGAGTTAGGTTTTATGGTCTCCTTGGTTAAAGCCCTGGTTAGAAATCTGAACAGTGTTGATACAGTTCCTGTTTCCTACTGCTTCAACTACCTAATTGCATTGCAGCTTGTCTAACTGTGTTGGGCCCTATACAAAGGGGGCTCTTACCCCACAGCAGTTAGTAACCCTACAGATCACAAACCATCATCGAGCCAACACTCCCTTCAGCGTTTTCAGCAGCAGTCCTGCTTGCACCCTTACCATGTTTTGGCTAATAAGAGATTTTCCCCCAGGACATGTGGTGATGACCTTTCACACCAGCATCCCTCTTATCTGCTTGGCCAGCACAGGAGTGGTGGAAAAGTCCCTGAGCTCGTCCCTGGGGCAGCTCCAGGCTGGCTGAGCAAGGTAGGGCAGTTACTACCCGGAGAAACCAGTGTCTACAGGTGAGACCCTCTGCAGCGTCCCAGTGTCCAGCCCATGACCACGCTTAGGAGACGGAGGGATACACAGAAGCGGCTCTTGATAATTCTAGCAACCAGTCGGCAAATTAAGGATTTGGCTCTTCTCTTTGTTTAGTCTTACGGATTTAAGTAGTTTTCTAACAAAATAACCACAGGTCTTGCAACTGAGTTCATCTAAGGGCTGCATATATTAAATTAATGGTCATTTACTCTTTTAGTATTTAAAAATTTCAGAACATAGGAGATACTGGTGAACTGATGCATATTTTCATTCCACAAAGTATTGTGAGCTGTAGTAATGACTTCTTTCTGATTTAAGGCCCCGTCCATTGTCAAAACAGATTTAAAAATTAAAAGCTATTTTTGAACATTCTTTCTGAATTATAAATAAAATATAGAATTATTAAAATGCTTAATATAGTCAATATGAATTATGTTTATACATATCTAATATTGGTAAGGATATGTTTTTAGACTTAATATACATTATTCATTAATTGTATTTACATATTAAAATATATTTAAATAATATACAAATACCATTCTATAAAATATTAAATTATTTTTAAGAACTGTTTAAAATGTACATGCATGAGAAAGTCACTGCACCTAGTACAAGATATGTGTGTAATACTAAAGGGAAGATAATTAGACACAGCATATGTCGACGATTCAGTTTCAGTCCACGAGAGAAATTATTTCTAAGTTAATAAAGTACTCAAAAACTTTCTTTCTAATAAAAGTCTTCAGAAAATTCAGAACACCAGGATTTTGAAGCATTTTTTATACATAATGCTTTTAGCCTGAATACAATCACTTGCTGCTTCGAATTTACCCTACTCTGTACTAGTAACTGAGGTGACAACCAGACAAACAAGTGCTTCAGCCTTCTCCTTTCCTGTGCTGTAAGAAAGGGCTGGGCAACTAGTTTAAGAAAACACACACAATTGATCATTTAGCTGTTAAAATTGCTTTTAGATTCCTTTTAATACCTCTAAGCTATACATTGTTTTACCTTTGCAGCTTTTCAAACTAAAAGATTCTAAGGCTATAAAAAATCTCTTAAGAATTGATCTTTTATCCCAGGTGTAATTTGGGACATGCTCGTTATTAACAACTTCGTAACGTAGGAATGCCTTGAAACATGGCCCAGAGCAAACTTTGTCATATGGATGCACATACGTGCAGAAGCATCTACTCATCACATCTTTTTGGGGCTAGAGAAACACCTTCCAGAATGACTCCTATTCCTCATTAAGAGATATGAGGTAGTGGGTTCTCTTCTGACTTACCTAGCCAAGCTCCTGGGTAGGACTTTTAAGTATCAAACACTTCATGCCTGTTGCTTGGCATGTAACAGAGAGCTGGGCACATAAACAGAAACAAGTGAGCAACTTGCATCACCGTTTTCCAACTTGTGAGAGCAGGCGAAAAGGGGTTAGCAAGCTCAAGTATAAATACAGGGAAGTGGTATAGTGTGAAAAGCATAAACTATGCTAAACAGTGTTACAAGTTCTCCATACTACCCACACCAGCGCTCACTACATCATCTTTAAGCTACAAGGACTGTTTGGCAATAGTGAGGTTCAGCTTTTCCCACTCTCCCTGGGTTCATATTAGCCAGCTTCTATGATTTTCATAATTCTCACAAAAGGTAGGTTTTGGGTTTTCTTAAGCCCCATGCAGTTATGAAAATTTTTTGCTGAAAACACTGAAACCCTTTTGCTTCTCAAATCATCACTTGGCACTCAAATCAAGGGTTCAAGTGACAATGAGCCATTTTCTCAAATCTTTAAAAGCCCCCCACAGCCCATTTGGAGGCATTAGGTAGTGTTAAACAAGGTCTCATAAATGGTGGGTGCGTGGGGGAGTCATTTCATGTTTATCCACAACGCAGCCATAATTCAGTTTACGATGCAGAACTTTGTTCAAGCACCTGTGCACTGACCTGAGCAGCACTGATGGGACTGACGGACTGGAGAGGAGAAGGGATGGAGGCCCTTCCTCCCCCCGCAGGTAGCAGGCTTAGGGTGCCTGGTGCAGCTTCATTGTGGGGATCCTGAACAGTGGCGCCTGGGGCAGGGCACTGACAAGCAACTGTGGTACTGCATTAGTAGCAAGAAGCAAGCTTCCTAGCATCTTGTATTTGAGCAGCACAATTTTCTTTTAGGGCAGCTGGTACACTTAAGCAATAACAGGCCAGCCGGCCAAGAGAAGCAAAGAGAGCAAGAAAATGTGGCCCAAGCCTTTACTTTCAGTGTTGCAAGGGCACAGGGTTGCTGAACTCTGGTTTCTGTTTTGAACAACTTCCTCAAAATGTGAGCTTTCAGAACTGGTGGGTTCAGCCCTAGAGCAGTGGCGGATGTAGGGCACGTGATGATTCAGCCTCGCTGGGTTTGTCTGAACAGCGCACGGAGAAGAACAAAACCTGTTGCTCTCAAACATGCCTTTACTGAGGTGCTGGTAAACTGCCCGGTAATTAATTGTAACGGGAATCCTCTGGCATCTCAAAGGCTTTGCTTTAAGTTCACATCACATTCATGGACAAGAATAATTACCTTTAAAATCATATTTGCACTTAAAAATGGGCTTTTGGTTATCTAAAATAAGACTTGTGGGCTGAGACAAACCAGTCGTTCTCAAAAAGAGCCACAAGTAATTCTACACGGGTTAACTGCAGCCAGCCAGCTGGCTGAGCTGTGCTAGTTATTAAGAATCAAAATGAGGACAAATTATGTAAGTATATCTTTCCCCAAAAAAGCCACGTCTTTTGGTTTTGGAGGGGGAAAAAGCAAATCTTCAGGGTTGGCTTCTTCGACTTTGCCACCAAGCTTTTGGTTTTGTGCTATGATATTTTAGGAACAGTTAACTCCTGCTTCTTACCAGCCCCATGGGCCTTTAGAGCTTCACGTAAACAGAAACACATCTGGGGAGGGGAGGGTATGCCGACACCTGCAGAAGACGGCACTCAGGCAGGCGAGCACTCCCAGGCTGAGTGCATAACCTATATCTGGCCCTTGGCACAGAGCTGCTGCGCTGGTGTCCCAGATGACCTGCTCAATTGCTATTTTTTCCTGGCAGGAATCTGATTACCAGCATCATGGCAGCCATGGTTTCCTCCCACAGAGGCCTGGTAGCTCATGTCACCCCATGCACTAGCAGAGGTTTCAGATGCTTAGCCCCCTTCTGGGTTTCTCCTTTCCAGTTTACCCATGTTATTCTCCAAAGAGAAAGAAGTCCCAGGTTTACAAGGGACCTCAGGAGCTTTGGTGGGAGCTGTGCAGGGTGGAGTGTCACCTTACCACTGCTCCCTGCTGCCCTGGAGCACCAGGCACCATGCTGGGAGAGCAGCATCCTTAGTACCCATCTGAGGTGATACAGAAAAAAAGGGGAGTGAAGAGTATGTGCTTGCTTTCCCGCTGCTTCTCCCATGAAGTGATGCAAGAGAGAAATGCACTTGTCACTCTCAGCCATCCCTGAGCAGGACCACACGCATGGCTCCATTTTGCAGACATACAGGACATGTTCCCTACCCACCGGAGAGGTGTTGCTGGACTGTGTATGCCAAGATCGACCATCTTCTCCCAGTCAGCACGAGGAAAGAGGCCAGTGTTGGAACTGCTAACATGACACAGCTGCAGACTGACAGGTCACCTTTTGGTACTTCGGATCTGTCACTCCCATGGCTGCTGGCTGCCAGAAACTCAAGGACCTCAGTCCAAGTGTCTCATTTAACAGTTCAAAATTAACAACTGCCACTGCATCCTACACTCATCACTAGCACTTCCACTGATGGTGTCACAAGACTCGAGTGTCTGCTTCCGTACCATCCAGCACCCTTCACCCTACAGGACTGCAGGGAAACTGCAAACTGCTCTGGAACTCCACTAACAGGGAGAAACACACTTGTGAACACCGAATTTCTCTGATTTAGGACCACACAGGAATAAAAAAAGATCTAACCCAGAGTGAAAAAAGGACTGTATCATGGCAACTTCATAATGATAAGATGCATTTGCGTTGCAGTCTTTTCTAGTACATCAGCTGCCTGAGATTGTTCTGTTTATTTTTCCCTAAGGAAGTTTAGGAACATTGCTGACAGGCCAACATAAATCTCTCCATATCATTATTAGATATTGCTGGGATATTTGCGTAACACTGACAGCCATAAATTACGCCAGAAGAAATAATAAAACAGTATTATTGATGTATCCAAGGATATGACCAAAATAAGGTTTGTAGGCAGACCTATGTTATTAGACCCACTAGTCTAGCTGGGAAAAAATCAATAAAATTTCATGTACATCAGTCCTTCTCCAGGTCCAAAATAGAAGCAGCGGCCTTGAAAAAATAAAAACCAATTGAGAACAACTGCTCTAAAATGTAATTAGATTAGATATATCAATAAGACCATCTGAAAGAAAAAAGATGGTATCTGTGATGCTGAATGATATTCTAAAGGGAAGTGGGCAGGCAGATAATTTATAGTTTGTGGAATAAGTAGGACAAGTCAGTGGAAGAAAAGGTTAAAAGATGTCACAGAATCTCTTTCACTGTGTTGATGACCTAAAGAAGTTAAAATGCAGAGATTCAGACTTTTCCACTTTTGTGCAAGGGTCATCTTTGCACTACCCTAACTGGGAAAAAATTATATTTACCATGTTGGCTGGGTACCAGGCCTTTGGGATAACGCCAATGCAAAGACATGAGAACATGAGACATGCTGAACATGAGCCCACAGTGTGTTCAGGTGGCCAAGAAGGCCAATGGCATCCTGGCTTGCATCAGAAATAGCGTGGCCAGCAGGGACAGGGAAGTGATCTTACCCCTGTACTCGGCACTGGTGAGGCCTAACCTCGATTCTTGTGTTCAGTTTTGGGCCCCTCCCTACAAAAAGGACATTGAATTACTTGAGCATGTCCAGAGAAGGGCAACGAAGCTGGTGAAGGGTCTGGAGCACATGTCGTACGAGGAATGGCTGAGGGAACCGGGGTTGTTTAGTCTGGAGGAGGCTGAGGGGAGACCTCATCGCCCTCTACAACTACCTGAAAGGAGGTTGCAGAGAGCTGGGGATGAGCCTCTTGAACCAAGTAATGAGCGATAAGACAAGAGGTAATGGCCTCAAGTTGTGCCAGAGAAGGTTTAGACTGGATATTAGGAAGCATTTCTTTACAGAATGGGTTGTTAGGCATTGGAATGGGCTGCCCAGGGAGGTGGTGGAGTCCCCATCCCTGGAGGTGTTTAAGAGTAGGGTCGACTTAGCGCTGAGGGATATGGTGTAGTTGGGAACTGTCAGTGTTAGGTTAATGGTTGGACTGGATGATCTTCAAGGTCTTTTCCAACCTAGACGATTCTGTGATTCTGTGACACCTTCTGAAAGAGCCTGGAGATAAGACTCCACAACCACAACTTCCACAACCAGAAATTTCTCTTGTGTCAAGGGATGGAAGCACTGTATGGACAGACCTGGCAGATCACACTTTTCCCAGCTTTTGAAAATAAAAACATTTTTCTGTGGTTTTATCAAGACAGTGGGTTTCTGGGGTTAACAGAAACAACATTGTATTTCTTCTTGCTGTCACAGACTTCATATCTCCTGCATTGTACTTTGAGCTTAAGACATTAGTGAATCCAGAAACCTCTGAACCTGTAAAGCTGTTCCAGAAGAAACCATGAAGGGTGATTTCTAATCAAAGGGTATCTCAGCCTGTACTCAGCTGAGAATGTCCTGAATTCTCTCTCCCCTCACAAAACACACATAATTCAATACAGCCTTCTGCTCCCAGACAGATCCCCTCTCACTTACTGTGGCATCTTACCTTCCTCTCCCTCACAGGTCAGCCCAGGTTTCCAAAAAGACTGGGAAAACATTTTGTCACCCTCAACTCAACTTCTGGACCTGCAATCAGGGCCATCTGCCTTCCTGCACTGCTGCCCGCTGAAGTGCCCGTGCAGCGGCACCTCCTGCAGCCCCTCACCTGGGGGAAGGAAGAGGGGTCCACCCCTTCCCCCAGGTCTGGGGCAGGGACCAAGTGCCATCGCTTCGGACCCCGCAGCCTGCACACAGCCTCCCTGCCAGGCCCAGGGGAAGCAGAGCGCACGAACCACATCTGCTGGCACAATTCCTCTGCTCCTCAGGGAAATCTGCATCGAGTGCTAAAATAACCACAGCAACCAGATTCATAGGGATGCAGTCTCCAGAGACCCCAAATAGGCCAGTAGCTTGTCAGGGGAAACACCAGCACCCGGAAACACTGCGAAGACAGAGAGAGAGAAGTACCAGTCTCGAGAGAGTACAGGATACAAAAAACAGGACAGAAAAATAATTCAGAATAACTGCATAAATCAAGGTCATGTGCTGTCACTTCTGCACCAAATACCATGTATGTATTGCTCTCTCATGTGCTGCTCCTCTTACAGTCACACCGGGTCCCAGTTAGCAATGAACAGAGATTGCTTTATCTCAATTATTTTCATTTCAGCTTTCAACTGCATAATCACATTCACATTTTCCTTACATGTTTTCTTAGTTTTGTTTGTGTGGGTGAATTTTAGTATTTTTGTAACAACTGGTTATAGTTTAGCAATTTGTGTAGCATCTGTGTCATATTTATGTTATAATTTAGTAGCTGTTACAACAACTGAAATTATTTTTTCTTTTTTTTTTTTAAAGAGACCTTCCTGAAACAGCAGCTGATGGTGCTCCTTTAACTGAAGAATTCTCAGGGCAAAATGCAGCTCAAGTGATACAGGCACACATCTGGATGATTTATTTAAACCTGAATAACACAATCCTCCCTTTAAGGACTAGAAAAGCAAATAACCACTTGTTTATGCTCTGTGTGCAAACTCACCTTTATACATTACTAAACTTGAGTAGGATTGATGAAATGCAAGAATCAGATGCAGGCAAGAAGAATCAACATGGATAAATAAAAGATGTATGAATATATCTACTAAAGAAGTCCTAAAACAACCAGTTCTCATGACCCTAAACTCCAGATGGTTTCCACAGGGTCTGGGAGAGGTCTGAAAGCTGTAAGTGGGTATATGGACAACTGACTGAAGAGGAACACATGGTGGTGCTGATGTTGCAAAGCAACCCTGATTCTTTAACATGAAAAAGGCACAGAGGAAAAGTGTGGTCTTCTTGGGAATACTAATCCTCAGAGAAGAAGAAAAAGGACAACTTCTTCCCATATCAAGGGAAGAATCCACTAGGGACAACTTTAATAATATAGATGGGAACTTAAAAGTAAACTAGAGGAAAAGCACAAAAGCACAGCCTTCTACAAACATAAACGAGAGAGTGACAGCAGAGCAACAACCTGCCAGTTGAAGTCCTGCAACAGTGGGAGGGTCTGAACCATGCTGTACATGACATTTGAGCTGGAATTTTGTTTCCATGATGAAATTCATGCTAACTGTTCTAACAAGAAGTCACTTAAAATATCAGGAACTTAGACATACTCTGGAATTCCCAAGGGTTCTTACTCCACCCCATAAAATGGAAACAATGGAAATCCAGATATTCCCCCAAGATGCAGGCATCAGAACCAGAAACTCCTTCCAGTTTTGGAGAAGGTTTTTGGAGAAAGTATAATTATGTTACTGACCCACCTCTCATCAGTCCCCTTTCACTGCTGTGCTTGCCTGTAACGTCCAGAAATATATTCTTCTTCAGGGGCAAATAAAAAACCAGAAATCACCAGCTCAGTAAAATAATATTAAACAGATCTGATAAAGCACTGTGGAAAAAAAAAAAACAGTATTGAAAAAAAAATGCAGAGGTGTCTACAGCATTTGGTTAGTGCAGGGCATGTGCCTTTGACACAG
This sequence comes from Strix uralensis, assembly GCF_047716275.1. Classification (NCBI taxonomy): domain Eukaryota; kingdom Metazoa; phylum Chordata; class Aves; order Strigiformes; family Strigidae; genus Strix; species Strix uralensis. Next base: position 38,867,386 of record NC_133972.1, on the reverse strand, counting down.
GAATATCAAATAAAACAAACATACAATTTAAAAGAAGACCTGTCTTAGCATCTTCTGCAGTTAAGGATTTACCCAGTATTTGGAGTAAACCCTGTACTTTTGAGGGATCTTCTGCTTTGTTCTGTCAGTCCTGTGACTTTCCTGTCCTTTGGCTCAGAGAGGGAGATGACACTCAAGGCAGACATCAAGATACCCGGTAATACTGCATGAATTCAGTTAGCAGAGACTTATGGGGATTAAGTGGTGGAGTCTCAGCCCCAACACAGATACAGCAATGAGAAGCAGATGAAAGAGACCTGAAGTCCACTCCTGCTGGTCATCTCAGAGAAAATCTTCTTAGCACCAATTGCCAGAATTGAGACTGAAAGCAAACACTGGCCTACTGCTGACAAGGGGAGGACCATAAAGTCCACCTGACTCTTGCTGGCTTGCTGTTATTGTAATATCACTTATAAGTGCTGACTGCACTCATAACATCTATTATCACTCATGCCAGCAATCCCACTGAACGGCTGCAAAGAAGCACGGCAGTGCACTCACAGGTGGTCTGTGCTCCAGATCTGTCTGTTCCTAATACGACTGATTGTTTGCTCTACCTAAATTACATGAAGAAATATTTCCTGGGGAAAAGCAGCCTTCAAGAGCACATTGAGTACCTCGTATTCATTTAAGGCTGGATCCTTTAAAAGATAGGTTCATATTTAAAATGGCTTGCTACTGCTGAAGCAGCCTTGTTTTCCAGCAGCATCCCAGTTACTGCTTTGTCAGCTGCTGTGTCTCTCTCAGCAGCATGAACAAGGCAAGCAGCAGCAAGTATACTGTGAGCTGCCATGACTTGGGCTGCTCTAGGGAAACGGTGCCATCAAGTTTCAATACACTTCTAGAAGAAAAGGCACTCTTGTAGCGACAGGCTGGCAGCCTCCAGAGCTGACATCTCACTCATACACAGAAGGTGAAAATAAAACACAAGATGGTGTCAAAAACACTTTCCAGCTCATAGTGGGAAGTAAACTAATTATTTTTAACTTGAAAATCCACCATCATTTAAAATTCTCTGCAGAATTAAGTTTAGATTTACCTTTACATTTGCTTGGAATTCAGTGTGCTTTCTGTAAAGCACAGTTACCGCAAATTTTCTCTCATTTTGAGATTCTTCACTCATTCATTTTCTTAAAAGAAAGAAAATAGAACAGCATAAAACCTGCTGTGTCCTTCCTTCATCCCTTACTGTTTGCTTCTCTCACTCTCTTGCACAAGGGTTCTTGACCCATGTGAAAGTACATAATTAAATGGAAACTGTATTAGCACACTGGCAGAACACTCTTCTTGACTGTGTAAACTGTATAGAAACAAGCAACTGCATAGAAAAAATGAACAAACCAAAGTTAATACTTCGTCGATTCATATCAAACCATTTTTGACTGATGGCTGTCTTGACCAGGACCAACTAGAAACATCAAAAAACACAGCTTCGAAAGGGCGAACCCTCAACTGGGAATCCAGGCTGGCAAGACAGACAACAGAAAGAGGCAAGTCTTGGGACTCCAAATAGAAATTTAGTGAAAGATAAGTCATGTCCTATCACCTTTATCTGTCTTTTAGAGAAACTGTACCAAGCAAATTCAATTGACAGAAAATTCCTGTGTGCTTAAGGGATTAATTACTTATTGGACATATTGGTATCTGACTGTCAGCTTGTGTAACGTCCCTAATGCAGATGTTTGGGCACTGACAGCAGAAAGCACTGACAGTAGACTCTATGAGCAGCTAACCTGTAGGATAAAATATGAAACTCAGTTTAAATGTGTAAGCCTATATATTGCTTAGCTTGCATAAAGTCAGAAATGCACTCCACACTAAGACAAACAGGGTGATTTTCACAGTGATGTGTCTGCTCCTGTACTGGACCTGAACATATACCTCAAGAGCAAAGCAGTAAATTCAGAATAAGCACGAGACGTTAGGGTTTTGCTGTCAAACTAACTCTGGATACCACCTGACATTCCAAGTAACAAACAAGGTTTGTTTCTTCTATTTTATAGTTACTAGTTATCTGTTCCACTGTTAGTGTTATTTGCTTGCAAGAAGACTACTGGAGAATAAAGAGCTGTGCTCATTGATGCACATACTCCTGAGCACTCTTGCTGCTTTACATTTTTATACGAAGGCCTGATACTCTTTCAGTGCTTTCAAGAGAAAAGACCAAATGATGAAACTGCTTCCCATCTTGTCCCCAGCTTGCGCACAGATGATGATGGTGATGCAGCAGAACTGGCTGGCAGCAGCAGGTTGTTTTCCTAACTACAGGAGAGAGACATAGCTTTTACTATATGCTCCTCATGCATGCTCAAAAGTACTGCTTTCACATTACTAGCAGCTCATGGCTGTAGGTCTTCTCTTTGCAAGAAAAGAAGCTAGGCTGTTCTAATAATGAGATATTTTAAAGAAAGATGAATTACTAGAGGCACATAGCATTATTACTGCACCAACTGCTTCAAAATGTATGTCAGGTGTCTAAATTAGTTCCAACACTGGTTTAAGATTTAATATTAGGAAAGAAATTGGGTTCTTTAAATTTACCTTCTGAATTTTGAGCCATTTACTGCTCATGTTTTCAAGGCTTTGCTCACAACTAAGCTGTCCATTTCTGAAAGACTCTCACATCATCACAGGGCCACAGCAGCTAACTTTACTACAGATAAGCCATGGTGATGGAGCAGAGTAAGCGTACTGACTGTGCATTACAGAAACCACAGAAAGAAACAACAGATACACCAAAATTTGGCATTCTATCTTTCTCTTCTTCCTGTGAATTTCTTTCACCTGGGGGTTTGCTGGTTTGGACCAAATGTCTCCATTCTTTCACAGGTGATCTATCCCACTTTAGCAGGAAGTCAAAGGAAAACACCAGCTCATGATGTCGTAGGGAAAAAGGACTGCTCTGGCTCCTGAACTAGTGATGTAGGAATGACAATGGAACTGTGTTCAACCTAGATAAAAGGCGGCTAGGGGCAGATCTGACTGCAGTCTTCTGCTCTCTAAAAGGAGTTAAGAGTGGAGACAGAGACAAACTCTTCTCAGAGGGACACATCAAAAGAACAAGGCAATGGCCACAAGTTGCAACAAGGTTAATTCTGATAACAAAAAGTTTTCACAGTGAGAGTACTCAAGCACTGGAACAAGTTGCCTGACAAGTTGTGGCCCGCCATCCTCAGATATGTTCAAAACTTGACTGAAAGTCTCCCTCAGCAAACTGCTTTGGCTCAGGAGTTAGCCCTAATTTGAGCAGAAGGTTGGATCAGATGACCTCCTGGGGTCCCTTCTGACCTGTGTTCTCCAAGGTTCTGTGACAGGCACAACACAGTTTGTCACACAGCTCACATACACAGTGACACAGTCAACAGACAAACCTGGTGACGAGCACTTAGCTAAGCCGCTTACTTCAGAACCCTGGTGCTTGAACTTCCTTTGTGATGCCCAGCTTTTCTCCCCACCCTTCTGCTCCCACAATACAGGGTCTTGCTCAGATCATCCTCTACTGTTCTTCTATGTACTTGTAAACACTTTGGATTTCTGCTTCTTAACATATGATGCCTGATTATGTCAGGATTTCTTGGAACTCTCCCAGAGAATCACCTGGTAGGGTGTGTTCAGCGGATGGTATCCATTTTCCCTTCAAACCAAAACCAAGTGCTGATGGCTTCCACCTGAACTTGATAAGGAGGAAATCTTTGGGATGCAATGCTAATGAGAACCTGTAGCAGACATAAAACCAATAAAAACTGCAGTTAATCTGAAACTATCTACTCTCCCACTGCTTACACCCCACTGTTAGTCCACAGGCGCTAACATGTTCTGTTAATCACTGAGTTATTGTCTTAACTTATATTTACTGTTGAAGTTTTCTGGGTTTATTCAGACCTGAAGAACAGATGTGACAATGGATCAGGAGTGCCAGCACACTCCACTGATACAATTCTCATGAGAACAGTGTATGATAAACACTGTCTCTGAGAGGCTACCTTCCAAGCAGTTACCCACCTCTCCACACAGACAGACAAATGACTTACACTTAACAGCACAATTAAGTTTGGATTTGGCTGCAGAAAGCATGAGACCACTTTGTTGCCAGCATCCAGAATTCTGCCGTTTTCTCTTCCAGACTTAACTAAACCCAGCCCAATTCCAGGACATCCTCAAATCCTGGTCTTTAACAGAAGGATTGGGCTTTGTGTCAAGCCTTTCATGTGCTACTATTCAAAATATCATTATACGGCTATTTTCAGCCTCCAGGTGTTTCTTAATACATTAGATACAACAAACTTTCCTTATCCTAATCTCTGTGAGCTTAATTCAAATGGATTTTAAATGTGCCAAAAGGCAATTCTTACAACTAAGATGATAAGATCTTCAGAAAATCCCAAGAACTAGCTTCTGAACCTACAGAATGAGTATTTGCCTCTTTTACTATTCTTATAAGGCTGACCTCTGAAATACACTTCCCCTTTAAAGTCAGTGTCCTAGCGCTATTTTTATTCTTTGCTGATTTTTTTTCCCCCTCACCTGTCTATAAATATTAGAGGGGCAAATTTCACCAAGTCTATCTTTTGTCTGGCAAGCGCTATTCATGGGACAATTCAAAAGACACAGGCATAAACTGAATTAACAAGCAGACATGCTATTGTTACACTCCAATGTTATTTTCACCCACTGCGTGGTAGATCCGGTAGGAATTATAAAGAACAGCTTAAAAAGCGAGGCTGGACATCCAGCCACTCCATTCAGAACAATGGCTTCACGTTTGCCTGTAGCTGCTTTTGCTTGGAAAGAGCTTCTCTTCTAGGCAGTTTTCTAACAGCGATTTAACTTTCCAGGCTTAATCCAAGAACTTTATGCCATTTTGATTTTGGTCAGAAAGTTTCTCAAATAATACATTCAGCATCTGTCTTTCCAAGAGCAAAGATGAAGGAACCGTTATTTTATCAGTCATCATGCGTAACCACTTGTTAGATTTATTAAACTGAATATTTGCTATCTCTTTGTGCTTTTGGAGGAGCTAATTTCTGACCTAGTTGTTGGTTGCTCTAGCCACTGTACTTAAATGGCCTATATTCCTGTCCTAATTTTCCTTTCTCAATCTACAGTGCTCCACTTCGCTAAAAAATAAATTAAAAAAAAGCCAGTTTTGTCCATTTCTTTCTCCCCCGCAGAGAAGAACCTCTGATCCAAACAACACAGGCAAGTTTATTCTGTACACCAGAATCATCTCTCCCTTGTGTCGGGCTCGTAATGATCATCAACATGAAACACCACCACAACACCTTGTGTGTCTACCCATAAGCCAGCAAAGAGCCATGCAACAGCTACGCCTACCCCTGCTATTCATCACTGCCTGGTGCCAGAAAGGGCTTCTTTAAGGTTGGGAATGGCATGAGCACAACAGCACTGCTGGGGACCTGCTTTTGTTCCAGGAAGTGGAGAGAAATTTGGATCTGCATGCAAACACTGTGGCACAGCCAATTCATTACTAAATGAGTAAGTAAATAACTGGGGTATGACCATAGGACATTTGCACTGAATTTAGCTCTTTAAAAAATCTCCATTGTTATTGCAGATAACATTTTAAGTCTATGATTTATCGACTCCATATAGTCTACCAGTTGCGTTACTGATAACAAAAGTGAATAATTGACATGACTGAATAATTGAGACAGTTCAGGTGACCAAGATGACTCAGGTTTCCCTTTTCAGTGACACAAGAAATGGCTGGACACTGGAACCTCTATTTTCCATGGGGAGACACAGTTGATCATAAACAGCATTCTACTTCACAGACTTTGTTGACCATAACACAGATCCCACAGCCATTGTCAAAGTTCAGACACACTTAACGGTCCAAGCACAGAAACATGCTTTAATGGTCAACTCCCAAGGTAGGGTAAGCCCTTTATTTACTCCAAATTAAGCCAGCTGAAATCCTGTCCCTTTGTGCATATTCACTATGCACCTCAATGCTAACATTTTAAAAATGTCAACTGTATACAATAAATACTTTGACAACAATTTAGACAGACAGTAGATGCTTGGCTTGTTTTCTAGGGCTTATGCAGCAAGCTTTAAAAACAATCCTATGGGACCTTTTGCACATATAAAAGGAAAACGGGAAATTCCCTAGACGCTGAATCATCACAGTGACAAGTTTGAAATGACTGATTTTAACACTATCATTTGTAGTTTTCCTATAGTGCCTTAGAGGAAGCAAAAAGACTGATGCTAGACTTTGAAAGAACAACAAACCAGACAGAAATACCAAGACAAACGCAGCCACAGAAGAAAGTTGTGCAAGGTGCATTCCAAGTTAAGTTTAAAATCCTAGTGGAATTAGCAATGCTTTTAACACAGCTGATTGTCTTGCAATGAGGTTCATACAGTTTAGACTCATTATTTTTCCTACTATCACAAGTATTTTACTTATACATTTAAGAACAGTAAGTCAAATTAAAGTCTACTTTAATAATTACAAAGTACAGAGATTGCAAGTGGCATTCCTACTCTTGGAAATACCTGGCTTTTTTTTAACCCTATTCTTCCCCTCCCCAATTTGATGTGCATGAGAGACTTTAGACAAATAAGGGAAGAAAAATGACTTTACAAGACAAAGAGTTGAAATGAACTACTCAAAGTGCTGGCAACAGCTCATTGTAAACCTGGGAAAAATAAAGTGATAAAAATCAATTTCTGCAAACAATGTTTCACTTACAATGTTTTAGACACTCTATAATAGCAGAAAGAAAAAAGGTCACAGTGTCTTAATTTTAATACAATAGTATACACTTCAAGAGAACTTTGTACATACTTGTGCCTTCACATTTCAAATTTGTGCTGCAGAAGTGACAAAGACCTTTAGAATTCAGGCACATAATAAATAAACCAGGAACAACAACGTGGAATCTTAGCCTACAGAAATAGAAGAGATTTGTTTACAAGCTGAGTTTGCATTCAGAGTGTTTCAGCAGAACACCCCATGCAGGAAACCTCCTGAAAACGACCCAGGTGATGTAAGCTTTACAGGGAAATGAAGACTAAACTACCCAAACGGCTCCATTTGAAGCTCTTCTGACTAGTAAGAAGCAGCCTGGTAACTCTGAGTTTTCACTCCCCCCTCCCCTTGCAGGAGGAGCATTTCCTCGCATACTTTTGTACCATCTGTAAGTGCAGGTCAGCAGCATTACAAGTGCCCAGTGTACTCTCCCCCCACTGCAGTTTCCCATGAAAGAATGACTAACTCATGCTGTTCATAGCTCCTCCTGTTGCCAGCAATGCCATTGAAAGGCACCAAAGAAGGGCAGGAGAACAATGACTGTGCAAGGAAGCGGAGAATAAGCATCAGAAAAAAGTGAGGGAAGAAAAGGAAAAGGCGTATTCTGCTCTTAGTTATGTCTGGCAGCTCTGGATTCATGTAACAGATGGGAGTGCAGAATTTGTCCCCTACAGAGACAAAGGGTGCGGAGACAAATACTTAGGATTCTCACTTGGACCAGCTATTTAAATAGCCTTAAAAAAAATTTAAAAATCAGATAAACACTATCTATGCTTTCCCTACAGAGAAGGAAAGATTTCCCTCCAACTGCAAGAGAGCCTTTTTATAACTAACCATTTGTAATTATCCATTTAAAAGAATTAAGCCAATTTGCTTCTACCCAGAATACAAGCTAAGTTCTGCAGCCTGATGTGGAATAGGAGCACAGATGTACTCCTGACCACTACCAGAAATTACAGCAGTCAGCACAGCCGAATGCTGTAACAGCAGAAGTATTATTCTAAATCCAAACCATATTATTCCAAGTTTGTACTAGTAACTTGTGAACAGAACCGAAGGCAGGGGGATGAGATAGACCCCAGCTACATTCAGTTGTCATGGCTCTATTTACTTAATTAGAACCTGTGATTATTTATACAAGCTGAACTGTGCCCCAGAGTTTATAGGCAGAGGTGGGTACAAACCCAGTTGCATTAGACATGGTTAGATGCCTACCCGAACCCGAGGAAGTAAACCTGTAATAGGTACTTCCCACCCACAAAGGGCTGTAGGAGCTGGGTCCCATAATAATAAACACCATCATTAATTAAGAAAGTGGAGGTACACCTTTTAATAATTAATAGTGAAAGAGATCTTCTAAGACAAAGGGCAGTGGATGAGAATATTGAATAATTCAGCACTATAACCAAAGGAACAATGGCACAGTAACTTTAGATGTGAGCATTTGCAACAAAATCCAACAAAAACATTTGATATGCTGATGGCTTCTTGTGTTCAGGAAAGGGCATACATTCAAGATACTCCTTCCCATCGAGTGGGCATCAAACAATTTCTGAAACTAGTCTTCACAACAAAATTAAAAGCAGCTGGTAAAATTGCATTGCAGCAAGTGACTCTATACTGGGCTTCGGCCCTGACAGCGCCCAGAAGATCAGAAGCGTGGCCCAGTAAAGGTAAATCTCCAGTCAGTAAATCTGCATTTCCAATAGGCCAAATTAGCCACAACATCAAGTCAGTTTAATTAGCAAGGGGAAAAAAACCACAACAGATTTTTCACTCATCCTGTCACTTCACAAAGCTCCAGCAGCACGGATAGTCTGTGTCTGTCAAATTTAGAGACAAACAGAAAGCTTCAGCAGCTGTTGAGCATTCAGATTTAATTTGTGGTCACAAGTATTGGAGAATTTTAATTTGTTGCCTGGCTAGCAGCTGAGAGGTAGGTATACATCAGTGAAAAAGCAACAAGTCTTTGTTATTGCATGAGAAAAAATGTGTATTATATTTAATTGCAGAAGGCTGGCAAAATATCAAAGAGCATGGAAAAAAAGATCTGAGTGACAGACCAGGAAAGACAAAGCCTGCTGCTGTTCAGCCTCTTTCTGTCTCACTGCTGGCAAGGATTATTAGCCTGCTTCAGCTTCCCTTAGCAGATGGAGGCCAGCCAAATTACATAAAACAAAATGCTTTTGGAATTTCCTTCTTAAATTGTTTTGATGACAAGTTCCTATTAAGAATTGTTGTGAATTCATCAGAAAGTAGATGCAGCTTCCTCTGCTTACTAGGAACTGACCATCACTTCTTCTCTGGCACCAAACCCTGATTAAGTAGAATTACCACACTACATACCCTCACAGACATCCCAAGGGGGGAACGTTTGTCTCTTTGTGAAGCCCAGCAAAATGAAAGTATCCTGGACACTAATCCTGCAACACATGTACACACTGAAGGTATTGAAGGCAGGTATTTGATTTGCTGTATTGACTATAAAACATCACACAGCAGAGTCCAGCCCATGGCAACTGGGGACAGGATTTTGGAAGGTACCAGTGAACTGGGACACCATTCAAGCCAATTAAAAACAGTAACAAAAACTTGGTACTGACTAGTAGGAAGTTGTCAATAGGTATGGAGGATTTTGACTACCTGTGAGTAAAAATATTTAACCCTCAAACTAAGGAAGTGTACGGATGTGGAAAGGTAACAAGAAGCACGGTGGAAACGTGACTGTTAATAAAAACTTCTAAAAAATTTGGGAAGAGGAACAAATATGTAGATGAGCAGCTGGTGAAACAGTAGTCCAAATACTTTACTGCCCTGGAGGAGTAAATCCCTGGATGTTCCCTTTCGATTACCCGGGGTCATCGATTACACATCTGTACCATCATGGAAGCGGCAAGGAGGAACCTCTCATTCCCTAAACAACAAAATGGCCGAGGAGATGCCAAACCGCCACCGAGCCCCCTCAGGTAAGGCCCCAGCGCGTTTCCCTCTCCCCAGCTCGTCCCGCCGGCGGGACACACAGCCAGCGGCCAGCCCCCTCCAGCAGCGGGGCAGGAGGCGTTGCTAGGGCTGGGGACCGGAGCCCCGAGGCCTGGCAGCTCCCAGCGTTCCATCCCGGGGTCGCCGAGGCCCCAGCGGCCTTCGTAACAATAGCGGGAGAGAAAGCGGCGGGGTCGGCACCGCCCCCGGCCACAACCGGGGCGGGGCGGGGCCGGGCCCTGGGTGCCCGCAGATAACGGGGGCCGGGGCCGACGGGCCGAACCGCCGCGCGCGCGCCCTTCCTCCGTCCCAGCCCCCTCCGCGCTTGCTCATTTGCATATCGTTACCTTTGCGCCCGGCAGCGGCCAATCAGCGGGCGCGGCGGCGCGCGCCGCTCACCTGCTGCGGCTGCGGCCGCGCCCGCCTGCTGGCGGGGGGCGGGGTGGGGCGGCCCCCAGCTGCTCGGTTCCCCGGCGGCGGCGGCGGCGCGATGGTGTGCGGGGGCTTCGCCTGCTCCAAGAACTGCCTCTGCGCCCTCAACCTGCTCTACACGGTGTGTGGCCGCCGCGCTGGGGCGAGGCGGGGGGGCGGGAGGGACGCGGTTGGCCTCGGCGGGGTCTCCCTCGTCGTGCGGGTGTCGCCGCCGGGTGGGTGGGGAGGGGAGGCGGCAGGGCTCGTTCCGGCCTGAGGCGGCCTCCGCCCGGCGGGCTGGCGCTGAGGGGCCGGGGGCGCTCCCAGCCGGGGCCGCCGCTCAGTCGCGGCCTCTGGCTGGGTGGGGAGGGTGGCACCGGTCCGGCCGGGCTTTGTCACCGCAGGGACGTGGCGACTCCTGGGGATCAAAATCCAGGGTGGGCCGGGAGCGGGTGGCAGGGCGAGCGCTGCCTGCCCGCGTTGGGGGTGTCACATCTCCCCCCGCCGGGCCGGGCCGAGCTGGTCTGAGTAGGGGGTGGCCCCGTGGCGAGGGGAGGCCCGGCCCGGCGGTGCCTTTTTTCCCCTGTCTGGAAAGGTCGCTGCGCCAACCCAGGCGTGAACGAGGAAGGGTCTATTTTGTTAACAAGTGCAGTTCGGTGAGTGGCAAGTGTCATGGAGGTGGTGTCTTGGGTCCTACGAGACCCGTACAGGCAAAGCACCTTGGAGAGGGAGGGGAGTGTGCTGGAGAGGCCCCCAGCTGCCGAGTAAGTCAGACTACTTCGGGGTGGTAAGGAGCATGTGTGAGGGGGGGAAAAAAAAAGCCATGTGCTCAACTGAAATAACTGATTTGCTGCCCCAGGCAGGTGCCTGCGTTTGTTTGGGCAAGTTGGAGGATGTGTTTTCAACAGAGAAGAATAAAATCTCCAGTTTTGGTATAGCTGTGGTTTTTTCTTCTCGTTACTTTAAAATGACACGGAAATAGCAAGAAATGGGACTACGTGTAATGGCTTCCTCTTACAGCCCTTCTGGAGAGGTAGTATGTCCTCTAATGTTTCACGTTAACAGCCGTGCTTGGGGATGACTTTCGGCACACTGAAATTGGGGTCAGCTGGTGCTTGCGGGCAGTTCTATCAGTGCTTTTCTGAAAGCACTGCCTGACCTCGACGAAAGGCAAGACAGGAAAACAAACAGGTCTAATGTTGTTCATCAGAACAAACAGTTCACATAGCTGGCGGTTACTGGACCTGATGGTAATCACCAGGATGGAGCATGGATGGATGTAGAAGTGCCTGTGCTGAAGTCAGAGTTGTTTCTTATTATATTCTTTCGATGTATGAGGTGATCCTTGTTCTGTCAGAAAAGAGCGGAACAAAAACCTTAATATAGGCGAGGCAGTGCTACTGCACATGCTTCCTTGGAGGAGCTTGCAGAGTGGGGTATGTCCCTGAAAAAGTGTCTGCAGCATTAGGGAGCCCAGCCTACCCTCTATGAAGGTCACCCGGCATCCCTGTGATGCTACAGGTTGCCCATGCTACCCCTAGCCAGAGTAGAGAGGAGTAGGGAGGCATTGCCTTGTTTGGCATCTGTAGTTGGAGGTAAATTTAGTGTATGTAGACTGTCATGATGAAGGTGAGTTAAAATCATAAAATAGCCCAGGTTGGAAGGGACCTCAAAAGATCATCTTGGCCAACTTTTCGTTGGATTGCCCCGTTCCAATGGATGGGTTATAGGTGAATTGTCACATACTGATTTCTCTTTTCAGTAAACCAAAGGTTAATGCAAGACTTCTTTTTGCTGCTGTTGTTGTTACTATTTCTTGAGTGACAGAAGTGTGAGAGAAGTCTGGATCTTTCTGACATGATACCTGCACAAATCTCATTTTGATATCCTGTGGACAGCAGGTGTTTTTTTCTGAAGACAACACTTATTCCTACAGCCATATATTAACTAGGTGTAAGGGGTCTGGTAGGTCTTTTGCACATCTTTGGCTTCAGCAAGGGTGGGTTGATCTTTAGGACCTCTGTAGTTCTGTTTGTGATACCTGTAAAATGCACCTGTGACCTTAATCTTGCTCTGATGCCTCCTTGAGTAGAATTTACTTTGTGGGTGTCACTTGGTATTCTTTCATCTGACCTGTGCAGAACATATGTTTTTGCTGAAGGAAGGAAGGAAGGCTTCTTTGAATTATAGTAGCTAGAATATCTGATTATTATTACTTCTGTTGCTTGTTAATTATAGGCAAGATACAAGACTAATGCTTTTAAATTCTGAGTTATTCTGAGAAATAACATTTAAGGTGTTTAGTTGGCCTGGTAGAGTTGATCTAGCAAAATGTGTGCGCTTGTCTGTTTCTTCGTTAGACAAAAACCTGGCAATACAAGTCTTGGATTGCAACAGCACAGTGAATGATGGGCTTATTTTTTCCTGAATGGAAAAAAGTACCAAAGACAACCAGAGCAAGAACTTCATCGTCATCTTTTAAAATGATGTTAATTCACAGTGATAATTGGTGGGAAGGGAGTAGTGGGGGTTAGAAGGGATATAAGGTCAAATGGGTAACACTTCTTGAATGTTTTTCTAGCAAGCATTGATGTGTCTGTATCACATGCTTGGAATGAATTAGCTCTCAGAACTGTATGGTGGGGGTTACAGTTTATATTCTGCTTTTCTCAAAACGGTCCTAGGATAGGATATTGGAGCTTGATTTTTTTGTGGGTTCTTTTTTGAATGCTGTCTTGTTTTACTTTTTATGATAGTACACCAAGAAAAATATATGTCCTGGCAGTAATAAATCAGTTACTGGCTTAAGGCGATAAACCAGAAACTCACTATCCTAATTGCTCGCTTAATATTGTTTTCAGATGGTACTTTGCTGATGACTTTTGGTTGTTTTCTGGACTAAGTTAATGTCTTTAGGCCCTGATTCTATTTTTAAATTTATTTTATATGCGTAAGTCTAGCATCTATGCTGAGTCTTGCTGACTTCAGTATGGTTCCTTGTAATTGAGACTACTTGTTGACTCTGTGTATGTAATGACGTGTATTGCTGGAATGACGTGTCTTACATGGAAGAACTGTCTGCATACAAGGACCTTTAAAATACTGGTTTTGAGTATCTGACCAATTTTAGGTTTTTTTATTCAATCATACTAATATTTCCCATCAAATGGCAAACCCATACAAACTATTTAAAATGCCTTTCCACAGATTTCATCCGAATTCAAGGATGTGTACATAACTCAAGGCTTCTAATCTTCCGGGTATGAGAACCCAAGATGCTGGCTCCACCAATAATTGCTTGCTTTAACCAGACAAGGATTTCCTTAGGTAGACAGTGTTCCTTCCAAGGAAGTCTTGAGTAATTGTGTTGAAGCGTGAACAGTTGATACTTTATTTAAAATCAGATTCTCATAAAAAATAAAGGAAGTTCCTAGGCCCTAGCTAGTGATGAAAGATTGAAGTGGTAGCTGAGCCACAAGATTAAACATTTTAAAAAAAAAAAAAATACTGACAGTTAATTTGGATGGTGTGCTGTTTTTGTCACCCAAGCAGCTACTTAATTATTGCTGCAGCAGCAAACATGAACTGTTTGTTGTCAGTATGTAAACATCTTGCCTTTGTTTTGATAAGCAGGCTTTGAGTTCTTCTTACACCTAGAGTGGCCATTTGATTTAAAGTAAAACATACGGTACTTTTACCATTAAAAATGTGTATTTTTTAGTAGCACAGAGTTCATGCCACAAAAGCATCCATGTTTCCTCTTAATACTAGAAAGTACATTTGTCAAAATCATTTACTTTTTATAATACTTTGCTCTCTGAACTTGTTTTCTAGACTGTCCTGGTTTTTGCATAACTTTCCAAAGCATTGTATTTGAAAGAGGGGTTTTTTTTCTATTGCTGCCTTTTGTTCTCTGAGTGCAGTATTTATTGAAAGTGTAATTAGTGCATTTCTGCCTTCTTTATCAAAATTGCTTTTCCTGTATTATTGAAGTATACAAAGATGAGTACACAAATTTTCAGATTTGGACAGCATGTGTTTGGCATGATAGATTTTTTTTTTTAATAGCACTTGTCTTTGTTGCAGCATTCCTGATGCAGAGGAGTGAGCATGTTCCATCTTCTGTGCAGATCTGCTAACTCCATCTCCCTTCTCTCTGCATAGGGGAAATCTAGTGTTTGAGGCAGGGTGAATATCTGGATTTTCCTAGGGAAAAGGAATGTGACTTTGTTTTCTGATAATTCCTGACCATTGTAGTGGCTACATAGATCCAGGTACTAGCAGACAGGAATTAGAGAAACACAATTCTTACCTCATGTGCCAGTTTCTGTCACAGTGGTAAATGAACCTGTGATCTCTGACTACAATTCCGTTTTGGTTTGTATAAGCTTGTTTTCAGCTGTAAGAAGCAACCAGTAAATAGCCTGCTATTTGCTGTGTCTGATGGTCTATGCTCAGCATTTAGGAGTGCAGTGTCAAGAGTTTGCCCCAGCACCAGCCTGTGCTGGGCTGGTCTAGCTCACCATCCGAACTAGATGCTCTACAGATGGGGCAGGTTGCCTTGAAGCCATTTCTGTCATTCTCAAGGACATTTTGAAGGTGACAGTATAAGCTCTGCTATCTAGTCTTGAGGTGTAAATAAAACAGTGGTGCAGAAGCTCTCAGGTATGTTGCAAGGAAGGTTAATGTTGGTCATGTCAATTTAGTCTTGGTGGGGTTTTTTTGTTTTCATTGGCTTTTTGGGAAGGTTTCTATGCTCACTGTGGTAGAACATGGAAGAGTGACTGTAGCAAAAATATAGATGCATATTTTAAGACTTTTCCTCAGAGCTTGGGAATGCCCTCAGCTCCACTGTGTGTGAGTTTATAGCCAAAGTGACAGTGGTTTGTGGTAGCAGGTCAGAATTGAGACATATGCTGGATCTGTAGACCAGGTATGAGCGGGTTTTGTTTTTTCACTTGTCTTGCACAGAGTGCTTAGTGGCATTTAGAGCTAGGAAGGCAAACTGCGTAGTGAAAGAACTGGAGAATGACAGGGCACAGAAGGAGGAGGCTATATGGAACATGGTATGTTTTGATACCACTTTGGGTGGAATCAGCCATCCTCGCGGTGCAGATGGATACTTTAAAACCAGCACAATTTAAAACCAGCACAACCAAGAAGCCCTTTGAATGCCCTGTAGTAGCCTTGTAGCTTAAATCATTAGTTGTGTTCCTTGTACTGTTGCTTTTGTGTTGAGGGAGATACATGTGTGGAAGAAGGATCTGTGGGATAGCTGGGCTTCCTGAAAATGTTTTGCAACTTCTTAAAAAGCAATGAACAAGCAAGCAAGCAAAAGTAAGCATTTCAGAAGATTGTTGTTCCTGCTCCACAGCAGAAAACTTCGATTTCCAAAGACTAGGGAGTATAAAACCAGCTAAATCTCACTGCCATTTTAATGTGAAAGAAACTTGTTACATGGTCAAAAGCAATTAGATCTTAATTATTGGCCAATAACATGAAGAACTCTGAACAAGGGCTGAAACTGAAAGAACTGGCTTTGGTGATAAGAGACAGGAATGCTGCCTTTCACATAAATTGCTTGTTCCACATCATGTGTCTCAAGGCTGTTCAGTAACCAGACTACTGATCACTCTTCATTTAAAGAAGTCACCTAAAGGTGGAAGATTGTGCTTTCTGTTATCTCTGGGTATCTCCAAAGGGTTGCTTTCCTTACTGCTTGGCCTTTACTTTGCTTTCAGTAAAGCCGAAGAAGTACCGTAAGGAGGTAAAAGTTGCTTACAGTTGGCTAGCTTACAGCTCAATTTAGCTTGGTCTCAACTTGCTAAAGATGCACCACTATATACTGCCTGTTGTTTTAACGTGGTGATTTTTGATGAAGTGCAGAGAATCGATAGAATTGTCTTGTAGATTCTCTGTCGCTGTGCGGAAAGGGTTGACCAAGTTGAAGGAGAGGGTGGTGGAAAGCTCTACCTTCAAAATACATACTATTTGAGGTTTAAACTTTAAAGCCCCCTTAAAAGAAGTAGAATATGAACTTACATGTGGAGAGAGAAGTTAGGGAGGATGTGTTTCATCATGTGTGTAATCTCTCTGGTTTTAGTTCCTGTTCCATATCCAGCCTGACAGCTATTCTGTAAATATTTCCTTTGCTGATACCAGTGTAAATGCTATATAATCTCTTTACCTGGGAATGGTGAGGCTGTATTTCTTGAAATTTAACTTCTGAAATGCAGTTTTTACTGGCTCCTTTTTGAGCTGAGGCTACAAGACAACAGTGGGAACACAACTTCTGCGTATGACTTCCTTCCTAGTGAGCAGTTCAAGCTAGTTGAAATACTGAAAAGTTGCTAGTTAGTCAAAACAGCAGATTTGCTTGTGGCTTGCTGTTGAAGGAAGAAGGAACTGGTTTTGACATTTGAATTGTTTCTCAGTGGTGTTGTCTAGAGAAATCATTTGTCAGTAGCTTGGTTTCTTTTTGTAGTGTAGACTGAGCTTGTTGATAAGTACACAAGGGGTAAGTGTGAAGAGAAACACTTTTTTCCAGTACAGGAATGAGGGAAGTTAGCAGCTATATGCAAATGAGAACTTGGATGTAAAGAATAGAGCAAATCATGATTTTTTTTTTTTTTGGTAGAAGTAGTAATTTATGCAGCAATAAGGGGAAAGAGAACCTGAGAAGTACTGTAAAGGCTAATGCTTTAATCACGTTAATAAGAAGTTACATGGAGAACAGGACAATCAAACTTGTGATGACTTTACCTCTGTGACAAAGAAATTATTCTTTGTCTACAGATTGTTATTTTTGAAACATCTCTGAAGTTCAAGTGTGTGTGTATATATTTATAAAAAAAATATAATGGAAGTCATCTAAAGTGGAGTCTCATCCGTTCCTCTGATCTTGAATTTGCAGACCCTAAAATCTTTCCTATAGAGATGCTGACATTGAAGTAACATCTTGTCTATTGGCAGTATGATTGAATTTTTTTTTTCTTTTGACTCCATAGGAAAAGTACTCAATCTACTGATCTTTACTTAGGATTTGTGCTACCTATAGGTTTGTTCCGGTAAAGCATTTACTTGATTTTTAAATGGATGAGTTTATATATTGGATTATGCAAAGCCTGTGTTTGTGTGTGTGCTTTTTAAATAAGGTTGCTAGGGTTTATATCGATGGAGAAGATAGTATACAGTAAATGAGGATATTAATTTTAAAATACTAGCTGTCCCTGTGGGGGACACTAGCTTTTCTGCCTTGTGGACAGTATGTGCTTGTAGCATCTTTCTGTGATAAAATTGCTAGAGCTTGAGATTGTAATAAATACTTTTGCTCTTGATGCCTGTTGGCTTTCTGTGTAAACATGCCTGAAGTGAATGGGACCTTTTAAATCACTTCTGAGAACAAGACTTGTACTTGTGGTTTTGAAGCTAAGTACTTCTGAAAAAATCAGTTGTTGATCTTTTATAGAGACCTTCTTACTGCTTGGAAGAAGGTGTTCTGTTGATACGGGTTTAGGAGTTATTTAATGAGTTAGATGGTACAGAAGAGTCTTTGGTCAGTGCTAAATCTGTCTCTTACCGGCCTGTTAAAACTTTGATTTTGGTGTGGAGAGTGGCAAAGTTTCCATGGTGGAAGAGCTGGCTGTGGTGTGTGGGAGCATTGGTTGGAAGGGACTTCTGGGGCTCATCTGTACAGGCACTTGCTCAGGGTGGGATTATGAATAACATTTGTTTGCCAGCTATGGCTTTGTCTACTGAGTCTTGAAAACCTCTGAGAGCAAAGATTATCACCTCTCTGAGTATGGCACCAAACCACCTTGCAGATGTTTTTTCCTAATGTCCAGTCTGAACCTCCCAAGCTGATATTTGTGAGACTGAGAAGAGTTTGCTTCCGTTGTTTTTGTAATGCTGCTTCAGTTGCTATTAGATTATCCCTAGGATGCCTCTTTGTCAGACTAAACAAACCCAGCTCCATCACCTGCTTCTCAAACATCATCTGCAAGGCTGCAGGCCATTTTGGTGGCTCTTTCCAGGTTCTCAAATTTCTTTTCGACCTGGGGGGCTTGAAATAGGACACAGTATTTGAGCTGCGTCTCACCAGCGATGTGTTTCTTTTGATTGCACTCCTCTTTGGCTTTCCCTGTTTGCAATGAGAGCAGACTTTTGGCTCATATTCAACTTGGCAACCAGTTTGATCTCCAGATCTATCTCAGTAAGACTGTTGTTCAACCGGTCTGTTCCCAGGCACCACTGAGGCACCCCAGGAGCAGAATTTTGCACTTCATAAGGTTCCTCTTGGCTTATTCCTCAAGTTTATCAAGGTGCATCTCAGTTGAACCTCTGTTTGGAGAGTCAATCAGTCTTCCTTGTTTAGTATCATCCACAAATTTTCTGAGAATCCATTCTGTTGTAGCACCCACATTGTTGATGAAGATACTGTATAATATTGGCCCTAGAATCAGCCTTTGTGGTGCTTCTTACCTGGTACCAGCTGGATGCTGAGCCATCGATTACTACCCTTTAAGCTCAGCAGTCCAGCCTGTTGTCATTCAGTCTAACAGGCTATTTCTCCAACCTGTACCTTTTAGCTTACTAATGGGACTACTGTGGGGAACAGGATCAGTCCTAATTGCTAAAAACTGGACTGTGATTTCATGTATTTCTGGTAGATTTATCAAGCAAATGTTTCAAGTGTTAGTAGCCGAGACTAGCTTTATGTAAGTAAACTCATAGAGGTAAAACGGAATTTTACAGGTACTTCAGTCTTCCAAGTATGATGCTGTTTTCTTTGGGGGAGTTCTGATGCTGTGAAATGTGGTTTCAGTAAAATAAAATGTGACATTCAGAAGCTTTGTAGAGAGTCCTTTTTCCTTTATTTAACAGAAATGGGTGAGTTTTTTATAAGTAAATAAAGCTTGTATGTTTAGAATGTGCATATTACTCATTTAAAAGTAGTCAGGGTCTCTAAGTAATTTTGTTTCAAGTACATTGTACTACAAAGTGTTAGCAGCTTCACTTAGAAATATATAAATCCTTTTGTTTCAAAACACTGGATTAAGCACTGTTGAGTAGTCATTTCTAGCGGCTAAACAGTGCGTAACGCTATGAGCCTTGCATTGTTTCACAGACTTGTGAAACCCCTTCCCAAAACAGCTTATTTTTCATGTTTACAGTAGTGTGTGTTTACTTTAGTTTTTCACATTATGGCACTATATAACTCTATATATAGTTTTATTGCTCCTCATTCAGATAGTCCAATCTAAACCTGAAAATGAAGGAATAACCATAATTTCATCTTTCAGTCAACATGTAGAGGAGTCAGGAGCTTAATACTAAATCTTTTTCTGGTATGGTTTGTAAACTTGCAGTCTCCAGTTTTGAAACATGAAGTCAGTTTCCCATGATTTGAAGGGCCCAAAATTGGAGTAGCCAGTAGGTATTTTGACCCAAATCATGTGTCTGTCTGACTGGATACAGCATTTTCACATTGCTTGCCAACCAGTAGCATGGATCTGTGATCATACTGAATTTCCAGATGTTTTAGGGAATTAGACAATGGACAACTTTGTCATGTGAAAGAAGAGAAAATACAGCCTTGGTGTTATGGAGGTAAAGCTTGAAAATGAGGCTGATGGCTCTAAAACTAAAATGTGATCAAAAGAGACACTAAACTCTTTTATGTTATTTTATTTTTTGAAGCTGGTCACCTGATTCCTGAACATCTGGGGTTCAATAATGGGTTTAAAAACCAGAGAGGCTTTTTCTCCACCTGAAAACCATAACAGTTCTAGATTCAGTAATGTGGCTGTTCTGCTAGAAAAGCTTTTTTGGGCCAGGGGGTCATAGTAATAACTTAGTGTCATACACACTAATGTCATGTACATATCATCAGAATAATGGAAGCTGAGTAACAGCACCAAGAAGTAACCAGTACTCTGCAGCTCACACACTGTATTTATCCTGTAGGTGTTGTAGGCACAGATTTTGTTTAGGTTTCATATTTTTCTTATTAACCTATTTCTTAGGTTTCTTAAGAATAAAACTTATTTAATCTAATTGTTTTAGATCTCTTATGAAACGAGCAAAGAGATGAACAAGTACACATTTTGGTATCCTGGAGGCAGATTGTTGAAAATAAAGATTTGTAGTCATAGCTTAGGCAGAGTAAAGAAGCATTGGTGAAAATGATTAGGAGCAAAGTTTCTTCTGCTTTTCTTTGTGAAATAAATTGAAATTTGATAGTGTCTTTGAGATTTTTTTTTTTAATGAGATAACACTTTGAAGAGCTGTGTAGTGGCAGTGTGAGTTCAGTGCTTAGAAGTTGGTGCAGAGCATGGGACGTCAGCCAGCACTTTCTGATTGGAAATTGGGTTATGGGATTTCTTTTGTTGTTCACTTCTGACGCTTATGTGGGAAAAAAAAAAATCTTACCAGTGGTATGACACAATGAAATAAAGTGAATGGGCGTAGATCAGAACAGGTAGGTCTTGCCCTTAACTGTCTGATTAACAAGGCTAATTTTTAATGTAATAACATCAGGAAGTTTATAGCCCTGTGCAGCATGCATTCAGATAATCTGTCTGTGGCAGAGCCAAGGCTTTTTATTTTGTTTTTATTTTTCTTCCCCACTCTCTGTAATTTTAGATTCACAACATCTTGGCCCTGTGTTTTGGTTTAAAAATACATGTCATTTAAGGCTTTTTGTTGAAGAGAAACAAATACAAATATGAATTAATGCTAAAACTACTGGTATTGAACAATTCCTTTGAATTTTATATCATTCTTTTGTCTCTTCATGGGGTAAGAGAGGTGTAGGTATGACACACATCCTTCTTCTTGCAGACTCAAATTTCTTGTGTGGATTACTGGCTTTTTGGTAAAAATGTTTTTTGAGATGTGTTCCTGTGTGAACACATGAAAAAAACACCCAGTGTGTTTTGACCTCGATGAGCATCACTACTTGTTTTACTAGCTTTCTTGACATTATCTTAGATTTCCATGCTTCAAAAGCAGCATTACATAGGTCAGTCTTCTAAAAGGTAGTTAAGTTGGAAAAATATACAGGCATATTTGGTATTAAAACCAACAGAAATGCCCTGCTGTAGGGTAACTATACTGAAATGATAAGTTGGAAATTTCCTCCTCTTTTTTCCACCCCTCTGGGTAAGCAATAAAACATCCTGAGATATGTCTTGTTTGAATGGAAACTGGGTGAGCAAGTGTTAAGTGCTTGCTCTGTGTTTGTTGTCAGATAAAGCCAAGTAGTTGGACTAGACCAAGCTTACTGGTTTGTTTTGTTGTTTTGGGTTTTTTTTTTAAATAATGATACAACTTCTGGGTATTTTTTGGTGAGGTCAGGGTTTTGGAAAGTTAAAACTTGCATGTTTGAACGGTGTTATTTAACAAGAAGGTAGTGGGTGATACGTTACACTTAGGTCTAACAAATGAGAGTGGTCGGCATCTTGTGATTGGACATCTGGGTTGGCTTTTTCTGCTGCTTCCCTCCTGCTGTACCTCATTACAGATTTCTCTGCAGCTTTTCATGTTGGAATATTTTTTTTTTGTTCTGTGTTTTTGTCATGGAAACAGGAAAGGCTGGAGCTTCCTGCCCATATAAACAATAAATCCCAGTAAACTAACTGGGACAGATTCTGCCTGCCTTCCCTGAATACCATCTTTAAAAGGAAGGAAACAGCATAAGTGTGTTCTGGGTATTGAAATAGGACTGACTTCATAGTAGAGCTATTTTCTTGAAGAAATATGTAGTGGAGACAGGGCACCTGTATTGTTCTACTACACGAAGTCCTTGAGGTACAGATCTAAAAAGTATTTTTATGTGTGACCTTGTTAACTTTGTGTTATATCATCAACTATGCAGAAGCTTCTGCAATGAATTAACTGTATTCCTGATAACAGTAAGTTATGGCAAACTGCACTTTTTTACATGTTCAGAGCTGTGGAGCTGTATATCCTGTTTTCTTTAAGTACACTGCATCTGTGTCAGAAAACATCTGGAATTTTCATACTTCTTCCACTCTGTGAATTAAAGCCAATGATTTTTAGTTTATTTGTCAGTTCTGTTATAATCTACACTTCAGTGTAGTGTCTCTAGTCAGTCACAGATAATGCAACATGGCTTAACTTGTAGGTAGATTAAGTTGTAACAGCTCCACATTAACAGTGTTGAAGAATATGTGTGCCTTAAAACATCTGGCACTGAAGTTACCTCTACGGTGAAGTGGAGGATTGGTTTGTTTAGGGTTGTGCTTCTCTTTGCACTGGAAAGAAAAATTGTACCTGTCTAATAACAACTTTAATGTAAAGAATGTGGCTATGTGTAGGTTGAACCTCTTTTAATATGCAGACTAACTTCTTGTTTTCTGTTCTCTCCAGCTGGTGAGCCTGCTGCTGATTGGAATTGCGGCATGGGGAATCGGCTTCGGTCTCATCTCTAGTTTCAGAGTTGTTGGAGTGGCAATTGCAGTAGGAATCTTCCTTTTCCTTATTGCCTTAGTTGGATTAATTGGTGCGGTGAAACATCATCAAGTATTGTTATTCTTTGTATCCTTCTGCTGCATTACGTGGATTGCAGCTTGATTCAAGCCATGTGAACAACCTGCTCTGTCAGCTGAGACTGTGGAAGGTGCTTTAGAAACAGAACAGAAATTAACAATCTTTTTGGTCAAGTGCAGTCTAAATTAAACTTCCTTCCCGTTTAACTTTATTGAAGCTTCCTACTTTCTCCCTTGTTTGTGCTCTGAAGACAGAAATGTTCATGTGTCCTGTTTTTAAAAATTAAAATATTTTAATTTTTTGAGAGCTTTTTATGGTGGGTCACTGTGTCATAGGTGCCTCTTATAACTCTGCCTTGGTGTAGGGTTGAGCACACAGTATGTGAACTATTAATGTACGGTAGAGAAAGATGATGCTTCCAGATAGCGAGCTGCTTGTAGCTGGCAGGGGACTGTGTTGTGGGCTGTCAAGAAGCACTTTCTTTTCATACCTAGTCCTTAATTGCAAACCCAGACTAGAAATGAGCATAGCTCTTCTCAGTGTGCTTTGCTGCCCCTTTATGCTTACTGATGCTGTGTAAGCAGTCTGTGGTGCTGCCTTGCATAACAAAATCGATCTGTTTGGATGAGAAAAGAGATTCATCAGATAAAATTATTTTTCTGGTTGTGGTCTATGAATAAGTAGCGACCTCCACTTTACAAACAGTTTAATTGCTGAGATAAGTAGCCAAATTGTGAAGACAGTGGCTGACTTTCAAAATGTGATCTTTAGTATCGAAGTTTGTTCTTTTTGTTCTATACTGTTTTCAGATGGATTAGTCCAAAAGTGTGTGAGTCTGTGTTTCAAAAGCAGCTCTCACTTTTTTTAAATCGTGGCTAAAGTTATCTTTTGTAATTAATTACAAGAGTGTCATTGAAGAAAAAAAAAAAATCTGAATATACAATACCCAGAAAAATATTTTCTTTACTACTTTAAGTGAGGTATCTTGGAATGACAACATAAGTCCCTAAAGCTGGAGAAAGTGCCTGTAGATTTTTCTCTCACAGCTCCTTTTATTAACCTCTGCTCATGTTGTCTTGCTAGGCAAGAAATACCTAACCCAGAAAACCCAGCTATATATAGTAGTAGCCAAAAAGAGATAATATATGGTGATTGAGTTCTGGGAACATTATTTGGGTCATCTTTTCCACGTCCAGTCAGAATTTACTTTCTATATTGTTATCCAATGAAGTAAGGAATACCATTAGGCATATGCGTTATAAAAGCAAAATTAATTTGAGAGTGTATCCTTAACTACTATTTCCAGTACATGATTATTCTTTTGCTAGTCTTTATTGTCCAGTTTTCTGTCTCCTGTGCCTGTTTGGCACTAAACAAGGAACAGCAGGTAAGAAAAGTTTCCTGACTTCTCAGTTACCTATAGCATAATACTATAATATATATGTACATACACACACATTTTTTATATATGTATATACACACATGCACACATATATATATATATATAGTCTTCCACAAAATGGGGAGAGCATATTTTAAGAAAATCAGCATTATTCTTTTAAATAAGGACTAGACCTTAGGCAGTCCTTGGCTGTGGTAGCTAGGAAGAAATACATCTGGGTTCTAAAATTACTTTCAGCTGTCTTTTTTTTTTTTTTAAATGGTTTTGTTTTTAAGCTTTCTGCATAGGTTTATGGTCACAAGTGTAGCAGCATGGTTATATCATGTGTTCAGCAATACCAGATAAGCTGATGAAATCTACAGTAATCATAATGTAAAGATGATAAAAACACTGAATTGTTCCTGTGTAACTGAAAAGGTCATGACTACGTTAAGAACAGAGGTGACCCTTAAGTATGAAAGTAAAACCAGCTTCCGTGAGGTACGGAGACTAATTCTTACCGCATAAGAAGCAGGCAAGGGTACAGTGACTAAATAACCAGCTTCCGACATGTAAGCATACTTTTTGTTTAAAGTTAGAGCAGTCCCAGTTAGATTAGTTGCATGTTCCATTAGTAGTGGTCTTCTTGGGTTTAAGAAAAAGGAAGGAAGAAAATTAATTATAACTGTGAACGTGCTGCTGCTAGGTGCTGCTATTTCATTAACTACACACGCTATTTGAACATTCAAGTCATTCTTTAACGTATCATCCTGTTAGACTTCAGGATCTGAAAGTTTCAGTTAGGGAATTATCAACTTGGCCTAGTATATTGGTTTCCAATGAAATGCAAAGCAGTTCAATTAATATAACTTGTATTTGCTTATGCCTTCTAGAGTCAACTTCTAGAGGTGGGATGGAATAACACTAACAGTGCAAGAACAGATATTGAGAGAAATCTGAATTGTTGTGGATTCAGAGTTTTTGACCCGAATGAAACCTGCTCCTCTGTAAGTTCTTCAAGCATGAAAAAACTTACGGCTTCATTGTGTTTGTTCAGATACGTACAGCTGTTTACACGGTTGCAGAAAGCAGAGTTTTTTTAAGAAATGTGTAAGGTAGTTGTTACAATGATACTAAGCTCTTTAGTTAACTTACTGGAAACATAATCATACAGCACCCTGCAAAGGTTGTACTCCATTGTCATTTGTATACTTGCTTGTTTGGAGTCTTTTAAAACTGCTAGAGTTTTGTCCATGGCTGGCAGTCTTTTCTGCACCTAACTAGATGCTTTCAGTCAGTGAAGTGTCATCAGAAAATGGAGTGCACATCTCTGTATCTGCTACAGGATTGTTTTAGAAGTCGCCAGTGTCAACCATGTGCGCCGATAATAGAAGAATATTCTGGAATGGTGCTGAGATTTGTTGGAGGCATAGGACTCTTCTTCAGTTTCACAGAGGTGAGTAGGAGGTTAGAAAATAGAGTGTTTTTTATCCACTTGTAAGGCTTTGTTTTGTGAAACAGTAATTTTAGGGAGTTTATTACAGTTTATCTCAGTACTGTCTTGGGAGTCAAATAATTGGGTCAGATTTTTCCAGGGTATCAGCTTGCTTAAGTATGCCAAAAGGAGGGCTTGTCTTTATTCAACACTGGGAGTTCTCGCAACTTTATGTTATTTAGACTACAAGCCACAACTGGATACCACAATAAAATGTGGTGCTATAAAGTTTAAGTTTTGCAGAAAGTCAGTTATTCAGGTTTGCTATTCTCCAAAAGTAGTAAAAAGAGTGCCATTGCTTTACCTCGTTCCCCTGTTCTTCCCACCTCCCCCCACCTGTGCACACACACAGTCTTTGGGGTTTTTTGGTTTGGGGATTATTTTTTTTTTTTTGTGCCTCCTGTAACGCAAAGGTATAGTTTCATGATGAGTGAACTGTACTTTATATGTCAGGTTAAAAAGGTCTTTGACTCTTTGCTTTAGTATCCAGATGATACATATACTTGCTTTATTGATTGGTGAATAAAAATCCTTGGAGCAGGTCTTTCATAACCCCACAGTAGAGCATGTGAAAATACTCTTCCTGCTGCTTACTGCAGTTTTCAGAAGGTTTGTAGGTATTATGGCAACAAGAGAGATACAGTGTCTTAAACAGCGTCACTCTGACATCTGCCCTCAATTTCTCTACTAAAAATGTGAAGCTGTTGAAGGGAGGAAGGTGGTTGGGGGAATGACAGGATTTGAAAATATACCAGAAAAATAGTGTTATAGTTAAGTGGTAACTGTAAAATGAAACGATTTAGAGGATTTTACCATTACACTAAAAACAGGTTTATGAATATTTGTCATTTGGGGAGGGGGAAGAATAATTTAACACTAGACAAACTGATAAAAATATTTTGCATTGCACTGTGGACACACAATTTTTGTTTTTTGTTTTGTTCTCTCTGCTAGGTATGAACTCTTTCTGAGAAGGTGCATTCTTTTTTCTAATTAAGAAAGCTGGTGTGTGGTTGTGCAATTTCAGCAATAGTGAAATACAAAATGTGTACTGGAAATTCATTGTCAGGATTTTGTTTAAAAGAAATTTTGTAAAACTGATGGAAGATGGGGTAGAGACCTCTGCTTAATAATGTCTTTGGTTTTTGTTTTCAGATTCTGGGAGTCTGGCTGACCTATAGATACCGGAACCAAAAGGATCCCCGTGCAAACCCTAGTGCATTTCTTTAAGTTTATAAAGGACTGAATCTTCTCTCTGCACCCTCTACTTCAAAGTACTGATTCTCCGTAGTTTGATATTTCTCCGTAATAGGAATTCTACATGTACCCAAAAAACCCCCTTTACTTTCCGTAATAAATTTGTAGTTTTCATATTTAATTTCTCACTGTTTTTCTCCTAAGAATCTCTATCTTGAAGTAGACTGGTGCATTTGGTAGCTGGGCAGAGTCAGACTGATGCTCTGAACTGGTTAAATAACTCCGTTAAGACTTCAGTAATTGATGTGGTGAACTCTCTCCAGTGAATTTTACAGCACTACTGGCTTCTCCAAAAAAACCCGAAAGTGTTTTCTGCTGTATTAATTGCTTACAAATATCTCATGATTTCTCATTAAAATGATAAAAATATGTGGTGGATGGTTGACTGTATGATTTGATTAGACTTTAGGTTGAACTCTAGTCAACTTTTTTGTCTTAATGATGATCTCCCACTTTCCTGTTAAGGTAAAAATAGAAGCTAAAGGTGTTATTTTCCGTAGTGCACATAAATGTATGTTAATGACTACTGTAGTCTTCACCCCTCCCCTTCCCTCTTTGTTTTGGCTTTTTGGTAGCTTTAGAATTTTGTTGAGAATAAACATAATTCTTCACTTTTTAATGGATATGTTCACTATGAGAACAGTGAATGAAGAAAACCAGGAGAATGTAATCTGCAGCTGATTAACTTGAAACTTTTTTTTCTTTGACGAGTGAATGAAGTTTGGTATTTGCACAACATCAGAATCAACAGTGGTCTGACATCTTTAATGTGAGAAACTTGATGTCTGGAAAGTTGTTGTACAGCTAACTTCTTCAGATGGTGTAAAATTATTGTTGTAATCACTCACCAGTGTGTATTCCTCTGTCATCCAGCTAACAGTCTTGATTTCATGAGAGATTGAATGGTGTGTAAAAAAGAAAGAGGAAAAGAAAAAGTAAAATAAGAAGAGTGATGATTTCCAGTAGTTTGTTTGTTTGGTTTTTTTTAAATAATTAAAAGTTGGAACAGTATGTTACCCATGTTTTAAGTGTTGTCTGAGCTGAAGGAAAGCATGGTCCCTCTTCCAGCTGGTAATGGAAGTGATGCATCAGCTGCAACATCAGACATCTAAACACCCAAAGTGCATAATATTCCATTTGTTTGTAATCCCACTGAATTGCAGACCTGAACTGCACCTTTGCTTCATTCAGTTGCTGCTTCTCGAGTTGTAGGCAGCTGCTGTAGCCTGAAATAACAGCTGTGTGGGAAGGAAGGGTGGAAGAGTATTCAGGCCATCTGCCAAGGAATACAGCAGCTGAGTGAGGTGAAAAGGAAGATGGTGAGGGCAGACAGAAGTGGGTTCTCAGACAGTCTCCCTTTACTAAGGAGATGCCTCCTTACTCCTGCAGAGGAGGCAAAAAGAGGTTGAAATACATTCCCATTACTTTCAGACTTTCATGTGCCTAGTGAATTACCTGTGCTCAAGGAATTGCCTTGAGGTTTTAGGTGGGAAGAGTTGAACCTGAATGCAGGGGGGTGTCAAGAACTTGCTAAAGACAGCTTCTGGTCAGGTGTAGCTGGTTCTTCAACATCTGCTGTCAGCGCCATCTCCTGGTGGTTGGTCTGTGCATTACTGCTTCGTATGGTGAGAAATATTGGTGTCTGTTTCCAGCACTTGTACATTCAGTGTAAGAGTCCACTCATGTACTGAAAGACCTTAAAGGGCCTTCAGACTATTACTGAACTATAATGTAAATATACACAGCTCTTTTTCCTCAAGCGCTGTCCTGGTTTGACTGACTAACCAGCCATTCTCAATACGTGTCTAGAGGATGATGATCATCTTGTGGCTGTCTATAGCAACAGTTAGTTTTCTTAGCCTAGACAGACTCCATATTTTGTACATTACTATAATAAATTAAAGGAGGAGTCTTATGGAGAGGGTGTATGAAGCTTAAAATAATACCACATTGATGCTTCAATTTTGACTTTTTTTCCCTAATTATTCTTAGTGCTTAGTTTTTGGGTGGCTCTGGTGCCATTGATATAGTAGGTGATACTGGGGTGTAAATTTGCATCACTGAGGAAATACCGAAAATGTTACCACTTCGGAAACTTATGTCTCATAGTGTGAATTTTTTTTAGTAGTCAAAAGACAGATCAGTGGATCATATGGTTTGATTAATTTTTTTTATCATATTAATAATACTTTGTCTCTTCAAGATTGTGATTTAAAAGTAAAACCAACCAACACAAACCTTGAAATTCACATCAGAGGTGTGGATTCTCTTTCAGAACCAAATTCTTAAGGGGAGAGCGGTAAGACACATTGAGTCTGACTTCGGTTTTGGGGGGAAGTGAGTACCCTCCTTCAGGAGAGGTCTGACTCGCATCTCAGTGTACAAGGAATGTACTGTTCTGATGTGCTGAAATAGAGCATTTTTAAGAAGTATTTATACCTATTCTTTGTGGGTTTTGTCTTTAAAGTTTTCTTTGTTCATTTCTTTGTCTTTTCTCTTGAAAAAAATATTTTGCTCATATAAAGATTGAGTGGGTTTTGTTTGGTTTCTAGAGAGACATTTTAATTTTTATCTGACTGCTTGAGAATTGGATTTATCTGTAACCAAACTTTCTAGAAGCTATTTACAGGAGCAAAGTATCAAAATAACGTGGTTTAACTTGGAAGATTCTTAATGCTTACGTTAGATGTCTTTTAACCTTAGTTATGTTGAAATGCTTTCTTAAAGTTTGTTATTCTGGAAATATTCATATTCAGGAAAATGTAGAAACCTGTCTTGACTTTCTTTGAGACACCTACACATTTTTATCACATAACTAGCTAGAAGACAATAGATTGCAATTCTTCTGCATCTGTGTAAGAAAGTGAATCCAGATCATCACTAACATACTGATACCACTGTACAGCATCTGCCTCCTTTCACATGAAAATATTGCCAAAAGAAAAAGCTTGCATAACTTGATTTGATACCTGTAAAAATGTACCTTAAAACCTATAGCTGATAAGGGAATAGGAGTGTGCTGGTATTATTAGCTTGCGTTATTATTTTTAGGCCTAATTATTTAAAGATTGAATGCTAGTGAGGTTCTGGAAACCCCATCCATCCTGTGCGCTTCAAGTTACTGAGCATATATACTTCAGAAATTGTTTCCCAGGTTTTCCGAAGAAATGGAAAAAGGGTTTTTTAGGTACCTCAGCTTGGCTTGATGCGTCTAAATAATCTGCATTTAGAGGAGGAGATGGAAAGAGCAGAATTAAGTTGACCACTTAGGTATTAAGATTCTTGAAAATTTGGCTAAGGTCAAAAGCAAACTACAAAAGCATAGTCTTGAGTGCAAAAAATTAATTTATTTTAAGAATTAGTTTCTTGATACTTGTAGGCTGAACTAGCTTGTATATTTGCATCTATAGCACACGGACTATTAGACTCTTGTAGAATATGCCTTATATCAATTTGCTGGATATTATCCATAGCATCAGTACATCTGCTTAAGAAAATGATGCTACTTCAGTAGAGTTAAAAACCAAGACTTTTAAAATGTGGTGACATGGGCAGCTTTTGTTCTAGGTCAGATAAACAGCTCTAGCAAGTGTGCTTTGGGTTGAGTAGATCAAAGATGATTCAGATAACCAATTGCTCCAGCCTCCCTCTGTGCTGTCCCTTTGCTCAGTGGTGTAACCGACTTTTTTGCTTTTTGTGCATGATAGCTGCTTCTAGAGAATACTTCTGCCTCTGCTGCATCCTTTTACCCCCCCTCTGTCTTCTGCTTGGGAAGTAAGAAGGGAAAGACCTTTCTGGAGCAAAGAATTTCCTCATCACAGTTAAAGGAAGCTGCAATAGAAAGGAACATCCTAACTGAACTGCTGAAGGAATACTGAACTGCATGTCTGGGGCCATTTCCAGGTACCACTTGAGATTTTCTGGTTGGTAGGGTTCACGTAGCTTGCCCAGGACATATTAGCAGGTGCCTTGCTTCTAATTTTGTTGAGAAATTCTCTTGAACTGAAACCCTTGCTTCTCTTGCCTGTCCTACCTTCTGAAGTGTAGTCCTCTTATGGTTATCATCATGACTGGAAGTGGTAGTAATGGCTGACATTGCCAAAATGCTGAGAAGGTAATAGAGGCATAGTCCTGGGCAAGGTGTTTCTCACGGGTGCTGCTGCTGAGTTCTTAGATATTTGAGGTTGGAAAGTCTTCTTTTGGTCTAAGTCTTAAGGTGGTGTGTACTCCCATGGTGTTCAGCTGCAGGGTTTCTTTCGGTTCTGACTTCTGTCCTTTTTGGGCTTTTAAATGAAACTAACCATATACTCAGTAGAACATCACTTCTACTACTCGCCTCAAGACTTTACTGAATTCTGATGTAGGCAGGAATCTTTTAAGGGAAGCAGTTTTTTGTCTTTAAAAAAAAAAAAATCTTCAAGTAGCTAAGGTGATTCTTGGATAACTTCAGAATGCAGTCAGTTTAAAAAATTAAACAAAAGAACTCCCACACATGTAAACAATCCCATCCTCTAGTCTCCAGTACTCTTCTGTAAAAGATTTGCACTCCTTGTTATCTAACTAAAGAAAAGAAAGGGCTGATAATGAGAACTTGACATAGGTTGGTGCTACAGGAAAATAAGTGGAGATAAAGCAGACTGAGCAATGCAGAGCTTGACTAGCAGCTGAAACTGGAGACAAGCTGCTTTCCTGTACTGGGTTTGGCTGGGTAGAGTTAACTTTCTTTATAGTAGCTTGTATGGTGCTATGCTTTGGATTTGTGACCAAAATGGTGTTGATAACAGAAGGATGTTTTAGTAATTGCTGAGTAGCGCTTACACAGTCAAGGCCTTTTCTGTTCCTCACACCACTGCACCAGCGAGCAGGCTGGGGGGGGGGCATAAGAAGTTGAGAGGGGACAGCTGACCCCAACTGACCAAAAGGATATCCCATACTGTATGGTGATGCTCAACGTATAAAGCTGGGGAAGAAGGAGAAAGTGGGG
Organism: Strix uralensis; assembly: GCF_047716275.1. NCBI lineage: Eukaryota > Metazoa > Chordata > Aves > Strigiformes > Strigidae > Strix > Strix uralensis. Next base: position 38,835,546 of record NC_133972.1, on the reverse strand, counting down.
GGGGGACATGTTTGGAGAGATGGCGTTTGTCTTCCCAAGTCACCGTTACCTGTGATGGAGCCCTGCTCTCCTGGAGATGGCTGAGCACCTGCCTGCCCACGGCGGGTGGTGAAGAATTCCTTGTTTTGCTTTGCTTACGCGTGCAGCTTTTGCTTTACTGATTAAACTGTCTTCATCTCAACCCGTAAGTTTTCTCACCCTTCCAGTTCTCTCCCCCATCCCACTGGGGCAGAGGGTGAATGAATGAGTGGTTGTGAGCTGCTGGCTGGGGTCAATCTACAACAGCCCCTTCCAAAGTGCTTAAATGTAAAATTGCAAGCTGTGGTCTCAAGTAACCAGTGATTTTACTCTTTCTAATAATGGTAGATGATAATAAGGAAAAAACACAAACCACAGCAATGTTTTGTATGTAAACACTTGAAATGGATTTATTTTTTAAAAAAATCATTTTTACAGTTGGATCATACAGTATTCTTCTGTACGCCTTAAATTAAAAGCCTCCAGCTTTTAAAAATGCTGCCCAGTATGAAAGTGCTAATGTAAAACTGTAGTGTTTATGTATATAAACCGACACTACACATCACTAAATATCACTAAATAGTCTCTTCACCAGCTTCAATGAGTAGAGAAGAGATGGAAGATTCATAGTATTTGAGGGCTTCCTTCGTCCCCTACAGTTCAGTCTTCAGGAGCTTCATGGCTTTCTGCATATTTGAATACACTAGAAATTAAATATTCATACATGTTATTTTTGCAACCTCCTCTTCCAGCAGCTACAAATAACTGTAGAGAGAGCATCATTATTATTAAAGCTTTTGCTCACATGCCTATTGCTATACGGATTCTGATGCACTGTGCTCTTCCAAGCATTTTGTGACCATCATCTGTTTAATTTTGGCTGGTGAGAGCACACATCTCTTAATGCAAACGCATTGCCGTTCGCAGGGCAGAGGCGGGAGCTGTGGAGCAGTAAGGGAGGGCTGTAGCAAACAACTCTTCCCTGCTCCCAGAAGGTTTCCTGACCTGGCCCGGCAGGGCTTGTGTGCAAGGCTTCCCACCATTGCTTACAGTGAACACTGCTGAATTATGCAAGTTCCTCCTGACGTATGCTTTCTTTTAAAACAGATGGATGTTTAAGACTCCAGGGCACTGCCATCATTCTCTTCACCTCACTGAGCTTAAGGCTAGCATTTGGTTTAATTTTAATCTTAGTTAACTGTCTTTCAGCGCTGTACTGATTGCGAGTCTGTAATGCCTGGTGTTACTCCTTGTCACATGAAAAATGTGACTGCTTGCAGAATTATTTTGCAGAATATTTCAGAATACGCTACTTACACAGTGAAATGTCAGAGGGCTCATATGCATAGAGACGGTTTGAGTATCTTCCAGTAATATCTGCTCTCACAGTCAGGGAAGGATCTGGAAGAAAGGATGAGAGAAGTTGTAGGGAACAGGATTAACCTTCAAACAGAAGGAAACAAATTTTTCTGCACTTCTGCTTGCTTCCTAAATGTTTCTGCAAGACGAGTCTTCTTCCACTGACAACCAAGAGATTGTTCTTCTACACAGTCACTGACATTTAAGTGGTGTGTTTTCAGAGTTATTAAGAAGGGGATAGGTTTAATTCTGATCAGTGTTGATCAGCCTTCCACCCTGTGCCACTGCAGAGTGTCTAAATTAACAAGCTGAGGCTGCTTTCAGGTTACAAATGTTATTAAAAAAGAAATAATAAAGGAAGAGATAATATGGCAGTTGCTTTGGTCTGTTGAAAATGGTCATCATGACCTTGATTTATCAAGATATATGTTAATGATACGTGTGTGCAGTATGTGGGATGACATATTTCTTGTGGGAGAGGGAATACCTGAATGCATGCATGGCCACTAATATGCCTCCAAAACACAAATGCTTCAGAGGGGTTTGTGTAGGTTAGGGGAGCACAGAACTCAGTACTGAGCTTTGAAAATTAGCTTCTGAAGCATCCGGGGTCACTGCTGGTCCTGCAGTGACAATGTCTGAGATTGTGTTACAGACAGAAACCTGTCAGTTTTAGAGTATCTCTAGAGGTAGGAGCATGAGCAAGGCTGAGCCAGTGCCTACCAATTCCAGTGACTGTGGCATCATGTCATTTTGATGACACGATGGAAGGAATTACATCATTCATGGAATCCAGGAGGGAAGTATGCTGGACCCGTGAAACTAATGACCTGGCTGGGGTTGCTTTCAAATTGCATCCCACAAATCTAACTAGAAATTTTATATTTCCCATGGAATAAATTCCTGTTAATAAGCCTGGGGTTTCAAGATTCATGGCACAGCAGGGGCTTTCATATGAGATCAGCTTTGATACTTGAGGTACTCACCTATGAATAAAATCCGAGGGACATACTGGCCATCAGGTGAAAGATTCTTGTCTGTGGTTTCATACTTAAACAGAGAAGGTTTCCAGTCAAGGAGGGCATGTGACATAAATATTTCTTTTCTTCATCGTACTTTGTGTTATGAAATAGAGCTTAAGTAACACATTTTGCAGTTTTAAGAAATTCACTGTCTAGGATGCAATCTTTTAGTAGCTGGAGTTGGAAATTGATAACAACAGTTAATGTTATTCTTAAACTTTATTATTATTAAGCTTTAAATTCCCTCATACTATGATAGCTAGAAATGAAAGACACTTATTACTAAATCTGTTATACTTCACCACTGGCCATTTTCCTAGCCACCCCTAGCTATTAAACTGACTAATTATAGCTAGAGAAGCCATAATTAAAAATAGAACTTTATTGCTTTCACTTAATGAAGTGTATCTGGGAAACTTACCACAAGGTTCAGGAGAATGAATTTTTCAGCCAATTTCTGTATATCTTTATGTTCAGCGAAGACCTTCTTGAGTGCTAGGGTGGAAATAAATGGGTATGAAAGTAGAATTAAATTGAGAATTTCCAGTTTATAATTGCAGCAAATGAAGATTTTAAGGTCATTCATCTGGAAGATGATTTATATTCTGTGTGGTAAAGAGTAAGTATAATGGTAAAAAATGTCTCTCCTTCCTTCAGATAGTGCAGGTTTCAAATTTGTCTGCACATACTTGAATTTGAACATTTGACCCTTTAAACCTAGCCTGCTATTGCTGTTTCTGGCTCCAGTTCTTAAGGCACAGAAAACTCAGTATGAAGGTGTAGGACTTCAGCCTGAAATGTCTGGAAGGATTTTAATGCTTGTACAAAGATCCTTCTGGAGTTACTGGAGCTATGGGTGGACACAAAGGTCTTGCTGTGTGGATTAGCTTGCAGGAAGAAGGGTCCTCAGGTAAATTCAGAAACATTGGGTAAGAGCAGTCCCAGTTACCAGAAATCCCCCAGGAGCTCAGTTTCAGCCTAGTTTGATTAAGGTCCTGGCCGAATTGAGTCTCAGTCATCAATGATACTGAGAGCTGAATACATCCTTTCCACTAAAATACTGTTTTTCACTACTCCTGGTCTTGCTGTTGGTTTTGGCTTATTGTGATGCAACCCAAAACCAGATTTTGCCACAGGTCAAAACCTGCTGCCTTGTGCTCTTTTCTGTATCTATTCTGTACCATGTAATACCGAATTATCATTTTTATTTTATTTCTACACATTGGAAAATAAATAAATGTGACGGCGACTTGAAGAACGTTCCATATGCTTGCACAAGTTAGCATTTCACTGAGGTTTAGCAAGCAGAATGGTGGCTGATTTTTTTTTTAAGCAGCATTTATTCAGAAAACAAAACCTAGATTTTTAAAATTCTTTTCTTTTTTTTTTTTTTTTTCTCCCCAGTGCAAAGGGATTACCTTGGCTGTGTGGGCAGTCGTCCAAGTGATGGATAATCATCAGGGGTTTGTTGCTGGAAAAGAAGAGTCCTCGTTAGGGCCAGGCAGGCGCTGAGGGGGTGCGGGGTGCGGAGCAGGGCGCGGTACCTGTGCTTGGCACGGAAGAGGGCTTCCTCGTACGTCTGCGTCCAGATGAGCTGGTCTCCCCAGCCTGGGGGGAAGCACAGGCAGCGTTATAAGTGGGGCCAGAGGCCGGGGCACGGGGGGGTTTGTGTCCCATCCCTGCCCGTGGCTGCAGGGAAGGGCTTTAAACAGACTGGCTGCCAGAGGGCTTTAAATCAGCAGTAAAGTGGGGGGGTGTGCTCGGAAATGATAGAAAATTTATTTGCAGCATGAGTTGCAAGAAAATTAATTTATTAGAACAGAACAACGCAGGAGTCAAAACTTTAGCAGATTGCACTGTTTTTCCTTTGATTTGGGATGGGGTTTTTTGGTTTTTACCTCTGGAGAGTGTCTGAGGTAGTTTTGGTTTAGCAGTAGTCTCCTTTGTCTCCTTCTTGCCTGCATCCTTTGCCAGGGCACAGGAGATGGCAACGAGCAGCAGGAACATGGACATGTAACTCTTCTCCATGGCTGCTCCTGGAAGACATGAGAGAAACTTCTGGTTGTCGTGCCTCCCAGGCTGGTGCTTGCTTGGAGGCACACAGCAGATAAGGACAGGTAGAGCAGCAGGTCAAGTCACAAGTATGCAGCAGGGTGAGTCTGGGCTGAAACCAACTGCTCCAGGCAGGGGCCTGGGCTTGGGGAAACATCAAGGAAGTCTGAGATTTGCTTAGCAAGTAGCCATGAAGGACCCGGCTGCTTTCTGCTGCCCTGTTCATGCCGTTGGGCTGTGGTCCTTTTAAGATGCACACTTATGTGTTAGTTTCTCTCTCTTCTTTTTACATTTATTGAATTTGTGCAGTAAAAACATGAGTTTTGGCAATTCCAAAAGTACTTGCAAGTCCTAGTAGGTTCACGGTTCTACCTCTATCTCCCAGTGTTATAGTAACTTAGCAGCAGGTGCTGAAAAACTAACTTGTCTCAGCTCTTCCTCCATTTTGCAGTAGGAACAACTCAATAAGTCAGAATGTTAAGCTAGGCTTTACAGTGAGCCATTGGCACAGCTTAATGCTGTTGTTGAACCTTCCAATCCTGTCTTCCCCCTAAAAGTATCATCTAATCCTTAAAACCTGTAGAATCTATAATAAAAAGAGTGGGGAGAAGTTGCTGCGTGGAACAGTGAGAACTGAAATGCAGTTTGCTCGTTTAAGGAACACAAAGCAGAGGGCTTTTCCTGAGCCAGACTCTGGGGCATGGAGATGGGGATGAGACATGTCTGATGGGAAGCTCCTCAGCATTTCAGCTGGGATGTTTCTTTGAAGGGGCAAAACACTTTAGCAACATGACCCTATGTTTTCTCATAAAATTTCCTCCTAGAAGCTACAACAGCAATGTAATGGGTACAGTAAGCAAATCTAAGATATTCCAAAAGCAATGCAGAAAATTCAAAAGATTCATGCAATATTACAACAGGCTGCCAGTTTTTAAAATTCAGACAATGAAAATGAAAATCCAGGGAAACGGAAGCATTTTTCTGGGTAGGAAGGAGGAGACATTAGCTGAATTTGCATCAGTGGTACAGTGCTCTTTGCTACTGGGATGTCCAACAGACCTCAAACATCCAAAAAGTTACTGTTTCAAAGGGCGTGAAATACGATTTTTGCAGCAGACTACCTTTCCACCCTAAGAAAAATCTCCTTTGCAAGAAAGAAAATTGCATAAAGTTAAGTTAAACCCAGTGAATTTCTAGGGTTGCCTCAAGAGTTGTTTTGGCTAGAGCTGTATAGCGGAAGTAAAGCGTCTTTAAAAAAAAAAAAGAAAAGAAAAAGAAGGTATGGGACAACCAGGAAATTAAAGACCAGACAAATTTTATGCTGTTGCTGATGCAGGATGCAGAAAGCAAAGACATTAAACTTGCTCTTTAAAAACTTTGCCTCTGGAAGGCTATGTGCACTTTTGCTAAATTTTCCACCCCACAAAACCCCCTCATTTCCTAGCTCTTTTAACCTGCAAAGCAAACATTCCTCTACACAATTTTGCTTCATAGCAAGCTGTGCTGAGCTGTGCCTAGTTTGCTGCAGTCTTTTCTTTCCATTGATCAGCTGCCCCAGCCCCAGGTAACCTGGGCTCACAGCTCCCCCCGGTACTTTCTAAAGCAGCGAGTGTGCCGTGCCTTACCTTGTTTCCTCTCCCAGATGCCTGCCAGAATTGGAAGGTGATCCCGGTTACAGTGTGAACGCTGCTGTTCCTACTGCCTATTTATGCACCTTCACACACCCCAACTCCACCCACAAGCTTTGAATTTGAATACTACTTTCAGAAGTATTTTTTCCCCACCAAAACATTCAGAGTTAAGTTTGTAATTAAATAACATTAGTTTCCTGTCAAATGCTGTATCTGAAGTTCAGAGATGTTTCTACAGACTTTTGGCACATTTTTTGAAAGGTGATTTTAAAAGGTTGGCAAAGATCCAAGTCCAGGTAAGCTTAAGTCAAGACTCCCAGTTTGCCTGAAGAGTGATTTGTCTGTTTTTGATTGGTCAGAAAATCAGTATGGGTTGCTGTTCTTTTAGTCCTCTGAAAAAGTTAAATTGATGACTCGGAACTTTAGATGTTAATTAGATAATTAGCTAAGCTCATTATACAGATACATGTGTACACATACATGTATAACAATACATAGGAAAATTGTAATAAAATCTAAAAGTTTGTAAAGATCTCAACAAAAATGTATTTAGAAGCTATAACAATAAACTGTGTTCATAAGCAGAGGTCTAAATAAACATTTAATTCAAATTCCATGTTTAATTAGTTGTGCAGAAAATTATTTTTAACCACAACATGAAAATCAACCATTTCAGGTTTCAGATACACATATAATATGGTACAATGCTTAGGAAGATGGAACCTTTTCAGGTGGCTGGAAGCCATCCCTAGGGTTGCACCAACTGCCCATGGTCCTTCCTCAGAGGTCAGTGCAATTCCGTCCTCAGCAATATATGTTTAAGCTACAGTATGTTCTCCTTGGTGCATGCCTCATATATTTCAGTGAGATTAAAATCACATGTTCATGGGCAGTGAACACTTAACGACTCAGCTGGGTAGATGAAATCCATCAGATACGGATTCTTCTGCTTGAAATTCACAGTGCTGTCTGGTGGGTGATAACAGCACCCATTTTTTTCTGAATGTACTCCACTATATTCTTCATTTGGAGAATGGTTTTTGTTTTTGTTTTTTTAAATCTTTTGTGAATAACAATTAGGAAAATGAGGTGCAGAAGCAAGATGGTGAACTGAAGCAAAAAATAAAACTGCGGTTCCTTACAAATGTACAGTAGTACCATGCTTTGTGAGGATGCTTGACTTATTGGAAGGGTGAAAACAAACCTCAGAGGGAGGCCAGTGATTTTAACTCCCCTTTCTGTATGTTTCATGTCATTGACAACCTGATAAATGAAATGAAATGAGAGGAAGATTGCATACCAATCTCTGCTCCTCTTCCAGTGCTTCTGGAAGATTCAGTGATGTATTTTGTTAGCTTCAAATCACATCCACTCAGATTTTTTTCTAAGACTTATACCAAAATAGATTTCCAAGATCCATATGTGGACATGCGAGTGCTCACTTTGAACAATCAGGTTACATCCTTAATCTGCTTCAATGCAGATATATGAGTCAAAAATTAGGTACCTGTTTCTGAAATCTTGCTTTCAGCTCAGGCAATTCATAATGTAATTTAATATTCTCCTGTTGACTATCTTCTCAGGTCACACCTAATAGCATTTGGTAGTTGTAAAGCCTGTAACAAAAGTTCTAGTTGCTCTCTGGTTATGTGAAGAGATAATGAGCAGGTAGGCTCCCACTCACTTCTTTTTAAATTGGGCTTTTCCTGAAAATGAATTTTCAAAACTAAGCCCTCACTTACTTCTCGGCTCCTGCCTTAGTTGTACTTCTATTTCATTTGCACCTTTGCTTTCTCCTGTTTTCAGGAAATGCACTTACTTTAACCTATTTCCACATAGCTTTGTGCTGCTCTGTAAGAAACTCAATAATTGAAATACAGCTACTCACAGGGACTTCCCTGTCAGCTCGAAGTCAGTGATCTCAATGGAGCTAGTTGAACATGTCTCTTAACTCATCCTTTTGCCTTGTTAATGGAGAAGAGAGCTCAGCCTTTCCCACAGCTCCCTGCTTAGGTCCTGAGACTGTACCCAGTCTTGTGATCTGCTGCTCAGAATAAATAACAAAAATTTATACTGGAGGAATAAAAGTATGGATGAAATATATAGTCAGTACCACATGCTCTGAGTCAAAGCCAGAGACAGCCATATCTGGGAGTCGGTGAGCTTCCAGGGCTGTTAAAGTAGTAGTATATTGTAAGACAGGGTGATTGAAAGTAGAATAAATTCATCTGAGAACTGGTCAAGCTTCTTTTGTCAATGGTTTAAGTACATGAACTGAATATTAATTTTTAATCACCTGAAAGCTGCTTGGATGAAATTTACCAGATAATTTCTCTGGAAAGCCTTTCACCCCAAAATTTAGGAGCTGAGACATCTCTGACACCTATGGCAGATGTAGATCCCACTCTATTTCCCTGCTGAAATAATTCAAATCCTTATCTTGAAGATTATAGGTAGGTGCTCTCTGGATTGGGATATGGAATGATGATCGATGTTCCCAGACACTCATGTTGAGACCGTTTCTTTTTTGTATAATAGCAATTTGTGCTGGAGCAGGTACCAGACCCAGATACCCACTTCCCAGCTTAGTTGTTCGACTGTTAGGCAAGAAAGCGATTTTTCTCACATTGGCTCAGGAAACTTTTGCTAATACATGCAAATGGAGAGCACTACTAAAGGAGAGACTAGGAAGGACTTGGTGTCTTATAAGTGGCCCAGACATTCTCCTGAGAGTTGGAAGACCATGGTTCAACCATTCTCCTATCTAGTTTAGTATTCAGTACAAACCCACATTTCAATACAGAGCTGGAAAGTCAAAGTTCAGCATATTTCTTCTACTGCTCAACACTTAAAGCTGGTAACTGGAGTTCAGGTAAATATCTGCTAAGAATCTGATGATTTGTCTAGAAGGACAAATGATGATTTCCCAAAATATGTCAGCCTAACACTTTCCTCTTTTTTGTTGAATGAATTACTCAGTGAACTTGCAGTACCTACAGCTTATTGGTAATATTTTTCAAATTGGATATCAGAAAAGAGGGTTGGGATTTAAAATACGACATTCCAACCCTTCTATCACTGCTTTCAAAAGACTGATCCATCAGGATTTTGATATCTCTGAAGACATTCTTTCCCACTTGCATGTGCACATTCATAATACAGATCACTACCTCTTGATATAAATTGGCAAGCTGGAACACCAGCATGGAACATCCTTTACATAGCTTCAGATAAAGATGGGGATTTATCATGTAACCAGTTATTATATTATAGTCTGTTTTGAGCTGTGAACTACTGGGATGTCTGGAAAGTATTGCTGTATGATGTGTTTAAAATCAGTAAGTCGTCTGAACACCCATAGTAAACATACTTGCTTTTGTATTTTTTAATGCCCTTTTTGACAACAGTAAAGAAACTATAATGATCTGTTACACCAAGGAGTCTCAAGGTTTTCAGGTTATGTAGGACTTAATTGTTCAGCTTGTACTGGATAAGAGAAAGCCTGATCCTGAAAACATTTAGATTTAACTTTGAAATGTTTTTTTCAGTCCCACAGGGAGGCAGTGAATGAGTGAAGAGGGATTCTTTGATGAGAGGGATTAGGAAGCTGGGGATGTACCACAGTCTGCAGAGAAGACTGTTTATCTAGTCTCAGCTGGGCAGGTTGATTATGATTGGCAAGGCTTCATGCCCAAACTTCTTGTACTTAAGTAAATGCATTTTAATTAATTGAAAGAACTATCTGTGTTTAAAACCAGAAGATTTGCTGTACTCCAATGACTCCTCCCCTGTCAGAGCAACTGATACTCAATTTTTGATATTGCTCAAAATCTGTAAGCCAGCATTTTCCTATTTTTACTACACTGTAATATATGAGGATGGTGGGAAGACCTTTGTGTTTTGGACAGCTTAGTTTTGTACTTAGTATCATATGGACAGTTTTTAATTAACCCCTTTCTGTTGATATAACTTGTTTAAAGACCTGCCTTCTTGGGTCCTGGGATGATAAACTCTATTACAGGAAAGTAGCTGAGCCACAATGTCTGTAATTCAGTGAGTCTCCCAGAGCTGCCACCTTACTGTGGTCTCTGTGTGCCTCCTTGTATTCATTGTTCTTATTTCAAATTTATGTTTGGTTATCTGTAGCCCAGATACTCTCAGTTTTCCTAATGCTTTACCTCAAAGATCAGAAGACTGTGGCTTCTAGTGAGTTATCGGTGACATGATGCCAGCTCTGACTCCCAGAATTGGTCCCTAAGTAGTAAGGGACGGGATTCTCTTTGTTCTCTTTATTCTTACTAACTTACTTGAAAGTTTACAAAAATGAAGGATTTCATTCTGGTTATTTTTGTTGGTGTTTTTTTTTTTAATTTTAAATTTTTAAATTTTTATCAGTGAGCATTAAATACATCTGCCTAGTGAAATTCCAGCTGAACCCACTGACACAACTGCTTTCTTAGCCCCACTGCTGCTTGTGCACTAATCTCACATCATTTAATATTGCTTTTGCTTTTGGGCCAATATCCTAATCAGCATTACCTCTGCAATGAAATGTATTTGTTCTGCCGATTTTGTCTCTGTTACTGGTAGTGTTGGTATTTCTCTCCAAGCTGTGCAGACTCTCATGGTGTTGACACCTTCTGGCTGTCATGATGTGCTCCACAGCACCCTCAATCCTCCCAAATTCTTGACGTTGCCTTGGCTTGTGTATTTAACACAGAATGTGCAGTTCCAGTCAGTCACACCGACGGCACAGCTTTAAGGAACTCCAGCTTTGAGGTTCAGCTGCCTTTCTATTGCAGGTCTCACAGTTGTCATGTCTTAGATATTCCACCATGTCCCCACCATGTCCACATCTCAGCACCATTTTTCCTTCCTGTACTTCAGTCTGAACTGAATGAGGGTCTTTGCTTGGACAATTTCAGTTGCCTTGTCGAGGTTAATCTGGGATTTACCAGTCTCATTTTCTGAGTTGGATTTCCCAGATTCTGAATATAATATGTTTTTTTATGCACGCCTCAGCAACAAAATTGTAAAACTGACTCTCCAGTTTTAGATCAGTGATAAACTCCTCTGTTTTCACCTTCTTACCTTCTTTTTTTTTGGGGGGGGGGGGGGGCGGTGTCTCCCCCCACCCCGAATGCAGTACTCTAAATTTCTGTCTAATGTCACAACTGATCTCCTTTACTAAAATTCAAGAAGTTGGCTGGGCTTGTCTAATGTGTTGAAGAGGATAAGGGACTATCTAATAGCAGGAGGATAGTGTAGCACTGGCACAAGTCACCCAGAGAGGTGGAAAGATAACACTGCTGTCAGGTTTCTGAGAGCTGGTTCAACAAATTTTGAACCTTAATGTCATTATTCAGTGATCATGCTTGGGGATGGTGTTGAAAAGAGTACTTTCATCTTGTTCCTGACACTTCAGCTGTTTAACAGTTTATAACATGAATTTTGAAGTAATACAGCAGCCTGTTCCAGCTGGTTCATGCTATGAGGTAGTTCCTAATGCAAATCACTGAACATGTTTCTGAAGGCATCTCGCTACAATTCTTGTCTGCAAATACTGACATGATATCATTCCTTTTCTTACACAGTATCTTAATGACTTATTATAGACCACTGGTTTGTCTTCTCATTGAATAAAGCCATGCTGTTGTAGAATGCCTCAAACTTCGTATTTTCATTAGTTTTCCAATTTTAGGTTGCCTATATCCTATGCTATGCTGCTATCCTGGCTCCTAAAAAATCTCTTATTTGCCAATATAACAAACATTAGGGATGTATACCTTTAAAAGGTCTTAGCCAAGGTCACCTTTAAAAATCTCTGTAGAGCTACAAATCCCAAAATAGTCTCAGGGCAGAATTCTTCCTCTTTTTTGCATTCCCTGATCGTGTGAGTATAAGGTTTTGCTGAATTTTTAATGTTCCTTCTGCCTAAACCCCACTTACTGCAAAAATAGCCCATCTCACAGGGATAAGTGTCTTCCCCTCTATTTCTGTGAAGAATAACATTTTACTGCTAATAATCTCTTAGCACACTTTACCAGTACACTACCCTGAGTTTCTTGCTGAAGAGTGTGTGCAGAAGGCTGGCACAGGAGCAGGATCAATGATGATGGCTTCTCAAAAGTCGTTGAGAAGGAACTGAGCTATTTTCTTGGTGGGCAACATACCACAATGCAATGACCTTGGATGAGAGAAGGTAGATCTCCCATAACATCCCCACAGAAAAGCTGATGAAGTATGGAGTAAATAAGAGGAGAGTGGGAGGGACTGAAAGCTGGCTGAACTGCCAGGATCAGCATTGTGGTTGGTGACACACAAGCTGGAGGTCAGTCACTAGTGGTGTACCCCAGGGGACAAATATTATTTAACATCTTCATTAATGGATGGAAAGAGTGCACCCTCAACAAGTCTGAAGGTGATACAAAGCTGGGAGGAGTGGTTGATAGACCAGATGGTTGTGATAACCATGCAGGGGGACCTTGATGGGTTGGAGAAATGAGCTGACAGGAACTTCATGAACTTCAACAAAGGGCAATGCAAAGTTCTGCACCTGCAGAGGGACCAGTACATGCTGGGGTTCAACCAGCTGGAAAGCAACTTTGCAGAAAATGACCTAGGATTCCTGGTGGACAGCAAGTTGGACATCAGCCAGCAGCATGCCCTGGCAAAGGTGACCAATAGCCCCCTAGGGCTGCATTAGGCAAAGCATCACCAGCAGGGCAAAGAAGGTGAGGCCACATCTGGAGTGCTGGGTTGAGTTCTGAGCTCCCCAGTACAGGAGAGACATGGACATACTGGAGTAAGTCCAGCAAAGGGTTTTAAAGATGGTGAAGGGATGGAGCATCTGCCATTTAAGGAGAGACTGAGAGAGTTGGAACTGTTCAGCCTAGAGAAGAGATGGCTCAGGGGGATCTCATCAATGTGTATAAATAGCTGTTGAGAGGAAATCCTATGGAAATGTAAGATAAAACTGTTTTGCAATGTGAGGATGATCGAAGACTGGAACAGGCTGCCCGGAAAAGTTGTGGAATCTGCATCTTTGGACATATTCAAAACCCACATACATCCCTGCTCTAGGTGACCCTGCTTTGAGCAGCAGTCTTGGACTAGAAAATCTCCAGAGATGCCTTCCAAATCCAACAATTCTGCTATTTTGTGGTTCTACATATGTAGCATGTATGAAAGAAAGGTTAAATAGTACAAAGGTGAACTTATAATTGAAGCCAGACTTATCCCACTCTCAGCTACAGCTGACCTGTTGCCACATAAAAGCTAAATTAATGGAAAGATGCCATACTGTAGTCACAGATTAGAATATTTTTGCTGGAACAGTAATGAATGGTTATTAACTTTTGCCCATGAGGTTCTCATGTTTCACCACCTTGTGGGTGGTGTACATAACTCCAACACTGTACAAATATAGTTGTAATATCCCTATCAGAATAGTTAGCTGGCTATTTAAGCCAATTAGAATGACTTAAGGCAACGTGTACTTAAAGTCTTGTTTAAACGTTATGGCCTGGAAATGGTAAGCATACTCCCGCAGGTGGTGACACTAAACAAGCAGTATCAGTCACAGGGAGCTGATAGGAGGATGGGTGTTTCCGCTCTCCTGCTGGGCCAGTTTCAGCCAGTGGCATGATGATAACGTGGCTCTATCTGGGCATTCAAATGCACAATGCTCCTTTAAAACTACATTTTTTGTAGCTGGCATAAGCAATGCTATCCTAAATCTTGTGAAATACTTAGTTTTTAGTGGTCCAAGGGCTGAAATATGTTTCAGCTGTGCTTAGCATAGAGAATCAGAAGCTGGGACAGAGCAGCCAGATCTCATTTCCCCTCCCTCCCTATAAGGTCATTCCAGCAGCTGAGAATGGCTGAAATAGAAGTGAGCTTAGGCAATGTGGTCTTTTTGCATCCAGCTGTTCCCAGTATCCAGCTGTATCACTTGGAGATTCCCTAGGGGGCAGGGCATTCCCACACAGTCAAGTCACAAGTGGTCTAATCTCTATGTGCCAATAAAATTGGGTGGTAAAGATGGAGACGGGCTCATGATCTGAAAGCAGAGCACTTAAACCTTTGTGAGAAGTCATATATATGTAAAATTGGACATTCAATGTCAATGGTCTGTTAGGAGCCACTTACGCTTTTAATGTATCTAAAAAGAAAACATGAAATAAGGCATCATTTCTTCTTTTCTGTTGAAAGACCTGTCACTACCCTACTTTGATTAGCCAAGTTTTCAGAGTTGAATGCATTGAGTCATTACAAATGCCAGCAGGCTGGGGCTTCAGTTCCTCTACTCCTATTTCTTATCGTGCAGCTGCTGGAGCTGCAGAGCAAACAGGCAGCTGGCAGAAAGCTGCCTGCAACCAGCAGCCTGCTGCATTCTGCAGGTGTTGCTGGGCAGAAATAACCTGGGGCCAATTGGTAGCACCCACCTGCTTTCTTGCATGGGGAGGGGGAGGGGAGGTGTTGGGATATAATCACAGCATCACAGAATCACAGTGGGAATGGGGGAAATGTCCATCTCTGCTTGGTTAGTATAAAACTCTGATGTCTGCTACTTTGGTGTATTGGCTAGCAGTGCTGAGATCCACGTTGCTAACTCAATACACAGTGCTACTCCCTCCACTCACTCTAAGTTTTAAATGTGAAATATCTTGCTAACAAGCAAAAAAACCAAACAACCTGAAGGGAATGAACACAAGAGTCAGGTAAATTATGTTAGTTATCTGGAGAGAAGCAAATAATTTCTGCTATACTCTTCAGTAATGCACAGCTATGTGGGTGCCATGTGCAAACAGACCATAGGCATAGAAGCCCATAAGGATTACTATTATTTTCATTAAAAGTTTATATAATAGAGATTACTTTTACTTGTCTCATATGATGATTAAGTAATAACCTGCAAACAGCTGGTAGGCTCCACCATCTGTTATAGCTCCCTATACTTTCTATTTTAAAATCCTGACAGGAATAGGCAGCGATGTCATTTAAAAGCTAAAAATTATCTGCAGCTTTAGATGAGCTTCATGTGGATGCTTGGATATTGCAGATGTCAGGCTTGTGTACATGTGAAGCTGTTCTCTGTGGTTAGTAATCTGGACTTTTGGCATGGTCTCCTATAAAATCTTTCTCTTCTTTCCTCTTTTAGTAGAAAATGACAATCTATCAGACAGTGGGTCCAACTAAGGATGCCTTCATTGTTTCATGAGAGGTGTTCATTATACTCAGGTTTCTTCTTTCTATTGACCAATAAGATTGTCACACCTGTATTTCCTTGCAAACTTCCTGGTTGCTGTGTGCAATATATCAGCATCTAGTTTGCTTGACTTTGTCTCTCATGTAGAGGTTATGCAGAACCAGCCCCACTTTCTGCTCTTCTTGTCCTGACTCAGCCCAAAAAATGAATAGCATTCTCATAACTTAATTAAAGTAGAGTCATCATAAAAGCCAAAGAATTGATGTAAGCAGTAGCAAGCTGCATCTTGAACTACGAGACCATCCTTTTGGTGATTGACACTGCTATGTCAATGAAACTTAAGCATCAGTGCACCATAATAACAGGAATTTTCCAACTGTCTCTCTAAGGCAGTCAGATTGGTTTTGAAATAAAACCACCCCATTTGTTCTGTTAAATACAGGAAATGTAGGAATATAAAACCCCTAATGCAAGTAGCTCTACCTTTTAACTATTTCAGTGCAGGCTGTAAGAATTTCTGGGAGCTGCTATAGTGTTTGAATCTCTGTATGAACTTGGACTGCTAGAGCCTGTGCTGTGAAAATGTGTCATACTACACACATTGTCAGGTGCTCCAGTGAAGCCAGTGGCACCATTTCCCGCATGTGCATTTGGCTAGCAGATCTTAGGACTGAATTACAGGCTTTTTAGTTCCTTCTGATTTGGGAAATGAGGAAAAAAAGAGTTTAAATTAATGAATCTTTTCCAGATAACTGACACGTGCCTTGGAAGATTAAAGATACTTAGAAATGTTCACATTAAAAGATTAAAGATGTTCATTTAAGGGAAGAAGTGTTAAATTCACAGAAGTGTGGGAAAATGAAACTGGTGCTTTGTGTTTACAGATAATTTTAATTTGAAGAGAAAAATTACTCCAGAGCCATTATTTTTACTGCATGATCATGAGTTTATCTTCCTGTCACTAGTGTTGTTCATGTAAAGGAGAATGACTCCTTTTGCTCTGCAGCACCTGATTCTATTAGCAAGGTGAATCTATTAGCAAGGACTCCTCCAGGAAAGTCAGAGTTTTGCCTTCATGAGAGCACACCACGTTGCCATGTTTCTCTCCTGCTGCCTGTTTGGTGAGCAAACAAACCTTCTGTGAGTTCATTCAGTGATCTGAATGAACTAAGCTGAGAGACTTAAGCTTCCAACTTCTCTGTGCAACTCCCTCTTAAATCTATCTTAATGCAGTTTCTAAAAATTTTTAGGTCAAAGCCAAGCTCTGTTCTTGACCACTTGTCATAAGATCATTTTTGTAATGCTACTGTGATGGTCTGTTAGGGAGCTTGAGCCTGAAAAAGTCTCCATTTTTACAGGCCAGCCCTTGTCAAGTGAATCTCAAACTGAACACCCCTTGCTTTTTCTGACTGCATCAGCTGGTATGATAATTTATGTCAGCTCTCCTTGCAAACTAGTTCATATAGAAATCTTGCTTGATAAAATGCTTTGGTTCAAGTGGAAGATACATGGTGGCAGGACCTGAATTCCGTAAAATCTTCTAGCCAGTTGCAACGACAATGCTGCTCTCCAGTTTTCTTTGTTTCACTGAATTCTGCCTGGTGAGCAAGTCCTGTCTAGGACAACTTGCAATGCTGGCGAGCAGGAATCTCTAATAGTAGCAGCCCTGGGTGTTGGCTCTCTGCTTTGTGGCACCATAGCAATTTGGGAGTGGCTTTGTTTAATTAATAATCAAAATACTCTACCTGCTGCCTTCAGTTTTATTAGTGAAGGGGGGGCAAGAGAGAGCAAGCGCCCCCGTGACTTATCATAGTAATGAGATTTAAATGTTATGGCAGATAAATGGCAAAGACTTTTTTCTGTCCATGAAGGAGGATATCCTTTTCCTTTCTCTTTGTGTGTTTTATGTAGAACGGTATTTTATTCTGAATATACTGGAGAAGGCATCCTAATGCAGGAATGCAGTTCTCAATCAGCAAATCTGAGGTGGCTAAAAGTTAATGCTGTATTTATTGTGCTGGTCAAACAATAGCTTGTAGCTAAGTTGTACAAAGAATGTTACTGCAATTTTACCTACAGGATGTGAATTGGATATAAAACTAAATGCAAATAAAAGCTCCACCCTACAATTTTGGTTTTTTGTTATATCATTCTCCATTTTTAAGACTGCATTATTCTCCAGTTCATGCTAAGTCAGTATTAATGATATTAATGAAAGACCCAGCAACATTTATTTCCCCATTAGCTGCAGGTGCCAGTGTTGATATTTTTGAAAATAAATGCATATTTGGAGGCTATAATAATAGCAATAGTTCTTTTGGTGAAGTTACCCCCTGCCCCATGGCCTTTTCATAGATTAAGCACCATCTACAACTCCAAAATAACAGCGGAGTCTCATTCAGGGCACATTCATTCATTCATTCATTTTTCATTTCATTCAAACTTTGGTAGAGGTGTCAAAACTATGACTTAGCTAGGCAACCTTTTTGAAAGGACAGACTGGAGATCCAGCGAGTTATTTGCTGGCAACCAAACACCTTTAAAAAAAAAATTACTTGTAAAAAAATCCCAGTGAAGCTTTCCACTACTTACTTCCCACTGTGGAGCTCCAGTCTGAAGCATAACAGCTTTACAGTGATATCACTAAAGTGTTTTGGGAAATGTGAATATTTGTGCCTGATCAAAGAAAAGGATTTTTGCTGTGTCAAACTGTCATTTTGGAAAAGATTAATAATCTGTTTGGGAATGAAAAGTAAGATTTTTTTTTTTTTTAATTTCTCATGCAAAAGAAGTAAAAATTGTTTAGAAGAAGTAATCAAATAAAGTGTTGCAGAAAATTGCCTGTGCTGCCTCTAACTCATGGAGATCCAGTAAGACTTGGCAATGTGAAGAATTCTTTAAATGAAAGCATGAATTGGTTACAAAGTCGGCATTTTGGAAAGGATTTACCAGGTGGACAGTCTGGTGGGAGATTGGTTAGATGAAATAGGTTATGTCATAATAAGATGGTGGGGAAAAATGTGGCATGACAGATAAAATAAGTAGTTCTTCACAGGAGTCTTCCACTCTTGGTAGAAAATCGGATAGTGGAATTTTGCCTTGTGCAGTAAAACGGAGAATTTAAGTGCTCCTTCAAGTGCAGTGAGGCTTTTCAAAATCTTAGAGTAAAAGATCCAAATTTTTGAAATTGTGACTTATTCGACCTGCAACTCCAGGACAAAATGTCACTGAAATTTCAGCAATTTTGGATGGAACACTTGGGTCCACAGCCTAGTTTTGTGTGTAGTGCCTACTATTACTGAATTTACTCAGGACTCTCTATTCAGTGATCTTCATGTTCTTGTTGATTAGAAACACATTGTTAAACATGGGTTAGATGTTTAGCACTGCACAATGATTACAGCTTTTACCTTTCTGGAGAAGTTTGTTTTAGATATGTATCTGGGTCATTCTAGAGTTCTTATTGAGATGTCCAGAATGACTTGTGTCCATTTTTTCTTTAAAGGACCTCTACCATTTATGCCTCCAAAAAGGAAAGCAAATAACCAACAATTGTAAATATATAAAATGATTCACATAGATCAATTTAGTTATGAAATCTGTACTATTATAATAACAAAAGGAGAAGTAATGTAAATGGGGATGTGAGAGCACAGAGTGCTTGTGAGGTTGATGGTGCCACCTATGCCAGAATTACCGGAGCAGAGCAATGTTGTAAATGCACAGAGCAGTGAAGGAATCAGCAGGTTACAGCACAGATACATGAATGTTTGGAAAAGCTTCTGCTTTTGAGTGGGCAATTTTAGTTTATATGATATGATACTGTGAGATTTAAATCCCTGAAGGAATAAAATTGACCTATGCAGCCCTGTGGTTATTTGGGAGACAGCAGTGATCCTACTGTCCTTTTGACAGATGGAGTGCTTCAGGTTCATAATTATGTGCAATCAGTTAACTGCTTAGCCAGGTGCCTTCATTCCTACACAATCCCTTTCTGTCAGTCACTGGAGAACTTCCCCTTTCTTCTTGGGTGACCTTTGCTATATTGCTGAATACCCCTTCCTTCACCAGGACTACATGAAGAATTTCACTTCTGCCACACATGGTTTTAAGGTTAAGCTAACTAAGGTATGCCGATGTGTCATGCACAAATGCTCAGTTATGTCCTGCTTCCTGTCCATTTTCTGGGGACTGGCTTTGAACTGAGGCAGCAGCTTAGGATGAGATCTCAGCCCACTCCCTGAATCACCTGGGGGCATGATGACGCATATATGTGTGATTATAACTCTTGGTTTTAAAATAATGTGGCAAGGCAACTTTTTTGTTACCTGCCTCAAATTTTTTGATTAACTCCTTCATTTTTCATCTTTCCCAATTATGGAGATGTCAAGATTTAACAATCTTTGAAACATTCTCCCTGTGGCACAGAATGTGGAAATATAAGTCATACATGCGATGAAGCGTGCATGTGTTCAGGCATCCTGAACCGGACATGCTGGCAGAAGTGTCCTGGAACTACCTTCCTCTTAATTCCTGCTTTTAGCTCACTTGCAAAGCTAATTGGATATAACTTCTCCATGTAAGCTGTAGCTTGGCTTGTATTTCAACTCGGTTTAATGACTAATCTCCTTCCAATCTATATATGTTTAACCAGGAGATGACCTAGGTCAGATAACATGCCTGCTGCAATGTTCTACTTGCAGCATGTTTCGCTAAGCGATAGCAAATCTGTTGAGAATTCCTGCCATGCAAGTCCCTTTCAAAACACTTTTACTGAAGGAGAGAACATGTGTTAGATTGTGAATGGCTGCCTACCTGTTCCTTACAGCCTTGATGTTTTCAAGAACAGTTTTAGGGACAATATACCCAGGCTATATTTTCCATGAAGGTTTCTGCTTCTCAAGATGCTGCTAATTTACGTTTCAAAGAAATTCCTTTCCTGTTAAGCAATTATTTATATGTTGGTTAGACTTAAATAATTTGTCCTAAATCTCGGACCTGTCCCAAATCTTGTTTACTTTCATTCCTGTTATCTTTCCCATTTCTAATACATGCAAATCTCCATATATCATTAAAATCTGCTCTACAAATTTCAAATTGCTGTGTCTGTCTGTCAAATCTACATTTTTTTTTTAACATCTGTCTGTGTATGACTATACACATGCAGACTCCAGAAAGGACTAGGGGTCTTGCTGAAGCAGTGACACAGTAGACCTTTTTCAGTTAGTATTTGGGAACAGGAAACAAGCTTATTTCATGGCCATTTCAAAAATGTAATATCCATTAAGACCACTGCTTGCTGTTGCAAAATTGAAAAGCCTCATGGACTCTTCTGCTTGTTTTGTGAAGAGTGACATTGAGACTATCTGAGGGTCCTTTCATCATGGTCAGCAGCCAACAGGCACTAAGAACACTGCCACCAGTGGCACTACCTTGGAGAAGAAATGACAAAGCAGAGCCAATGCCTGCTCCCCTACGGGTGAATCTACTCCAAACCAGTAAGTCATGCCTGGGAAGGGGGGCTCTCATGTTGCATGAATGTGCGCATTGACAAAGGGCATGCTGTCTTCAGCGGATGGTCAGGTCTGCTGTTACAGTGCCTGGTGTGACGTCTGTGGTGCGGTTGGTGCTAAGTGAGATCACTGCCTCTCTGCTGAGGGAGAGGGCAGGGGATCTGCTCTGCTAGCCCAGGCTGAGGAGTGCCTCAGTGCTGGCTCTAATTGCATTCCTGCTGCGAAGGAGCCTGGAAATGAGAGAGCAAAACAGCTGCACTAAACTGCTGCACTGGGGGAAATTTAGGGAGATTTTTCATCATGGTAGCCTGTTTAACAACGCCCCTAAATATACCCACGTGGGGGAATAGCTGATATCCTGACCCTGGCTATTTGTTTCTTTCTTGCCTGATTATTGCATATTAATATGCTGCCTTTTCCCCCCTGTAATATTGTGGGTTTGAGGGAGCATAGGAAACACCACATCCTATTGAATAAAAAGGTAGGGAATAGTTATTGAATGCTTGATCATTCCTGTCATACTGTTTGCCTACTCTTTTTGCATTGTAAATGCTCAGTAAGACCTTTGATCCCTAAGCTGGTCACATTAAGTTCATTGCTCAGGGTGAGGCCCTGCTGTGCATTCAGTGAAGTACTGTATCTGTGGAAAAGAATTTGTGCAAACCAGCCTGGGAGGATAGATGTGTTCTGGAAATTAAGCTTCTGCGTCTCTGCCTCCGCCGTGCCTCTGCAGAGGGAGCGGCATCGTTGCGCAGGCTGGTTGCTGCAGCTGAACTCATAGATTTGCCTCGTTGTGTTTGCCTAGCTGGGCGGATGCTGGGAGGCAAGGGGAAAGCGGATAGGATCTCGGACAGGTTTGCCTGTTGTGTGTAAGATCCTTGACGAAACACAGGAGTCGTCATGCAGCAAAAAGCTAAGAAACCTGCCCTGCGCTTTCTGTGCCGAAAAGGGAGGGTGTGACAGTCACTGACAGCCCTTCCTGGCTGTTTCCTCGCTGGATGCAGCTCTGCACTGGAGGAGGAAGCAAAGAATCAGGGTGGTGATACACGCGCTTATGGTGTGAACTTCCTGCAGCGTAGGAAAGGATGCTGTTACCTCCCACAGGGCCTCCCACAAACCCTGTAGGAACAATTGCAACTGCTCTTGACATGAATAACCTTGAGCGACTGCTTAGCGGAGTGCACAGAGAATAGCTGCATTGTGAAGGGTTTGGCTCCCTTCTGTTCTCACTGGTGTTTCAGAAGGAAGGATCTCAAGGTAAATGAAGATAAGTAACATCAGTAATATAATAAACCAGACAATGACGAAGTGTTGAGCAGCAATCAGAACTCTATGCAGGGACCAAAATTTTGGTGTCATGAATACATGCTCATCTCTGAGTTATTTTATTTGTGCAGCTAACTTTTTAATACATAAAAAGTGCTGTTTTAGTGAAAAAGCCTGTCATACCTATTGTTTTAGCTAAAAGTAAATGTGTTAGTTATAGTATTTTTCCTCTGATTATAAAAATTCCTTTGGTCTATGAATAATACTTAGATTATCTGTCCTGGTGATAAAATAATCTAGTTACTTCGGAGAGAAATCATCTGGGGAAGTATTTCCTTACTTACACCCCTTGCTGTAGAAGCTGACACTTTTATCTTCTTTGATTCATTTGCCAGCTCAACTAACCCAAGTGGCCTTCCTTTGATCATGCCTATAATTCCTTTTGTTCTTTGTCCTGGGAAGGAGCAAGACATAGGCACAACCTACCTATGTGAGGAAGCTGCATGGTCCGATGATATGAGAGAGAGTGCAATGTATAATCACTGTTAATAGGGAGGCCAGATTCCCAAGCTCCTTCCTTGGCAAATCTGTGCTGGAAAATGGTTACTTAAAATAACTCACAACAGCATCTTTGGTGCAAATAATTTATTTTTTCACTTCACAGGTATAGACTGCATGGAGAAAACTGCCTGTAAAGACACGTTTTGCACTATTGTCCTTTACAATCTGTGGTAATTTTTTACCCTGTCATTCCATCTTTTGTTGAGTAGAACAAGACTATATGTTACAATATTTTTTTTAAATACCCATTAGTCTGATGACCCTCCCTCCCCCTGGCAGCCACTAACAGCTGACTCATGCTTCTCTCCTAGAGAATGGCATGCTCAGGATCTTAGTTCCTATCTTGATTCTGGCTCAAGTTGAGGAAATAATTGAAGCTATACAGAGGAATTTTTTAGTGAATACCTTTATCCTTTCTTCCTCTACTGTCTTCCAGACTGAGTCTTAACTTTGACATTGCTTTATTTTTTGTTCTATCTCTTAAATCAAGGGAGGATACAAATTTTGTGCAGACAAGGTAACAGTGACCAGGAGAATTGAGATCCATGTGCTCTTTTTTAAAACAAATTAACAAATATACCACTCTCATCTTCCTTAGAATCCGGCGTTTTGCAGTCCATTAACTAACGGTTATAGTAGCATACGTTGCTGAATTATCATGCCCACCTGTAGTCTCTCTTGCTGCCTTACCCAAAGAATGAGTTGAAATATAGAGATGGTTAGGTCCATGTGGTTTTGTCAAAAGAGAATACATTTTTCAAGCTTAATTAATGTGTAGTGTGGCTACACTTATATGTTACACATATATAAGTTTCCACCTATTTACATCAATTTGCGCCTAAAATTAAAAAAATAAATCTGTACTTTAATTCAGCATCTGCTCTTGCCTGGCATTATGACTTCAACTATGTAAGATGTCCTTTTTCTATTAAACAAACTAATCTCTATCTGCTGTTCTATTTTGGTTGCACAAAGCCTACTTATACAGGAGATGAGTTTGAAGATTTTCTGTAATCATTGCACAGTAATTGCTTTAGTAACTACGTGAATAGAGATATGTTTTGTTCACCTAAGAGGTGCATAAAGTAGTGATTAAAGCTAACATATACCAGGAGGACATAGCCTTTCTATATCAAGTTTTTCTTATAAGAAGAAATTATAACCACCCTCACAATTTAAGCAGAAACACACTTACAATGTGTTTGATGTTTCATGCAATAAGTTTATATCCTTCTTATAAGCAATAAAATTAATAACTATAAATACTACCACCCATTACAGGAGAGACAACATGCTACAAGTATGTACTTAAATTAAATTAAAGCACTTGATGTGTAGGCAAATCACAAAGTGATAGGTCCTCATATGCTTGCATATACTCACCTTAGGGTACAAATAGGGAATTCAGTGCATCTGTTTTAATTCAAGCACTTCATGCTAACAGTTATTCTGATTTTACAGTAATACTGCTAACATAAGAGAAAAAAAACTTGTAAGAAAACTTCAAGACTTGGTGGGTAACTAGCTGCACACTGAAGACCCAGTTTCTGCTCTGAGGCAGTCACTGTTCTCCAAACTGAAGTTAGCTCCATATGTGGTAGATACAGTGCCATCCCTTTAGTCCTCCTGTAGCGTGCCTCAAGCTATAGTGGGTACTCTGCCTTTGAACATAAGTCTCTCTCCTTAATTTGGACAAGGCCAAATAGTGTTTAGCTACTTGATAAACTTCAGATAAGCTTGTAACAACCAAGGGATTATGATTATTGTTTAATCATGTGTCAAAATGAACCAAGAAGAACAATAATAGTACAGCAGCTACCACAGCTTCCCTTCATCTAAGCAGAGCCAGTATTGTTTATTAGGAAAAGTGCATTTTATTTGTGCAGTAAAGTAATCACTCACATGAAGTACCATGTAAGGGCTATAATGGCCAAAAAGGGAAACTGTGTTCACATTGGCCTAAGTGCTGCTGTTAGGGCCAAATTCTGCCCCCCATTACAGTCCTAGTAAGCCCAGCAACTGCATGCAGACCTCTAATTCCTCCTGTCTGTTCCCCGTGCCATGTGTGTCGGTGGACAAGCACTTCAGAGAGGCACCCACTTACGCTGGTTACCCACAAAAGGCATAGGAGCCATAATGGTGCCACCCATCATTCCCCCACCCCCGTATCAGCATGCAAGACAATCTCCACTTCTATAAATGAAATATCATTAGAACTATAATTTTTATTCCAGATTTCATAAGTGAGATTTGCTAATACATTCAGAATTTATGCATGCAAACACATAAGTTTTTTTATTTTTCCCCCTCACTGTTTAAATTATTGTATTTATTTTTATGGAAGATCTTACTTGTTTTTCAGCTTTGCTCTTTCAAAATTCGGTTATCAGCCTGACATCTTTTTGGCAAGTTGCCCCTATAGTCACTATGTAGTTTGAACATTTCCATGATTTATCAGCATACTACCACAAACGTATTGAGTTTACATGACTGAAATATACACATCAAGTAATGCCAAAGTATTTACTGGCACTGACAATACTTGCTATTGTCAGACTTGGAACCACAGTTTTTCCTTTAAATTAATTTTAACTTTATCTGGAGACATGGTAGCTACAGTAAGACCTCTAGCACTGTAGCTAAAACTGTGGAATTATCTGTTTACCACAAATATTTCTGGAATTTACTCTTTCTCAAAGACATTGTTGCTTCTGGGTTTGTTTATGGCTCAGTAGAGCATGTTATGAAACTATATAGCACAGGAAGAATGTTCTTTAGCTTTCTTGGTGAGTCATCCTTTCTCTAGAAGGACACGTATCCTTTGATTTGTTTCAGTGCAGGAAGGAAAGGCTTTATGGTTTCAGGTTTATGCATTGGTTACAAAATTGTGGATGCTCTCTTTCATTTATCTTAGCACAATGCCTTTTCTCTATTAATTTCAAGAATTCAGATGACTAACAGAACACATTTCACAGTCAGAAAGAGGCAGCATTAATTAGTTTGTGCTTATTTTCATTCATATCAGCTGGATAAATGCACCTTCAGTTCCTTGTCCTACCACATGCTTTTTGTGTGATCTTAACCTGCCTATGTTTTAGTTCCTTCTGTATAAAAATATGGAAATCTAAACATCCTTAGCTTCTGCGACTCTCTTCAGGGTAAATACCTGAAGGATCTGTCAGTCTCTTTAATCCCACATCACAGACAACCTTCAGGCAGCATACCTGCCTGTGGATAGCAGCGTTGCCTACTGCTTAAGCTGTCTGGTCCTTCTGTGCTCCAGAGATGCCCTATGGCTGGACCTGGGGCTGTACAAGTTCAGCTCACCATCTGTGCCGTCAACACATTTGGTCAGGAAAGGAAGCCTCAAGGTATCCCCATTAGTCACACTCAATGGTGTTAATATAGTGGATACCACATAAACACTTAAGATAGGTTCACATTTACACTGTTGCCTTCTAGAAATACCATATGGAAGAATACTTATTCATTTCAAAATCTCCATAAGACATCAACAAAGTTGTTTCTTGACATTTATAAACAACAAACAAACCTCAAAGCTTTCTTTTTCTTTAAAGGAGTTGTTCTACATCCCATATCTTTAGTCCAAGAATGCCGAATATCCCATAATGTGTTTTCACTGGTGTGTGGCTCCTTGTGTATTAATTTGTTTGGTTAGTAAATATGAAAGGGTGTTTTCCCAAGGAAGGAAAGATTGAGTTTCCAGGCCCAGGGTAACTGCTGCTCTGAATCTTTGAATTCCTTTTGGGAACTTATTATAGGATTTAAGAATTTTTGTCTTTTTCTGTCAAGGTCAAGAGTATATGAATTAATGAGAACTAAAGCCACTGAGGCCATGAGGGAATATTTCTTTCAATTACGGTGAGAGTGCTCCTCAGTGGGCATGTATATGTGAAAATATTTGATGAGTAACATATACTGAATGTGGAGATGTCTTCCAAGCGAAGTAGTACAGGTCTGGGAGAGGTGGGCTCTTGTTCTGCTCTTTGAGTGCTCTGGTACAAATTCTCAAGAGCTGTGTAAAATCACAGCCCCACCTGCTTGTAGGCTTGAAGCAAAAAATACCTTAGCAGATGAAAGCTCCTTTTCTCCCCGTCCTGTACAGTACACCTCACCTTAGGGTGTACCTTCGTCTCCAGTCAGTCACTGTCCTCTTCATTGTATGTGAATGTAAGCAATAAAGCCAGTGGTTTGTATATATCTGTGAATTTGACTCTCCCCAGCTGGCTGAGTGCTAAACAGCAGGGTGGGTTCATGTGTGCCAACCTTTTACAAACAATCACCTGGGGACATGCAGCCCAGGTGTGCAAAGCAGTAATGAGTGATCCTCAGTGTGCACAGAAAGGTAACAGATGACACAGTAGATCTTTTTTGAAGTATTTTTAGGCTCTTTCATGAAGAAATAACAAAGTCTAACCATCAAAAAACCCCCCAAGGAGTGTTGTCTCGTGAGCGTTATAACCCTCAAAAATTATTACATATGGTGTCTTTTCCTCTCAGGTCACACTTAGACATGTACAAAGGGTGACTTGATGAACGTCTACTTAAGAACAGTTGGAGTTGGAATTAGAGGGAAATTTTGAAATGCAGTGCTTTACTAAAGGCAGTGTGAACTAAACGATGACTCCATTGTATTTGTTCTTTCTTACTGTGCAAAGGTAGGGGAAGCTGTTGTTTTGTGTGTCTTCTCTTATTCTAAAAGGATCACCAAATATCTGATACCTCTTAAAAGAAAATCATCTGCTGAAATAGATCCACTTTTAGTGACTAGCGGGTCAGTTACTTTACAGTGCACAGTAGCAACCCAAGATGGTAAGTGATGAATAGCATGAGCACGTTGAACAGCAAGGAAAAGTTCTGAATATATAGATTGCAAATTCTGAAGATTTTCTGGTGGAAGAATAAATATTCATCCCCTCTCATTGGTGTTTTAGGACTTTTTAATTGCCGTGGAGACTTTGTGTTTCCACCTGAGTTGTACTGTGGATCTGTGCATCCATTTGAACAAAGGCAGAAACAAAAGGAAGCAGATCAGTGACTTGGCCGATCCTGTGGAGGACACCTCAGCATTTGAAAATTTCTCCGTGTCAGCCTTTGGCAAGAACATGTGTAGCACATGAAACAATCCAAAGCATATCAGCCTTCTTCTGCAAGATCAAGTTACTTTTGTATTTTAAGTGCTGAGGTGTCCCACAGTCTCTCACCTCCATGGTACACAAAGGTATGGTGGCTTTTCTTTTGTTCTGGTCAAGCACAAATATTTGCACATGGGAAAATGTTTTAGCTCTGCAGACCGATACATCAGCCATCTGCCTAGAAAAGCCAACGCCTTTCTGTGCTGAGACGGATACATAGGGGAGGATCCTGTTCTGTCAGTTCTCAGATTCCTGTGCCTCACCTCACCTCACTGACGTTAAGTCCACGTTTGTTTGGCTACCCTTGGTCTGATTACAACAGATAAGTCCAGACAGTAAAGTAGGCATGGATATGTGAATAAGCGGCAATAAAGTTTGCTTCCTGGAATGTGTTGTGTTCATAGCAAAGGCAGAACTCAGAGAAGTCTTTTATACAAAACATGGGCGATGCTGTATTATGCTCATGTTAATATTAGCATCCATACATATGGTATACAGGTTATGAATTCTGTAAAAGCACACAGTCTACACAGGTAGGCTTTTTCAGCTATTGATCCTTATATTGTGACTGAATTTATTCTGTATAAAAAAACTTCTGCATTCACATTTTCAGCCTTTATTCTCTTTCTTCAGCTCTAACCCAAACAACAGAGCTCAGATAAACCTGTTTGCTTTAGTTCCAGTTAACGAAGGAACAAAAGGAATAGCTTCCTAGTCTTTCTTAACAGAGAGAAGTAAAGAGTGAGAATAAAAATCTGCCTGCTAATATTGTGAATAAAGATGTGTGGAATGCAAGCAGACAAGAAGGGAAGAAAAGAGGGAGTAGTGTCTCATGACATTAATTTCAGAGGAAAAAAAGGGGAAAGAATGATGTTGTGTCTGTCATTGCACAGACTACAGACTTACTGTCTTATTCCAGAGCAACAAGACTTTAACTTGAGGTCTGAGTTTCTGTTCCATCAGGAGAGATCTTACCTAGAAAAATAATCTTCAAATAAGAGAAGGCAGAAATATAATAGCAACTCTAAAATTAAGGATGAATGTTGAATTAAGCTGTGAATGGAAAATATGTGTGCAACATACATGGTGTTTTTTACCTGAATATCTAGCTCCACCAAAAGGGCTGGATCTGAATCTTTAAGAATCACAAAATTTAGTCCCATTTCTCAAGGCTATGTCTGAGAACGGATTTCAGCCTGGCACCTATGGGAATCTGAGAAGGGAAAGAGGGTGAAAACCCCTTTAGTCACTTTGCAAAGAGATCTCATCTGACACAGAGGAATTCATGTGACATTTCTGGAAAGTGGCTGCTGTCTGCTTGGATGAGTGGTTTGTCAAAGCTGTCAAAAACTTCTGCAGTGGAAAATACTGTTCTAGATTACAGATGCAATCAGTATCAATAATACCTTCGGAAATTAATCCAGATTTTCCTAAAATGTTAAAATAACATACATTGCAGTGTAGATATAAAGGCTAATTTTCATTTGAAAAAGTCAGTGATCATTTTATTGTTCTGAAAAAATTGTTATTTATAATATAATTCACATAGGTTATTTCCTATGGGGAAAAATTTCCTATGTTCCTAGGGGAACAACAGTAGATTTCTAGGCCCAGGGCTTGCATTACTTATTACTTCCACAATCCCAATAAGTGATGATTCTACCATTTATTTTCTCTCAGAGCACTGAGGTCAGTCAGACTATGGAATTTAACATTCCTGAGCCCAGGTAAATAACATTCCAGGAGCCCAGACTGTGGTCCCGGATCACAAACCTTTTAGTATTCCCGCTTTGTGGATTCTTGACAGCCATCTTTTTGCTCATGAATGGATCCGCTAAAAGAAGAAAGAGCTTTAAACTAAATTTGAAGGGGGAAGGGGATAAAACCAGGCTCACTAGAGATAAGCCTGGGGGTGGCACGCCAATGTTTGAGGGACAGTGTGCTAGCAAGGTCCTTCGGTCTGCCATCACAGTGGAGGTAGAGGATGGAGATCCAAGCAACAGCAAAGATACAAGGGTTATTGATGTGTTAGAAACCACAGAAGCGCATGAAAATGGTCACATGGGAATTAGGGCTTCTCCCCCAGAAAAGGCGACAAGATCAATAGCCCAACTGAAGTGCATCTACACCAATGCATGCAGCATGGGCAACAAACAGGAGGAGCTGGAAGCCACTGTGCAGCTGGAAAACTATGATATAGTTGCCATCATGGAAACATGGTGGGATGACTTGCCAAGTGGAGTGCTGCAATGTGTGGCTATAAACTCTTCAGAAGGGATATGCAAGGAAGGAGAGGCAGTGAAGTAGTCCTGTATGTTACGAAGTGTCTTGATCGTCTAGAGCTGAATGATGGTGACAATAGAGTTGACTGTTTATGGGTAAGAATCAGGGGGAATGCCAACAAGGCAGATATCATGTGGTAGTCTGTTATAGACCACACAACCAGGATGAAGAGGCAGACAAAATATTCTATAAGTAGCTGGGAAAAGTCTCACAATCACTAGCCTTTGTTCTTATGGGGGGACTTCAACTTACCAGATGTCTGCTGGAAATACAATACAGCAGAGAAGAAACAGTCTAGGAGATTCCTGGAGTGTGTGGAAGATAACTTCCTGACACAGGTGGTGAGTGAGCCAACTAGGGAAAGTGCCCTGCTGGACCTGTTGTTTGTGACCAGAGAAAGACTTGTGGGTGATGTGACAGTTTAAGGCTGTCTTGGGCATAGCGATCACAAAATGATAGTTTTCAATTCTTGGAGAAGTAAGGTGTGGGGTCAGCAGAACTGCTACCTTGGACTTCCAGAGGGCAGCCTTTGGCCTGTTTAGGAGTCTGGTTGACAGAGTCCCTTGGGAGGCAGTCCTGAAGGGCAAAGGAGTCGGGGAAGGCTGGACATTCTTCAAGAAGGAAATCTTAAAGGTGCAGGAGCAGGCTGTCCCTGTGTGCTGAAAGACGAGATGGCAGGGAAGAAGACTGGCCTGACTGAACAGAGAGCTTTGGCTGGAACTCAGGAAAAAGAAGAGAGTTTATGACCTTTGGAAGAAGGGACAGGCCACTCAGAAGGACTACAAGGATGTCATGAGCTTATGCAGGGAGAAAATTAGAATCACCAAAGCCCAACTATTACTTAATCTGTCTACTGCCATGACAGACAGTGAAAAATGCTTCTATCAATACCTTCACAACAAAAGGAGTGCTAAGAAGAATCTCCATCCTGTATTGGATGCGGGAGAAAACATAGTGACAAAGGATGAGGTACTTAATGCCTACTTTGCCTCAGTCTTTAATACTAAGACCAGTTGTTCTCCAGGTACCCAGCCCCCTGAGCTGGAAGGCAGGGACGGGGAGAAGAATTAATCCCCCATAATCCAAGGGGAAAAGGTTAGCAACCTGTTGCACCACTCAGACATACACAAGTCTCTGGGGCCAGATGGGATCCACCCAAGGGTACTGAGGGAGCTGGCGGAAGTTCTCACCAAGCCACTTTCCATCATTTATCGGCAGTCCTGGCTAATTGGGGAGGTCCCAGTTGACCAGAGGTTAGCAAATATGATGTCCATCTACAAGAAGGACTGGAAGAAGGATCTGGGGAACTATAGGCCTGTCAGTCTTACCTTGGTGCCAGGGAAGGTTATGGAGCTGCTAAATTGTAAGTCCAGCTAAATAATCCCACTGAATTGGACTACTGGCTTCACAAAGTGATTGAGATTGGAAGGTACCTGTGGAGGTCATCCGGTTCAACATCCTGCTCAAGCAGGGCCACCTACAGCCAGTTGCCCAGGACCATGTCAAAGTGGCTTTTGAATATCTCCAAGGATGGAGAGTCCACAACTTCCCTGAGAAACCTGTCTCAATGCTTAGTCACCCTCACAACAAAAAAGTGTTTCCTGATGTTCAGACAGAACCTCCTGTGTTTCAGTTTCTGCCCGTTGCCTCTGGTCTTGTCACTGGGCACCACTGAAACCAGCCTGGCTCCATCTTCTTTTCACCTTCCCTTCAGGTATTTATATACATTAATAAGATCCCCCCGAGCTTCCTTTTACAGAGTTACAGCAGTGTGACATCAGACTGTGCCTGTGGCTTCCCTCTCTTTGGTATAGAAATGTATTAACATTTCAGTGTGAGGAGTGACAGCATTCAGCACAAAAAGGACATCATCCCTGGGTTTGGCCTGTATACATGTGGATGTATCTACTTAACAGGAAAGAAGAGGTAAAGTGTTCATCCACTGTATAATCCCAAAGGATCCCTCAGCATATTTATGGTCTTCGACATTTGTATGTCTGAGGATGCCCTTCCTTTACCAAAAGGCTGATGGAATATCTGGACTGACTAGGGCAATCCATGAGATTAGTCTTTTATGGCAGATGTCATTTTTGCAATCATTGTAAAGTAGTAGTAGTCAAGAAAACAAGAATACCATGGACAAAGATGTAGTTACTAGAGTTGAAGGGAGGACAACAGGTTTGTTTTGCAGCTGCTTTCCAGATCTGAAATGAAAAGTTTTTGTTTCATAGTGCAATGAAAGCATAGACATGCAAATACTTCCACAAATGCAGCCTTCCCTCAAATATCCATCCAGAGCCTGCAGCCTTAGTCTTCTGAATCTTTGGTAGATGAAGCAGGTTTTGGCTGATAGTGTAACTATCCCATGTTTGATTTCCTGGCTGAGTTAGAGCAGAGGTTGTTTCAAGCCAATGTCTCTTGTGATCTTGGCTCGTGTTGAAAGTGAATGTATGGAGGGAAAAAATTTCCCTGCAATGTCACAGCAAAGACCCACCACATTTCACCTACTCTTTTTGGTAATATTTTGAATC
Organism: Strix uralensis; assembly: GCF_047716275.1. Taxonomy (NCBI): domain Eukaryota; kingdom Metazoa; phylum Chordata; class Aves; order Strigiformes; family Strigidae; genus Strix; species Strix uralensis. The sequence continues at coordinate 38,802,943 of NC_133972.1, read as the reverse complement.
TACCATACTTAAGCATTTCCAAAGTTATTTTGTGCTAAGTTTCTCTCTGAAGTAAACCTTCTCTCCACCCTACTTTGAAAGTGTTGCCATGGCTATCCTCTGTCATCTCTGGCAGCTAGCTCACATCCCTTTCTCCTGAACATCTCTGGCATGCTCAGAAGAGGGTATGCCCACAGACTGGGAAATGTTGCCAAATCTGGAATAGACATGGATATAAATGAGCAGAGCTAAACACAACTCAAAGGAATGTGATTGCCAGTTTAATTTTGTTTCTAGCATTTTCCCATAGGTTAAAAAAAAATCATTTAACTGATTATGAAGACAGTATATTAATGACTAACACAAGCATTTTTTTCTCTTAGTGTACATGTCATCACCACTCTGTTGGAATATATGCTTATATCCAAATTTTACATAATTATGAAGACAGATAGAATCATAGAATCATAGAATCATTCAGGTTGGAAAAGACCCTTTGGATCATCGAGTCCAACCATCAGCCTTACTCTACAAAGTTCTCCCCTACACCATATCCCCCAACATCTCATCTAAACGACCCTTAAACACATCCAGGGATGGTGACTCCACCACCTCCCTGGGCAGCCTATTCCACTGTCTGACCACTTTTTCTGTGAATAATTTTTTCCTACTGTCCAGTCTAAACCTCCCCTGTTGGAGTTTAAAGCCATTCCCCCTTGTTCTGTCACTAATCACCTGTGAGAAGAGACCAGCACCAACCTCTCTACAATGTCCTTTCAGGTAGGTGTAGAGAGTGATGAGATCCCCCCTCAGCCTTCTCTTCCTCAAACTGAACAGTCCCAGCTCCCTCAATCTCTCCTCACAGGACCTGTTCTCCAGGCCCTTCACCAGCTTCGTTGCCCTCCTCTGCACTCGTTCCAGCACCTCGATATCTCTCTCGTATTGAGGTGCCCAAAACTAGACACAGTACTCAAGGTGTGGCCTCCCCAGTGCAGAGTACAGGGGGACTATCACCTCCCTACTTCTGCTGGTAAAGGTGCAATATAACTCATTCATGAGAAATAGTAGGTATTGCAAATTAGCAAAGCTGTCCTGCAAAGATCTTTCCTTCAGGCACCACAAACAAGTGACACTGGTGCTTAGCACATAACATAACATACATGCTCTTACTACAGATGAATCGCTTGCTATCTTGCTCTAATGAAGAAGCACATTGCTGAGATGACAAACTATTTCAACTGACTTCAGCTTTTTACACAAAACTGGTGTCTGCCCTTGCATACAGTGACCCTGGGGAAATTTTGTGAAGATTTTGTATGTACAGATCCCCTCACTAAACTGCCTCTGTGATGTCTGTGTTGGGATGCTACAGAAAAAGAGGGAATGACCTGGGATGAGCTTCACATGACTCAAGTGTGATTTAAATGAAAAGAGCTAGGACAAGCCCAATCATTTTTCCCATACCAGAATTTACAAGCATCATTTGCCCTCAGGTGTGAAGTTCTGTGACTATCTCCTTCCATGTCTCTTGCTTCATTGTATCTTTATCATAGCAAAATCTGTAGTTGTTATCTGATGACTACCACCTCACTGAGACCACATGCTCAGTGTGAAATGTCTGTTCTGTTTTCAGCTATCAGTTAAAAAATTATACAGAAGAAAGCTAAGCCCAGATCGCTGATTTTTTTCTATATAAGCTATTCTAAAATCCATAAGAAGAGCCTTCCTGTCTGATTTGCCAGCAAAGTTTCTTTTCCTTTAATGAGAAATAAGTGCATAGTTACGCTAGAATTACACTAGCAATTTACAAGCTTCTTGCAATAAAAATAAAAATTAGGAGCCAAGATGCAGCTATTGACTTATATAACAAACTGCAAATAGACATCAAAAAGATTTGTTATAATTCTCAATCAGAAGTCATAGATGACTTAAAGTCATAGTTGGATTGAGAAAATACAGTTCAAAGTTGCTATACCTTAAACCATCACTTTCAGTTATTCAGATAACTAATTTCAGTGTTTAATAGATTTCTCTTCTTGTTTTCCAAATGGACACAATAGTCTTTCTATGTTTGTTCTTCAAATTGTACATATAAATTTCTTACGAAATCTGATATACCAAAGCTGTTTGGTAAGAGTTCAAAATGCTAGTAGAGACAGAGAGGTTAACTAAAATATTTTAAAATGTTAGGTTTCCTAGTGCAGCTTCACCTCGTAGAGGCTATGGTTATTTCACTGTTTCTGGTTACAGTTCTGTCTGAATGAGGCGTAGTGCTTTCTTCATGTTCTCTATTACTGAAAGAAAAATAAATCAGAACTGTAAAAATGTACTTAAAGTGCATTTGTACAATTAAAAAACTCACCTAGTTTGATTAGTAAATTATTCACATTGAAATTAATTTATGGTCGCACATTAGAGCTTTCTATTGTGAAAATTCTGGCATTGATACTAAAGCAGAAGGTAAAAGGGTTCATGAATCAAAATGTTTAACTTAAAGGGATTTGACAAGACTCCTTTCAACCACCTCACTTCTCGACAGCAAGCCTGGTAATCAATCAGATGTGACATGCATAGTTGTGGTGCAATACTGGATTGCTGTCAGATAGATGGTATAGACTAAGGAGTAGCTCAACCTGAAAAATCACATTCCTTTCTGAAATATGGGTGTTAGGTCGTACCCAGGTAACCACCAGCATTTCTTTACTGATTCCCTCCCACCACTGGCTGTTTACATTGTGCAGTTGGATACCTTTGAGCGTAGTGACTTTCACCATTCTCCAGCAAACTGCTCAGATCTTGATCCTGAAAATTCTCATCCATGATCTTTCAATTTGTCTTACCTGAATAGTCCCAATAAATTCACTGAGACAATAGGTGTGCTGAAATGTTTTGCTAGAACAGGTTATACTACTATAATTCATTGCAAGTGCTCACACAGAGTCTTTATTCATTACTTTGAGATCTTAACAGATTCTCAAGCACAAATGATTGGGACGGGGTGTATCTGGCTGCTTACAATGTGAAATGCAAAGTAACACAACAAAGGGGGCACTTACAGAATGGTATGTCTTGTGGTTCGTAAGTGTAAAGCCGGTTGGAGTATCTTCCTGTGATATCAGCTCTTACTGTGAGAGATGGATCTGAAAAAGTAATCATATTAAACACTGCTTTCCATTCCCACAACAGCTGAGGGCAATGTCTGTGGCACTACTTTGACAGCCCTGTTTCTGAGGTGTTCTGATTTCATCAACGAGGCAATTAGGAGGCCGTTATGCTCTGATCCAACCAACTGCTCTTTACTTGGAGAAATCCTGAACAAAAGCTAATGCTCATTTTTATATTATGCAGCTGTTTTTAAGAGATAGATTACACATGCATTTCATCTATATTTTAAGAAAAATATCCTGTTTTACAAGTTCTGGGGTTACATCAGGAGAGGCCAATTTGACTGGATACACACATAGTGAGCGTTATGTGTACCTAATGCAGTATTAACATGACCTACCTGGAGCCTTCAGAATTAAAATCCTATGATTCTTAACGTTTCTATCATGGGAGTAAGTTGTTGTGGACATCTCTTCTTCCAGTTCCCCTTCCAAGCTTTCTGTTAGTTAACTGACTCCTGTTACTACATTGTTCTCTGTCTGAGGGCGGGCTTCATCTCACCTAACTTTGGATGCCACCACACGGCTAGTCACTCTAGGCTCCTTGTACCATCAGTGAAAAGGAGAAGGTACAATGGGGCATGATTCATTCAATCTATTCCAGAAGTCACCTTTATGATGGGATAAATCATTCCTTAGATGCCACTGGCTACTGACTTGCTCTGTGGTAATGTCCACAGTGTAGACATCTAAATTCAGTCAGATATTTGACCATTTTCAGTAAACTTTATCTTATAACAGCACTAGCAAGAAACATAGAGATCAAAAGCTCAGATATTAACAGATATTTAAGCATCTTGCCTCCAGGCATAAATTACGTACCCTCCAGAACATATCGTAACCTGAGGAAGTTTTTGAGGGTCAAAGCCTGTGACAGAGGGAGAAGTGAACTCAGATCTGCCAAATTCCACACTAATGCCATGGTAATGATAAATTCTGAGGGTTTTTTTTGTTTGCAGAGTGAATCTAAGGTCCGAAGCCTGTCATATGAGGAAAGGCTGAGAGAATTGGGTTTGTTCAGCCTTCAGAAGGCTTAAGGGAGACCTTAGCACCATGTTCCAGTATTTAAAGGGTGGCTACAAAGAAGATGGAGACTCCCTTTTTACAAGGAGTCACATGGAAAAGACAAGGAGTAATGGGTACAAGTTACTCCTGGGAAGATTCCAGTTGGACACAGGAGGAAAATTGTTCACAATGAGAACAATCAGCCATTGGAATAATCTCCCCAGGGAAGTGGTGGATTACCCAACACTGGACACTGTTAACATTCAGCTGGACAGGGTGTTGGGCCATCTTGTCTAAACCATGCTTTTGGCAAGAAAGGTTGGACCAGGTGATCCTTGAGGTCCTTTCCAACCTGGTATTCAATGATTTTGATGTCCCCAAAGGAGGACACTGGCATAGATTTAGATATCACAACTTTGAAGATACATAAATATTTTACATACCTACGAACATGATTCGAGGCACGTATTGTCCATCAGGTGACAAGTTTTTATCTGTGGTTTCATGCTGGCAGAGAAATTAAAGCAGGTTATTAAAATATTTCTGTGAATTTTTTTGAAGTAGTACCAAGTGTGAATAGTCTTGTACCAGAGGACAAAACCAAAAAAGGTATGACTTGTATGTGGATACACATGCACAAATGCCTGTTTTTACATGTAACTGAAATGCCAGAAATATTTAGCTAAAATAACATGAAAAAGCAAGAGAAAGAAAGAGAAAACACAGACTAAAAATGATACCAGTCAAACCACCCCAAACCCTTCATACCATGAGATTCAGCATAACGAAGTTATTTTGGGCCATTTCCTGTATCTCTTCATTTTCTGCAAAAGCTTTCTTCAGTGCTAGAAAAGACATGATCATTTTGAAGCCCATCTCAAACACTGCCTTTCCTCAGTGTTTAGGCACCATGTTTGCCAGAGACTGGCCACATTGTTCCTATCTCTGCTGATTCACATTCCTGAGGAGACACTTAAGGGCTCTATCACTGCTTTTTGTTTTTTTGACCCAAGTCAGTACAACCTCCCGGCTATGAAAATGGAAGCTCTCTTCTCTTATTTGTGAAGCCTGTCGTCTCAATGGATACCATGTCTCAGCTTGACAAAAGTGCATTATTCTCAGAAAATTCTTATTAGATCAATTTCAGCAGCCTGTCCTCATCTCCGTCTTTAGTTACCAGTTCAGGAGAGCCAAACAATATTAAATCTGTTCAATGAGTCAGAATCAAATCTGCGTCTCTTAATTTAAACTGATGAGCGCTGCATAAGGGATAGCAGAACAGCAGCACTGAGTATTTTTCATGTTCTTTGTGGGGTAGTTTCATAGTGGAGTTTTTGTAAATAACAGTAATAAATTCTTAGCTTTTCAAATACATTTTCATTTACCTATTTCTTTAATTAATTTTCAGTAAGTGGAAGGTAAATATATAGATAGGTGCAGTTTCTTATATGAATATTCACAAAATTTTAACACTCAAAAAATCAAAATTACCTTGGCAGTATTGACAGTCTTCCAAATGATGAATTACCATCAGTGGCTTGTTACTTTATTAATAATAATAAAACATGTAGTTAGGTCATTTGGCAAGTATGCAAATGGGTGATTTTACTAACAGATCACAAAAGGCAAATTACATTTGATCTTATGTTTACTCACAATAAAACCATACAGACATTAATTTTTGAACAAGGGAAAAGAATGTAACTCCTTCATAAAAGAAGGAAATAAAGAAATAGAGTTTCTCTATCTAAATAGGCTTTCTAAAGTAAGAAGTTCTAGAAGAAAGAAACAAGAGACATAATTTCATTCCAGTTAGTACATAATCAAACTGAAGAGGTACTTAATGCTTAGGTGTGAAGTTCTCCATGATTAAGAAAATACAAATAATCTGTATGAAGTGAATTAAAAGAGTTTTTATAAAATTGGGTTCATCATCAAATACTACTCATGAAAACTTTCATGGTTTTTAAGCTTTCTTGAACAGATATACAGTAAATTATTTATTTTTGTAAATAATTTGGTAAGTTATCAAAATTTTATATTTTTGGATGTCAAAACATAAAACAATTCTATGCATTTTCTTCTGTATTTTTTTAAAATTACTGTTACTGTTCAGCAAATCAGTTACTAATGCCTGATCTGCTATCACCATCAAGAATTGTTTGGTTCCTAGCCATTTTCACATAGGGTACATGAAATTAATTGCCTTTCAATTTAAAAATAATTTGGCTTCAATTTAACAATAGCTCACGCTACACTATTATGAACTAAAGTGAACTGTAAGAGAGATTTAAATAAGTATTGTTATGAACTTTCAGATATATTTTCAGCTGAGTCCCAGAGGACATTCAGACTGGAACTTTCATTTCTACCAAGATAGTGAGAAACATGTGCCAACTAGTAGTGTTAGGGAAAACATCAGAGGCAGTTGTCACCATGCAAGAGCAAATGTAACTGATTTCCAGCTGTCGATTAAGGAAGTAATCAGAGGTACATGATTTTAAAAAAACACATAACAGAGGTATATTTAAATTGTAGTATGTATTTATCATTGCTTATTCAAGTGACAACACTGCTGATGTGACAAAGAAATGACAGTGTCAAACTATCAGCCCATGATGTTGCTTCAGCAGCTTTTATTTATAAACACAAAATCTGTTTTATTTAACTGGGTGGTCTGCACATCAGCTGTCATGGTGTTTCTTTGTTCTGTTTCATTATAGTATATTCAGGCATGACTGATTAACAACTTTGTCTTTCAAACTATTTTTTAATCTCTTACCTTTTTTTTGCTTGATAAAGCCCTTCTTCATAAGTTTGTACCCAGGTAATTTCATCTCCCCACCCTAGAAATATAACAAAAGGATTAACTGATGGCCAGGCAAGTAAATCATAAAAAAATCCTTTTTTTAATATTTATCACTAGTTGTACACAAATAGGATTTGTGTTATTTAGTCAAAGGTTCCCAAATATTGTGAATGTGCTAATTCTACATCTCCTGATAGGTGCATTGGAAGGTTAAAAAACCAAAACCAACCAAACCCACAAAAAACCTCAGCTGGCTGCATATCCAGCTCAAGTCCTTTGGCAAACCTGTTAGATGTCTTTTTAAATACTCAGAGGTCCCTAAATCAGCACCCAAATCCTTTATATCTTTATATTGTCTGCTCCATATTTCATGTAGACCCTGGGGCTTGAAGAGAAAGTTGGCTTATAAAAGAGAGAAAAATAAAATATGACAGCTCAAATAAGATCAACTTTAATATGAACGTTGTTAGAACAGTCTTGGGTTATAAATTTAACTCCCGAGTAATGAATTTGAATCCCTGGAGTTGCAAGTACTTCATTTAATTAAATTTAATAAAAGAATGTCTGTTAAATAAAAATCTCCACCGAAACAAAATCCTAATGAATCATTGGCTTCATAGCTCATCCACAGCTGGTTACACTGATCTCAAAAAGCAAATTGTCCAAATTCAGATCCTGAAGATGCCAGCCCCTGTGTAGTAGATCCCTGTCTTCCAGGCAGTGTTGCTCCATTCACAACGGCCCTCATGGGAATTGTAGAACAGTTTCTGGATCTGGACCAGGTTAAGGCTCTGTTTCTTCTGTGCTGTCTGGACAGCGCTTGAACTATGCCCTGGTTCTACAGAGATTTGCTGTTAGCTTTTTCATGGGACATTTGCTTGTGATGCTACAAGGTCATCTCTTTCAGGAGAGTGATTTCAATTACAGATCTGTCTGGTTGATGGTGGGATTCTGGCATGTTGACCAGTGCATTACCAGCCCTGGCTAAAGTCAACAGCTGACATAGGTAACATCACAGAGGAGTTAGCAAGGGTCATTTTGCAGCAGGTTTAAGTATTCCCCTTTGATCTGTGAAAATTACAGCTAAAGCTCTCAAGGCATCCCAAAAGGCCTGAAATCAGAATTAGAAAACTGACACTTGCTTTCTGTGACTTTTTTCAAAATTGCCAGAACTGAAGGGATTTTGTTATCTTTTTATGCATTTAGGCTTAGTGGGAAAAATAAATCCTGATCTCGGCAAGATAGGCAAGAGATACTCTGGGCAGTCTAGGTGATGCATGATTTTGTCAAGTGCTCCCTGAGCAATTAGGCTCAGATGGGATCTCTGTGATAGGCAGAGCTTTGTATGGGAAGACCTCAGAGGTGCTGTGGGGTCTGCAGGCTTTGCACAGCTTGTAGAAAGGTCAGGAAAAGAGCTGGAGATTTTTTGGGGTCAGTAGGCCTGAAAGGAGAGGGAAGATGAAGAAGAGGAAAAGACCTCGGAAACCTATTTCTCTGCTTGTATTTCTAAAGATTGATCAGAAATGAATAACTTAAAATAGGGTCTTTAGTTAACATCCAGGTTGAAAATTACGCACCACAAGGAAGTGTTCACTGCAAAGCGTGACTGTGACTATCTGATGAAAAGCAAAAGCATAAAAAAGTCACACAGAAAACCCCACCAGTGGCTCAAACTGTTCTGTGTATAAAAAAGCATCTGTAAAAAAATTGTTCCATAGCAACTGAAGTTATGAAACTGTGTTTCAGTAGTTAATAAGTCTTTTAAATGGTATATGCAAGAATACTTTTTTCAGTGATAGTCCTACAAGGACATCCTGAATTGAGAGACTCAGTTTAGGTTGTTTGCTTCTATTAGATCACTGTGAGTTACATAAATTATGCAGGTTATATGAGACCCTCAGCCATATTCTTAAGAACAAACTGATGAAACAACATGAAATAAGATGTACTGCTTAGAGTGACATTTAACAGTAGAGAAACACACCTCAGTAAGTATATGTGTGCTTTCATGCACAATCTAAATAAAAACATTTGCTGACTTATATGGTAAGATAAGGGGGTAGCTACATACAGTAAATACACAGTACCTCTTGACAGTGTCTGAGGTGCTCGTTTTTCCTTTTTGATTGCCATTGCAAGGTTGGAAGAGACTGCAATTAGCAGGAGAGACAAGGCCAATGTTGAATGGAGCATTATTTCCCTTTCAATGCAGCAAGGAAACTGGAAAACAAAGCAACAGCTTTAGTTGCGTGGATTTGTCACCTGGCACCGTGTAAATCAATGTGTTAGTGGTATCCTAACAATCTATAGTACAGAGACAGTCTTGGTTATTCCTAGAAATGCCTTTCTTTGTGAGAAAAGTGCAAAATGGAGGTGCTTAATTTTATCATGCAACACTGCTTTCAGCTGTCAAAATTAGGCTGCAGGGGATGGTTCTTACTACAGTGCAATCAGGGGAACAAAGTTCATTTCAGTTCATTTCTGGTCATGCAGCATTTGATTCTTATGAACTAGTACAATGATGTAATACTGGATTATGACAATTTCAAGACAGTGCTACTAGTTGTTCTGTTAGTTTTTTTAATTTTAGTGAAACATAACAGCATGGGATGTTTTATATGGATAGTAGATTTTTGGTTAAAAGATGTCTCATGATATTCTCCTTAATAAAATAAGAAAGTTGACAAATATTTGCCTCCACGTATAATACATTTTAAATCAGAAAATCCGTCCAGAATGTTGAAATTGCCATCATTGTTTTAGCATGCACTCTGTGAACCAGGTTGTTAAAGATTGTAAGATAAATATCAAAGAAATTTCCAGCTGTTTCTCACAATGAAAACTCTAAAAATTTCCCCATTCTTCACGGCATTTTTAAACTGATTTTCATCTCAACTCCTGCTTAATAGAACAATCCATCTGTGTTCCTGTCTGTTTCAGTATTCTGAAGATGTTTGTTTCTCTTCCTGACAAAGACCATTATAAGAAATTCAGTAACTTCTGGTCTTCATAAAAGTCAGAGAACAAAAGCAGAGAACAAGAACAAAATGGTTGATGAAAAGCATTACAAAGCCATTTTTTTTTTAATTGATAAAACTTCTTTTGGCCCAGTACAATCATCTTTAGGCATTAAAGCTTTGATATTCAGGTGCATACCTGATGGTTTGAACTAAGGTAAAAAATGCATGTAGCCCAGAGTACTGCCCAGTCAGCTTATCAGTTCTGGCTGGAGATTCCACTTTTCAGAGGCTGAGCTTTAGGAGTTACCAGGACCTGTTGAGAAAATGCTTTGACTTAAATAAAAAATAAATAATCCCCCAAAGCACTTGTGCCTGTATTGATAAAGAATATTTCAAACTTGAATTTAGAAGTGATATGCTATATGGAATTACAAGCCTGAGTACTGGCAAAAGAAGATGCTTTGTGCTTCTTAGGACAGAGAGGCATGAAAAGTGCAGCAGCTTTTATCTTACTTTAATGAATCTCTCAACATCACTACTGTTGACATCACTGTTAACAGCTCAATTTATACTGCACTTCCAATAACTCTCAACCTCAATATAAGAAAAGCATTCTATTCAAGTGACTGGACAACAATTTGCATGTTAAAATGTGCAAAACTTTAGAAAAAATGAAGTATCATCTTGTAGAAAGAATCTTAAATTTCTGAAGAAATTTCTCTAGGTTTCTAAAACAATTAATACATTAATTATAATATTTTTCTCCTCAGCCTTGTCCACAACACTTCCCTTTCCCTCCACATGACATCACAATTCTGGAGTTGTTCTTTGTTTCTAGACTTGTTCATGTTAGCTATTGTTGATTGAGTTTTGGAAAGGAGTCTCCTTCTGAGATTACTAATTATGCACATTAATTTGATGATTGAATATTATCAATGTTTAATAATAAAATGCGAAGTTTTCCTGTGTTTCTTAAGGAAAGGCTATAAATTTCAGTTAAGCCTGGGGCATGAGGATTTTTTGGTAATAAAAATTCCATTCAGATTTTCCCCATGTTTGTGCAGACCACTAACTTAGTCAGCCAAAAGCAGATCGTTACCCCCTACTACTATATTCTCGATGACTGAGTATTTGTTGCAACTCTATGTGAAAGTTAATAACTGTATTTAGTATTAGTTTACCTATTAGATGCTAACAATAAAATCTAGCATTTATATTATCATGTTAAAATGTTATTTAAACATAAATAGTTATGGTTTTGAAATCACACCAGATAATGTCTCTATAAAGCAGGTATGGTATGCTTGAATCAGTTCTTTTTTTCATGATGTAATCATAAAAAAATCAAAGTATAAATCTCTTCAAGTCACAGGATTAATTATCTGAAGCTTAAATAATTGATTATCATCCTATACCAATAGGGTTTTGGAAGGATAATTTATGGAGGTGTGTCTGGAGGCAGTTTAAATTCAATGTTCTGAATTTTTGATGTTACATGATCCAATGTTTGTTAATCGATTAAGAGAAATAATGACAGCCAACACCATATAGATTGCCTTCATCTCTCTGTCAGAACAAATGTTTTGCTAGCTAATCTCTAAGCATCTATCATTTGTCTTTTTTTGTATAACTAGGCTTGTAATGCATTTGTCAACCAAACCATATTGCTGTACTAAAGAAAAGTTAAGAATGAGAAATACTTGCTCACCAGCTGCGATCAGTTCTCCTGATGGAAGGTCCTTTTTCTTGAACTTAGTTAAAAAGGTTAGTTAAAAATCAGTGTGATTTAAGTACACAACACCTGAGCTGCCCAGGTCTCTGTGTAGCAACAACAGCACATTCACCTGAGAAAAAATGAGAGGAACCTTTTAGCTGAAAACCAAATTCACGTGTTTCCACCCTCCCCCTTCCTTTTCTGCCTTCCCTCCAACTTTCTCTCTTGTGAGTTCCCATGCTTATACACTGAATCCTTGGATTTCTCTTCATCTTGGCTTGTATCAGGTGTCTTGTATGAGGATTGGAAATAAATAGTGGCTTATGTGTGTCTGCTACTTCCCCCCTTAAACAGTTTGAGTCTGGCTTATGGCCAGTGAAAAAAGAAACCACCAATGAAAGCTGGAACTGTAGGTGCTTTTGTTCCCAGTGAATGGCTGGGTTCACTGGTGCTTGAAGATAGGTATGAACCTAATAGGAAGACACAAGGGTTACTTTGTGTAGAGGAATGTAATTAACAAATAAAACGAACATTTTTTTTGAGGGGGAAATGAAATTACTTGTTTAAAGAATACAGTTTAAATTATCTGATTATCACTTCTGTGAGTTGCAGTTTAAAAATGGTCTGATTCTTTGGACGTGATTCTTGATATAATTTTGACCTAACTTGACTTAATACAGGGAAAGTGCTTTATTCATTATCTTTGCACAAAGAAGGAATGAGCTGGATCACCTTTTCCCTCCTCCTTGGATAGCTTTTGCAAAGGAACTAGAAGCAATCCTCTTTTGTTTTTTCCTCTCACGTGTATTTGTTTATATGGCCTGTATGGTTACACTTTTTCCTCCTCCTTTTCATGTAAAGTCTGAATTCGTGTCTTTGATGCTTTATCTCCTGATGTTTGTTGTCACTGACATGTATATAACTAATGATGTGTGGCTCTTGTATTATGTATTATCACCCATTTTTGTACCAAAAAGTGTAAAATGTGTCTTCCTCTATTTTTAAGTTATGTTGAGTTATCTTTAACGTTTGTAATGGAGAATTCAAACTTTCTTTTAAAAAAAGGAAAAAACTTCCTTCCAGTTAAAAAAGTATAGTAACTGAATTTGAATCCATAATACGCTTAGTTCCTGGAATAGCTGACAAAGAAAGGAATGTAGTTTGGCTACGAAAGACATGCAGGCAGATATTTAAATCACAGTGCTACATTGCATTTATTCATTTAAATTTTAAGCAAATAAAAAACCCTATCATCTGAAGTCAAACCAAGGGTGATTTAAAGAATCTCCCTCCATCCAAGCTTTGGGTTTTCACATAGAAATTCCAGGCACTGAAGTTTAAATTATTCTTCAACTAATTACAGATCATTAAGTAGTTAGAAATATACAAATTTTCAAAGTGTTCTGAAGTATTGTGTTCTTCAACTGTGAGATACTGTGTACTTCATTGCGCAGGTTTCTTATTGTAAGGAGTAAAAGCGTAGATGTTAAATCAAATAGATTAAAATTAATGCTGAGCTACGTGCGAGTGCCTTGGGCAGGACAATGTCCAGCAATTTGTCTGCTGTGCTCTATATTTGAAGATCAGAATTTCAGCCTTTGTCAATCTTGTCATGGAGAGTTTGGCAGTCCTGATCAAATACACCTTGTCAAGGTTTAATACTGGAAGAAAATTACTATAATACTTTATAAATCTGAACTGGATGCCTTCACTGTACCTATTCAGTCACTGCTTGTTAGGTGGGACCTTATCTGCATGTGTTCAGCATACACCTCTGAAGTGAGTGTGAAGCTAGAGGTCATGCTAGCAGAGATGCCTTCCATCCCAGCTGTGCTGCCTGACATTCAAATCACCAACCTGTGCAACAGCAGTTACCAGCCAAATGTAGAATCTCTGCACTGAGCACACATTTCTGCACCCATTCATTGAACTAGTGTGATCTCGTTCATTGAACTTGGCCAGTTTAGTCTCCAGGGTAATGTGGGCAGAAGGTGTTTCCATTTTCCTCTTCCATTTTAAAAGATTCATTTTGGATGTACAAGTAACTATGGGGTGACTGTGTATATACAGTTGTATCCAGGTCAGAATTAGGAAAAGTAAGAATTAGCTAAATATATGGCAGAACAAGGCAGCAATAAAACATGTGAAGAGGACAGACTTTTAGGAAGAAAGATGTTGCAGAGTAACTGACACTTGTAATCACATGCTGCTGCTTTTGAGTCATGCAGCAGTGGATATAGGTACATATCCATACGTGTAACCCATCTATGAAATCTGAAACTGACTTTTAAAGTCTGCTTTACATAGTGTTGCACAAATGCTAATTCAGATAAAAACCCTGCCCCACTGTATTGATGATTTCCCTGATGTCACTCTTTCTGTGGCCTCATAAGTGTTTGTTCTGGCACGAGTCGGGATATCCTGATGTAAGGAACAAGCTGATCAGGGTGTAACAGGACAACCCCATGTGACATTTACTCTCACTTATGCATAAGTTTAATTTAAAGTGATCATGGACTGACTGCCTAAGAGAAATACAATTTATTCATATAAAATTTTATTGAGTCAAAGCATAGACAAAATGCTTACCTGGATAAGGTGCACAAAATCTTCAGTGCCAGAAGTAATGCCATGGTGATATCTCTGCAGACAGAAAAGTCAGGCTTCAAACTGAAGTAGCTTGCCGCCGTCTGCAGCATGATTCAGTGACAGAGGATGAGCATTGCTACCAGCCTAAACAGTCTTTCCTAACCCCAGGCTGCAGAGATCCCTAGGGCTAGGTAGTTGAACTTACCATGTCTTTTCCAGTGGTGTTTGCATAGGTACGGCTTGCTTACATGATCCAGTTACAATGGTGTAATGAGCTACTCTGAGTCCGCTGAGCTGCAAGAACTTTGTGGGCCACGAGCACAAGTGCAGGCAATGCTGGGCTTAGTTAACATGATAATCATATCAGATTTGTTAACCTGTGGGAACTTATTTCTTTGAGACCTTAAGCTGAGCACAAATCTGAATTTGCTGAGTGCACAGTGTGAAAATTCATAGTATGAGAATAGAAAATAAAAATGTCCCCATCTGAGAGAATTTCAATGGAAGAAGATCCCGCAGCAACACATCTTTGCTCTGTGTGGTTGTTCATGTGTTGTAGCTTCTTCTCATGAGGGTAAGTGTGAAATCCCCTGAATTACAGCAAGCTCCGTAGAAGAAACCCCTACTATAATTAAAATTAAGTATACTTAATTCAAATGAAAATGAAAATTTTTGGTTTTGCTTTGACTGTTAAAAATCTCCTTCAGTACTTGCAGAACTGAAAACTCCTGTGTGATACCTCATCTCTGCTGCTCCTGTCTCTTTGTGTCCCACAGGGACTGGCCTCTTCCTGTGCTCAGAGGAAGGTATGAAGAGGCTGATGATGTGAAACACATCTCCACTACAGGAATAAGGAATAAAAGGGTATATTAAGACCCTTTAAAGAGCTGTTTTCTGTTTGAGTATGTATGATGTAGACACTGTTGGGTCTATCAGTCAAATTATCCCAATTTTGTAAGCATTATATTTTAAGAAGAAAGGGTGGAGCTGGCCTGATGCAATGTGCTGGAAGGAGCATGCTGGCGACACTGTCTGCTGCTGCAGGTGAGCTGGTTTCACTGTGGGAAGCCAGGGAAGGTTTCTGGCTCAATCACATTAAACCCTGACCACGTTTCTTCAGCAGATGAAAACAAATGGCTTGACCCTTTGTTTTGTAAGCCTAGCAGTATCAGCTCCTTCCTTTATGACAGTAAGACAAAAGGCTCTGAGTTTAAAAAGACAAGCAAAAATGCACTAGCGTCACTGATGAAGGAAAGAAAGGGGAATGAAGGATTCAGGTTTCGGTGATGAGTTACTCCTTCTTTTTCCTTGTGAGTTGTTCTACAAAGGTCCTAGCATCAAGACTGGTGTGAATTTTTGATAGCGCTGCTGCTTGTTTTTACTTGGACAACACTATGCTGAAGGCTGGGAGTGAAATTCCCTGCCTCATGGAAGTCAGTTGGCTTTTGCTTGGATGGGCCAAAAGTTTCCCCTGGAGTTTTAAAGATTACTACTTGTGCTAGCATTAACTTTCAGGAGCCATTTGAGCAACCTGGGAATGTGCTAGTAAACTGAGACACTCAACTGTAACCTTAGCTGGGTTAATCCCATCCTTACAGAAGTCTGCGCTCTAGTATGTGTCCAGTCACTCTTTTGTTCATTGGTACCCTGGAGTGGTATGGTGGGGTAGAAATAAACAGTATACCATTCTGAAACAGGCTGCCCTGTGCAAGTCATAAAGCTCCTCAAACCCTGACCACTGCTCTTGCATCCGCCTTTGGGTAGGCAGAAACTGTGGCCTGTTGGCTGAACTTCCCATGGCAGCAGCTCATTCACCCATGTGGAGCTCAGCTGTGGTCCTGCATGGCGGAGCATATCTGCCTTGGGAAAGTACCAGTTACAAAAGCTGTCCTTGTTCTTGACTCTACTCAGTGAACCATGATGTGGGGAACACCTCTCCTGCCTTGGAGAGGGAAAGGAAGGGGAAGGAAAGGGAAAGGAAGAGGAAGGGGAAGGGGAAGGGGAAGGGGAAGGGGAAGGGGAAGGGGAAGGGGAAGGGGAAGGGGAAGGGGAAGGGGAGGGGAAGATGATCACAGATACCAATCCACAGAGCAGCAGACCTGAGGACTGGGAAACCCAGATTCATGAGAGGATGTAGGCACTGTAGTTAATTGACTTTGCTTTGGCAGTGAAGCTCCTCAGGCAGTCAAGGCATTGCCACTAGCAGTGGTCCTGGCAGGGCTAAGCAGCTCTATGCTGTCTGGTAAACTCAGCAAGGGTCCCACAGCACATGTGACTGTACCCAGGTCTTGGAAAGGGCTTCATCAAGCAGATGGGCTCTTACAACAGTTGTGTCCTGCCTGCCTGATCCCCAGGTACGTACATGCCGGTATGACACTGGAGGATAGATATGCTTTCTGCCTACATGCGTGTTTCCTTGACCAAACAATTTTTAAATACCCATTCCTTCTGTGCATTTAGTCCTATGTAACTGATACTATCTTTAGGAAGCTTTTTGTACCTATATTATCATAAATTAATTCTCAGGTATGCAGACAGTTTTTTCAGTTTAGCATGGAAAAATAGGAGGTGGCAGATATTAGAGTGATATAGCTGGTTGCATGAATTCCAGAGCACTTAGTTATTATACTGTCTTTCTAGGATGTGACATAATATTTTGTGTTCATATATTTCTTTTTAACCTGCTTGACCCCTTCAAATGATACACAAACCTGACCACTGTCTAGCCAGTAGTGGCAGTGAAATCCATTTGTATCTGCAGGACAGAGGACTAAATCCTGAACAGAAAGCTTTCTTGTAACTCCACAATTTGAAACGGCATGTACGTCAATATAAATATGATTCTCAAATGAAATGTCCATTCATAAGAATATAAATAGGTAGCTTATAATAATCCTTGAAACAGGACATTAAGATTAAAAAATGGAAAGAAGCTGGGGAGTCCTTGGGTCTGTCTTACCTAAGATGGTACCTCCAGCTAGTGCTCACTAGTGGCAAGACTGATCATCATGGGCTGATTTGGAGGGTTTTTGATCTGTTTCCCCGGAAAGAGAGGTTGCTGACAAAGTTCTTACTCTGTCCAACTCTGCCTTAGCTCATTTGTGAGCAAGGGATGAAATCACAGCTCCTGTCACAGCTGTAATTCAGCATCATTCCTGCAACATCTATTGATAACTCTCCAAAAGACGTTTATGCATGTCCAATGTGCCTGTGCAAATCAATACAAAATTAATTAAGAGGTTACACAGACACAATGCCCAAACAAATTTTACACTAAACAATATGAGAAAGCTTCACAGGGTACATATTTTCATGGGTGAGAGCTACTTCTGGCTCCTAATACAGGTAATTGGTATGCAAGCGGGTCTGGACCTCAGGACACAATCAAGCAGCACATAACACCAGAGCTGAGGCTTAGAGTGCTGAGCATTAGCTTTCACTGCCAAACAGAAAAATGAATAAATGGAAAAACGCTGAAAGTGTCCATTGCGCTTAGGTTTTGACTGAGAGCCAAAAATCATTATTAGAAAATTTCTGGTTCATTTCAATAAAGCCATTTAAAGAAATATAGATATGACACACTGCTTTGTTTCTGTGTGTGTGTCTTTCAAAATAGTCACCATTGTGGAAATGTCACTTCTGATATTACAAGCTGATTCACATCAGATGCACTTTTTTTTTTTTTCTTTCCTAAAAGCAGAGCTCTAGGTAACACTCAAGTGAACAAACTAATCCAGTGTTGCCTGAGCCCCAGTGGTTTGCTTGCACTGGACCACTGTACTTTTTAAGCTTTGTGTTCCTGTAAAGACATTGTTATGGAACATAAGCATAATAATATAGCTGGAAAAACATTTATTGAATTAGTTTTTACAGTGGTTTATACTGGCTGCAAACCATATTCTCTTGCTTCCCAGGCCAATGCCTCTGCTTTTGTTTCTAAGCCTTCATCTTATTCCAGTACTGTCACCTCCACACCCCTCTGGGGTTTTCTCTGCATTTTTGGGAAACTGGCTCCTCCATCCTTAAACTGCCCTGTGGTACAGACCCTGGAAAACCTGGTTCCAGGCTTAATGGGCACCTCACTGTCAGCTGCTCTGCAGCTCTGTGCCTCTGTGAGTCACTACTGTCTATTGACTTCCACTTCCCAATGAGATTGTTTTCCTGCCCTCTAGGCTTCTCACATTTCCCAGACACTTTTATGGTTATAAAGCTTTGAAGACTGTCAGAGGAAAAATGTAATTTATTATTGTTCATTAATTTTGCTGAGATTTACAGAGTAAATGTGTTTTGGTAAATAAAAGGAAACCAGTGCTGAATGTTGTTGGCTCCTCCCTTCAGTCCAAAAGTACAAACTGTTCTGGACAGTATGTATATTTAATGCTGTCTGAGCTTTGACAGGCAGAGCTTGCCCTTCTATCAATAGATCTTTCTGTTACACTGTGGTTCTAACTGTGCAGTTTTCAAACAATCCTCTAGGCTAAAGAAAAGCGATGTTTATTTAGATACAGATGTCTCTCCATCTGAATATCAGTGCAGAGCAATAGCAAGGGGAAGCTCTGGAAGCCATCTGGCCTCTCAAGCTCCTGGAGCACCCCAGGGCACGGACTGCTAGCCAGAAGGAAGGGTACAGCGCACTCCCTGCCCGTGGCTGGGCAGATCCTGACTGCTGTGAAGGAGCATGAAGGGTTGCCACCTGCCTGCTTTTATTTCTCCATCTCAGAAGAGTCCTTTGGAAACACCTTTCCAAAGGGACCTGGTACAAGTACAGCTCCCCAAGCTGTTTTCTGTTTACAGTCCTTAATTAGAAAAAGTGAGAGTTGTATGTCCTGCACCCTGTAAGTCTGGAGCACAGTGGATAAGCCTAGAAGTATGGTGCATCCTCAGACCTCTCAGTTTTCTCCCTACCAGCAGACTCTGCCTATGCAGCTACGCACCGGGTTGATTTGATTTGGTCACATGGCAGAGGGGGGACAGGGGGCAGCTGGAATGAGCCTTTCCCCAAGGCTTCGTTGGACCTTGGTTGGCACAAGGACCTGCAGAAGGTCCCTATCCTCCTCTGCTCCAGTTCCCTCTTGCCAGATACTGGGCAGCTGCATGCTTCTGTTCCCTACCATCATGGGCATGGCAGGGAAGAGGGCAGGGGTGGCAAAGCAGGGCCCAGGCAGCTCCGGTCTGTGCACGGTGCATGAACATTGACAGCTTTGTGTTGAGTCTCTTCTCATGTGGTGATCTACCAAGCATGTACACATCAGGGAATCACATGCAGCAGGCAGTAACAAAGCCTTTCTGGTCAAATGCATGTTTTTCTCCATTTTCAATCTTACTTCTTTGGCTGTGAACAAATACCTTCCTTCTCAAAGTGTACGCCCTCTTACAGAGCTGAAAACTTACAGAAATATTTTTTTACCCCCACCTGAATAGACTATGATTTCTTTATTCCAATAGAATATGATGGTTTATTTAAATTGTGGGTTGAGAAAATGATATCTAGGATTTATTTTGCCCTCAGAGTTATCCATTTTTAATTTTTTTAGTACTTGCAATGTCTTGTGGAGGTGTATTTCCAAAAACTGTTAGAATGACTCAGTAACTCTTTGAGGAACCTGAAGTAATTTGAGATCTGGCTTGATTATGTTTGAGTTTCTGCATGATGTAATGTGGTGTTTGGATTCAATAAATGACTTACTGAAGCAACAAAATCTAAAGAAAATGAAATGCAAACATCACTGTAGTTGGAGGATTTGGGTGGGATTTCTGTAGAGAAAATGTGATCTTTCAGTATTTATAGTTCTACAACCCTTTAAATTTATTGATGTGGTCCATAAGACAAGAATTTGATTGTTCCCAATGCCTCTAGTTGGCAGTGTTGCATTACTAATAGCAAAAGGACAAATTTTATTGTAACTTTCCTGAATTCCAGTGATAAGTTCAGAATGCATATCATTTAAACATAAAAGTGATTGTATATAAAAATTCACAAAGTTTGGAAAAACAGTTAAAAATAATTTTTTAAAAATCAGAATGCTTTTTAATTTTTTAATTTTTAAAAAAATTTATATGCACATAAAGTAATTTGAGAGGGGACAGGGGTAGAAACCCAGACCAGATTTTAAGGAAGAGAGCCAGGAAATTCAGCATGTGTTTTGGAAGAGATTGAGAGCTCAGAAATATTCAATGAAACTTTCTGACTTACACAAGAAATGAAAAGCGGCTGCATTCCCCTACAGTCAGAGTGTCCCAATAAAGACTTCACAAGCAATAATGCTCTCCAGAAACACATTGGACTACTTTGCTGCAGCTGTGAGAGTGAGTCAACCAGGCCTCTGTTGAAAGAGATGCCTGTTGCTTCAATGTTTCTGTGATGTTTTCCTGCAGTGACATCACTGTATCTGCTTTAAAATGTAATACCATCTAAAAATCAAAAGACATTGTGTGCTGTAAAATGAGAGTGTTTACAGTATCTTTTAGTGTTTAAGATTTCTGTACAGGTATGTCTTTAACTTTTACTGTAATAAGGGGTTTATCCCAGGGCTTGCTTCCATGAAGGACTGACGCAAGAGGGCATGAGAGCAACTCAGTATCTCTCAGCTTTTGTCTCCCTTTTCACTCTCTGTTCTTCAGCCAAACCTTGATCCTGCGTTTTTTGAGTCCTTGGCCCCATTCCAGCACAGCACTTGATACATATTTAACTTTATGCACATTAGCAACCCCATTGATGTCCATAGGACCACTCATATGCTTAAAGTTAAGCATGTTCTCGAGTGTCTATATTGGATCAGAGAATAAGGGATTGAGGTCTCTGGCAAGTCTCCAGGAAGGCGTCTCCTAAAGAAGCCAGACAAGCTTCTCTTCTGTGGACCTGACCTTGTGCAGCCATGTTTATCCCCAACAGCCAGTTGCTAGAAAGGAGCTATAGCTGATCATTCCCCAGCGACTGAGCAGACCGTGCTGCTTTACCAACAGAAAGGTTTCGGCCTTGGTCATTGCAGTGTAGAACTGCTCACCTGAGCACCTTGTAGAGCTGCAACCTGAGGCCCCTGCACTAACCCCTTCAGTGGTGCTCACCCATTACTCTAAGTCTGAGCTCATTCATTGCGGTTGATCCATGGAGCTGTCATCCCTTCATCTGCAGCCTGTTGTTGTCACATGGAGCACTTTTCTTTCAGTCTGAAAAAGGTAAGTGACACAGACTTCCATATTCCTAGAATAGAAAGCTGCTTTCACACATATTATCCTCCATAATATAAGTGAATATTTAGTATATTTAGAAAACTTGAATCAGAATTTAAGAAAAAAACAACAAAAAACTTTTATGGCTTGGAATGGCCTCCTGTTGTTGCAATTCACATCTGAGAAGCAGGACGCAGTTAGCGTTACCTAAATTAAAACAATTTCACTTTGAGTAGAGTGGCAGAGATGGAGACAAGGAACATGTAAACGTGCATGCGAGTATCTTGTTGACAAGTATCTCAGATGTTGCTTTTCTTTACCTCCATGGCCATTAAAAACTGTTAAATATCACTGTCTGGCTTCCACTCGGTAACAGTTTGTTTTTAGTGTTGGAATATATTTTTAGCCTAGCCAAACATAACCTTTAGCTATTTTGTTGTTATATTTATAGCCCACATAGTTGATTTAGAAAAATCTTTAGCTTCAGATTAGCTTCTAGCTACAGTATTTTCTTGTTGCTTTTTTAAAGCCAAGGATTAATAGGAGACAGAAGAAACATAGGACTGAGTCATCAAGTGCTGTCCTCCACTCCTGGAGGCAGTCACACCATAATATCCTGCTTATATATGCATTAAAGTTACTTAGGAATTTTGCCCATTCTTCTTTCTCAAGACTGCCTTTCAAACTCACTCCTTTGAGAGAAACTCTGATTTAACTAACTTAGACTTATACTTGGCAACTTCTGATCAAGTGTTCTTTTGCCAGCATTGCCCTAAATGATTCTTCTCTCTCTCTCATAAATATTTCTTCAGGGAAATCATACCTCAGCTTGGTCTTCTGTCTTCTGGACTGAACAAAGAAGGGATTTTGAGTTTCTCATTGCAAGTTCACTGCATCTAGTTGCCCTTTTCTGCATCTATTCTAGGAGTTCAGCATTCCTGAACAGAAATGTACCACTATATTACAGATATGGTCCTATGTGGGCCTGTAGAACTACTCTGTCTCTCTGGAAATACGTTGTCTGATACCTCCTATTATTACATCTGCCTCTCTTACAGTTTTTTTTTATATTAGTTACAAATGATCAGTCACAGTATGATCCAGTCTACGGCTGAGCATGATTGCACCCACATCTTTATCTTCCAGAATCTTTTCCAATTGACAGGCCTCAAACTTTGAGCAGAAATGTCTGTCAGTAGTCTCTGTGAAAAGATTTTTTTATAGGAGTGCCTTTTCTGTCTTTAACAATCTTTATGAAATGTGGATGAGCTGACCGCTACAGTGAGGAAAGCTGGAACAACTTGCATTTTTCCTTATAGTAGTATTCACTCAGCCTATACTTAACCTAAAGCAGTTCATCTCCCTAAAGCCACTACTTTAGGCTATGGAGATGAACAGAGATGACTGCAAACATATAGGTTAAGTCTACTTTAAATCACCATCTGGAGAAGCCAGATGGGACCTGGATGGAAGGCATCAGATAAAGAGACCTTAGGAGATTGGCTCACATCATCTCATGTTACTCCCTTTAGGTATCTTTCCAGTCACATCTTTGGAAGATCTCGTTATATCTTCCTTAGCATGTATGTTCTTCCTTAGCATGTACATCAAAATAGATGATGTTAGAACTCAAAAAAAAAAAAAAAAATCTTAGCAGATTTCAAGCTCAAAGATCTAGATATAAAATCTGTGTTACTGATACTGAAGCTAACCTTAATGAGACTATTATGTGCCCAAGTCATGACCATACACCTGTTTAACTGATATTCTGCTGACAATCGTTTCCAAGGACTGCAAAATAACTTCCAGCTGTGGCACATTCCTATAAATGTTTTTTCAGAATAAAGGATGATCTTTTGTTTGAATTAGTGAGGTGTCTCAATAGACAGGTATAACCTGGCAGTTCTTTGTTATCTATGATGATGATGTTGCACAAAAGACATTGTAAGAGATTCTAGTAACTTTTCTCCTTTCTTGAATAAGAAACATTATTGTTGCATATAGATGTAAAACATTGCAACTGGTATTTGGCTGAACGATTTTGGGTTCAGTGTTTCAGGAAGCGTGGCTTGTGGTGAGGTGTGGGTTACAACTACCCTGGGGTTCTGCTCAGCTTCTGCCACGTTGCATTTCCATGACAAAGAGGAAATTAATGAACTTTCTCTCTTAGCTTACACCACTGCAAATTGGAGACAGCCCCCACAGAGACCAACGTGTTCAGATTAAATGTTGTGAAGTGGTATTCACACTTCTTAACTTTATGTGGCTAGAGAGGAAGATACTTTGTCTAGGCTAAGCTAGACTAAGCTAGACTCCTGTTCTCAGTCACCCTCTTGGGAGATCCCTTCTTTCTCAGTTGACTGAAGACAGATACTGAGGAGATTTGTCTCTTCTGTGAAGAGAGATGCCTTGGCCTGTCTAACTGTAGATTCCTCTATATTCTGCAAGGACTGTTGGCTAAACAGAAACAAATATGTTTGGCAAAAACACATGATCCCCAAATATATGGTTAAACATAGATCATTGGAAAGCATGGGTCATGCGTTTATTTAGATATTAACTTCACCCAAGATTTTGTGACTTTTTCTGTACTTTTTTTTCATTTCAACGAAAAAGACCAAAATCTGGATCTCACTGCAATAAAAGGCAACTTTCTCTTTTATGTTAATGGAGCCATGCTGTCACCCCCAGCATACCTTTTCTTTTGGAAATTTGATGTAATGTCTTCTGAAACATAAGCCCATCTTTTGACAGCATATGATTTTATCCAGAAAGGTTCTTAATAGTTTTGATAGTTAGAGAAAAAAAGTTTTAAAATTCCTTTACTGTTATGATTTTCCTAAGTGATGAAAATCCTTATTTTAACCACAGTTATTCAGGATAATAAATAAGAACAATTCTAATGTTGGGTCAAGAGTGTTATTGACACTCCACAGAACAGCAGACCTGTTTTTTAAATTATTATTTTTAAGGGAAAAACACACATGAGGGAAAAGAGAGAAGAATTTTCAGAAAACATTTCCAGGGTGGGCCATTGGAGGAATGTGGAGGGACATATTTACTTTTAAACTGAGAAAATTTTTCATACTTTGTCACTTGAGAGGTGCATACAAATTACACAGTGCTCTGTGACATTCCTTGAGGGATGAAGATGGAAGGAAAATTACCTAGTTTTCCCCAGTACTTGTAAGATTTCAGTAGTGAGAGTGGAATGAAAAAGAATAGCTGCCAGTGGCTGAGTTAATTTGCCCATATTAGGAGAAAGACAAATTCAAATAAATTAATAAAAAAAAGGAAAGAAAATATTTAATTATGTTATTTAATTACGGCAGGAAAATCCAACACAAATGACATAGCAAAGATCAGTGGAAACTTGCTGAAAAGAACGTCTACTGTTTGTCATAAGAGCATGAACTAGACTGAATGCTAAACTAGGTCTGCATGTAACATTACTGCAGAGGTAACTGGCATGGGAGAATACTAGTGGCTAAATACTTTCCCCTTCTCTTGCACATTGATTTAATTCTAGCTTAGCTTGCCAGTAGCCATAAATTGCACAAGAGTGCTATATGGATGCCATAGTACAATTTACCATGCTTTTTTGTTCTAACTGAGATGAAAGACCCAGTTCCAATATGAGCACAATGCAAATGCCATGGAGATTTTCCCTCTGGCAAATGCAGACACCTACATTGTGATTAGTGTCATTCTAACATATAAGTCTAAAATAGGCTGTTGGAAATTTGTAAATTTTGTGTTTCCACTGATCATAAAGCACTTTCATGGAAGGTACATTGACTAGTTCAGGTATGGAAGTCTGCACTGTAGACATCTGTAATAAAGTTATGTGCTGGGAAATCTACCCCATGTGTTTCAGCTGGGGACAACAGAGGGAGGGCACAGTGAAGGAACCTCTGGAGGAGCCAACTGCTGAAACTAACCTATCCTCACAGACAGAAAGCTGACCCTGGGTTCTTAGTGAAGGGAGGTCTCTTAGATTGACAATGTCTGCCAAAGTAAAAAGCAAGCATAGGCAAAGGATGGGTCATGACAGGAACAGGAAAAATCAGCTATTGCTTATACTACACTGAGCTCATTTCAGAGGGACATTTCATAGGGTCATCATGAGGCCCAAAATAGCTACAGTGCTGAGATGGCATGTGGGTAACAGGATGATGCTCCAAAATCTAGTAATTTCTTGCCATTTTATTTATCTTCCTCTCATCTTCCTAAAACTTTCTTGGCTGGCAGGTCATGCTATTTTGACTTTTTCCAAAGCATGCTTTTAAAAATGGGGAAATTGAAGTTTTCTTCAATTATTTTAAGAGAAATCTATTTCATGTTTCCTAACTGACTCCAAATTCATTGGTGATGTTTAAGTACAGAAACATTCAAGGTGGAAATGATCTTGAGAGGTCTCTAGTCCAATCTCCTGCTCAGGGCAGATTTGACACTGAATTCAGACCACATTGTTTAGGGCTTTGTCCAGTCCAGTCTTGGAAACCTGCCAGGAACGGGATTCCATAACTTCTCTGGGTAACCTAATTAAATGCTTAATTATCTTCAGAGAATTAATTTTTTTTTTGTTCTTGAGTCCAGTTAGAACCTTCCCTGTTCCAGTTTACAATCATTATTACAGTTTACAACCATTATTCCCCCAGTGAAAAGCCTGGCTGCCTCTTCTTACCTCCCAGTAGGCATTGCCAGGCTTCTGTTAGGTCCTCTCTAAAACATTGCTTCCCCAGGCTGATCAAGCCCAAATCCTCCAGCTTTCCCTTACAGGACAGTTGATCCAGCTCCTGACAATTTTGGTGACGTCATGATAAATACACTTGCTAAAGTCTATCTTTATCTATCATGTATTTGGGGGTACAAAACTATATAGAGGTTTACTGCCAAGTAAAAGGGAATAATCAGTAGCGGGACTCTTATTAACTCAGTCCAGGATGCTGTTGGCCTTTTTTGCTGCCAGGGCACACTGCTGGCTCATGCTGAGCATACTGTCAAGCAAGACCCCAGTCCTTTTTAGAAGAGCTGCTATTAAAGCTGGTCAGTCTCCAGACTACACCACTGCAGTGGTTAGCTCATCCCAGGTTCAGGACTTTGCATTTTTTCTTTTTGAATTTTATGACACTCCAGAAATATAATCATAGTAAATTAGGTTTAGAACAAAGCACATCTAGTTCCTCATCTTCTGGTTCCTGGAAATATATATATATATATATCAGAATTTATCCCAGAGTGAATTTCAAAAGTGTTTTTAACTTGCCAAAGAACAAGAAAACCTGGAAAAAATCATCCCAGCAGGAATAATTGAAACTAGTAAACTAACTGTGCTGAGAGAAATGCCATTGCAAATGTATAAATGTAGGTATTAGATGGAAAAAAAACCCCCAAATTTTATGTAGAACTAATCATCTCAGACTATCCTAAGTTCCCAGTCTACATGGTTTTGCAGCTATACTAGTCTTCCTTGGCATCTTTTCATCCATTCTGCTATTCTTTGGTTCTGAGTTTTTCTTTTTATCAAAACATTGTACACAACATCTTTGGTGAGTGGTGTGTCTGAATTTTGTGACAATAATGCAATAGTGACAATAATGTAATTTGATCTCCTATTTCTTAATCATTACACACAGAAAATAATGAATATTTGCAAAACTACTGAGAAATTATATCAATGAAAAATAAACAGGGGAACATTTAGACAAAGTGATTGTGTGAGGAAAAGAGCAGAACGAGCTGGTGGGTTGAGGAAAGCACATGCGATGCAGTCAATTACACAAGAGGTGAAGATCAGGCTCTGCATTTCCTTTGTCTCTGGACAGGACTAGGAGGGAGAATATTTTCTTTTATTCTCAATCCTAAAGGATTGCTACATAATCCTGTATGAGATGAAAAAAACCCCAAACTTTTGTAGCTGTGAACATAAATATGTAGACTTCTTCTGTGATAATTGCCACTGAAGAAACGTACCTACCTCCTTTGATTATCATTATTACTTAAAGATAATTTACATCAGTGAAGAAATGATTGAGAAAGTAGCTTTCAAGATTAATTTATTCCTGCATCTTTTCTATGAACATCTTAATAATGCTTGAACATCTTGATAATTCTTCATCTTTTCTACCTTAAAAGTGAAGATCTAAGGTAGGTTACTTATGACCAACTTTTATGAATAAAAAGAAAAAAAGGAAAAAAAAAAAAGTAGATTTCTCATAACCCCTGATTTTATTCACTTGTATAGTTAATTTCATGATATTTTATCAGATTTGCTATTTGCTTCACATGCTTTTGATGCCTGACATCTGGAAAACACTTCTTGATCTCTGTCTTTATGGCTTTGATATTTTGCTTTCTAAAGTATTAATGAAATCTGTCAATTTTTATGTCACATTTTAACCACTAATCAGTATTTTATAGTCATTCCTGTTGATTTCCCTGGGTATATTTTCTGTTTGTAATATTGGCTTGAATAATTTCCCCCATGTTTACCTGAGCTATACTATCTGTGACTCTGTGGCAATTCTTGTTGGTCATACTCATGATGAGTCCCAGGAGCTGCACTTCCCACTGCTTATGAACTATCATTTTCATAAATTATTTTGGAAATACCCATTTCTATGTTGTGGTGGCACAGATTTTTTGGTATGTTTGTGCCCCTGGGAAATGCATTATAATACATTCTTAATATGTATGTTATGGTTATACTGTCTACCAGTTTTAATTATTATTATTTCATGCTCATTATGTTACGTCCATCAGAGCTTTCACCGAACAGTTCTGACACAGATATGTAAAGTCCATGTGAGTGTTTATAACACATTTTATTGTAGTTCAGTTTCAGGTTGGGCAAAGAGATGACTCCTGGAAAGTTGAAAAAATTAGCAGTAAAATTTTCATTATTAATGTTTATTATAATAGATGAACAGTAATAGTAGTTTTTAATGTAAAATGTTTAATTACTTTAATTTGTTCCTCATCATGTGAAAACTTCATCCTGAATTATTGCTTTGTATTTTAATGGCAAATGGCTGTGATAAAAAATTATCTAAATATGAACTGTATAAAAAGATAAGCTTCTAGAAGACAATGCAGGTGAAGAACCGTATTAAAAGACAAAGAGAAATTCAATCTTTTGCATTAGTGAGATGAAGATAAACTAGCAAAGTATTTTTAAGAAATCTCTGAAAAATGATGTTACCTGGAAGTTCCATGTGCAGTCAGTTGTGCCTCTCCCCAGCTAGAAATACACTTCCCACCACAAAAAATTAACTTGTTTGAAGCTTTTTATAACTTAATTCTTTGGTTCAGAGAAGAGGATGTACAGAGAAGTCTTACAAACCACTACCTGTATCAACCAAACTACATTTACCACAATGGGACCTAAATCTTTTTTCAAAGATGAATAAAGTATAGATATGTCTAAAAATGTCTAGACAGGACTTCCTTTTCGGAACTTCAGTAGTATTGTGATGCAAAAGTAACATTTTTGATATTTTTTTTAAATTTCATATTACAAAAAAAGGAAGGATCATTTTAATTTTTAATAAACGAGTTTAAACTTTGAGTTGATTTGTTAAAGCCATCAGTTATTGGCAGTTCACCCACATCCTTTCACAGGTGGAGGAGATCCCTGGTAATGTTGTTGATTTAGGTCATTGTATGCAAGAATGAGCAAGTGTAAGGTACCTACATAAGGAGGTCTGTGGACAGATTTCAACTTCACGGAAACACCTTACATTTTGGAAATAGACAATGAGGAGTTCTGCTTATGGGATTATTCAGCTACTGTGAAGTCCATGGTGGGGCTACAGAGATTGTTCTTTTGAGTAAGCAGGAGAGTATTCGTGGACTCCCTCAGTTGTGTTAAGAGTCTATAGATAGGGGAAGGAATCTTCCTTCCTTTACAACCACCTCACCAGTAAGATTTGCAGCTTAACTGAATTATCTCGGTTTTGCAGGACATATTTAAATTAATGAACTAACACAGGTTAAGTAATACAAATCCATGCTTGCCTGGCAGATTTGGTTTATATGATGTACCACAGCAAGATTTCCTAACCCTACAACACAGCTGTTTCAGGTTTCTAATGGGATGCACGTTTTCCAGACCCTTCTGACACCAAGAACGAGTTTTTTAGATTGAAAACTAGGGAAGAAACTGATAAAATAACAAAAAAACTGTTAGTATTTTGTACATGGCAGGCTACAAGGCCTCTCACTTACATTTTCTTTAAGTTCTGGGCTAAATCACAAAAACCAACCACCTCATCCAAATTCTTCATTGCCCTTGAGAGCCTTTCCACTGACTTTAGAAGGTGCTGCCTTTGGCCATGATGAAACCACATCTATTAATACTCACCTGTGTTTGCTGGGAACATTGGCATGCTATAACTGTAGATTTTGTGCAGCTCTGGCCACAGTGATGCACATCAAATGAAACTAAACTATCCAGTACAGGTATATTCCTCTCAAGACTTCCATCATTTCAGTAGTAGTCTATGTGCCTGAAGAAATTCTCACTATGAAATGCTCTTTTATGTAGGCAGTCTGCTCTTCCTTGCCTTCTGAGACTTACACATACAGAAAATTTCAATAATCATGAAGTCTGCTTCTTGACGTGTGATGTGACCCAAGCAGCTGCCCTTTAAGTAAGAAGTTGTGATTGAAAAGACATCTTCTTGAAACAAGTAATTGAAACTATCTGGCCTCATTCTTGACATTTATGGTAGCATACTGGATTTTTATAGCAAACATGAAGGGATGACAGGAAACATTTTCAGATGTGGTCATAGACCTCTGAATGTATTTAGAGAAAAACAGAGTTCATAGAATTCCTGCATATGGAAAATAAACATTTTTTCAGTTACTTCTCTATGCACAGAAAGTATAATGCATTTTGCACCTTTTCAAGCCACATAGCAGTATTCAGGAAGCAAAATGCTACAGTGTTGAATAAATGTGGAAAGTTCTAGTATACACTGGGATGTTACCCATAAGACCCATTCAGGCTCAAGAGCTCTGTGTCCTAAGCTCAGAAGTTTACCTTGAGAAGTGATAGAGACCTTTTGCCAGCCACTAAGTCCATGTCAGTTTGGATGGAGCATTATTTCCCACCACGTGAAAGAAAGGATTTTTATAGAAGGAGTGAGAGATGGAACAGATGAAGAGTGCAATAGCCAGGACTTAACTGGGTAATTGTCCTGACAATTTGTTATTAAAAAGATGGATGCAAATGTGTAATTTGTGTATGGTGTATAACAACGCTGGGTAGAAAGACACAAATCAAAGTAAGATTTGTTTTGTGCCAGACAGTTATTTGAGCTTCTGCCTACACCTTGTGTCTACATAATCCTATGGGCTAGTGCAGTTGGAACAGACTAGTTTATGCATATGCATTATGCTCATAAGGGGGTGGTGCAGCTGGCATTAAGTACAATCACTTCTGACCTTCCAACCTGATAGGCAGGTAGCCATTTCTAACTTGGTTGACTGTGGTTAAGGTGTGAGGCTTTAACTCATGCTCTTAGTTCTTGCAGCAAGGCTTACTCTGCTAAGTGGATTTATAAACATTACAAATCAGAAGAGCAACATTTTGAGTGTGATAAGAAAGTTGAGAATCTGCCTGTCCTTGTTTCTGTGTGTATAATGTCTTCAGATGCTTCAGACCTCCAGAGCTTCCCAACTCTCAGCTCTGTTCAGGAGCCCTGTTATTAAGCAGAGATCTCAGCAAATACATTTGGCCAATATGCATCAGTAGCTAGCAAAACAAATACGATGCTTCAATGCAGTAAATCATAGCTATGAAATAACAGAGAAAGTGTTAGAGACTCAAGTAACATCAGTTCATGTGCTGACATGTAGTAAATCTCTTCTTAAGGCTCAAAGATTTTGCTAATTAAAACATATTTGGAGGGGAAAAAAAAAACCAACGCACTATTACTCCAGATTTTAGTAATGCTAAACACAAGGCTGGAGACTTTTCTTGAGGGGATGGCAGGATAGTGCACAATAAGTGCAACACTTTATAAGAGTTGAAAAGAAAGAAAAGAAAACTGATGTCATTAATGCATTTATTTAGATGGCTTCTTAGTGATTTAGCTTACACATTTATCAACTTTCAGTGGCTGGAAAAGTCTGAAAATAGATCTGTGTGTTTGAAACATCTTGTGTAAAGAAGCTCAGGTTTCAGCTGGATCTTTGAGATAGCAGTGCAATGCAACTAATAGCCAGTAGCAACAGAAAGGTATACAACTATGGTGGGTTGACCATGGCCAGTCACCAGACAACCCCCCACAGCTGCTCACTCCCCATCCTCAACAGTACAGGGGGAGAAAACAGGATTAAAAATCTTGTTGGTTGAGATCAAGACAGGGAGTTCACTTCCAGTTACCATCTTGGACCAAACAGACTTGAGTTCTGGAAAATGAATTTAATTTATTGCCAATTAAAATATATTTAGGTAGTGAAAAGCAGAAACAAAAATAAAAATTAAAGCAACACTTTCTCCCTACTCACCCCTTTTTTCCTAGGTTCAACTTCACTCCTTCATTCCCAACTCCTGTACCTCACCTCCACCCAAGCACCCCAGGGAGGATGGGCAATGGGGGTTGTGTTTAGTCCATAACAGTCTCTCTCTGCTGCTCCTTCCTCCTCACAATTTTCCTCTTGCTCCATCATGGGTCCTTTCCATGTGCTGCAGTCCTTCAGATAAACCAGCTCCTGTATGGCCTCTCCATGGGCTGCTGTTCTTTCAGAAAATAACCACTGACTTTGGAATGAGGTCCTCCATGGGCTGCAGTGTGAATATCTGCTCCAGCATGGTCTTCTCCACAGGCTCCAGGGAAATATTTTCCTTAGCACCTGGATCTTCTCTTCCCCCTCCTTCTTTGACCTTGGTATTCACTGTACTCTTTCTCACTTTTTCACTTATTCTGGTGTCTTTGCCCTTTCTTAAATACGTTTTCCCAGAGGCACCACCAGCTTGGCTGATGGGCTCAATTGTGTCCTGTGGTGGGTCCATTGAAGCTGGCTGGAACCAGCTGTGTCCCTGGCCTCTTCTCACAGGAGCCACACCTGCAGCCTCTTCACTACCAACACCTTGACACTTACACCAAATACAACCACCCGACTGATAATCCTCTCTTTCTAAATAAGAGTATGTCTAAATGCATACAGATAATTGGCAGATACAGCCACTGTATCTATCTGGACACCTTCAGGAAACCAGAGGTTTAATGTTACTGCGGGTGTGTTTCACTTGTTGAGGGCAGATCAGTCTCATGTATGTGGTACCTTCCATTGAAGGGGAAAATTACACAGAAGCTCAGCAAGGTGATCTTCCAGATATTACGGTGGAAGATGAAGGCTTGCTGTGAGTATTTTAATGTTTTTCAGGAAACTGAATGGATGAACGAGGGAAGAATCATGAAGGAGAACTCTGCAGGCTGTCATGCATGACCACGTATGGTCCCCATATACCTGCAGCTGACCTCGAAACAGTTGACGTCTTCTGTTTCTGCTCAAATGTAGTATTTGTTTGAAAGCTATCAATTCTGCCAACATATGTTAAGATTTTCTGAAAGTTTTCTCAGACTCCATGCAGTATAATGTCTGCATTGTTTTAATCAATTTATGTGCAGCATCAAAAAAGCCAAAAGAGAAGTTACTTGCTGGGACAAACAAGAAAGTTAAAGAACTGGCTAAGCTACCCACCTCTGGGATTATTTGTCCCCTGCTTCTAGCAGTCATCCAGCTTTCCACGTGGGCCAACTCTCTGATCTGACCACTGTGTTGCCTTTTCGAACACTTCCCTGCTTTGTGCTGTTTCTCATATTCATTTTCCAGTAAAAAAGAAAGAAATGAAATTAAAAGTTTGGGGGAAGGGCGAGATGAAAAATATTTTATTTATTTATTTCCAGCCTGCTCCACCAAAGAGAGAAAAGTACATAAATGAAAACAAATGGTCCCAAGAGAATTTCACTGTTGTTAAAAAGCTATTTTTCATTAAAAAAGTAATTTCACTGAAAAAAATTTTAAGCATCTGTAATTGTTCTTTTGTTGATTCAGAGACTGCTGAAGCCAACTGGGAGCTTTCCCACTGATTTCACTGATTTTGGATAGGGTCTTTTATGAGCTAATGATGTGTTGTTGATTTGGTGTTTGTTAAAAGAGAAGCCAGAACTTTCTGAAACTTTTCTTCAGACTCATTATCCTCCACTCAATTTGTTTCTGCATTTCTTTGATGAATGTATATATGACATCAAAAGGGACAAGGGAGAGACGACTATGAGTTTACATTTCCCTTTCCCAGAACTTGCATGGAAATTTCATTTGTTGTCTGTTGTTTTAATGTATAGCAGGCTCATGTTGCTTTCAATATGGAAGCAGAGATTTTCATTATTCTATAGGAAGCATTTTCATGGCAAGATCCTTTGAACATTTTCCATTCCAGAATGGAGAATAGGAAAAAGCCATGGGATACCATTAGAAAATCTGATTTCATAACATTTTAAAAAGAAGCCTGTCTTCTTTTTAATCAATTTCCTAGGATCCTGCTGAGGACCCCTCCTGACATTTTGTCATCTTGTCAAAAGTAAATTTTCTTTTGCCTTTGCTCTGATGGAGGTGGGGCCATTTTTACAGATGGCTTGGTAAAATGAGTAGGAGCCCAGAAAAAAGGATAATTATTCATAAATGACATTTCCCATTTCTGTGGGTTTTCTTGAACAGGACAGATACTCTAATGTTCAGTTCTAATGACAGGAAAGGATTTATGGTCTCTCTGTCTTATCTCCTGGGAGTCTAAATGCTTTACTTTCAACTCTTCAAGTTGTTTTGTTTTTTTTTTTTTTTTAGAATCCCAAATGCATCTTACTTTATTTTGGCATTTAACTCTAGTCAGTATACAGAATCCTGACTATGTAAAAACAAAATGTCAGATAACTGGACAGCTGCTTAGCTGTCTAACATATGCCTTTCATAACAACCTTCAGGAGCACATAATTTTAATGATATCATTTCTTAAGGTTAATTTGTATTGGGTGTGAAGCATTAGGTCATGCTGTATGTTTGTTTTCAAGCCCAGGAGGTGTGTGATGGGAAGCGTTCCCTTCTGGGTCTGTGTAAAGCAGATACACAGTCGTGGAAAGACAGACAGATGAGTCACAGGTGGGAAACCATTGTGATAGTGAAGAATCTGACTGTAGCCACTTTCAGCGTTACATCAGGTTGAGGACATTTCCTCTACCCACATTGTACTGTTCACTTCTGACTCACCCTCACTCAGACAGATAAACCTGTGAGTTGCAATATGGAGCCTTTTGAGCTAGAGCAAAGAATACTTCACATTTCTAGGTCCATGAAGCTCACAGGACTTAACACAGCTGTTTTCTCCTTCAAGACATGTGGATTTAACAGCCAAATTAGACCAGAGGGAACTGGATGAATTAAGTTAAGGTTTAAAATTTTGTGCCTTGATTGTGTAGCACATTCACTAGAGGCATGTTACACTTCGAGAAGCCTGGAAAGTCCTTGCAGGCTGAGCATCTTCTCTGGAGGCTGTCAGTCAGGTCTCATCTTTTGCTCCAATGAAAAGCCTAGCTTTCTTCTTATGGCATATTATCCACTAATGGGTTGAGAATGATCCAAGCCTCAGTGATGATGAATAAGTGATAGGAACTAGGGAGCTGTATAAACTTGTTATTGAAAGGTCAATTTAATAGAATAGCAATCTCCCCCTCTCTTTTTCCTTTGAAGGAAATGGTATATCCAGTATTGAATGGCCTTATGACAGCTACACAGAGGGGACTTTCCTTACTTTCTTGTGCACAAGGAAGTCAGAGATCTCGTGTGAAAATCCTATCTTACCTAGCAGAGTCTTGAGAGTTCCCAGTAACTATCTTGAAAGTTATAGACAGCATTGGTAAAGTCCACTGATGAACCGTGGGAAAATGGATGCAGTCCTATGTGTCTTAAAACCCTTTCAAAGAAAACCACAGGCGATTATCACTGCTGATTTCGAAGGGGAACTCAGTCAGAACAAGAGAAATACCCACTTCTCCATTCCAAGACCATGACTCATTTAACTTTCTTTTCTGTCTCCTCTTTATATCTTTTTTTTTTTTTTTTTAATTTAAGGTAATTCTTTCTTACTCAAAGACAGCTCCACTCCACAGTTTACTTCTACTACCCTGTGATTTTATTTTGATATAATTGCTGAAAATTCAAGGTGCCCAGAACATTTTGTTCTCCTCATATTAAATCTTTTTCCTACATAAAGTACCTGTAGCATTCAACTTCTGTAATATAATCCTACTTGGTGAAAAAATGTCTACATGGTGCTCTGCCAAATAAGCCATCTTCTCAGAACTATTTTCAAGGGAAAGGATATGGCTGAAAAAATAAAAGAACCAGAGAGTCATGAACTACATTATCTCTGTGAGAAAGGGGATTTTCATCACTCTTTCAAAGCCAGCTTCCTACAGCATGTGTGATCAGCACCTGCCAAACACGTGGAGAATGTATGAAGGGAGAGTCTTTTCAGTGTTTAGTGAATTAGTTGCTCGTGAAAGGAGGCACAACAACGTTGAACTTACTCAAGAAATAGGTGTAGTAAAGGCAACCACAATACAAATGTCCCTACTCCTCCAGTGCACTTAACCTGTGATGTATGCTCTTCACAGCTAACACAGAAAGATGAGCTCTGCTTCAGTGCTCGCTTCAGCTCTGGCCCCTCAGCTGTCCCTGCCAACCAGCTATCAAATTCCCTAGTTTCATGGAAATGCATCTGTGAGAGGCTGGATTGTGCCCATAACTGCATTTCACATAAATCACCATATTACCAACAAACACCATTCACTGTTAACATGAGACAAAATATATGTCAGTAACCTAGGGCTGGCTAGCATTCTGAGTGTTTTCTGACCAGTTCCTTTGAAACACTAATAAGCATGTTATGATATTGCAAAATTTTACACTGATCCTGAAATAAAATTGTTTTAAATGCAGGCATTAAAAAAAACCTTTTAAGATGCATTGATAAAGGACAATGACTGTTTCTTTGCTGGATTATCAGAGCAGACTAATGTACAGGTTTGAACTAACATGATTTTTTTAAAAAACATTTTTTGTTGTAGGAATTTTCACTCTGTTCCTAAAATGATGTGTCTGCCCTAAGTGGCATTGTGCTTGCTGTAATGTAGCTATAGGTAACTATGCATTAACATCGATGCGGTAGAGAACAAAGACCACAGCTTTGCTGCCGACAGTCCCTGAGGCAACTCCTATCTCTGGAAGTCTTCTTAAGGTGTTCCATAACTTGTCCAGCTAACATCCCAGTTTGTGCAGTGTTGTGCCGTGCAATGAGTAAATGAGGTAGCCAGCAGAGGGCAATGAAGGTCAGTTTTTGAACACATTACGTAAAACAATCTCAAAGTGGTCCAAATTGTAGGGCAAAAAGGTCAAACAAAAGCCTGTCATGAACTGCTGCTATACATCCGTATCTATTAATTACTATGAGACCTAAATGAACCCTTGTGATGATGTGATCTATAAACCTCCTTTTTAACGGCCATATTAAACAATGTAGTTCCTTATTTATGACAATGTAATTAATAGTCTTTTCAAGAGGGGGAAAAACCTAATAAAAATAATACTCTCCTAAAATAGGACAAACAGCTTAAACCAATAGCCAATAAAGCCGTAGCTCCCCATATAAATCCTGTTTTATTGGTCTGTTCTAGAGAGCAGTTGTTTTGTTTAACTTGATAAACAGGTCATTTTTCCCAAGACAATTAGGTGCCTGGACGAAAAAGAGAGAGGGCCAGAGAAGTCAGCTGTTGCTGCTTCTTTCAGTCAGACGCAAAGCTCTTTATCACAGACACTAATCCAACATGCTGGAAATAATGTGACTTTATAGTAAAGAACAGCCTTTTTTAAATTGGGTGACATCTGCTAAGGACATAACTTATATCTAGGCACTTGGGCAGGCAGTTGATGCCAAGGGAGTGCAAGCTGCAAGTGCTATTTGCCTCTGACAATCTGGGCAACATCTTTCGGAGCCTAATTGTGGCTCTAGGTGCCAAATATTTTAAAACTGATCTCTTGACATTGCTATGTTAACCAACGAACAGCTTAATAGCAGGAAATGCCTGGAGTGTTAGTGGGAAATTTTATTTATTTATTCTGTGGAAGATCCTAAAGGAGCCCTTCAGGACTGGGACACTTGCAGCTCTGCTATGCTGCACAGGAAAGCTCCTGTGTGCAGCAGACCTGGGTTTCACTACTATGCATGTCACACCTGCTCAGCTATCTGGGATATGTCACTTGGCTTTTCTGTCTGAGCTTCCCTTCTCAAAACAATATTAGTAATTCCTGCTATTTAAAGGGCTATGACTAAAATGACTATAGAAAAGCTAGGCTGTATTTTGATACGGGATAGGTGAGAGAAAGTAATACCTGTTTTATGAATATGGTAAGTCCAAGAGAAAGGTGCTGAGCTATTTGACTGAAATGAATATATCTTTGCCTCCCAAAATTTCAGCAGAAAGCTGGGAGCTGTAACTGACCTGGTGAAATTCCTGTCTGACCATTCAGAATAACAGAGCCTGACAAGGAGAATAACAGAGCCTGACAAGGATGCCACAAGATCCCATGCAAGAAAGAACATAATCCTTTTAAAAAGGAAAAAAAAGGAAAGTAAAACCTCGTAACCATGATGTGGACTTCAGAAGGAAGAGCAAAGTCCCAGAGGAAGAGGAGGGGTGAGTTACCTGCCTTGTGCTCCCAACAGAGGTTCCCAAGCGGGGAGCAATCAGCTGGTGTTAAGTGCCCTAATGTTCCTGGCTATCAGCAGGAATGATAATTATAACTAAAGCTCTCACTGCCTGTGTGTACTTATTTCAGAAAGAATACAGGACATGTTACGCTGTGTCAGACCCACTAAGGAGATGTTAATAAGTACCTGTTTGCGTATGAGGTAACTGTTGCTTCTGAGTTTTTATGATGTCTCGTCAGCTAACAGCCAGGAGTCCGGCTGGCGCCAGCTCGGACGTCAAGTGCGGTCTACCTGGAGAGATGGCAAATATTTGACTTGGTGCTGATGAGCTAGATTTCAGTCGTGGCTCTCTGCTCCCCATCAAGTGAATCATGGCAGAGGTAGTGGGTGTGTTTGAACCTTGACAAGTCTTCTCTTATTTGGCTGCTGATTTTTGCCTTTTCACTGGTCTGACCATTATACTGCAACCAAGAAGTTATGTTCATATGAGTACAACTGAAGTGCAATCACAAAGTTGCTCTGCGCAGGCATCTGTGACTGCTTCCTTGAGAGCAAAGAGATGCTGTTCCCAGGGAGACAATGTCCCCGGGAGGGTAAGAGTCTGTCCCTTGACAGGGGGGACTTGCCAGGGCGTTTTTTTGACAAATGCAGGCTTCCAGATGTGCAGCGGAGGGCAGCCTGCCTGCACTTCCCCTCTGCTAGGGCTAACTTCTCTCCTGAGTCATCAGGGCCAGCTGAGGATTTGATAAACGTAGGGTTGCCCCAGTTTAGCTGCTGCGCATTGTTTTAATGGAGTCAATGCACTGTAATGTAGCAGCACTTCTGCCAGGCTGACGTACTCCCCCAGCATAGATTAAGTGAAATCAGTGAGCACAATAGTTGTAGGCAAGTCACAAATAAATTATATTCATAGGCTTTAAATATTTTATTGGTTTTTTTTCTGAGCCTAAGAAGGGTGATAATTCAGTCTTCTATGTCTCTCTCACAACAGAGACTTTCACCCAGCTACTCCTACCCCTTTGAGGGCAGATTTAGACCTTAAAGAAAAATGTCAGCATTCATTGTTATCTACTTAGGCGTGTAAAATAAAAATCCCTATCTCCTCACCCATTAAATTAATCATTAGGGGATTTTCTTTCATGTTCCTGTCTTGAACTGTAGGAGGAAGACGGAAATGCAGAAATTTTTTTTTCCCTTTCTTTTGAAGTGCTCACACATTAGAGCAAAATGAAAGTGCTAATCAAGGAATAGCCAACCTTCCTTACTGTTTCTCCCCTCACACCCATTTCTTCCACAGCCAGACCAGTATCAGCTGTTTTGGAATGGAGGGGATAGGCAGCTCCAAGAAAGGTGGTTCATAGCCAGGGGAGTGTGGCTGTGGCCTGTTGGGGCTCCTCCAGCAGGGTGTGGATGAGGTGTAGGACAGCTGAGTCCTTCGTGGATTCACCGTGTGGGCATTTAAGCATGGCAGCACCCCAATAGGGCTTTGCAGCTGGTTATTTGGCATCACCTTTGAGTTGCATACAGATCAGATATCATGGCTGGGCAGTCCCTATGATGAACCTTTCATAAGAGAGCCTGTTAGAGTAAAGTAATGAAGAAAATTTTGAAGTCCTATGAGTTTATGATAAGAGTGCAAGTGTTGAAAGTGTTGAGAAACATACTCAGAAGAAAGTGAATGTTTGACACTTATAAAAAAGCAAGATTTAAATTTTTAAAACTTGTGACAGAATCACAAATTCTTGAGGTCTACTTCTCTACCATTCTTGCTTTGGCCTTCATGATCACAGCCTGTCATTTTTTCAGATGTGGAGAGTAATTCCTAGAGCCCTTTTATATCCAATCAAAAAAGTCTTATGCTTAGCACTTGCTTTCCCTCCAAAATATCTAACATTAGGATTCTTTGCTCATAAGGTCAAGGTTATGCATTTCAAAGAAGGGAACAGAAAATAACAGAATAAATAATAGAATATTGCAAATTAAATGAATTGTTGATTCTTTTTGTGTTCAAAGACCTGAGAGTGAAAGCTTAATTTATTTTGTAAGCCATTTTCTGCCACCACAGCCACAGTAAATGACATTTAATTGAATAAGTTAGAATAATGAAAAAAACAGAAGAACAGTTGATCAGAGAGGTGAATGAAGTTTTTCTGTTTTCTACATTAGGGAAACATGAAGTTGACAGAGGTGAAGAAAAGCATCTTAAAGGAACAGATTTGTTAACATTAAAAGTTTAACTTCTAGAATGTTTTTCATCTTTAATGAGCAAATGCTTGCTGCTGTACAAGAATCAGCTAGAACATTTTTCAACAAGGAAGTTATACAGTTTATGAGTGGAGAAAGCAAGACATAAAGGGGTAAAAATATTTTGTAACCACACCACAATAGGGAGCTAAGAAGTAAATTACAGTTTTCTAAACCTAGAAATATTCATAATCAAACATAACCCATTTATTTGCAAGTAATTGGTATTTGTTTGTGTAAAGATTTCCCTTAATCTGATAGAGAAACTAGCAATGCATGCATTCTTTAAAGTGAAACCGCATGCTCCTGGTCTAGACTTATTATGTTTTACGATGTACCTTTACACTGAGGATGTTTTGTGTTTCTTAATAGTGAATTATAACGTCTCCTTTGCTGAGAGAAATTGCCCGTTCTCTGCTCAAAAGTTCAAAAATAAACTGGAAATTTCCATGTTGATAAGAAAACCTTAAACCAAAAAATGACATAGGTGTGGTAATGCAAAATGTATGTTGTCATGGGCTCTTAGCCAGACCTGTTCTGAGCTGATCCTACTTTTTTTCTTCCCTCCTCTCTTCTTTTTTCCCATCTTTTTCTTTTTTCCCATTCTTCATTGCTCTAAACCTAAAGATGGCCAGATACGAAATGCTGCCAGTCAGGATTCCCAAGCTTCAAAGGGATCTCTCAGCAGCAGAGACAGAGGCTCTTTTGTGTAGCTGTTGGAGAGTGGCTCTGGCTGCTTCCATGCAGGCAGGGAACTCCAGAGCTTCTCTTCACTCCAGCCTCTCAATGCACCATCTGGATGTTGCAGGGATTTTTTCGTGTTTTCCCCAGGGCTGCAGATGAAGTAAGACTGTAGTCAGTGCGATGGTCTGCAGGGAGATGTCATTCTGCATGAATGAATGCAAAGAAACGGGTCTCTGCATTTCAGCGCATTGAGTGAGGAAGCCTGTCCCCAAAAGGTGCTCTTGGACTTGCATTTTGCCAGCTCAGGGTAGCCTTAAAACTACAGGAAACAAATGCTAAACTTGGACTGGGTATTCATCACCAAATGGAGTCCATGGGTACAGTAACAGAAAAACTGTGAAAAATAAATGAAATAGAATCATAGAATCACAGAATGGTTAGGGTTAGAAGGGACCTTAAAGATCATCTAGTTCTAACCCCCCAAAATATGGAATGCTTCATGAATTTGCATGTTATCCTTGTGCAGGGTCTATGCTAATCTTTGTATCGTTCCAATTTTAGTATATGTGTGGCTGAAACAAGCACACAGAAATAATACTAAAATCTTTAGTTTAATACCATTGTCATGAGATTCTGAGGGCCAAGAAATACTGCTGTGCTTTCTGAGAGGTGTCTGGGATTTTACAGGAGCTGTCAGCTTGATTTTGCTCTAATTTTCTGTGTCCTGCTCTGTGAAAATGTGAGTGCAAAGTTCTCCTACACCGACAGGTTGGGTTATTAACCACTTACCAAGGTGCAAACAATGTGCCAAGTGCAAGAGCCAAGGAGAGGTGAACCTTCTCTTTTGAGCAAGTGTTATGAAATGAGTGAGAAGACAACTTAAGAACAGTCACAGTGAGTCAAACCTCTGATCTCTTTAACTCAGCTAAGGTGGCTAGCAGGGAATACTTGCCAGAATACAAAAAATAGTGTAAATGCAGAAAGTGTCTTTCTGTAATACAATCCACAAGCTGGGAGAGAGGGCAAAGAGTCACTGAATGAGGCTGTGGAAGTTCTCTTGCATCTCTTGCAGTGTTTATTTTAAATTGCCTGTGATTTACTCTCATGCAGAGAGATAGTGTTTATCAATGGCTTTGCAAAAGGCAAAACTTGTGTTTAGATTCTCTGTACCTTCTGGCAGCTGAAGGTTAGCATCACTGCTCTCTGGGGCCAGAGGCTCCTCGAGGCAGGCGCAGTGTCTTTCTGTGTGTCAGCAGCAGAGTGCCAGTTGTCCTCAGGGCTTTCACACACTCGCATTCACTGCTCTTTCTTCCAGTTCACAGATCCAGAAGATCTTACCTCTGGTCAGTGGTTCATGGTATCCATGCCTCTCTAGATTATGTGTCTGGGGTTTTGGTTTTTGCTGTGAGCCTATAGGACTGGGACTGTAGGAGTGAAGTTGACGAGTGAGACAGAAACTGTGCTGACTTGGAAGATTTCTGATCACTAATAAAGTTGGACATTCATTTTTGAGGAAGAAACAACAATCTGGAGAAAGAAAACGCTCATGGGGATCTCTTGTTCCCTTCCTTGTGGATCTGAGGGACCTGTGAAACTGTAAACCTGGTGACCACTTCACCTCCCCTGCTCAATGAGAAGGTATGCAGGCATGCAAAGTTTCTTACAGGTTTCTTGGGTTATTATATTTTTTCTTGGGTGTTTCATGAGAGGGCGCAATGTGGGATGCACTTTCTGGGATTCTAACTAAAAAGGGGAACCTTTTAAGAATACTTTTAGAAGCTTTAAGAAAATGCTTCTGGAACATTCAACCATTGAAAAAATATCATACTGAGCCTAAATCAGTACAGCCTTTTTACACTTTGTGGCTAAAAGATTTTAAGGGCACACAAAGACACAACCAAAGGCAGAGCTGGGCGGTACAGCAAGGAGAGGCTTTTGCTGACAGTGCATTGTATAGTGGGTACAAGATGGTGCAGTTCTTTGCCCTTCACTCTAACATATTAACATCTTTTATTCAGCATTTAACAAGATTATTGCTGTGTCACGGATGCATTTCTGGGTGATGCCAGTTTGACACTACCTCAGGGTAGAAACGTGCTAAGTATAACACAAGTGTACCTTACAATAATGGAAAATCCTTTTGTAAGCTGGAATGTAACGCACTCTGAAGAGAAGGGCTTCTCTGGTGGCCCCAAGGTGATATCTCCCAGAGCAGCCAGAAAGGTGAATGCACAGCAGCAGCAGTATTTTACAATAATTTACGTGAAAAGAAACAGAATGACAGAACTGGAGGCTACAGTGAAAATAGATGATGTTTTTTTTCCCTAGTGGTAGTGATAGTGAAATATTCTGTGCAAGAATTTTATTGAAACTACATGTTATGGGGAGA
This sequence comes from Strix uralensis, assembly GCF_047716275.1. Classification (NCBI taxonomy): domain Eukaryota; kingdom Metazoa; phylum Chordata; class Aves; order Strigiformes; family Strigidae; genus Strix; species Strix uralensis. The sequence goes on along the minus strand of NC_133972.1, from coordinate 38,759,456 downwards.
AAAAAAATCTGTTTTTACCCTTTCCTTTTTTCTTTTTCCTTCATTGTTATTTGGAGGAATCTCATCTTCTTTAAGAGGCTTTACACAAATAGTAAAATTCATTCATAAGTAGAGGATACAGAAGGCATATTAATTTTCCTTATAATATATCTCACTGTCCAAAGTAACTGAGAGCTTTTTCCAATTGCTTTCACTGTGACAGATCTGTAGTTGAGTGGATGACAAAACCAGCTGAAGTGTGTTACCTTTCTAGTGTAAAAGGGCTGAGGAGCATTTTGAAAGGTGGCTAAGGTGACAACATTTAATGTGTTGCCCAGCAGCACCTTGAGCCAAGGAGCCTCTCACTCTGTGACTCAGCTCCTCCCAGGTATGTGGCCTGGCTGTCTCCCACCTCTGCAGCAAGACCTGGGCAGGCACCAGCCCCAGCAAGCTGTGCCTGCTTATCCATGGGCTTCAACCATGGGGGCAGAGGCTGTGAGGGTGTCAAGCCATGTCACATGTTGTCTGGACAATCAAGGAGCCCGTTGGAGGTTGGGGATATGGCAAAGAGAGGTATTGTAGAGTGCAAGTTAGACTCACATTGTCTACAGTCTAAGCATAAGACTGAGTGAGATGTATCATACAAGTGGCTCCAAGCAACTGGGATCAGAGCCTCCTAAAGGCACTCCTCCCCCCACCTTCTTTTCTCTCAAAAAATATGAAAGGATTATTAACTAACAGTGGACATTGCCAGACAAGGGTATTTCAAATACTGACAAGGTTTCTATTACCCAGACCAGCGTGCCCCAGCACAACTGGCTGTGAGCACCTCTCCATAGGTGCCATTGCAAGGAGATGTGGAAGAGCTGTTGGGCGCCAACAGTCAGTACCTTCCTCTGCATTTGATAATAGCGTGGGATAAAGCAATCAAAAACATTTGCTGCTTTTGCCTCCACATTAAAGGGATGGAGTGGGAGGCTGGAGGCATGTAATATCTGATGCATGTGGTGCTCGCCACAGAGGAACCAAGAGTTATTACCATCCCAGTGGCCTAGGGCAGCAGAGGGATATTCTGGGAACCAGCTGCAATAGCTGCTGTGGTTTTGCTATTTGGACTTTAGAGTAGTGAGGTTTCCTGGATGCCCAGTGTTTTAATCCAGATTTGCAGGTCTTTCCGACACTGACCTACAGATCTCTATCATTAGTTTATGCAATCCCTTCTGCTTTCAACGCAAAAGAGTAGTTTGATAATCTCCTACTGTAAGGTTGCTCTTTATTACAGGAGTAATTGCCCTAACCTAGCAACTCTGATGCCTTTTTTATTTACCCAGGTTTTGCACACTTGAATGGTAATGCAAACTCAGGCAAAGAGTTATAAACCACTGAGACTCTTGTATTTTTTCCAAACATCACATGTCATCTCGCTGTCTGCTTTTGCTTTAATGTGTGGAACTCCTTGTGCTGTGAACATGGCCTTGGAGATTTTTTGCCCCAGGTCTCTTGTGGTATTTTTGATTCCTCATTGTGTTCACAATGACAGAGCCCTTTTCAAGACTCAGTCTGAACTGGTGAATTTTTTTGCTTGTAATATTCCAGTTGCTTTGTAAAGGCTGACTTCAGGGGCTTGCCATGAACTAGCTAGGTGAGTGCTTGTCCTTGGTTAATAGGCACGATTAACAGGGTCCCCTCATGTCTCAGCCACAAAACTGCATGATCAGATCCAAGTCTGACAGAAATACTTTGCTAGATTATGTGATAAAAAGCTCGTCTCCACACACATGAAGGAGCTCAGGGGCAGGTGGGAGATCCCACATAACCCAGTCAGAGAAAGGGACATGGTCCCTCCCAGGGCTGTCCCAGTGGTGCCATCAGCCCCATTTGCTGGGGGTGACACCCAGCACCAATGACAAGTGCTCTCCAGAGCATCTTCTGGACTGAGGGGTTCACTGCTTGGGGATATGGGACACATTATGGGATGTAGGGAAAGAGTATTTTGGGATTGCACAAGATTTATTAGGGGAGGTTTAGGGGAGGAACCAAAGACAGGGAAAGAGAAGGATCAAGGAAGTTTGGGAAGGAAGAAAATAGAGTTGGGGCTGGTTGTAAGTAAACAGGCTGATGGTGAGCTTCTCTGGCCATGCCCTGCTCCTGACCAATGCAGTCTGTCCTACCTTCTTATTAACTCCATTTCTAACTATTTTCCTGTGTGAGGGGACTGCCTTCTGTGTGCATGTGTGTTTGGAAGTCTATGTGCCAGCAGCTGGAGTTGGACCATGGTCAAGGGAACAACATGACTGTGTTGCCAGCAACCACACTGAGTGAGAGTACATACGCTAGTGTGTGATAGCTAGTAAATATAGAATCATAGAATGGTTTGGGTTAAAGGGACCTTAAAGATCATATAGTACCAACCCTCCTGCCATGGGCGGGGACACCTTCCACTAGACCAGGTTGCTCAAAGCCCCATCCAACCTGGCCTTGAACACTTCCAGGGAGGGGGCAGCCACAACTTCTCTGGACAACCTGTTCCAGTGTCTCACTACCTTCACAGTAAAGAATTTCTTCCTTATATCTAATCTAAATCTACCCTATTTCAGTTTAAAACTGTCACCCCTCATTCTATCACTACTGTCCATGATAAAGACTCCCTCCCCATCTTTCCTATAGGCCCCCTTTAAGTACTGAAAGGCTGCTATAAGGTCTCTCCCGAGTTTTCTCTTCTCCAGGCCGAACAACCCCAACTCTCTCAGCCTGTCCTCATAAGGGAGGTGCTCCAGCTCCCTGATCATCTTCGTGGCCCTCTTCTGGACCCACGTGAGCAGGTCCATGTCCTTCTTATGTTGGGGGCCCAGAGCTGGACACAGGACTCCAGGTGGGGTCTCATAAGAGTGGAGTAGAGGGGAAGAATCACCTCCCTGGACCTGCTGATCACACTTCTCCTGATGCAGTCCAGGACATGGCTGGTTTTCTGGGCTGCAAGCACACATGGCTGGCTCTTAGTCAGTTTTCCATCCACTATTACTCCTAAGTCCTTCTCCACAGGTCTGGTCTGAATCCATTCATCACCCAGCCTGTATTTGTGCGGGGGATTTCCCTTGCACTTGGCCTTACTGAACTTCATGAGGTTCACACAGGCCCACCTCTCAAGCCTGTCCAGGTCCCTCTGGATGGCACATCCCTTCCCTCCAGCGTGTTGACGGCACCGCACAGCTTGGTGTTGTCAGCAAACTTGCTGAGGGTGCACTCAATCCCACTGTCTGTGACTCCAACAAAGATGTAAAACAGTGCTAGTCTCAGCACCGACCCCTGAGGAACACCACTTGTCACTGCTCTCTACTTGGACATCGAGCCACTGACCTCAACTGAGTGCGACTATCCAGCCAATTCTGTATCCACCCAGTGGTCCACAATGTGGAATCTAAGCTCATAATAGATAGTGAGGTGCCTGTGCTGTTGACCATGTTGTGTTCAGTGTCTACATATCAAACCGAACTAGCCAGCAAGTAGAATAACTGTCTTGCAAGTCAGATTTCAAATCAGCCATAATATGTGTGTCCCTGTGTGTGAGACCACCAGAGGAGTTGGCTACCAGGGGGACCAGGAGGTGCAGGGCAGCTGCTGGAGAGACCATGGTGTCTGGGGCTGACTCAGATGTGTGTGTTGGTGTGTGCAAGAGTGCTCTGCACTGGGGCTGCAGCCTTCGGGGCATACTGGGATCCATGGACAACTACCGGGCAGACTGAGTGTCTGGGCTGGACAGCTGCTGCAGGGATCCACCTTGTATATATGATGTTTATATTCCTATTAACAGACCTTCATCCTGGGCAGCCAGAGAGGCGAACAGCATGAAGCTGTTGTTTACACTCATGGGCATGCTGAATGTCCCTGTCTGTGTTGATCTCTGTGGCTGGCTATGCATATATGTGTAGCTGTGGTGTTTGTGTGCATGTCTACTGGCCTCACTGGCCCTGGGGATGTGCCAGGGGCAGCCTTGTCTTTCTTTGACTGCCAGATTCAGCAGCTCTCTAACAGTGTCTTTTTTTTCCACCTTCTTTCAAAAGTTGTTCTCGCGTGGAGTACAGTACTCAACTTGCTGCAATATAATTTCATAACTAAACTTCTCTTGTTAATCAAAATCTGTTAAAAACTTGGTTTGACAGACAGTGCTGTAATCAGAAAGCTGCTTTCTGAGTCTTTCTGACTCTTCCCCATTTTGCAGGTACCCTCTGCTAGCAGGATAAAACATGAAGCCTTCCTTTGAGATTTATTCTGATGTCCACACCATTTCAGTGTTTCAGTTGACTTCCCAGCATTTTCATAGCCCATTTGGTCCTAGCAAGAGATGTTGATCAGCTGTTATTTAGACCACAAGAGTGAGAGGGAGACCTGGTGCACGCACATCTGCAGGCATTGCTTAACTTCTGCATGAGACGGAAAGCAATTTCTAACTAACAGTGTTACAGTAAAGCTTCTCAACAATCTAGCTCCTCAAAAACTGTAATTTTTTGACTACTAGCTTTTCTTGGTGGAGCAAGTCCAGGATAAAACACATAATTAAAACTTGTCATGCATCAATCACTTCAGGGCAAATACTCCAGATAAGTATTTTGGTTTTACTAGCTGGTAACTGAGTAAGTTTGGTATTTCCTGTGCCATAATTCAAATTTATGGCAGCAGACTAATTTGTATGCCAGATCCTGTACAGGGAGCAGTCAATTTGGTGCCACAGCATTACTTGATGATGATTCATATCAGACTTATAAACATAACACATTATCACATCAGATGATGTCTAATATCTATTCTTGGAAATGAACAAGAGTGATGAGCTAAGGACAGAACATCACAGATTTCAGGAAATTATCTTTTTCACTGGAAGCCAAAAACTAAGTCTAAAGGCTGGTTTTATATTTTTTTTTCCCCCCAAAGATCTCTCTGGAAATTATTCTTATACTGTTTTACATTTAATGTGATTTTTTAAAACAATATCCTGTGGTATTGACCTGTCATACCTGAATGGAAAAACTGAAAAGGCTTAACTGCAGAAATCTTTTATCTAAGAAAGGTACATGGTAGGTGGATACCATAAAACCAGTCAGGTGCAGTGTGGGAGTTAAAATACAGCCAGACCTGAAAACTGAGCTGTATCATTGCTGAGTTAAAAACAAAACCAAACATAACCTTGATTCAACAGAGTTGACTCATCTCGAGGCAGACATGGGTTATGCAAACAATCCCGGCCACCATAATTTCTGAAACTGAACAGATTCTATGCAACTTATGATAAGGGAGCACTGAAAAAGGGAAGTTATTCTGATTTATTTTAGCTATTAGCTGAAGCACTGCTATTCATACAGGAGTTCATCTTCACCAGAATATGTTCTCACCCTGGTACAGGTACAGAACCTCTTTTGGGAGAACACTGTTAGCACTTCATTCTGCTGTTCAGCACACGAAGCTGCCTTTGTCACTCTACACTACACAAACTTTTTATGGAAGACCAAATTATTTATTATGTCATGGGATTTCTATATTATTGTTCACAAAGTGGTTCCATAGGGAGGTGCCAAATTCAGATTATCTGTAATCTTTCCATATTTCCAAGACTTGACTTTGCCCTATTCATCATCTTTTGATGTTACTGTGCGTGTGTGAAAGTTCCAGGGAGCACTGGGTTCCAGCAGGTATCCTTTCTCAGGCTGCATACAAGACATCTCCAAGTACGTCCAAATTAACTTTTACTAGGCAATATACAGCTGTGTCCAATTCAACTATAATATCAAAGTTTAAGATTAATGAATTGGTTCTTATAATTGAGAGAAAACTATTATCAAGGTTGATGTGATAGCAATCTATTGTGTGAATTATTTGTTAGATGTTCACCACAGTAATGAAGCCTTTCCACAGCAAGAAGAGTCAAAAGTTAAAAACTTTGTAGTGTTGACATGCTGATTCATTTTTACAGAAAGGGTGGGAACCTAGAGAAGATTACAGTTTATGGTATTCCTTCTGACCTTCTGCAAATTAGAACCTGTCTTGTTAGAATGACATTTTTATTATTTGCTGTTAGATTATCCCCAGCCAAATCTTCATTTTTTTCTCTGCAACTTTGAGCCACACAACTGAAGTGGCAACCAAAGCAGAACTTCAGATTACTGTCTGGACTTTCCATGCTAATTTGTTACTCTCAGAATTTATAGTACAAAATTAATGCCACCCCTGGGAATTGTCACCTGTTTTCAGATATTTTAGAAACATCATTGAATCTTCTGTTTAGAAAGTGGATGTCATCCACAGACTAGGAGGACAAACTCCAGTGCAGGATGCTAGCTCAGTCTGTAGTTCTACTTCAGTGCTCTTACAAAGTATGCTGGTTTGTGTTTAAAGGGATAAATTGGAGTTTTGTCTGAATAAAGACCTCATCTGAGTAAAGACTTCAATTGAGGACTTTAGTCCTACAATTAGAAGCATCTGTTCTGATGTAAAGCTAACATGATTATTGAAGCAACCTTTGATGACCAAAATTCTCAAGCCTGAAATAAAATTAATCTTAAACAAATTTGGTTTGCTGCCCAGGGTATAGCTGAGCAATCGGATTTCAAATGATTGGTCTAAACCTTTATTCAGCTTGAAAAATTGGGGGGATTTAAAGGCTAATATCTTTAAACTAAAACATTATACGTTTACACTATTGATCATTACAGATGAATTGGGTAATTACAAAAGATTTTTGGTGTCTGATGTTGTGCTAAATATTATGTGAGTCTTCGAGTATAGCTTATTACTGTAAAAATTAGGGACAGTTGTTTTCAGAATGAGCAGGAATAATCAGGTCAGTCTGCTCAGTACTACCCCTTGAGCAGCATGCACTGTATTTCTGTAACAAAATCATTTGCAGAATATGTTTTTAAACATTTCTTAACATTACTAATATTTGAGAGAAAGAAAAAGTATTTTAATATTAAGATTTTTTATTGTGGTGGTGTTAAAAATCCTTTATTAGATTGGTCCTTACTACATCAGTTCTGGGGTCATCTAGTAAGCAAGGAGGGAAAACAGTCCAAAAATATGTGAAGGGACAAGTGTATTAAGAACAGACACCCTCCCATGGAGTGCACAGGTACAAGTGTTGGTTTGTATTGCTCTGGTGAGATCTAAGATCTCTCCCCTTATTCCTCTCTCACCCTGAGGAGTGGAAAGTGCAGCTTTCTTCACAGTGATCACAGTGTGCAGCATTTCACTGCCAGTAGTTACTGTGGAAGGATGAAGAAACTGGTTATAACATGCTCATTGTGAGATATGCCATTAAAGTTGGGCAGTGTATGATAAGGTGTACTGACAACGAGATTTTGGGTGAAACAGAGACCAGTCTCTGCCATGAGAGATGTCTGTGGTTCACATGATGAAAATAATTCTCTTTTTTTTAAAAAAAACCCTAGTACTAATGCCAGTGAAGACAGGGCAGGAATTTAGGATTGTGGCTTGAGGGCACTTTGCACAGCCACTTCCTGGTGGAAGATTTCAAATGTGTGAACAGAGCCAGTGATTCTTGTGGATGGACTTGCACTGAAACTATTTTAATTTCCCTAAAATTCTTCTGTAGTCAGAGCTGAATGAGGTATCTCCAGATACTTGTCAGAAGATCTTGACTGGCTTTCTCCCTGGTTTATATTTGAAAATTATGATTTGGGGTCTGTTTTCACGTGGTGTTTTTTTTAAACATACAGGTCCTGAATGAAGTTCTGTCTATTGTCTCTGAAGTAGTGTCTCACTAAGTAGTCAGGCAGGGTACATGTGGTGCCCACTATCATGTGTTTTACATGTTTGCAGTTTTTAAATATTTGTTCTCTCAGTCTCTGCCTTGAAGATATTTCCCACCAAAATCAGGACCGTCTCACATAAACTGGAATGGGCAGTGACCCTAGGTTAATGACCATGTAAAATTTGGTTCTTTTCTTATTATACAGTATGTCAGATTAGATGAGCAAGTGTATTAACCCCATAATTCTGTGAATTGTTTTAATAATAAAGAATAATATTGTTGGTAAAACTGTGAGAAAGGATCTGTGAAATAGAATTGTTTCTGTATAATTCAGTGCACATTACCAGTCCCAGCCAACAGAGGATGTAAACCTGTTGCATACCCACTGCACAGCCTTGACATTTATCCTTGAAGAAGTCCAGTTCCATTTCATGTTGCATAAATATATATACACATACATATATAGTCCATCCCGAATCCAGATACTAGTCCTTGTGAATCTCTGGACTCATTGCTAATGTTTCACACTTGACTTTAGCTGGGCAGATATCTGAGCTGGTGGGCTTAGCTGGAACCAGTGCTAGTCATTGCTGGTTTTCTGCTACAGCTGAAGCCTGACTATATGAGTACTCTCCCTCTATTGCATTATAGGCCCAAACCATGGTTTATGCTGCACCGTGGGAACAGACCTAGGGTGCTCGTATACTTCCACTCTCAGCAAGAGGTGTTCACCATCATGGTGCTTTTCGAACTTCAACAGGTGGACTTGCTGGGTGGGCCCCTATCCTGTCTGCACTTAGGAGGGAGCTCAGCCCTCTGCATTGCACAGGAGAGGATGGAGCAGGAGCTGTTAGAGTGTGAGTCAGGAGATGAACAGTCTCAATCCTCCAGGGGTCGGGACTCAGCCTGACTAGCATAGGCATAACCCTATTTTAACTGGCAAACAGAGTTAGCTCCACTGTCACATTTATTTATATTTGGGCAAATTCTGCCAAGCATTCTAAACCAGCATTTTATATTTGCCTCTGGGAAGATGTGGAAAGCTTTCATCTCCCATTAAACTCATGTTTTGCATGGGTAGAGGTAAATTTTTAGTGCACTTTTCACTTCCCCAGGCTCAGGATACTGGAATAAATTTTTTCCAGTCTGCAAAAATATGGTGGTTTCTTACACTGTGTCTATGGTTTGGGACCTAGGCATGCTCCACAGCTTGCAGGTGTGGATGAGTGCACCAGCCTTCCTGTTCTGCACCTTGCTTTCCTTGAGGAAGGAACCCAGTTGCAGTAGTCAGACCCAAGCATCACATCTAAGGCAATGGGGATCAAGATTGCAAAGGGCATGACAGTGCATGCTTGTCCTGCAGTCCTAGGGACCATTCTGAGAGGATACAACTGACTGGCACATTCACTGTACTTTCCAGCCCCACCTTTGTCCCTACCTGTGACTAACACGCTGTTCCCGAGTCCTGAAGTTACAGATAAATTCGTTATTTAACCTCCTTTAATGCAGCTTTCTGCAACAGGTATTGGAAATCATATCCACTCTTCACATCTGGTATGTCCAGTAATTCCCCCAATAATTGCTGACTTGGAGGAACAAGCCCAAGTTGGCAGGATTTGTGTAGCTGTGTTCTGGTGTAGCCTAGCATAAATTTCTGTTTTCCCATCAATGGACATGTTTGGACATGAAAGCATTAAATCTGTGAGAGGAAAAACTTTGAGAAGGCTGTTTGTGTCTTTTGCATTAATCATCATTACCACCCACATCATTAAAAATATTCCAGAAAACTCTGTGTTAGATAACACCATATGTGGTTAAGACATATATTCCTTAGCTTTTGAGTATAAATAAAGAACAATTTATGTACAAAAGTATTATGCTGCCAGTCATGATTTAATAATCTATTTTATCACTGTTAAATATTAGTGAGACATTGAACAAACCAAGATTTTTTTCTTTAACTGCAATCTGTTATTCTGGAAAATAATTAAGCATAGAAGAGAGAACTTCATAATATTAAGTGCTCTTGAAAGAGACTTTTTGCACATGTGAAAAGCAGAGCAGAATATAACACCAGACTGGATTACTTTGATGAAAAGACTCACAAGTTGCCAACCTAGCAATAAATGTTATGTGATACTGAAATGGTTATTTGTCTTTTTTCTTTTTTCTTTTTTTTTCTTCTTTTCATTTGGATTATTATCCTGCCTAACTGGCATTTGGAGTTAAACCAGAACAGGAGAAAATCTACAAAGGAGAGAAAAAATTACTGTTCAATTGAAAATTGCCATCTAAAAAAACCACCCCAAAACTTAGATCTAAATAGTGCTAAGAAACCATGTCAACCAGATTAGAAAATACACTGGCAGATATGAAGTTTCCATTTAAACAAAAGTATCTCTCCATACAGAACAGAGGCAAAGTATTTAATTCATTTGCCTAACCTGATAAACCCCAAGGAAGTATGTGCTGCACCATTCTGAGGAACAAATCCCACTGGAAACCCTTGTTCAACATGCTGGGGACACTGTTGTAACTCCCTCTGGGGACATGCACCTTTCCTGTATCAGGGGAGAAAAAAAGCTACCCCTTCAAAGGGGAGCTGGTAATTACAAATCTTACATTCTACTGCTTAGAGCTAAGAGAGTTCCCTCATTAAAGAGAAATTCTGTGTGCTGAGTTTCAATTTCCTCCGCTCAGTAGCAATGCGGCTCAGTATCAATGCTCAGTTGCAATGGTGCTCCTTGCTTCCTCAGTTTACTCTTTATTCTATAACAGAGTACAAAATGGGAACCTGGCCAAAACTGATAGTCATATTTGTCTAGAAAGACTTCAACACCCAACAGTTGCAGATTTTAGGCCTTTTCCTCTCTTATGAGAGACAAACCAGTTTGTGTGCTATAGATTTATATCCTGTTATCTTTCACATCTGTGGATGACATCAGGATAATATTTTTGAGTCATGTGAGACATAGGGAACCTAATTGTCAGCTTGAAATCTTTTTCAGAGGTGATGCTAGGGAATAATTTGCTTTTTTCTAATTTTTGTAATAGAGTTCCTCCTTTCTTCTGACATAGTACCCTGCTTTTCTACTTGTCCAGCTAATCTGAATGATGATCTGTCTTATAGATTTCTGTTGAAGTTTCTATTAAAATAGGCTTTATTTTATAGCTTTCTACTTGTGCCTTTTAATTTTTGACCCATTAAAATTTCCTGGAGTACGCTGCTTCCTGCATGTAGATACACTATCTAGTCCAACCACACAGTGTTTTCATAAGAAATGTTATAAAGCTGTTTATGCAACATCCTTGCATACTATCATTCAGTTATCTGTCTTTTGATGTGCATAATAAGTTAGAAGATGCTGAGTAAATAATTTCAGCTCTTTGAAGAGCTCGACTTATTTCCATTCTGCAGCTGGAAATCACCAGAGCATAAAAAACAAGCACTTCAATTCCAGAGTAACATTATTTAAAATATAAATTTGTGTGAGCAAGAACTGACTTATCCTGCGTGTTCTTGGTGCAGTTGAGGTCATGGGACTCTTTCACAGTGTTAACATTGATGTACTGGTTAGATACACAGTGTGATGTGCAGAGAACACATGCACCCCCACACTCCCAGCCCCCATTCCTTTATTATTTAGAATGATGGCATCTTGAGCAAAGAAAGCAAAATTTAGAATCACATTTCTAAGGTAAGCAAAAGCCTTTAGCTCAGTAATAACAACATTATTAATTCTGGAAGTATTTTACATGTGTTTTCTAGAGGTAAGTTGTAATAGGTGAATTTTCCTTGCATTTACAGTGCTATAAGGCCATTGTTTTAGAGATCTCTGCAGGCTTGTTACAGCTTAAGAAGAAGTTACCTGGAAGTAACCATGTGACAGTAGCCTGATCTGGCTCCCTTTGTTGTCCGTGTGAGGATTTTCATTGCCTTCAGTGAGAACTGGATCATACTCTTAATGCCATGGTCATTTGCCCTTAGAGGCTCACTTAAGAGCTCTTCAATTACCTTTTTGGAAGCTTTCAAACTGTTGGGACTAAGAGTTTGCCAGATGTTTCAAACTGAACAAAATTCCTGGCATCATACACCTAGAAGCATCATTAATCACTGGTGCAGAAAAAAAAGAGACCAGGGACTCAGTGCCAGATCCTTGTTTGGCTCCATCAGATATTTATGTAATGGGTGTGCATAGTGCCTTATCAAAACACAGGACTCACCTTTCCTTCAACATATAGACACACAATGCTTCTAGCACTAAGAAAAAAATAACAGCAGGAGTGCCAAATGATGCCTTTCCCCGCCCCCCCCCTTCCCATAGAAATTCTGAATTACATTACAGGCTGTTGCTGTTGTATGGTGAACAGGTCTGCTCATCCACAGAAGCACTTCTGCATCTAGGATCTCTCCTTTGTGATAACTGCCACAATATTACAGTTTGGTTCTGCAGTGGCAGGAAATGGTATTCAAATTTTGCTTTTCTGCTTAGCCCACGTAGATATTTAGCCAGAGATAATAAGAAAACATTTTGCAATTATGCTAGCTGAGAGTCTATTATCCCCCCAAATCCATGGTTTGCACAGAAGGGAAAGCTGAAAGGACAATTTCAGTCATTTAGGGTATATGTTTCTCTGGCACACTCATAATCTGACCAAAGCCATTATTTGGAAGTCAGTTGCACTCAATCATTTTGCCTGTTAATGAGGAGTTACTGAATCCTCCAAGCATTAATCCCATTTAGGAAAACACAAAGGCAATCTGTACCTTGTATCAAGCAATTATGATTGCATTGGGCTTGAGGAATTCAGTTATTTGTTGGAGGTTGTTTTTCCCACAACAGACCCTCTAAATAGAATTACCAAGCCTTTCAAATGTTAATTTGTTAAGAAAAATATAATGGCTAATAAAGACAATTAGGTTTGTATTGTAAATACTGGACTGCAGGACTAAAGCTGCCATGGCTTGTGAAGAAAGGGTGGCAGTACTCTATGGAACTGCTAAGGCTGGAAACCATCTTCCTGACAGAATAAATAACATATAGATATTAACACTGGTCACAAAAATATATTTCATGCAAGGTAAAGGTAACACAGGGCCAAAGAAAGTGATCTGAATTTTTTTTTCATAAAAATGGGGATTAGGCAAGGACTACTGAAGATCTGAGACTGCAGATGAAAAAAGCATCAGTAACGTGTCACTTCTGGAAAAAAACATAAGTAATTCAGAGATAAGAGTACCATATATATAAAAGATTAGATCATATAGCTCTTCACATTGTGCTGTTTGTGTCTTGGCAAGGACACTTTTTTCATTACTGGTTCCCAGGCTTCTTGAAATAGGTGAACAGCTTAGAAGTACCCCAGAGAAGTGCAGTACAAATAAGTTTAGAAAACATTAAGTTTGAGGAGTGGTCTAGAAAAGAGAAGACTAGAATGCAGTGGGGATAGCATAGAATATAGTGTTTGATACATAAAAGATGTCATGAGGAAGATCAATTATTCTTTTCCACTATGATAGAACAAGAAAAAACAATCAAATTTTTAGCTAAAAAGATACTTGTTATACTTGTTATAGATTTTTTTTTTTTAAATTCCTTGTTATAAAAGTAGTGAAGAATGAAACAAGTAACCAAATGTTATTGGGAAAACTCCTTCATTGGGTGTTTTTATAAACTGATTGGACATACATTTGTAAGGATGACCTTGGTATTTCTTACTTGTCTATGTCCAGAAGTAAACAATATGGTCACTTAAAAGATATTCTAGGTCTGTTTGCAAATAGCTCGGGCAAATTTCTTAAATTATTTTTTCTTATCTCTGTTTGCTACAAGAAAATCCTAGGCTGAATCTTCATTCTTTTATTGAAGTGATCCCTTGTAGTTACTCTCTCTGTAACAAGCAATTTATTCCCCAAGACAAATGCTCATAAAGAATCTGAACAAACCAGAAAAATTCTTGAAACCATTTAGGAACAAATTCAGCTATATGTCTAGATCTGATTTTAGGAACTCAGTGTCATGGAAAACTACAAGTGTTTTGTTTTTTTTTTCCATCAGCACCTGGATAGATATTTATAACACATGAAAATGTCAGAGCCATTACTTATTCTTCAGTTGCTAGCTAAATTAGTTCAATATCTTTTGCATAAGGCTGTCCACACAGGTCATGAAGAATCTTTAGCTGGTGAATCACACTCTTCTGTGTTTGGTCACAAATATCAAATAATGTTCTCTATCCTTCCTCCACCTTCTCCTCTGCCCCTTCTGTTATTATTTATATGATTAATATGATATGCTGGTTTACTCTGTTTAGTATACATGTTTAGGTCTTCAACTAGTTCAAGTATTTTGTTTTTCCATGCAATCCTGATGCAACTGTGGTGCTGAAATTTTCAGCCATCAGATTAAGCAGCCAGCCTTGACAGAAGCTATACTCATTTGCACCAAAAAGTTAAAAAAAAAAAAAAAAGCACAGTTTTTAGGTCTGAGTTCAGGGATGCCAAAGTATGTTCTGGGAGGGAAAAACTGAGAGATTTTCTTCCGTCTTTAAAAAAAAAAAAAAGAAGTGATTGTAGATTTTGATTGATTCCCTTTTAATATTTCTCATTCAGAAGGCAAACATGATTTATATAATTGTGGGGTAGAGGTAAAATGTAATTCGGTGTTTATAAATCATGGAGTCCTTGATGTCTGCAAGTTTACACTCATATTCATAACTTGTCTAGTCAGAGTTATACATTGCTATAGAAGCTGTTTAGTTGTCCTCAGAGTTTGCAAAACTGGACAGAAGATTTCCAGTGCTCGGTGCTTCCGTTTCATCCAGAAATACTGTGAGAAAAGCTCTCTGTTCTTTCAACACTTCCTCTTTCAATCTCACTTGGAACTGAGGAGTACAGGGAAGTGAGCAAATGAAAAGCTACCAAGAGAAGGGCTCTCTTAGAGCTGGAGAGAGCAGGAGAGAGGGAGAGGCACTTGAGAGGAAAATACTGCAGTCTATGGTAAGGATTGGGTCAGTACAAGGTGCCTTGTTCTCTCCCGTGGCTGTAGAGGAATGTTGACTCAATGCCTGTCCTTCAGACAGACAAGTCGAGTTAAGGTGAACCCCATCCCTTCTGGCCTTCCCTACAGCCTGCAGCACCTCTAAGTGAGGTTCTTCAGGTTGCAGAGATCAGGAAAAAATTGTTGAAAACTGTAAAAGCATGAAGCCTGCCCTATAATCTCAAGTACCTTCACTACTGGGTTGTTTTAGCAGAAGAAACACCAGTCTCACTAGACTCCTGAAGCAAAACTGACAAGCATGTGTTGTGAAAATTCAAGCCCAATCTGAAAGGTGCTCTACAAATTAACCAGATCTAAATCACCCCTCCTTTTTATTTTTTTTGGTCCCCACAGAGATCTCAGATATTTCTGAGGCTCTTTAGCCTTTTTCAAGGCCAGATTTCTATCTAGAGAAAGCAGAAATACTGCCAATGTAACAAGTACTTATTTCAAACATGGATGACAAAAGATCAGCTCTCTTCAGGTTGTGTCAGACTTCAAGCTGCTCTTCCTGAGTATGACCACAGGAAGAGATAAAAAAGGGCTACATATGTGTCATGAGACCTCTTTAATGACAAACAAGCAAACTGAGAGAAACAGTTGTTGGATGCAGGTGTCCTTGTCTTTAGTAGGAAGCTGAGCAGAGGGTGCTGAGGCGTGGGTCCCCGCTTGTGAAATGAGCTCTGACCCTGCAGTCAAGCTGATTATCTCCAACTACTGCTCCATGTAGTTTACATGCACTACACTCGTTCTCCATTTTTTTCTAATTTGCTGCACTCACAGATGTGGTGTCTGCTTACACAACCCACCTGACTTCCAAGGACGTGAGCAAGGTCCACTTTCTCCATCCTCTGTCTTGTGGATGGGTGACAGCTCTAAGCATTACTGACACCCCATCCCGTTGTTGGGGCTCACACTCATAATCCCAGCAGTGGAGAAGGAGCAGACCTTTCTTAGGGTAGTTTATGTCATCGCATCTATGCTTACCTGTATGGCTTCATGCTCATCTCTGTGGGAAGAACACCTGATCTTAGTGAATGTAAGTCCAGCATGAGGAAGGAAATTACTTGGGTCTTTCTACTTTTCTAAGAGCAGAGCTGACCCCACAGGCATTACTCAGGTTGAGTATGTGTAGCAGATTTATATTCTGTAAAACTGGAATTCGCTGCAATGAACCATTTAGCAATAATAATTTTTACCCTCCTTCCCTCTCTGTGTTCTAAGGCAGAACCCCGTGTTGCTTGTGTCCAGGTTTTACTCATTAAATAATGTGTTAACGTGCTGCTGTCACTTTTTCACTATTGTAAAATATTTTGATTATAAATCATATAGAAATGTTGTGGAATGGGGATATGAAATGTATGTATGTAAGTCTGCATACTTATAAGGGTGCTTTTACAGATATAAGATCATTTGATGTCCCTGAAGCAGTAATTTTCCCAGTTCCTAACGCTGTTCTCCAAGGCAAATAGAATTAGCTTTGTAACAGTACAGTACATTATCTATTAACATAATACATAGTCTGGAAGGAGATCTAACAGCCTACTTCCACCCCACCAGAGCTGATGCATTCATCAACCTGACTTGATTCAACCATAAATTTTGACATTATTGACAAAAAAATCCAACTTTGGGGGTAGGCATTTGGCCTACAGCGCCTGTCCTCATAAGAGAGGTGCTCCAGCTCCACGATCATCTTAGTGGCCCTCCTCTGGACCCACTCAAGCAGGTCTGTGTTCTTCTAATACTGGGGGCCCCAGAGCTGAATGGAGTACTCCAGGTGGGGTCTCACAAGAGCAGAGTAGAGGGGAAGAATCACCTCCCTGGACCTGCTGATCACACTTCTCCTGATGCAGCCCAGGACACAGCTGGTTTTCTGGGCTGCAAGTGCACATTGCTGGCTCGTAATCAATTTTCCATCCACTACTACCCCCAAGTCCTTCTCTGTAGGGATATTCTCAGAATATGTTATCTTTTGTTTGTCCTGTTTGTGCTTCTACCTCATTTCAAAAGACATTTTCAGCTGATAGGCTTTTTTAGCACTTTTATGATAAAATAATAGAGTGCTATGATTTACAGAGCTCTAATTCATCTAATGCTCATTGCAGGGCAATGACCAATGCCACCCGTTAGGCTCACTGACAAAGGGCGTCTCCCAGCTTCACTGAAGTCAATGAGGAAACCACCAGCAGCTGTGTCACCGTCAACGAAGAGCTCTGAAGCTGAGTAACATGGCCCAGCTTGTGCCCCTGTCTCAGTGCTTTCCCCATACACCAGGCAGGGCAACCACATCCAAACCTCCAGCAGGAAATGTCCCATGGCACATGGGGTCCCTGGACTGGGAGCTGAGCCCGTGCCATGCCAATGAGAGCTAGCATGGCCTGAAGCCATGGCCAGGACTGTGTGAAGGGTTGTGCAGTTTGGGTGATCCTGGACTAGACATTAGAATCATAGAATGGTTTGAGTTGGAAGGGACAATTAAAGGTCATCTAATCCAACACTCCTTCAAAGGGGAGGGACATCTTCACGTAGACCAAGTTGCTCAGAGCGTCGTCCAGCCTGACCTTGAATGTTTCCAGGGATGGGGCATCTACAAATGTTGACTTTGTGCTCTGGAACTTTTTTGTTTACTAATAAAGATATAGCTGGTGAGAGCTGCATCAGACCCAAATATTGGAGTAGTTTCCCAGGGAAACACAAAGCATGTGATAAACATTTCTGTTCAAGTAATAAGTTAACAGAATTACATCTATCCAACAATAGTAAAACGTCACTCCTATTTCTGCTGGCCTCCAGAGACAACATAGCACTGGGCTGGGAATTAATATATGTTCTGTCACTAAAATAATGCAAGGACAAAATTTGAAAATACTGAGCTTACACAATCGTTAAAAGAACATACTTTTGTTTGCAAGTTTTTTAAAAAGACGAATGTAAAACCTTTTATATGAATCACCACAGTAACCAAAGATACACATTTTAAATTCAAGTTTATTCATTTTCAGGGCTGGCAGTTCAACTTTAATTTCAAAATCAAGTAAGTCTGTATGGAACTAGTTCAGAAAGAATAAAAAATAAAGAAATGTCAGAGAAGATGCATGCTATAAGAACAAGCTGGATAGCACAGTTGAGGTGTTATAACAGAAAATGGTTATATCAGAACAAACCAGTTGAGGCAGTGAATGGATGATCTGAATTTTAAGAGGCTAGAGCAAGTATAAAGTGAGACAAGGCCTTTCAAATTCTGCATGACCTCAGATGTTAGAGTAGAAGCATTTTTGTCATGTCACTGGAGTCACAGGAACTGTGGTCTCCAATGATGGAATTGATAATTGTTTGTGCCAGGAAGCTATACTTTTTAATGACTTTACAGTTCCTCTCATACTATTTTTTTTAAAAACTATTCATGCTTATTATGGAAGCGATTGAGGACAACCAGGAGCAGGGCCAAGCTGTGGCAGTCACCCTGCCGAGTTTGTAGGCTGAAGAAAATTACCACAGAAAAAAATAACACCAAGAGCCATCCTTATCTCTCCATGAAGATGAGAAGCAGTGGGTGCCCCTGCTCCCTAGGCAGAGACCAGGGATTTCCCCTCATTAACACAGTGATTAACAGAACCTGCACAACCAGTGCTGTGCCTAGGAGAGTCCATGAGCATGTTGCGCAGAGGTCAATGAGAAACTATGAGAACAAGAATGAGTTGTGAACCCTTTCTTCTTGCCAGCCTCCCCCTCACTCCTGACTGGAGGGAGAAAAACTTTTCCAGTTGTGATCCATAGCCTGAGCTTCTCTCTCAAATGTAAGGGCCTTATGTTGCTGCTTTTGAGGAAATCAGCTGGCCTTGTTTTTTTTCTTTCAGTGTGGTTGAGAAGGTGGGGTGAGTATAGGTGATAGTACATATGCAGTACAACAATGGCTAGAGTATCTGATGAAATGTTGAAATCCTGGGATTCTCTTGAGGAGAATCTTGAGGAGTTTTAACCTGCACATCCTATACATCACAGAAAGTGGACTAAAACTTTACTGTAGGTGAAGGATATTCTCTGTCCCCACTGCTGAAATGGGGCTTTATGCTAAAAGGAAGCAGTCACAGCAGTCCTTCTATAGCTGGAGGTGTTTATAAGGAAGTGGTAGCTCTTCTGGCATTTTCTGAGGACCTCCACCAGCTGCATGGGCAGTGCATGTGTTAAATCCAGGGTGATTCAATCCCACAGCTGTTTGTCTGCTTGGATGAACATCCGGATCCCAAGGCTGGGTGCAAGATCAGAGTCAAGTGACTGGTTGTCTTAAAACCGAGGTGCTTCAAAGCATGACCAACAGCAAACCTTTTAGGCAGATGAGAAACTTTAAAATAAAGTTTAAAAAAATACCAGCAAATGCTTAAGTAAATTACATCAGATTGATGTGAATTATTGCAACAAGAATGTTTTTCTGGATCAGGGCCTCCAAGATTTTACAGGCAAAATCTCAATATGTCAGGCAAACTGTCCCCTAAAAGTCAGTAGTCAGCAATCATTATACACAATCTATTATTCTAATAAAATCTTTATTTGCATTAAAGTTATGTGAAAGAAATGAAATGTTGGACTGTGAATAGTGTTATTTTAAGAGGGTGAAATGGGGAAATGATGGTGTATAGTACAAAAGGAAATGCAAATAGATTCTGAGATAATTCCTGAAATTTCTGGCTTATGAAGCATTTTCAAATACTGAGGTATGAGTAACTACTAGAATGGATACAGTAAATCACTATTTGTTAGGGTTATTCTAACAAATAGAGGAACTACTGTAGAGATCTTATTTCTGGTCTAAGATTCAGGAAAATGTACCCTCAGTAAATCAGAATATGATGACAGTCCCTAAGGGGGAAGTGGTCACTTCTTGTAAATCGTCAGATTTTTAGCTTCCTTTTTACAATGAGCTCCTTCTAGCAATCTTACAAGTGCAGAATAGAAGTCTGATTTCCTGTGATCTACTTTTTCTTTTCTCCAGAATGAAATGACCACAAATGCTTAACGTTCTTGTTTTACTTTCATTGCTGATGCTGGAGAAAAAAACCACATACATTCAGCACATACAACGACAATGGGAATATTTGTGGAGCAGAGTCATCATTTGGCTCCAAACACCACAAGAATATTTATTCAGCCTTTGTGCATAATATAATCTAAAGAGGGCCAAGTAAGATTTCAAAAGGTAAGACTTTCCCTCTCCCAAATTTCTGCTTCTAATTAACTGAAACTCAATGTGAAAGTTCCTTTCATTTCCTTTTCTCCCCTTTCCTCTCAGTCTGGGAGCATTAAATGTTGCACCAGCACTGAAGAAGAAGCTGTTTTGTCATCAGCCTCTGTAGAACACTGCCATTATGTCTAGTAACATTGGCATATTTATCACACTTGGCAAATTGCTCCTGTCACCACTGGATGCTGCTCACCTTCATTTTAATGTGTTCTTTCCACTCGGCTCTAAATAAACAAAACAGAAATTTTGTGATTTCTTGTTAAGACACAAATGCCCCAATTACACATCAATAGAAATGCCTGGGCCACCTTTTCCAAACATACCTCTGTCTATCACAGGCATTACCACATTTCCAAGAAGGATTTTTTCCCAGATTTGTGCCAGAAAGTTTGGTTTAATTGGCTTTACTGATCTAGAACATTTACTGAAACAGCAAGTCAGAAGACCCTTTATTACATGTCATTTAGGTCTGAGTTTGCTTGTGGTTTTCCAGTGTAATCATTAACTGAAGAGGTAAGATTTACAGAGAAACCCCAAAAGTAATGGAAACAACATTTACTATGGGTGGGCTAAATAGTTAGCACTCTCTGAGGAACTGCATGAGTTTTCTCTACCTTTTTCCCATCAATATTTCGTTAGGTGATGCTTCCAGCTGAGGCATGCTGGTTCATTTCAGACCACGTAGGTCAGAGCCCATGTTACACTGTTTAGCAAAGATACAGCTGATAAAAACTTGCCTGTGATTTTGTTCTCTTGGGAGAGAGGAGGAAAAGGATCTCCCACAATTCATGGAGGCAAAAATAATGGGGCCCAGGTATTCAGGTGTTTCTGTGTAGCAGAGGTTTATACACTGGCTCAACCAGTTGCTGCCTGAAGGGGCACAGGCTATGTCTCACAGCTAAGCTGAAGCACCTCAGATTTGTTCTTGCTTTTGGCTTCTAATTCTTGCTGTCCAGCTTCTAACTCTGAATGCTGCTTTCAAGGTCCTGATTGCTTGTAAAAAGCATCCTATGGTATTAGTAGATAGTCACACAGCTTACACGCAAAAATGACATTGGAAAAATATATTATGAAGTTTTTGGAAGAAATCAATTTTAACAAAAGTTTTAAGACTGCTGCTTAAAATGTGACCTAGATCTCTGAAGCTCAAGAAAATTTGATTGAACTTTCCTCTTCTGTACCTATCCTGTCACTCACTAGATATCCTTGCCTGCCCTTACATTTTCTGATGTTGATCAGAAGCAGAAGTAAAATACTGATGCACTGAAATAAATGTTACTCTGAAATGTTTTTTCCCCATCTTAATACAAATAAGGAAGTACCAGAAATTTCATTTGAAAGACAACTGTTGCAAAATTTCTAACACAGTTTTGCAGACAAAGGAGATTAAAATACAGAAGTTACAAATGAAGAGCTATTGTTTGGGTGCTTATTCCAGCACAGGATAGTTGAAAACATCCAATCCTAGACAGTGTATTTTAAGGTTTAAGGTTTTGGAAGTTCAGTTTAACACCCCCAAGGTTTCCCAAATTGCAAATTCAAATCATTGCTTGTTTCTGAAGGACAGTATCTCTCTCAAATAACTTTGGGTGGCTGTCACCTTCATAATATATGAATATGTGGAGTAATTGCTAGTCATGCTAGTGTGATAACTGTGAAAACTGATTCAAGCTGTGAATTTTATGTTGCACTCTCCATCACTATGCTGACAGCTGTGGAAGAAAAGGTAGTAAACAAGTTTGAAATTTTAAATCATTTTAACAAATTACTGCTACCATTTCTGTTAACCATGCAAAAAATATTTATACTCAAGTGCTAATGAGCAACAGACATACATGCTCTCTCTGTGGATCTTCGCAAAAAAAGCTGCTAACACAAATTGCCTTTATCCTAACAAGGGTGAAAAATCATAATTTCCCTGGAATACTGTGTAACAAAACTGGCAAAAAATATGACTGCCCACATAGCAGATATTACTGCCTACATTATATAAGAAAATTATGTCAGATAAAGTAAAATGTGATACCCAACACTGTGAAGATGTTGTAACCAATTTTCGCAGTGTTTACAGTTACATCTTGTTCATTGTTTCTTAACTCAAGTGAGTAACGTCTCATTTTTTATTCCAAAATGCACATATTTTTTTATTTTTTTGAATAATTCTGAGCAGCAATAAAATGCCAGTTGCTGGGTAACTTATAGCCTGTCCCTAGAACAGCAGTGGCTAATCCCACGTTAGACCTCACAGGGCCCTAGAGCCACAGCCTGAACACAATGTGGCATGCTGGTGTGAATTCAGTGTTGGGGTAGGACTGTGATGGAAAGTAAGCTCCTCCTAGGCATCAACAGCTCTAGAGAGGTTAGTCTTCATATATTCTGGTGTAAATTATTCTTGAATTAGGTCTTTCATGACAAAGACCCCATTAGCTAAGAAAGGAGGGAATAATGACACAACCTACAGCTCGATGTAACAAATTTCCTGACAGATTCTGTCTTCATACATCAAAAATATTGGTAACCTTTCAATCCATGACTACTACTGTATATTATTAGCTCCTGATCATAGCAACAGTGTGCCAAATACTTCACTGACATGAGAAAAAACACTGAGGCTTGTGAAGAAGTCCCACTGTATGAGACAAAACAGAGAACAAACTAAAGACTCCTCCAAAAAGGAGGTAATGCAGCAAGAAGACATTCTTTCTGCAAAAGGGGAGGAAAATAAAATGGAAAGGAAATCTTGGCCTAGCTACAAGAGGAAAAGGAGGATAATTAAGGGTAAGATAAAATAAAAGACAGAGAGGCATTACAGTATATCTTGAGAACTTTTTGATTGGGAAGATCTAGCCTGTAAAGAAAAAAAATGTTAATTGTTCATGCATATATGCAGGATCAGCTAGTATAAATAGTGAGTGCTAAATGACCTCCATGTGCAGTCAGTGGTGTTACTGTCTAGTTGCATAAAAGATTGCTTGCTGGCCTTCATCCTCACCAGAGAGTTTAATTTCTTCCACTGCACATCATGCCATTTTTTAATGAGTTGTGTGGGTATTGTAGGTACAGGCCCCAGCAGGATACTGTTAGCCCTTTGTGTCCCTGTGGGGTGGAAAAACCACAGCTGCATGCCTTCAGTACTGGGGGCTGCTAGGGATCTAGCTTTGAGAAAAGTCAGACTGGTTCGAGCCTTGTTGTGTTACATCTTTCCTGGTGTTAAATGGAGGATGAGCTCTGAAGCTCACGTAATTAACTAGTATTTTGTTCCTTCTGGAGAGAATTTAAAGGCAAAATTATCTGTCTGCAGCACCTGGATGCTGGATGAATGAACACTTTTGGTGATCACTGTGAGAAGAGCTGCACCAGTGGAGAATCTGAGCTGATGCAAATTTGTTTATATTGTTGTACTGGACAATGGGTGTAAAAAAGCTTGGTTGGCTTATCTACTTTATGTAGGCTCCTTTGCCACTAGTAAGAAACTCCTGGAGCCTGACTTGAAGGATATTGTTAAGGCATCCATAGAGAGATGAGTATACTCAGTATTTGTGAACTCTTTCTATTTCCTCACTAAGTCTCCTAATCAAACAGCTGTGTAGGCAAGAAGAAGGACAGAGATCACATTTCATTAGCACTGGCTTTGACAGACTTGGAGCTGGAGCTAGAGCTAAAACGGTATATGTCACCAGTTAAAGAGAGCTGGGAGTGAGGTACAGGGTTTCTGTCTTTCACCCCATCTGGGACGTAAAATGATGAGGAACAGATTTAGACACAATCACCTCCTTATCCCATTCTTACTTGAGTACAGTTGTGGATCTGTGCCTTTCAGCTGCTCCATTAAAGGTGTGTTTTTGATGATAGCCAGCACTGCTCGGCAAATAAGAAGCAGTATATTGATATTGACACTATACATAGACCATTGTACTTTCATTACACAAGGAGCAAAGCAGATGTTTTCAGCTTAGTCACTGTACTTCCCTTAATGATATGGGAGAAATAAAACATATGACTGCTAGAAAGTGTTTATTCTCAGGTTTGAGCACCTTACAGATTTCTTATATAAAAAATGTAACACACAGAGCCAGAATCTGTGTAGTCACTGTCCATGAAATACAGGGCATTTTGTAGTCTAGATTTTAAAAATTAGAATATAAGAAATTATTTTTATAAACAAGAAAGACAGCAACTTCTTTTCTCAGTTCTTTAGCTTCATGAATTAAACTAATAGATATTGCATACTGTATTTTCAAGTCACTAAGTCATTCAGCTTTTTGTGCATGTCTCGTGCAAAATATGATTTTTGTTGATATCATTTTATTGATCCAGAATTCAAGAGATGGCTGATGGTATTCATTTTACTGATAATAAAATCTTATACAAGAGGTATTAGTACTTGCTTAATTATCCAAGAAAGTTTATAGGACACTTTCTTGTTCCCTTCCCAGTTTAATAAACAAACCTGCTTTCATCTTGAGGTAGATTGTGTGTGGAGGTGTGCGAGTGTGTAAACGTTTTCTGAATGAATATGTTCTGAGTGTCATGTCTTTGTCTAAGTCACTGCAGTGTACTTTGTAGTAACAGAAAGCAATTATTGCAAGCAACTCTTGCAAAAGCTTTTAATAGACACTTGCCTGGGTAAGAAAGAAAACGAGATTTAGAATGTAATCTATGGTGATCAATAATCTGCACTTTTAGTCTTTTTCTTATGTTTTGGATGAAACATCAGGCATTATTTTTTATTATGGTCTAGTACTTTCACAAGGTTAGAGGAGTTAGCTCTGGAGTCCTGGACAAAATCCAGTTGGCACAGCACATACCGACAGAGGACTGTTAAGTGGGCATATTATTTCTTCCTCATACTCTTGTTCTGCACTTCTCTTCTATGAAATGATGTTCCAGAGGTTCCATTACTACGTGATATTATCCCTCTGATATGCAGTTTATAAACCAATTTGTAAAGTGTGGTGAGTGCCTTGATCTTCTGTGGATTAGAGGTGATCTATAAATAAACACCCTTAGTATTAATATTTTTTTAATTTCACAGCCAGGACTGTCACATTGCTAAATGAATTACTTTTGTAGCCTATTATTTTGCAGTCCCATGTCTGAGCATGTAAATCATCCAAGTCTGCTGGATGAGCTTTCTCCACAGACAGCAAACGTAAGGGTCACAGCAGTAACAGCAGCATTAACAGTGGCAAGACACTGGGGAGTGAGTTGGCAGTGCCCTTGAGCATGGGACTGGCCTGCATTTATTGAGGTGAATAACAATTTTTCCACTGACTTTGCATCTTTGATCAGATCCAGTGGCTGCGGGAAAAAGTCCCCAGGGTTGATTTCTATTAACCTTAGCTTACAGGGTAATGGTCTTTATTTATTTTTACATAAGTAGCTGCATTTGATAGTACCTCCCAATGTCTTATATCTGAGCTATGATTTTAACAAGAACAGTATCGTGATGGCTGAAAAAGAATTATTTGAGGAAACTGGATACTTCAGGATATCTAATGAAACTTCTTACAGGGGCGGGTCAAGTTTAGTTATCCATAAACTGGAGATAACTTTTTTAGAAAATAATGAGTCAAAAAAGTAGTTTCTAATGAGCCTCTGGCAACAATAAAATGATTCCTGTGAGCATATCCCTAATGCAGCCATATAAAATTGTGAGCTTTTTTCTTCTCCTCTTTTATTAGCAGTAGCTGAATGATCCCCTAGCATAAAATACAGGGTTAAATCTATGACTCAAAATGTTAGCAAAAAAAAAAGTTTCCATTTTGTCTTTGAATACAAGTATAAGATACAATAAAATGCAGTAGTTAGCCATGCCATGAGTTTATATTCTTTCTTTTTAGTAATTTTCCTTCTTATTTGGGGGTTTTCCTCTTCAGCCATTACAGCTAAAATATGCTTTCCAGTAATCTGCAGAGAATTTATTCTTATCTTCAAGAGAGGTATTTTTGCTTTTTTTATCTCTAATGTGCTGAAAGACAGTTCCTGTGACTATACTGACCTAATCTTCAGTGTCTAACATATTTTTATTTCCTCATTTTAAGCATCCACGTTGGTGTGGAGCTGGCTGGACCACCTGTCCTAAAAACTGGGTGTCCACTTGGACTCACAAAATCACAATCTGTATTTTAAGATGTAGACCATAACTGTATTTTATAGAGCATTCATACTGACTGTGATGCTTTTCAAACCTTAAGGGCCACTTCATTATGTTACACATTTTCAGTGAGATAAACAGTACTAGACAGACACATAAATAAAATGTGGAGAATGATCAGACAGGGGTCTAACCTCTCAAGTTGTGCAGATTTATTATATTAAATGATCTCTGTCTCCAACAGATTAGCATTGACATTCCCAGGAAACATATGTGTTAAGAAGGAATTGAGTGAAGGCTGTTAGTCTTCCGGAGAAAAGGACCAACAGAATACCTAAAAGAAAACACGACATGAGAGAAGCTTAGAGACACAAATGAAAGGAAGTTTTGGAAAGATACTGAGAAAAGTACACTTAAGAAGCCTGGGTACAGAAATTAGGAAAATGTAAAAATATGAGCCATAGATACAATTTCATTGTTCAGAATAGGGAGTAGAAAATTAGACAGTGATATCATCAGTGGGCACAAATATCTGTTGCTCCAAGGTCTGGATCAGAATTACTGTGTATAATCACAGATACAGATTGTTAAATATGGCAAAAAATCATTCAATAGACAGTGTTGCAGCACTTCCTTCTTGTGAAATTTTGTATATATATATGCATATATGTGTATTTGGAAGTTTGACGAGCCTGAAGGAATATGTCACTATCTGGTCTTGAGTATCTGTTTTCTTTTTGAGTTTTCCTGAGTCACAGCTCTTTTTACTACAGTATGAATTACATTAGCTGCAAGCTATTACCCATAAAACATAATTTTAGTTATCAATTCTGTCTAATTTCTAGCATCTTTTGCTTCACAGTACTTTCTTTACTACAATTTGTTGATAACAGCTAACTAAATTTAGAAGACCACCTACATTGCTACCATGCCTTTTGGCAATAACAGCTTTCCAAGAAATGCATTCACTAATTTATGAACACTAAATAATAGCCTATTGTATCTGCATGAACACTCCCATTTTTCCTCTAACAAAGCACCTATTTTCAACATATGGTTCTCAGTAAGGTCATTTTCAACTTCAGCTTTTTTTGGAAGAGAAATTGACCACTGAGAAGATACATGGTCACTAAAAATTAAGCCCTTTCTCTTGTAAAAAAAGCCCAATTCTCTGGGAGTAAACTAAACAGCTGTATTGAATGTAATGGAATCAGCTCACATTATAAAAGTTATGGCCAACTTTTAGTTTATAAAAATATAATGCAATAGTCTCTCTTTTATGCTTTTCTTCTTCCATAGGTGATTGCTACTTGCCACCAACCGCAGTCCTATAGATTTTATCAATACTAGGCTTTAGAGCAGAGTTCATATGTCCCTAAGAGAAATGGCCCAATCTAAATAGGCTGTCTTCCAATAAATAGGGAAATGTTTCATCCTCTTTTTAGTGAGTTATTGTTTGTCTCTTAACATACTTCAAGACTGCAGTCTGTCAAGTCATTAAAGCTAAATCTGAAAATCCAGTCTTGATAATACTCCTACTCTAATGTATCATGAGTCAAGCTATTAAAGCAGTTCTCACTTCTGGCTTTGAACCTGAGGCTCCCAGTTCAGTAGAGCATGGTAATATTCCTGCAGCATGAGACTGGAAGCAGTCAGCAACGGTATGAAGTTGCTGATTACTTTAGTCATTGGTAAAAAGAATCATAAAGATGAATTTTTACGTGGGACATTCATACTATCTGGGTTTATGTTGCTGAAATGTTTTCAAAAACTCAATTAAAGAGGGCTTTTTAGTACTCTGAACAGAGTGAAATATTCCCCAAAACATTCAGAAGTCATAGAATCTGTGCTTATGTTAAATTATGTAACAAAACATGGACAATGCTGGGAAAGGGAGCTTCAGAAATCTTTCAGGCCTCCCATACCATGTGATACAGCCCTAAGGCAACTCCGGGCAGCAGTAAATAAATGAGAGTCCTTGTCAGAAAGAGTTTATAATGTGTGGGCCTTCTCCAGAGCTGAGCAAATGCAATCAGAACATCACCAGTAGCTCAAAAGGGTTGGTGAGAAAGTGTCAGTCTCAAATTTTCTGAATTAGAACTGAATGAATTATTTATTTTCCCTCCCTTTTGGTTCACTGGCAGTTAAAAGAAGAAAGAAAAATAAAAATAGTTCTGTGCAGGTTTCTGCTACTCTCTGGCTGCATGGGCATGAGAAATTGTGAACTATTTTTACAGTTGGAAAAATCCATCCTGTCAAATGTTATCCAAAATAGAAGTTCTCAATTTTCTTAAGGGAACTGAGTCAAAAATGTCTCCTGGTCAAATAAGCAAAACTGAGGGACATTTTTAAAATATATTTTGAATTTTTAGAAAGTATTTATCTCATAAAAGTGTTGAAATGGAATATTTTGACTTTTGGGGAAAATTTTGTGGCCTGTTTCCCCCACCTCCACCATGTGCAAGTCACATAACTTACCAGAC
Source organism: Strix uralensis (assembly GCF_047716275.1). Taxonomy (NCBI): domain Eukaryota; kingdom Metazoa; phylum Chordata; class Aves; order Strigiformes; family Strigidae; genus Strix; species Strix uralensis. The sequence goes on along the minus strand of NC_133972.1, from coordinate 38,730,853 downwards.
TGATGTAATCACAAAGCTTTCTAGCATCTCTGCATCTGATGTTTACAATGAAGGAATTTGACTTGTAACTGTCAGTTACCTGTTTTCTTGAGAGAATGAATGTCCTCCAAATTACTGATCTAAAATGTATCTCCTTTTATTTCTTTCTTCTTTGTTTTTGGAAATGTTTTCTCACCATTGGGGTGTCTATCTTTTTCCTCCTATCTACCTTTTTTGTGTCAGAGAACACACTTGTGACTCACGCTCTGTTCCTTTTCTGTGGCCAGCTTTCTCCTCATCTGATATATTTTCTGCCTTTACTATTTCCTGTGTTCTTGTTGTTTTGGTCTCAGCCCCTGCACATTTGTCATCTTAACCATTCTTGACCTATAATCATCGTTCTCACTTGCTCTCTGATGAAGACTTGCAGCTCTCAGTTTTCCTGCTTTTCTTGTGCCCTTCCTCCCCAGCGCCTCTGTTGCTCCAGTCCTCAGCACTTCATCTGGGAGACCTGAAAGACAGTTGAAGCAAGGTGACACTTGTTCCTCTGCCTCTGGCTTTTGGGTCTCTCTTGGATCTCTCCTGCCTCTGACTTTTGGGCTTTGTTAAGAGAATTTACACATCACCGTTAGTGCTGCCCATATCAGAACCGAGGTGTGTCTCCAGTATTTGTTAGGGCATTATTTGCAGGGGATGCGGGGGAGAGATGAAGAGCAGCTGTCAATTTAAATTTTGTACTGATCTGACATCCTGATTCATCTTGCAAGAGTTTAACTCCCAAATGCTCAGTGTCACTGTCTCAAATCACTCCAGAGTCTCTTCTGACTGCTTGCTGAATTCTGCTGAATTTTGAACAAGTCCATGTTTCCCATGTGTTCCATGAATACATGAATTAATTTCAGCATTTGGTATGGAAAATCCCATTGAATGCTTTGTATAATCAGTATTAACAGTTCTCTGGTTGATTTACTTACATACAAATTATATCAAATCTAGTAAGAGCAGATGATCTTAAACTTAAGTGCTGCAGTTGCTGTACTGCAAGAGGATTAAAGGGCTTTAATGTCAGGCTATTGTCTATCCTCTGTGCTATAATGAGTATATTTTATTACAGCTCTTAATGTGGCTGGACTGGTGGGTTTATGAGATCATTCTAGGTAGTTAATGACAGTGCACCACTAATCACATGCCCTCCTTTTGACTTAATAAATATCAATGTCTGATGGCAGCTTGGCAAGTATAAACCTTTCAACCTCATCAAGTTTTGGAGTCTGAGGGGAAAAAGAAGCTGTTATGACTGTAAACAAATAACATTTAAAGTACAATTGCTGATTCTTTAGCAAAGAAGACAATTGCATGTTAGATCTGATTTCTCATTAAAAGAAGGTTGCTGGGATGATATTTGTACATAAGATTTCTAATAATTTAAGTCTCTTGTTTTACACAAGAAGCAAAGTTGGTGTATCTTCAAGAAAACTAGAAATGAAAAACTCTTTTTCTTCACTTATCCACATGCAAAGTGGTGTTTGACCTTTGTCAAGCCAGCCTCTCCATGTCTGGAAGAAGTAAAAAGTCAGTGTCTGCCCCTCAGCTATTTTTCTGAGGTTTTGATTCTGATCTGTTCATGGCAACTGGGGACCAAACCTAGGAGTGAAGAGTAAAATCGTGCAGATGATGGGCTGGTCATGGCTGGGTGGCTTCCAATCTCCCTTCCCTAGTCACCCCTTGTCCAGCTAGCCATCACTTATCATCCTACCAGTTGTGCTTCTGTTATTCTCATGAGGAACCCAATATTGCACCCTAAAGGCAAGCAGGATTTTCTTGCACTGATTTCAAGGGGAGCATGTTTAGACTTTTTGATTCCTCTATATAGACACAGGCATAAATGCTTACAGATGTGCTTACAGATACCTTTGCATTATGTACCAGTGCTGACTCTGGCCCCTGCATCTGTATTATCACCTCATATAATTGATAACCTTCTCCTGGAGCTCAAAAAAGCCAACTGCGGTTGTCTTAAAAAGTGTGGTCTTTCCTACCTAACTATTGACCTAAGTGTTCTATTGCAATGTGTGACTGCTACAGAAGACAGCAGAGCTAAACCTTTTGGTCCTACTCTTCATACAACCCTCACAATATTTTCTTTCCAATCTACATATAAACCAGCTAGATTATTTTAACATTTTACCTCTAGCTTTAGCCAGTATTAAATGAAATACGTCTTGGCCAACACAGAGCCAACAGGAAAAAGGTCAGTTTACACTTAAAAAAAAAAAAATTGGCAAGTAACATTTTGGAAACTGGTCTTTGTAATATGAACACATCAAACACATTTCACAACATTAAAACTGCTATCACTGGAAAATGTTAGCTTAACAGATGTGTTTATTTAGGTGATTTTCAACTTAGTCTGTGAATATAAATTCCAAGTCCAAGAAGAATAGTACAGATAGTATTTTACTTTTGTTTAGCATATTTTGACATTTCTCATATCTAATTACTGGTGAATCAAATGAGATCAGACTAAAGCACACATGAAAAACTAGAAGCAAAGTAAAATCCTTGGCTATGCTTTTTTTCTGTTCATTTTGAATGTTTAAACACTTTAAAATAATGCTTAAGCACCTTAAATAACAGCCAGCATCTATGGCATACAGAAACCCCTGAGCCCGCCTAAATTATTCCAACACCAGATTACAGGCACTACTTTAGGTCACCCAGACCTAGGAGTCAGGTTACTTTGCTTCACCTTCCAGTGGGTCATATTAGATTATAGGTCCTGGATTTTTAGTACTGTACAGCTACCAAAATTGCAGCTATCTGTAGCATATTGCCACTATCTAGGGAAAAAAAAACCCAAACCATGCTTCTTAGAAATCCTGATACCTCCAGACCAAACAGGTTAAGCAGTGCAGAATCCTTAGCAGCATCTCAAACTGATTATACCATGCTGCTAAGAGTGCTAGCTGTACTGCATTTTAATGAGTGCTAAAGTCTGTTTCTTAGTCTATGAATAAAATCATATGACAACTGATATGGATGCACATATGCATGGAAAGTGCAGATTTGAAAAGGATTCTCAGTTATTTGCATTGTAAGGTTAGAGCAAGATACAGGAAAACTATTGATTTTGTTAGGCAATATTGGACAATACCTTTTATTTAAAATAAATGTGGGTGGAGAAATTGGTGGTAAAAGGCTGGTGTGCTAACAAAACTAAAATTTGGTAAAGAAGCGAACTTTTACAATAGCCGTATTACCTTGAAATCAGCAGAATGTTTGCCTGTGACCAGTGGGTTTTGGGTCTGTCCCCATTTCTTGTTCTACTTATGACACAGGCTGACTTAATGCTGTCATACAGCCTAGTATTCTCAAGGGCCCTGCAATTTTTTTTCTAGCATCCAGGATTTCTACATTTGTTCTTCAGTGTTCTTGCCTTTCTGGTGGTTAAAATTTGCTCAGACTTCATTTTTTTAAAATCTTAAGGAAAAAACATAATTCTTGCCTGAGGTCCTTTTTTGCATAGTGGGGATCAGGACTCATGAAAGGCTATTTCATGATAATACACTCTTTTGTCCAGGACACTGGCTCAGTTGCTGAGGGCTTTCATATTCCTCCATCCACCCATCCCATCCCCTTATAACCTAGAGTTTTGCCAAGGCAAAAAGCTGTGAGGAGCAATAAGTATTACCCAGTTTGTCCATCTGCAGTATGGGAAGCCTCCATCCTAATATGAGTCACTATAGTCATTATCTGTGTCTAATATTTCAGTTGTGTATATTCTCTGAATAAGGCATTTTTGCTAATTGGCATTTCTTGGATATTGTGGCTAGGAGCTGTAAACCATGGGCTTTTGGTTAACAAGATGTGTGAAGGGGTTCTGAGGAGCCTTCGTTAAGCATTTCCCAATAATGTTAGGAACTGTAGCCAAGGAAACAGCTAATCTAATTTTCCTTGTTCAAGTATGTTAAGACATGGCATTATTCTTAAATGTAATTGTCCCCTGGGGAAATGAAGAGAGGAGAAAAAGACAGGGATGGGGTTACATGAACACACTCCCCAGAAACTCTTTTTATGGTGTGTGTTACTGCTTTCTGTCTATTTTCTACACTGTATGTCTGCAGCTGAATTGCATGTAGTCTGCCTTTATCATTGATTGTCGTCACAGGCCCAGAGCAAGGCAGCCACAGAGGAAGTGGAATAAGACCCAAACAAGGCAAAAAATGAATATAAACATATATTAATGTCTTCAAGGTGCCTGGAAGTAAAGTAGTACATGTCCATCACACTCTGCCTTCATTATATCACCATCTTTTGAAGCCAGGCATTTTTTATATTAGAGGGTATAGTTAACAAGGATAATTACAATAGTTTTTAATTATTTGGAAGCCAAAACTAAGGTAGTAACTCTAGAGTTAAAACAAAGAAACTGTGTAAGCAGTGAAAGTTTTTGTGCAGCCTGGTTTGTCATACAGCTTTAGTTTAGCGGTATTTTATAGCTGTACACATTGTCTCCATCCTGTTAAATGCTAGTCTGCCATAACTCTCACAAACTATGCTTTATAGGAGTTGTAATTTGATAATGAATATGCTCCCTGCTAAAACTTAAAACTGGGTCATATAGGCTCCAACCCAGTGTGGGTTTCTTCTTCCTATTTCCTTCCCCAAAAGCTATGGAAAAACTTCCAGGTATCAGTTTTCCAAGTCATCAAAGAGTAAAAATTAAAAAATAAAAACAAATGAAGAAAGAATAGACTTAACAAGACCAAACTCTTCTTCTCAAGTAGAAAATCCTACCCAGATAAAAATGCTTAGAGATTTTTAGTGTAAACTAACACTGGGCAGTGTGTATCGTCTGAAGTAATTTGAAAAGTCATCTAAAAACTAGCTTTGATTTCACATATGAGCTAATGTGCAATTTGTAAGGCAAAGCCTTTCAGTATTGGCTTATTTCAAAGCAAGCGTTAAAGCCTCTGTTGAAGCAGAGGCTCAAGTATGTATCATAGCAGAATATCTTTCTGTATGATAAAGATTAGGCAGAATTCCTGTGAGCTATAAAAAGTCCCCAAATAACTACAGAGACATCAAAATGTCATCAGGTTGTTATACTTCAAATTACAAACAGGTGATCCAGTGATGTGATGCAAAAAGTCCAAGGCCCTGAATTTCAGGCCAGGAGTCTCTTCATTATTTACTACTAATAATGTTGAACTGTGAACTACATTTAAATTAAACTTGTCCTGAACTCTGTCTGCTCTGATACTTCTAAGGTCGTTAATCAGATACTCCACAAGCACAATATTAACAAAAAATAGAAGTTGCTTTTGGCCTTTCTTTTGATTTTTGATTTTTTCTGCCCATCTGCAGGAGTGTGGCTCTCTTCCAGCTCAGCTGCTGTGCTGACTAGAGCTGAAGGTGGAAATACTTTCTCTGTGGACTGCCACACAGAGGAGCTGCCCAAACCCTTCAGTGCAGCAGCCCGTCTCTTAGAAGATGCTGCAAAGCTTGAGATGCTGTAGGGAGGCCCCCTGTTTGGGTCATCTGGGGGACTGGATGTGAGACTTGTGATGAAGAAAATAACAGCCTTCATCATTTGCATTCAGCCACTCCATTTGTATCACCAGAAATCCCTTTTTGTGCACTGCCTACAAGAGCAGATGTAGCTAAATTATGGCTCTTGAAACTTGCGTTGCACTTGAGCTGTTCCTGAGCAGTTCCTCATGGGGGGGTGACTCGTGTTCCTGGAAGCAGGGCTGGGGGAGGAAACAAGCCTAAAAGGCATCTGAAACACAGTTCCCAAACTGCACTGGGATGCAGATGCTTGCTCAGTGAGCTGTGGAGGACACCTGGAGAACCACTTTCAGTTCTTGCCAATTGATTTCCCCCAGAGTTCCCCCATTTTGAGCTTTTTAAGATATGTAGTATGCATCCAGGGGCTTTCAGCCTTTCAGCTTTGTGGATAATTTTGGTATGAGTTGCAGCCCTAGGACAGTTGATCATCCTGGCATTAGAGATCTGTGAATGCAGATACCATTCCCAACCATGGCCAGATGGGTGATTTACTGTGGTGGTGTACAGAATTTAGCTCTAGTCTCACTTATTTTGCAGAAGGACTGAAGGATTGGTTTCTCCTACCAAAGCTGTCAGATGTGCCACTCTGGTGATGATTCTGAAGTGTTCAGAATTACAGGAGTCGCTAGCAAGTGTGGCTGAGGATTTAGGAACTCTAGATTTGTATCTTAGATGGCTTCCCCAAGTCACAGGAAATTTTCAAAGAGAGATGAAATAAGTTCTTCCACATTGGTTCCTCCTCCCTCTAGTTTGGTAGCCTGACGGCTGAGACTTTCACATTGTTAAGGCTGTCCTTTGCAGGAGACAGAATCAGATTGGCAAGACTTCTCTGGAGAATGGTGTTTTCATTCCTACTTCCACATATGCAGAGGCAGCACCTGGAGGCCAAAGATACGGGGGTTTCATTCATATGTTTCTGGGGGTATGCATCCAAAATGTGAGCCACCAGGTAATGAAGTTGCGGTACAGCTATTCTAAGAATCAAGAAGGGGAAAGAAGGGGGAAAAAAATGCAGGTACATGGGAAACAATAATATTTTTCAATAAAACACCACATAATATTTGGAGGGACTATTGCAAAGAAGCTGTAACTAATACGGAAGCTTCTGAGCCCTGGAATATAGTGTAGGATAGTCTAAATAATGTTTTCACAGTTCAGTTGAGGAGTTGAGAGGCCTGACTTCTGGGCTGTGGCCTGAGCTGGGCTGTGTCAGTGTCCCTCCTGATGTTGGAAAACCCACTTAGTCAATATTTTCCTTCAGAACTTTAATTCTCTCAGTTTTTTGTCTGCCTGTTCCTGTAGTCACAAAGGCTGTTTCTTTCCTTGCTTGTTCAGAAGTGGACGACATATACAGCTCTATCTGACATACTGCAATCTCTAGATTCTTGATACATCTTAAGAGTCCATATCAGGAGGCTTATTACTGATGGTTCAAACTGAGAAGTCCTTGTAGAAAATAATGATTCTTGTCTTTCAAAGTGAGATACTGCCTGTCTTACATAATTATCATGAGGATTAATTCAGTCATCTTTTACCTGCTTTGGGAATCTCAGAAGAATTAATAATAATTCATCATTTTTGAAACTCTGGTATACATTTTAACATGATGTTTGACAGGTTTGTGTAATGTATGATTAATCAATTAGAAATTTTGTACATATGCATGACACTACATGAATATTCCTCTGATCTTTCTCCAACACACTTGTAGACACAGGGTACTTGTACAGTAGTTGGAAAAAAAAAGGAAAGCTTTTCATTCAGCTCCCACTTATGAACAGTTTCAAAAACAAACTTTAAAATTCATAAAGGACTTTAAACTAAAGTTGCTGGGGGAGGGGAACCTCAATCCATCTCACTCTTACCAGCTTGATGCCAGTGCCCGTGATAGATGCCCAGAGCCTGGAGAGGGATCACAGGTCAGCAGGAGAGCACCTGAAGAGCAGCACAGAGGAATTCCAGACAGTAAGTCAGCTTCATCGGGGACACAACTTAAATGCCTCTATGCAAATGTGTGTAGCATGGGGAATAGACAAGAGGACCTAGACGGATTCAGTACATGCCTGCAGGGCTGTGATCTTACTGACACCATGGAGATGTGTGCTGGACTATGACTGGACTGTTGGAATGGAAGGATACAGGCTCTTTAGAAAGGACAGGCAGGGGTGACAAGAAGGGGATGTCACCCTCTATGTCAGTGACCAGCTGGAGTGCATGGATCAGGATGAATAAGGAGCTGACTGAGAGCTTATGGGTCAGGATTAAAGGGAAGGCAGGGACAGGAGATGTTATAGTGGGGATCTGCTACAGGCCACCCAATCAGGAAGACCGAGTGGACGAGGCCCTCTATAGACAGATAGAAGCAGCCTGGTCCTCATGGGGGATTTCAGTCACCCTGATATCTGTTGGAGGGACAACACAGCAGGGCATAAGCAATCCAGGATGTTCCTGGATGATGTTGATGATAACTTCCTTCTCCAAGTGATAGAGGAGTCAGTGAGGAGAGGTGCTATGCTGGACTTTGTTCTCACCAACACAGAGGGGCCAGTGGGGTGTGAAGCTCAAGGGCAGCTTTGGCTGCAGTGACCATGAAATGGTGGAGTTCAAGATCCTTAGGGCAGCAAGGAGGGTGCACAACAAACTTGCTACCCTGTACTTCAGGAGAACAGACTTTGGCCTCTTCAGGGATCTGCTTGGCAGAGTAGCCCTGGAGGGAAGAGAAGCCCAAGAAATCTGGTTAATATTCCAGGATGATCTCCTCCAAGTTCAGGAGCTATGCATCCCGGCAAAGAGGAAGTCAGGCAAAAATGCCAGAAGGCCTGCATGGATGAACAAGTTGCTCCTGGACAAGTTCAAACTCAAAAAGGAAGCCTATGGAGGGTGGAAGCAAGGACAGAGAGCCTGGGAGGAATACAGAGAAACTGTCCAAGCACCCAGGGATCAGGTTAGGAAAGCCAAAGCCCTGATAGAATTAAATCTGGCCAGAGACATCAAGAGCAACAAGAAAAGCTTCTATAGGTATGTCAGTGATAAAAGGAAGACTAGGGAAAATGTGGGCCCTCTCTGGAAGGAAATGGGAGACCTGGTTACCTGGGATATGGAGAAGGCTGAGGTACTCAATGACTTTTTTCCCTCAGTCTTCACTGTAAAGTGCTTCAGCCACACTGCCCGAGTCACAGAAGGCAAAGGCAGGGACTGGGAGAATGAAGAACCACCCACTGTAGGAGAAGATCAGGTTTGAGAACATCTAAGGAACCTGAAGGTATGCAAGTCCATGGGACCTGATGAGATACATCCACAGGTCCTAAAAGAACTGGCGGATGAGGTGGCTAAGCCACTACCCATCATATTTGAGAAATCATGGCAGTTTGGTGAAGTTCCTGCTGACTGGAAAAGGGGAAGCATAACCCCCATTTTTAAAATGAGAAAAAAGGAATACCCAGGGAACTACAGGCCAATATGTCTCACTCTGTGCCCAGCAAGATCATTGACCAGATCTTCCTGGAAACTATGCTAAGGCACATAGAAAATAAGGAGGTGATTGGTGAAAGCTGACATGGCTTCATGAAGGGCAAATCATGCATGACAAATTTGGTGGCCTTCTACAACAGGGTTACAACATTTGTGATCAAGGGAAGAACAACTGTCATCATCTACATGGACTTGTGCAAAACATTTGACACTGTCCCACACGACATATCTCTAAATTGGAGAGACATGGATTTGACGGATGGAGCACTCTGTGGATAAGGAATTGGCTGGACAGTCACACTGAAAGAGTTGCAGTCGACAGCTCAATGTCCAGGTATAGAGCAGTGAGTGGCATTCCTCAGGGGTCAGTACTGGGACCAGTGCTGTTTTACATCTTTGTTGGTGACATGGACTGTGGGATTGAGTTCACCCTCAGCAAGTTTTTCAACAACATCAAGCTGTGTGGTGCTGTTGATATGTTGGAGGGAAGGGATGTGCCATCCAGAGGGACCTGGACAGGCTGGAGAGGTGGGCCCATGTGAACCTCATGAAGTTCAACAAGGCCAAGTGCAAGGTCCTGCACATGGGTTGAGGCAATTCCATGCACAAATACAGGCTTGGCAGAGAATGGACTGAGAGCAGCCCTGAGGAGAAGGACCTGGAGGTGTTGGTGATGAGAAGCTAAGCATGACCTGGCAGTACGTGCCTGCAGCTGAGAAAGCTAACTGTGTCCTGGACTGCATCAAAAGAAGTGGGACCAGCAGGTGAAGGCAGGTGATTCTCCCCTTCTACTCCACTCTTGTGAGACCCCACCTGGAGTACTGTGTTCGGCTCTGGGGCCCCAACATAAGAAGGACATTGACCCCTTGGAGCGAGTCCAGAGGAGGGCCATGAAGATGATCAGAGGGCTGGAGCACCTCTCCTGTGAAGACAGGCTGAGAGAGTTGGGGTTGTTCAACCTGGAGAAGATAAAACTCTGGGGAGACCTTATAGCAGCCTTCTAGTACTTAAAGGAGACCTACAAGAAAGCTGTAGAGGGACTTTTTGCAAGGGCATGTCATGATGGGGTGAGGTTAAACTGAAAGAGGATTAGATTTAGATTAGATGAAAGGAAGAAATTCTTCACTGTGAGAGTGATGAGACACTAGAACAAGTTGCCCAGAGAAGTTGTGGATGCCCCATCCCTGGCAGTGTTCAAGGTCAGGTTGGACGGGGCTTTGAGCAATGTGGTCTAGTGGAAGGTGTCCCTGTCCATGGGAGGGGGGTTGGAACTAGATGATTTTAAGGTCCCTTCCAACCCAAACCATTTACGATTCTATGAAATAGCTTTGTATTCACTAACGAAAGAAAAAAAACAGGAAATCTGTCTGTCTATCAGGAAATCTGATATGTGCTACACTTGCTAAATCTCCTTTTCAGTGAAATGGATTAAGACCTTATAGAAAAATGTAAGTGAAAAAGTGGGATAATAAACTGCATGCTTTAAATAGGAGATAGGATTGTACCTACTGCTCTGGAAAAAAAAAGATGGGTTTTGTGCTGTGGAAGAAAAACCAGTTCCATGCACATTTCAAACCTTTATTCTGGACCTGAGCTGTCTGCTAGCTTAATGTTTTTACTTAAACCTGCCATGAGAGGTCAATGAATAGAGCTTACATTTCATTCTTTGGAATGCAGATGAAACTTCAGCCTGCATCAGTGACATTTGCAACTGTATACCAGTGGGCAGGAAATGTATATAGAAACCTCTTATTTTATGAATTATTAGTCATAATCTACAGGTAATATCCTAGATGAGAAAAGATCCAAAACACAGAGGCATTCGAAATGGTTCTGGATCCAAGTTACTCAAGAGGGTTTTGATACAATGAACTAAAATCTGCACACCAGATCTTAAAAAACAAAAAATCTTTTCTATTTGCATCTTCTTTACATATTTTGGTTTGACATGGATGGAGATGCAAAAGCAAACCACTCATCTGATACTAATTCTTGTATAACAGCTCAAGATGGCTGACCAAAGACCAGCTAATGGAGAAAGGAAGGAATGTAATTTGTTGACAAAAATTTCAGTTAACATGTGCAAAGTGTATGCTTATGCATGCCAGTTTAGTGGCCTCAGTGGCCAATTTGAGGGAGAAAAGGAAATAGCGGTGAAATTAATCATACTGATAGCTGTTTGTGTGATGTTTTTGGCATATTGCAGAACATTAACTGCAGTGAAATTTGTCAAGGGATTCTGATTTTCAATGAAATCATCTACTTTGTAGCATACTCTCCCCTATCTTATTATTCTTTGGCATGTAACATACTTGGAGATTAGAAAGTCATATTAAAATATCCATTAGTCACCTAAAAATGGCTACAGAATCTGACAAAGAAGAAATCAAGTCACAAAAATCCCTTCCAGGGCAGGCTGTGAAAGGCTGCACTTGGTGCCAAATGTGGGACTGGTCAGACCTATGTTTAGAAACCCATGATAAGTTCTAAACACAGTTTGATGAAAACCTGATGCAAGTCTCCTTTCCCTGTCATCTGCTGACATTAAACTGTGAATTTGCCTGTGATGTCAGTTCTGAATTATTCCCTCTTGATTGCTGACTCAAAGGCTGGATGCTAATGGAGAACTGAGATTTTTAAGGTTCATCAGAGAAGGCATTAAAAATCTGAAAAATATGCATAACACTCTGGCTGGAGTATGCTCACATGGCTTTTCAGTGCTCTGTTAACTATTCTTTAACAATAATTTTGCAAGAGGTTTGTTTTTTTTTTTTTCCTAAGGGCTGATTTCTTTTTGGTTTTGACTTCAGGCTCTGCGCATGGAGAGGGACTATTGGCATGAACAAAGAAATTCTTTGCCTGAGTTTGAGCGTTTAAGGGAAATTTCATGTGGGAAAGACACTGGCCACTCTACACCAATAAGAAAGCTTAAAAGGAATGTTAAAACTACTTTAGGGAACTTTAGAATATTTGAAACATTCAGAGGAATAAGACAACTGAAGCTATGAGATTTTGCTCTTGAATCAGCTCAGACAAAAATCACAAAAGTCATTGCAAAATAACCCTCTGGTCCTGCAGAGACGCATGTTCTTAGCTTTAACTCAAAGGGTTTGATTAAAGTTTTAACTCTTTGTAAGCACAGTGGGGTCCCTACCAGACCCAGGCTGGTGGCCCAGGCTTGACTTCTTCAGACAATGAAAGGAAGGGTGCCTTTACCTCAGTCTGGTTCCCAGGATAATTCTCTTTCTTGAGAACATGCTTCTTTTAAAACCACTACTCCCCCTTGCTAACCAGGCCTTTTCTTGTCCTGTTATTGTCTCTGAACAATCTTCCATTGTCCAGAGAAAAGTGACTTACCTGTCCCTATTTTTTTCTGTCCTAGCTGTTTTTAACCACTAATAAACAAAACCAGTCTATCTGTCCAGTAACTATTCCAATAAGCAGGTCATCATTCAGCATTTGTAATTATTGCAGGGCAGCTCCAAATCTGCTCACGTTCAACTCACTCTTTTCAATTTTGGCATGCTTTCTTAATGCTGGAAGCATTTCACAGATATTAGCTGGTTATACTTTCCAAGGAATCTGGTGCAGTTAAAATAGTATAGTTTCCATTCAAAGTACACTTTTATCCTTTTTTTCCCTGTTATTAGAAGAGGTGGCACTCTGTGGAAGTTCAAATACAGATGTGATGTAATTTTGAAGGAAAAGTACCTCTTTACAACTTCTGAGAGTCACTTGGAAACTATTGCACACACTGTGATAAAGGAGAAAAGACATTGGAATAAAACTCACAACAAGGAACCAGCCTTTGGAGGAACATGCAGTGTTCAGTGAGTAGGGAGAATAGAAGAAACAGAGAGGTGCAAAGAAAACTACCAACAAGCAAATCAAATGCAGTATGAACTATGAGAATAAAACCAAATCTAGGGAATTATAACAGGATGAGAAAACAGAACAGGAAAAATATTCAAATGCTTGAAAAAACCAGTAATCTAATTATGCACAAAATGTGTAGAGGAGAAATATGGAGATACAACAGAAGTTGTCAAAGAGACTTTACAGAGCAACAGGAGCACAAGATGAATGGAGTGAAGTAGGAGGGAGTAAGTTAAAACCAACGCATGCAATCACTTTAGAATACAACTGTCTATCTGGTATTTATGGGAAAGCATCCATAAAGCTCAATGGAGTATACAGAATCCCATAGGGTTACTATCGTATTTCTTGGTGCCTGCACTAGTATTGTACAGCTGCTCAGCAGACCACAATAGTTTCAAAGAGAAGGAAGTTATCTGAGTGATACATTACTGATTTTCAGCATGGTGAGAAAGAGAGGCCAAAAGTGGGACCTTTCCATCCTCCTTTCTCCCCAGACTCTGCATGCAGGCAAGATCCAAATCTCCCTGGCTAATGCTGGCAGAAGCAAACAAAACTTGACAAGCTTTTTTGTAAATTCTAAATTATCCTTGTTTTCCCATTATGTGGCTAACCCAAACTGAAACTTCATTTAATACCTTGAACATTTCATAACCTAAATTTCCATTCCATCTCATGATGGAAGCAAAATTAAGCTACAGTCTTTTGAGGTCATCTCTGATTAAGGGTAATGTATTTCTTGACATTAGTCTGTGCTGGAGAAAAGCCTGCATTGTTGGTATCACCCATCCAGCACAAATTTCAGTTCTTTGAATGGTGTAGACACTGCTTTTGGCAAGAGTGCCCAAGCATGGATCCAAGTCCCCTGGGCCAGTCTGCACAGGCCCCTTTATAGTGTCTGAGAACAGGAGTGGAGTGAGAGGTCCCAAGTCTTCTTGTGTCTGAGATCTTTGCCTCATGAGCCAGCTGTCCCCAATCCAGGTCCATGCCAGTATATGAGTCAACATGCAGGTAATGCTTATGACCAGAGAGTTTGAATCCAAGCCCTGGTTTGGTTTGACACCAGGAGGTATCCGAAGATGTCCCCCATCCCTGGCAGTTTACATTTACTGAATGAAGTCATATGTACTTTGACTGTGAGATCAAATGAGGCAATACTGTGTCAAAACTATTGTAGAAAGGGATAGTGGGACAAAGTTATCTGCTGGTGGAAATCTGCTCAAACCAAAAAATACATCAATTAGAAAATGAACTCAGACTTTCAGTCTATTTCAGCAACTGCTGCAGAGCCGAACCTTGGAGAGAGAGCAAGAGAGAGGAAAAAACCCAAGGTTCTCAACTTCTGGCAAAGCTCACTCTTTCTTAAGGACTATATGTAAACTTAATGAGGTCAACAGAAACCTTTCAGTTTATATCATCCACCTCTGGATAAGAAAAGCACCTGAACTTTCATTTACAGACTAAAGAAAAATCCAAATTAATGATGTGCTGATGGGTAAACCTTGCTTCTTCCCCTTCCACTGCTGTCAGGGCAGGTTGCCTTTAGTAGCTACTTGATTTGCTCCTTCAGAAGAGTAATAATATTGCACCTATTGGGCCTGAATTTAATGGTTATTTCCATCCTAACTGCCATACAACACTTGCAAAGGCTCCAGTTTTAATAGCTACTCTCTTTTTGCTATTACAGTGTAGTGCTTTACAATAAGATATACACAAATCGATTTTTTTTATGAAAAGACTGACACATCATACCAGCATTGTGTTTGAATCAGAAATACAATACCTTCTCTGAGATTTTTCAGGACTCTGTTGTTGGATCTTTGAACTTTATTATGTTCAAACTCTGTGTAAACAAATTCATTCTGCTAGAATTCAGACTGGCATTTTAAGTGTCTTGAGGGAGGGAAATGGGATAGTTTCATAGCACAAGTATTTTCAGTTATATTTTTAGTTTATTTTTCTCACAGCAGTGTAATTTGGTGTAGTGGGGTGTGTGTGTCTGGATCTTTTTTATTCACAGCTATAAATGAAGGATACTGCCCAAATAATTTACAGTGAATGTCTGAAATCCATGCTAACTTCAGCATCAGTGAAGACGTAAGTCTGCCACTTAAAACCTTAATGCTAGTAATTCAGGATAGTCTAAATTGTACACTTGAATTCAGAGTATTAGTTACTTTAGTTGTCATTAGCAGCAGAGAAGTGTTTTTCTTTTTGCTTTTGTGTTTCAATTTTATCTATTAGGCACAAGTATGAAGAGATTGCACTGAATGATTGACAATGATAAAACTGAGGATTAAATATTTTAAGAATTACAAATATTTTACAGTGTGTTAACAAGGATTCATCCAGAATTCCAAACTACATGACATGACAATTTGTTGCAAATTGGGAGAGCAAATGCAAAGATGCACACTGCCACAGCAAGACACAGGCTCTCCTGTTGTTCAGAAATGGCCTTAGAAAAAGATGCTGCTGGAGCCATGGTGCACTTTACATCTGCGGATGGCTCAAATGTAATGTTCTTATGCATCCAGGACCAAAATGGAGCAGACTGAAGACCTGAAAAAATGTTTCCACACTCAAGTCCAGTTACAGATTTTAATATCATAGGCTAAAATTTCTAACTTTCTTGCCAAGAATGTATTTAAAAGCTGCAAAATATGCACTGAAAATCAATGCCAGATTAGGGGCAGCTGGACAATTTTCAATGAAGAACAATGCTTAAGCCATTATTTATATCATAAACAAACCATGGCAGAAAACTTGTGCAGTCTTTCAATTTAGTCAAAAGGGGAATCTAAAACTTTCCTTTGCAAACAGCTTGTTAGCTTACAGCTAGATCATCTTGGAGGCTTCTGCACAGAAAGGGGCCTTTGGCACACAGATCAGCCTCTCTCCAAGTAAGAAAAAAGAAAGGAAAAAAAAATGCTGTCATGGTATCTTTTATACAATTGTATCATGTTTCTAAACCATTTCTCTGCCCCGTTTGTTCATTAAAGATCTGGTTTAAGAGATGTTGGATTCAGTGGATTTACTGCTCACCTGCAAGGCCGATGGATCACACCCTGGTCATCTTTCGTGCAGAGCACTGCTAACAACAGAAGAAGGAAAAGCAAAGGTGTAATGCTGTGGCTGCTCGTGTTACAGGATAACAAAAAGAGGAATACACAGTCTGTGTAGCTTTACTGAAAAATACCAGCTGCTGTTTCAATTACAATCTGGGCTAGATTCATGGTATTTTAAATCACTCTTTCTTACTCCTTGTTTCTTGCTGGCAGTTTGAAGTCCCACATTAGATTACCTTAACAGTTCATGTCTTGATAAACTAAACTGTGTGTTATTTGGAAATGCTTTGTGTTTGGCACCTTTGGCAAAGGGGACTGAGCGACCAGTTTGCTTCACTGTAGGTATATCAAAGTCTTAAAAATCCAGTGAAGGGTAGACAGCAGGCTTTCGTTTCCTGTTGTTGTTGTGGCAGTTTTCTGCAAGGCTGGTTTGAAATATGTTGGCAGAAATGATCTGGCAGAAATGTTTCCATTTTTGATGTGCTGGTGCTAGTGTGTTTCGATACAAACTACAGGAGGAATTTTTACTAGCTGGAAGCCAATACTTGCTTAACTTTCCCGATTAAAGTCAAAAGTTCACTTCAATATTGAATGCCTGGCTGGATCGGGGTCTGAGAGTCCTCTACTGAATTACACCTGTATGCCCTACTGGTTACAGGTGACATAAAGGAGAAATCATAATTGCCCTGAGGAGATTCCAGCTGGCACTGGTAGCTGGCATAAACAACCTCATAAATAAAAAGTGGTCTTTTCTTGCAGCCGTGGTTAAGACAGAGATAGCTGAGGGTTGGTGAGGTATGGTGCAGTACAGTACCATGATGTTCACCCTCCAGAAGCTCAGCAATGTCTGACACATGTTAAAACAATTTCTTGAGATGTATCACACAGGAGATGAGGGTTAGAATTCAGAATTTTGTTTAATGTATTTGACCTTTTGCCTGTTTGGTGGGATTTTTTTCCAATTTCTAAGCTTTTTGTCTTCAGTGAGAGAGGAAGGACTAGCTTTTAATCTCTTCCTGTCAGTTGACAGGACTGTATGGCAATATCTTTTTTTTTTTTTAATTCCCTTGGTATGTGCAGGGAGTGGAACCACTAAATCAGAACTAACTCCACAGTTTCTTCTGTAGTGTGTGGTCTAGTGATTCACTGTGATGATGGTGATCTTTGTAGGCTGGCTGTAGATTGTAGTATGGAGACTTCACCAATGAACACAGCATTGGTGAAAATGAAGTTTGAGAGCAGAGAGGCTGAACCTTCAAGATTTTTTTCAGAGGTCAAGGGAAAGAGTTATGGTCAGGGATGGCTGTATGGCTGTATGACCAATAGGTCTATTATTTAATTAACAGAAACCAAAATGGCTGGAATACAACAATGAAGAAAAATGATTTGCATTGAGATCTGCATTGAGGTCATGTTCAGAGACTAAGGCTCTTGAATTAGCTTATTATTATTATTTTTATTATTATTATTAGCTTCATCCCAGCCTGCATTACTGAGACTTTGATGTAACAGAAATCTAGGTCCCTCTGAAAAATTCACTCACTTTCTCTGTATCTCCCTATCATGTGTTAGGTGTAGGCGAAAATGACAGTGAAAGAGTAGACTGCACCAATGCAGAGCCCTGTGGGCTGTGGTATTGACATGCTTTTATCAGCAACACAATCTGGTAAAGAGTTCCTGAAAGTCTCTGCGTTGTGTGAAGGAATTAGGTTCTTCAGCAAAGAGATGAGTGTTCTAAGTCTAAAAAAGGAGGAGGAAAAACAAATCTGAGATGTTTCTCTGCATAGCATGTTTCCCCTCGTGCTTTCAAATCAACAACTATCATAGAGAAAATACAAGCATACTGATAATATATTGTCAAGCCAGCTCCAGAAGGAAAGAACATTTATTTAGAGTTATTAAAGGTTTTTTTGGCCCACAATATTTTGCAGAAGAATTTAAAAAAAGTGTTATCTTTGTTAAATATTTAAACTGAAAATTGGTGCATGAAGAATCGTGTCTTTACATATGAGCTCCTCCTAGAGCCAAGTTTACTGGAGCTGTATCAGGACAGCCTCCCAGGGCTACTGAGGTAAGAAGGAGGGAGCTTCAGGGGCCTCTGATATGAGTTGTGGATGGTCTCTCCCTGACCAAAGGAAGGGAGAGACAATTCTTGAGCAGAACAGCTCCTGCTGTGCTGGCAGCAAGCAGAATGAATACATGTGGAAATCTCACTAAGGACTGCTTTTTTAATTTGTTTATTCACCTATTACCACTACATCTTCCTGAACTCCCTGAGACAGTGGTTCACTGTATCGTCTAGAGCTCCTGTCACTGTTGTGTTTGATACAGTTACGCAATGATAGGGACTCAAAAGAAAGATTTTTGTGTGTGGACAGTTTATTGAGCGATTCACAGGCAAATGTGTTCCTTGAAATTTTACAGAAGCTATTATATAAAGTAAGTAAACTGATGCAAGACCTGATGTTTTGGGAGTGATTTTTGTTGCTCAGGGATAGCTGCTTGGGATCCCTAAATGGAAAAAAGGTAGTTCCAAAGAGGAGAAGGAATATGTGTGGTGATAACACAAACAGGAAAAAATCCCTTGTTAAATATATATGTACACATACTGTTTGAGAGAGAATGAGTCTTTTGACTTATTAGGCTATTTCCACTGTTTTAAACAAATTCCTTAATATGCTAGAATGATTCACAATCACTGCCAAAGTGTCTGCCATTCTGCTGTGACTGTCATTTTAGTGTAGCTCCTTGCTCATGTGTATATATATTTACACATAAATGCATATAAATTGGTTTTAGATGTCAATGTTAGAAATACATACCACAGTATGATGTCTAGCTGGCAGTTTTTGTCACTCAAAAAATGTAAAAAATACTTTTCTTCATGGAAAATATCAATAAATGTATAGATATTGAAAGTGACACTTAAAATAGATGGTAGAGGTTTTTTATTCTTCAAAATCAATTTTTTAAAAAAACCACAAAGTACTCTGTGAAAGCGTGCTGCTTTTTGGAATTTGTAGCACTATGTTAAAATATTTGAATTCGAGTCTGGGTGTTATCAGAAACATTTGTTTCCCATTGATTTCAAGCTTTAAATGCAAAATCCTTTGAAAAAGTCTCCAATACCAAGTACATAAAAGAATGGTTTGAAAAATGCTGATGTCAAGCTAGAACCAAAACAGATCTGAGGAAGAAAATCAGTGACAGTATTAAAAAAAAAGCATTACCATTACAAGGCAGTTTAGCTATAGTCATATTTATCTGTGCATTTGCAGTGCTGGAGTCTATATACTGTATATACAGACATATGCTGTTTCTGCTAATGCTGAGTAGGGTTTGATCTCTCAGTGAATTGTCTGATAGTCTATTGCTGGACTGTCAATAGACTGGGCAATAATCTGCTCTTGTTACTAGAGTGTTCCCCGCTGCCCTCCACAGTGGAGCAATCAGCATTCCCCTTGATCCCATCCTCCCATCACACCAGATATTACTGCTCTGCTGATCATTGCCTTGTGAATTTGTCATTCTCCAGCACTCCCAGGCAGATGAAGCTCTGACTGTGCATGTAATACCTGAAGCAAGGCACCACGTTACTTCCACCCTCCAACACAACACCCTCCCTGACAATTTTCTTTTCTTCAAAGAAAATTAGCTTCCAATTATTTCATAATTTGGTCATGTCTTGGGCCATGCCAAGGTAAAGGAAAGCTTGCCAGCAAAGTTTGTGATTCATCTCTCTCTGCACATGAACCTGCTTTTTGTTTGACTGGAAGCTCTCTGGATTAAGCAGATGTAGTTTAGCAGTGCCTTGTACTAATAGCTCAGTGCCAGTAACAGACTCCCATCTTCTAGCTTTGTCTCATCTTAATAAAGAGCTGATTATTTTCATGCCACTGGTCTCTTGGGAACTGCACTTCTTGTGTTCAGTTACCAAGGGTGTGTGAAAGAAGCTGAGGGGAAGAGAGAACAGCTAATAAAAGGATAAAAAGTACCTGGCACCAATAGCTGAAAGTGCTGCTATTCTAAACAGAAAAGCACAAAAGTTCTGGTGGCCGCAATACCCAGTGGTGCTTACGAAATATCTTTTCTTACTGTTGTTGAATCAGCTGGTCACCTGAACAGAAGTCTCTGTAGATTACCAGTTCGTATCTTACAATAGTAACACGGTAAAGAGTAACTTTATATAACCAAGGAGTCCCTGTACTCTATCTAACTTACCATTTGTACATTTGGTATTAAACTTGCAGTATCACATTTGTAGATCAAATTGTTATAAAATCTCATCTGAACAGCAGCCTAGCACATGTTTTTAAATGTTACCCAGTAACTAGCAACTGCTATATCAAGCCCTGAAACTTATGATCGATTCAGAAAATTATTCAGCATTGAATAATAATAATTCATGCAAATCCTCTTTTTGGCTTGGTAAAATGCAGCTATGGTTAATAACAAGATTGGTAAAAATCCTGTGAGCCCAGAGTCAGTGCTGACTGACCACAGCCCTGCTAATGCAGTGAAGGCTCTGGGTAGGAGGAACCTACTTACCCAGTTCCTGCAGTCGGAGCCATTTTCCCACTGGCAGGCTGTTGAATACTGAAATGCCACTATCATATAGGCAGCTGCCCCTTTGTACTGGTTGCATTTGACTTGTTAGACTACAGAATTGATGAGTAATTAGCTATTTGCTATAGTACTGCCCTGATGTACCTGCTAGGGACAGCCATCAGAGAAAAGTGTGCCCTCTGAAGAGCAGAGCTGTGTAGGCTGGCACTTGCTTTGGCATGCCCCTGAAAATGAGGAGTAGACTTGATTCTTGCTGTGCAAACATGTCAGTGACAGCATAAAATCTGAGTAAAATATTTATCTGCTAAATTCAGTGTATGCTTGTCAGCATGAATTAAAAAAAAAAAAAAGGACTTGTAGAAACATATCTGAAAGGAGTAGACGTTTTGCCTACTCTTCATTCACCTGGAATATGCTGTCCTTTCATATCTGTCACTAGTTTAAAATATATTTCCTCTCATATTTGTCAACAAACTTTGGGACAAATTGCATTCCTTCTCTTTTGTCATTGTGAGGAGGACATAAATAATGATGTTTACCAGAATGAATGTATTTGAACATTTTATTTCTTTGAATGCTGCTGCAGCAGACACAGCAAGTGTCCATGCTGGGCTGCTTGGCAGTCCAGGTCGTAGTGGTTAAGGAAACTTTCACTTTGAGAAGCCAGTTGTGGTAGGTCCTAAGAAATACTTAGTTGCAGAGAAAGTACTCAACACCTCATTTCAAGGTTTTCATTAGGCAGAAGAGAAAAGCCCACACTCCACTTACTTTTCAGCTCAACTGAAGACTGTGTTTGAAGGGTTTACACAAAATCCAGGACAGAGAAAGACTGGGAGATTCTGAACCATCCATGAGAGCACCGAGGCATCTGTCTTCAGAACATGGCTGTCTCACAAGGCTTCAGAGTGCAACATGACAAAATATAGAGGGGGAGTAGGAATACAGATTTAGATTAGCAGGTGTAGTTTCTTGGAAAGAAGTTCATTGGAAGCGTTCATTTGGCCTACTTTTGTTTGCATTGTCTTGCATCTGGTTTTATCCATCTATTCATTCCGCACTGCAGATAAAAAAATCCTTATAGGTATTTTTTCATAGTTAGGACAGAAGATTACTAAAAGTATAATTTTAACATATTATTTTTCCTTCCAAGCAATTTAATATATTTGAATGTTTTTGAGCCTTTAATAAAATGAAGAAATAGCAAAATTCTAGTAATTATATTAAATTTTTATTATCATTATGACTAGTGTAATAGGTCAATCAAAGAATGCTAAAGCACAATCATGTTATTTGAGCTGTATCTTAACTCTCAACTCTTGTAGCATTTCATAGATGTAATTGACCCTTTTTACCGACCTGAACTGTTATCCTCTCTTGCTCTCCAGGTGTCTGGCTGCAGTCCTCATGTTATCTCTTCACCTTTATTCCAGTGGCTCCTGCAGCAAAGGCAGCCTGCAATACTGGAGGTGCTGTCAGCACTGAGCATTGTGATACTGTGATGAGCACAGTGCAAAGCACTTAACCAGTCACCTTGTGAGGATGCCATGCACTGTGCAGCCTGCATTGGCAGTGTGAGAGGTTTGGGATGATCCTGACTGGATGTGAGCAAGCACCTGTTTGGTATTTGTCTGTCTGAGGCTCTCTTTTCACACCCCTTTCTTCTAGTGCAAGCCCCAGGTGCGTGCAGCTTTCAGTGCAGGCTCCCACCTCTCACCGAACCTGGACACTGAGCCATACTCAGAGCGAACACTGGTTCTGGAGAGGGTTGGTTTTCACTCAGGTTCAGTTCGGTGATCGAAGAGCTATGCACACGTTGTATGTCCCCGGCAAGGAGGAGTGATGCAGGAGCAGGCTGATGAGGCCAAGGGCTGCTCAACCTGCTGCTGCTGCAGATTGTGAATTTTGCCTTTGATATTCACCTGCCACCATTTCAATCCACTGTTCTCCGCAGGTGACTATATGAGGAAAGGTATGCTGTGTTACAGAGATTTCAGAAGGTACCACTGAGCTGATCCTTTAGAGGCATCTAAAACTTCCCTGTGGTTCTTCCCTGGGCTAAAAGCCCAGGCTGGCCTACTCTGAGCACAGTAGGCTTTGGATAAAAACCTAAAAGTAAAAATAATCAAAGCTTAGAAACTCTCAAAATGTCTTTCTATTAGCACTATAGCCACTGTCCTTCGTTGTCTAAGAGCGGTTTTACAGGTACTTCTCCAGCGTTCATACAGCCTTGTTTCCTACCTTAAAAAGGGAAGCGTGAATTAGGGGGGAAAAAAGCTGAAGCAGCCATAGTTAAGCAACTGTAGCTTCTTCAGGACTGTCTCTTCTCTCTGCAGCCATCAAACACAATTACATTTGGAAGTGAAATTAGGTCCATATTTGCTACAGTGTTTTGGAGTGAGGTGTCTGGTAAATGTCTTAGAAATATGCAGTTAAAAAGCACCCAGTGAAGATACTACAGTCATAGCACAAGTTTGACAGCCAGGCCAAAGTACTTACAGATTGTAGCCTGAATGGTTTAGGCTTTTAAAAATATATATCAATTTTGCGTACTCCCTTGAAATAACATAGAATATATTAGCAGTGGTGCTCAGTAACCCAAACTCCCTTTGTTAGTAACTTTGAAAATCAGGTTGTCTGTCAATTTGGCTCCAAAATTCTTGTCATGTCTTTAAAATTCAATTTTCTATTATGCATTTAAAGAAATACTTACACTCCTATAGAGTGTTGGGAAAATGAAGTCATTAACATTGTGGTGTCTTGACAACCTCATATCTATAGAAAAGGGAGAGGAAAAAAATGTTGGCTCTGCTCAGTGGCTGTTTTCATGGCTTGTAAGATCCAGGTAAACACAATCCAAAACCAATAATAAGCAGTAACAAAGGTTACGATTTTTTCTTTCAAAGTAATAAATTGGAATTTTCAATGGAATTGAGAAGAGAGAGTTATTTTTGAAAACCAGGCAGGTCTACAGTCATCAGCATAATATGTGGCAGATAAATGAAACCGTTTCTCTTGGAATTCACTCAGGGTCCCAAAAAAAGAGAAACTATTTTTTTTCTAAAGAGAACTCAGAGACAGAAAAGTATACAACAGTATAAAATTAAGTTATGGAAATTCACGGCAAATGTCTTTCTTGAAATAACATTTCTGCCGTAAATGGGGATTTGTTTGTATTGGGAACTTTGTAAAGTTAAAAGAAAAAGACTCCACAACTTCCTTATCTATAAATTTTCCCTTCCCAACCAATAAACACGAAAAAGAAAAAAAAAAAAAAAAAGAGAAAATTAATACAGAGAATCAGGAAAAAAATACTTAAACATAATTCTGTTTTTCACTCTGCTCTGAGTCAGGGTAGCTCCATTTACCTGCCTGGAATTATGTATACTTTAGAGGACGTAAAAAGCATGGCCTCCTTGCTTCAAATAGGCTGTGCAATGACCATTTAACACTTTAAGCTCCTTCTCTTAATATATTCAATCTGGTATTTCCTTTCTATCCATTATCATGTTATATATTAGGGAGTAATGAGAAAGAGACAGAACTCAGAGTCTGGCTTTCTGTTTTGATTTGAGTTTATTCAACAAGGTTTTACTTTCTCTCCACGCCTTTCCTGCTTCCTTGGCTACCTCTGCACCACGTTTGAAGCATAGACCATGCTTCATTAAGCACCAACTTTGACCTGCAGTTGGCAGAGCGGGCACACTGTGCTTGGTGTCTGATGCCTCCCTGTTTTGTTTTTACTGTTCTCAAAATATTATAGCAGCAGAAATCTTCCTGCAAGTGTAGATGCCTACAGCCAAGCTTTAAGTTTTTGACAGGTAGTAATATGGAACATGCTTCTGGCTTAACCTGGCTACATGATCAAACATCATGAGGCCATTGACTGATGATCAGAGAAGCTGCTCAGCTGTGGATAGCTGGTTAGTAGCCAGGGGAGAGCTGGTTATACTCAGTACTGCCAGTTCTTGTAGGGTAGTCCATAGTCACTGAAGTGTACCTGTAACCTGGGACTGGTACCTGGAAAATATAACATGACAGTGGCTGTCAGGAGCATAAAGATGGGAGGAAGGAGGTGGGATCAATACACATCTTTCAGGATCAGATGGATTGCTTTACAGGGTGATTTTTCAATAAAAAATTGGTTGGATAGCTATTTCTTAACAAAGGTACCAATCCTAAAGTTAGCAGATTTCAGACAGCCTTTCCTTATGACCCTGTCTCCTGCACAGCCCAGGGCTGTAGCACAGTAGGGAGGGGACAGGCTTTCCCCTGCAGTTAAATGCATACAAATGCTATTGAAACTGGTGGCAGTTGCTCATGTATATCAGCAGACAACAATGTGCTGAAACCATGAGTTGAAATCTCCTCAGTTCTGCACACAAAGGATCTGTGGCAAGGTTTCCCAAAGGCACACTCACCATTTGTGCCTGTTATTATTCACAACAGCCACCAACTTGACAAGATGTTAGCAGAGTTGGTCTTAAGGTCACACAACAAATTGAAGTTGCACAGACAGCTTGCCTTTCCCTGTATCAGTAAATGACATATATGTAGCTGTGCTCAAAAACCTGGCAATTCCTTCTCATTTCAAGGAAAGCTCTACCACTGATGGAGAACACGATAGCATTTGTAGGTTAGCCTGCTTCCCCTCTGCTGGCTTTTCTTCCAGGCTGAAGATGTTGACATCACCCTTCATTGCGTTGATGTCTCCCATTCTTCTGGTTTTCAATTTCAGCTTTATTTCTTCTTCCAGAACTGATACATGAAATTCCACTCCTCATATTTAATCCAAAATTTTCCTGGAAGATCTCTATCCCAGCTGAGTCTTGTGGTAGCTTCAATCCCTGCCTGACTCGTCTCCACAGAGATCATTACAAAAAAATTGAGGCCTTACTCTGCTCTGAAAGCTAACCGCTCTACCTCTGAAAATCTTCTATAGCTAGAACAAATGTTGGGGAGGAGGAGAAGGAAATCATGGTTTTCTTTCGTGCAGCAGACTTCTGAATTGTTTACCACAAACTGACTGGAAAACCAACACTTCTTTTTACTTGTATTTGCTACAGGCTGGGATTTCTGATTTATAAGCAGCTCTTGCTTGAAGCGTTTTATGGTGTATAACCTGATAAGTAGAGTGTATTTTTAGAAAAGGAAGAAATCTTGTCTAAGGAAACATGTGACAATGAGATTATCCACTAAGATCTGGACAAGATTGATTGGAAGAAAAGAACCTCAGTTACCATCTGAGGAGCAAAGCCTTGTCTACAGTTTGAAGGGATGCTAACTTCTCTTTGAGAGGCCCCAAAGTTGGCAAGTGGCTGAAATTCACAGAAACATTTGCATGTTATGCTATCTGCTCTGCAATTACTGGCATTTCTGAAGAACTGGCCTTCCTACCGGGGTTTTGTACAGTTTGTTGCGGTCTGTACCACATGATTTCTCTTAAGAATGGAAAAAATTAATAAAAAGAGAAAAAGAAAAACACCTGTGCATCTAGACATTACATTTAACAACCAACAAGTAACATAAAGACCTATTTACATATACATAACAGAATCAAAGAGTCAAAACCCACATTGGCTTACCTTCAAATTACCTGATTTTATTTCATTAAGATTATGCAGAATTGCATATACTTCCCTTAAACTTTTCCCCCCTCAAGGCAGTTCAAAAAAGTCTTCTGTTGTGTAGTCCATCATCACTGCTACAACAAATTTTTCCCACAAACTGTTTCCTTTAGAATCCCTAAGATTAAGAGGACATAAAAGCATGGATGAGGAGAAAATACTAGAATAAAACAAGAGCTGTTTGGGGGCAATGTGTTTTAAGTCATTATTCCTGAGGTCCGTATCATGTCTTACTTTTACACCTAGTTCAAAAAGTACGTTTAAATGTCTGTTCATACATTTAAATAAATGGGCTGCTCTGGTTAATCTTTGCAATATTACAGATAGAATCAATGGGTGAAAACCTCTTTATAAAATCTCCTAAAAGCACTGCTGTGACCCAGACAGATGATCTGGTGCTATCAGAAAAAGCTAGTTCTCCTCAAATACCCTTTTTGATGGAAAGAAGGGACAGACTGAAAACCGAATAGAAATTGAATTGGCATGAGCTAGCTTTTTTACAATACATGTAAGCTGCATTTGGAGGAAGCTGAGAACCTTGTTCTTCAGCAAGAACTGTCTAACAGTTCTTGTTAAAACCCATAATTATTTTTCCTAGTTTATATTTCATGCTGGAAGCCATTCAACAAGTACAGAATCTTAGGCAAATTTAAGAAAAGTGCTATGAGAATTTCAGTTCAAATGTGTTAACTTTTGTAACCTTAATGTGTTGTTGGTTCACTTTTATTTTTATATTTTTATTTTCACTATAGATAAGGCTTAAGGAGAAACCTTTTGAATTTCCATCCCACAGACAGATCCTTATTTATGCTTAAATTGTGCTGGGTATGATTGCAAAGTCAAATTGCTTGGTAAGCCCAATAGCAGGATATTGCACTAACATGGTAGTGACTGAAGGACAGCAAATACACATTTAATCACTTATTCATATTGTTAGGGATATTTTATGTACTGTTATGGCTTTGTATGTAAAATAACCGATATAAAAATGTACGTAAGGAGCAGGACTTGGAGGTGAAACCTCACTCAGAGATTTTCAAAATCCTAAAAATGTGTCAGCCTGAGTCCCACAACTAGCTATTGGAAGCAATGGGAACTTGGAGGGATAGAAGCAAATCTTTCAGAGGAGTGTGTTGTAGACAGCACTCTGCCAGCAAGGGAGAGCACAAGTGGCATGGAAAACACCTTTCCATTTTGGTTTTCATTTCTTCTGAGAGAGAGTGTAAGTAGAATAGAAGGAGACATGCAAACTTTGGGATATCATCAAGACTCTTCAAAGATTTTGAAAAAATTAGTGAGAGGATGTTTATTCTGGAACAGAGATGGAGAGAGCCCTTCCCAGTATTGCTGGCTAGTTAGAGCATTCACCTCAGTGCTGACAGCAGCAGATCAGAGAGGTGAACATGAGGCAATTGCTTCAATCAGTGTTCTCTCCCAGTCTGTATGAATTACTATTAATAAAACATGAAACGCCTTCAAGAATAGTATAGCCAAGAGCCTAGTGTCAAGTTGAAGCTTGTTTATTCTCATAAAAAGAGCTGATTTAGAAGAAATGGCATTTTCCAGCAAGAACACACTATAGAAGATCTCTCAGCCAGCTTTGTTTTAAACACCATACAGTCTGTGAAAATGAAACAAGCAGTGATCCTAACAGAAGAACCAAAATCAAAATGTCTCTTTCCAAAACCAACTTCAGTGGGTCTAATTCCACTGATAACTATAAATTTCATACTAGATCTACAGAACTGAACAGTTACATCCTGTAAAAAAATAGAAGAAAAACCTTTGGGTTCCCTCAGCTCTTATATTGATGTTTTCCTTTGAGCATATCACTTCAACTTTGTGCCTTGTTTTCTTTGTTTCTTGTTTTCCTTTCTACTTTCTGTCTATAGTTTCTATCTACAGAATCTTTTTTTTTTTTTAATGAGAACTTTCTTACTCCATTTATGCATTGCTTAATTCAGTAAACCAGATTCCATCACTAGAAACATATAACAAATATATTTGTATATGTATGTCTTGGCAGTGCTTTGTCTGGGCAGACACTGTAAGGGTGGGACTTGAATGTATATATTGGCTGCTTCTTGACCCTAATTAGTAGTTGGCTATTAGTTCTATTCTCTGCCAATGTTGTACATTTATTTCCTTCTCTGTCTTCTAGGTCTTCTTACCTATCATCACATTAAACCCTGTTGACTTTGTGCTTAAAATCTGACAGAGACATGCAAAGACATGTTGATTTTATCTATGTTGGGAAAAGTGATAGTGAGCACCAAGTCAAAATGAGAAATGAGGACCCATCAAGGACTGAACCCACACAGCTGGTTCTGAGTTCAATCATGCTCAGAGATCAAAAAGAGATGAAGCAGCTCCCTGTTGGCATATTCACAGGCACAGATGCTTGACTCAAGGGAGAAGGGGCAGCAGTGGGTTGAAGCAGTCTATGTGGAGACAGGTTATAGTAGGTGTTCAGGAACAAGCTAAGATTTCAACCTCTGCTTTGTATGAATCAGCCAAAAATTCTTTTGGAAGAGATCTGGAATTCTATAGCTTGCTTTGATTCTTGCTTTTTTGTCATATGGATATTTTTCAGCTGTCAACTATAATTTAATTTCCCCCTAGGAGGCAGATTCTGTTTTATCAAAACCAGCTAACCACTTCTGTGATTTTTACACAATGCAAAAAAAATCATACAATTATGTCAGCTGAACTATTTTTGCAGAGTTGGGGAACCTATACAGAAGTCAAATCAGCTATTTTATTTTCTGTTAGTTTTGCTCATGCATTTCAGCCTCAAAGTGCCAAATCCTAAACTCAGCTATAACCATATAATTCACATGAAGTCATTAGTAGTAGTCTAACTTTAGAGCCCTGCTCATTTTGTCAGAAAAGCAGTTTTCAGATTTATGATTTACATCGTTTTCTTATTTCAATGCCTTCCTTATGGAGGCATTAAATATGTGGCTTGCATTGCACTTCCAAAGAAGAGTGGTAATGTAATAATGTATCTTCCACTGTCTCTGAAAATGTAAAAAGAGCCTGAAGACAGTATAAGACACTTCTTCACAGACAATTATAAAACATGTGTTTAGCAAGTTTTGACTTTCATGCTCTGTGTTGTAAAACTTGGTAATGTACTAAAAATGTATGGGAAAGTGACTTTTTTGTCAGCCTCTGTATATGTTTGGGGGGTGCTAATGGTGGGATGGGATCAGAAGTGGAGAAGCTTCCTCCTACCTACTTGTCTTTACAGTTCTCCAGGGTTATGGAGCTGCTGAGGCACCTAAACTGTATGGAACGAGTTACTCGTACATATCTGGTAGGGAATATGTTGGAAATTTGGAGCCTTTGGCAATACATAGAGTTGCATGGGACATCCAGATACTAACTTGAGCAGTGCATTTCATTTATTCTTAGACAATAAATTATATATGTCAGAAGAATTCAAGACATTAACAATTTTTTTTTTTCTACATGCTGTCAAATTATGTCTGATCCTAATGGCACAAAAATACGCAAGTAGTATCTCCATTCCCCCACATCCATATAGAGAGATTAGTCACTCTACTGGCCTTAATGCTTACCTACCACTGAAAACTGTGAGGCTTGTGACACCAGCACTGTGCGTGCCTCAAACTGAGAGCCTTCTGCTCTCCTCACAGGCCATCATGGCAACCTCTGAGCTCTATCTATATACACTTCCCAGGGGACTAAACAGAGCTTTCGCTTTCCCTTTCTGCTTTGTCAGTCAAAGAGAGAAACCAGAACTAAGCTATCATTCCCAGTTCTCTGCAGAGCACAAGATGTATTGAGGATGGAAAATCTGCTTTGTGAAAGACCATTGGATTTTAACATTTCTTTTTGGTTCTGTTTTGGAACAGATGCTCCAAAATTTTAAATTCCTCATGTGATGGGGACAGGGGAAGCCAAACAAATAAAAGATAGTTTCCATAACAATGTCCAATATGGGTAATTACCTCTACCTCCTACTTAGGCAAAAAGGCGTTTAATGTCAAACATTTCATTCTGTAACTATAATGCATTCATTTGGATATTTGTCAGCGCCCATTTCTGTTTTAGTGAAAGAAATTACGGTTGGAGTGGTCATGATTACAGGAAGCAGTTGTCTTCTGATGCCAAATGGCTCCATCAAACCTTTCTCAACGAGTGCTGGTTACATCATTTGGTAGTCTTGTTTTTGCCCTAGGCAGGAGGGAATAGACTGTGGCTCAGCCTAACACAACAATGAAAGGGTGCAAAAACCCCATAAAGCTCCTTCAGAGTTGTTACAGCAGTAACACAAAAGAGAGTATACCCTCTGTTCTTCACCCAAATGAACGAAAGGGCCTCCCCGTTAGGAGAAGAAAGAAACAGAGACCTGGTTCTGTTCTGCTTTCTTTGAAGTGCCATAATTAGAGCTGATCTGCTACAAGAAGATATGTGTTCTGAGTCTAGTTAAAAATCACATTAGCTTCTTTCTGTGCAAACCAGAAAGGCATTTTATGATATAATATTAAAAATCCTTCTTCGGTCTTCTCTGGGAGTAACACCAACCATTACTCAAAGGCTCTCTCCAGTTCAAATTAAGCTTTTTTACTATTTTTATCATTAATTTCTAGAGCTACAATAAAAACATGAAAAATACTTATTTTCTAGGATGAACTGGAATGGCTCCTAGAGGATTTAATTTGTGATAACTTATGCTGCAAATGCATGCTTGAAAAAATGTTTATAAATATCCCACTTAACGGAAAAAAAATGGTGATAGAAATCTGTCTGGCAAAAAATAATATGTTATCTGCCAGCAAGTACAAATTCCCAGTACAACTGCAGTGCGGGTCCAGCTTGTTAAAAAGCAATATATTAAAGATAATTAAAATATTATAAATCTCCACTCAAAATGGTTTGCTCCAGAGGTAGTCTTCTGACTCAACTGCTACTGAAGCTTCTTTAAACTTATTTCTTAAAAGCACTGATTGTCCCCACTAATAAAAGGACAAAGCCAATGCCTGCAGGTGGAAAATGTCATCAAAACCTCACTTTCAGCTGATCCATAAGCAGTCTAACAAGACTTTAGTGGAAAAATCTTACTTTCCCACACATTCACAATTTCTCCAGAAAGTCTGCCTACCACAGTAAGGTTACACAGTGTAGTGTTACTGATTTCCTCTAAGGACTCTGCCTCGACAGTAATTTAATTTTATTCCAGTTTATTTACTTCTATTTTTCTCATATCTAGATATAAATACATGTATGTATATATACATATTTCCCAATAAAAGGGAAGTTAGCACTAACTGAAACATATCCTCAATATCAGCAGCTGTAACAAGACTTGACTACAACTGAATACCAAAAAAGGAGGAAAAATTCTCTCATGGCAAGCAACAGTTTTGCAGGACATTTGATATGCAATATTATGCACTATAAGCTACAGTCAAATAGAAACAATCAACTTGATGACATATACCACATCTGGGTCATAGGCAGCTTGACAGTGTTTTTGCCTTGAGCCATAGCCATGTCAGCTTTAATGTGACATTTAGCATATTTAACTCTGAACATATGACACATCTATAGAAATCCTTATTGTCTAAATAGCCTATTTTTTCATGCATAATTGCCAGCAACAGTAAATCGAATTCAGCGTGAAGTGACATTTTGTAAGACCTTATCAGTTTTGTCCTGTGGCATTAGTCTAACATGCTACAGAACATGAGACATATCCTGGATTTTTTTTCTTTAAATCTTCCACATTGACATTATCTTTAACATTCAATGCTAATTGTAACAAGGAATGTGAACTTTTCCTGGAATTGATGTGTCCTTTCTTTTCCTTCATATTTTCAAGTTCTTTGAACAGTGAGTTATTGTGTAAAACCCCTAGAAGTAATTGCTGTGCTTTATGACAAAGAGTAGGGGGACTTGACTTGGAAAGAATCAGTAACTGTGTACGACATCATTGCAGTGTGTAGTAGTAGCTGGACGACACATGTGGTGATGCTTAAATCTCTAACACTTGAGTCAACAGTTTGACATAAGACACCTTTAAAGTTGATTAATTCATTACATTTGGGGACTCAACTGGATTCTCTGAAGAGAATAGAACATGATATTTTTAGTTCCTAGTGACATTGGTTCTAAATTTAGAGCAAAACATGAATCTTCCAAGGTTCAAACTGTGTTGAACAAAGACATAACCACAATGTATTTTGTTTTATCATTTCAGTATTCTCATTTATTATCAATCTTCTTTGTTTGTTCAGGATATGCTCCAACATAGAAAACCACACTTCCAATGCAATTATCTTGTGAAATAATAGTATGAGAACATCAAATCCAGACTCTGGAATTTCTTGGGAAGATTTAGATCTTGATTTTGATCAACGTTAAAAGAAACCTACTTTTAGCTTATTTGTTTATCTTGGTGAAATTTTTATACTGATTTTTAGCCTTGAAACGTTGGATATGAGTGATTCTCCTTAGCACAGTTCTGTGATTAAAACATCTATGACATTTTATAAAAACCTAATTTTGCCAATTCTATTTGTATATACAACCCTCAAGAAGACATTACCCATCCTTACATCTGTAATGTCATACACAATAGAAATGAGGTACTATTGTCCAGTTCACATGCACACACACATCTGTGCACATATATGTGTATATATATATATATATATACACGCACACATACCTAAAAACAGAAACCGTTAATACTTTCCAACTGTATGAGCCAAAACTCAACTAAGTTAACATTCAAAATTAAGAAAGATCATTAAATTGGTTGGGAGATACATTCTGGGTTTGGTTTCTAACTGAAATTTTGAGCACTTATTTGCAGCTCTCAGAATCTTAGGATTGGGCCACTTGACATGAGTCAGCTCTGTGACTGATATTATATAGCTTAATTACACTTTTTAAGAAGACTTATCTTTTTGACAACAGTCATGAGGGTTGAAAGTACAAATACATATTTCAACAGAGTGTACTGGAAATCAGGACCTGGCTAAGGAAGAAGAATATGCCCTCAATTTCTCACTAAGCAGAGCCATTTCTTTATTGGAATGACAAGTGGTTACACCAGCAAAGGATGCAGTCATAGAGATTCAGGGATCTACTTCTGAATCAAAAACATACTTGGTCATATAGGCTGAACTTGGTGTAAATTAAGAAGGTATATGAGGGGGAAATATAGATGTATACCTCTATATGGAGAAGTTATTTATCACAGAATCACAGAATCATCTAGGTTGGAAAAGACCTTGAAGATCATCCAGTCCAACCATTAACCTAACATTAACATTTCCCAACTACACCATATCCCTCAGCACTAAGTTGACCCTACTCTTAAACACCTCTTAAACAGGGATGGGGACTCCACCACCTCCCTGGGCAGCCCATTCCAACACCTAACAACCCGTTCTGTAAAGAATTTAGTGAACAACTTTGACAGAGTTGTTATTGCAATGGGCACCAGCCTTTTATTCTAATGCAGACAACACCATAGACAAATGGATAGCAAGAAAAATATATCTCTTGCTATCCTTAAGTCTATGGTGTTGTCTCTGCATTTAAAATGGAGTGCTATATCTCTTGCTATCCTTATGTCTATGGTGTTGTCTCTGCATTTAAAATGGAGTGCTACTACACAGTCTTTATTGTTACAAAGACTAAAACTCTTGCCTGTACCTGTGTGATAAAATAGCAGGATAGTGCACATTGCAGTAACAGTAGCAGTTGATAAAAGTGCTACCATATTCACATTGTCAAGATTGTCTCTGTGTCATACTTTGTGTAGCTTGGAGCTTCTTCATTCTGCTATAAATCCACCTAAACACACATGATTTCATACAGAATTATTTATCTGATATTCTGCCAAAATTGTCTGCTGTTACAGAAACTTATTTTTCATTTAGAAACAGGAAGCTTCATAATATTTCTTCCCCCATGTAAATTAAGATAATTTAACATCAATGACCAGCTGATGATCACTTTGTTCACAGACTTTAGTTTGCTCTTTGGTGTTCCTTCTCTTCAGATTGGCAGTGCCTCCGGAGTCCAGCTTCACAAAGAGGACAGCAGAAGTTATAACTATTACTTATTCACATTTTTAAACTAATATCTGCGTTCTTATTTCTCCTCAAGCTTGTTTGTGTAGATCTTTGGAATAAACTCTGTAACCTGCATCTTTCTAAAAAAACCAGAAGTTAGAGCCTGACCAGCAGTTCTGGGCTTTTCAAAGGAGCAAAGCTAAAACGCTGCAACAGGGATATGGAAGAGGTCAGGCTGGTTGATCAAGATGGTACACTCTGATCTGGCGAAAAGATTTTTTTGGTAGAATAAAGAGAAAACAATTCCATTAAGTAACTGTATTTCCTTTGATACTCTTGAACTGGATGACCAGATAAGTGTGGTATGTTTCAATGTTACAATCAGGTCAGTACTGTATAAACATTATTGCTCAGAAAGTACCTGGTACATTTTACAGTACCAAAGTGATTGTGTTCTGAAGTTTGATTTACTTTTTTGGCTCATAAATGAAGTACATAGTTAACTTCTGAATAATACAAAACCAAAAGTCTCTCAGCCACAACTTTGTGCTAAAATTGGTCTTAACTGAAAAGAACTGAGATTTCTTATATGCTTCGATGTCTGTAACATGTTTGTGTTAAGAGAAACAAGTGTGGAAAATGACACCTACCTGATCTAACTGAACCAAAACAAAGCAGACTTTAATCTTTTTCAAAAGAATTTACAAGTTTCCAAACTATCATCTAAAACTGAAGTTCTATAAATTAATTTTTTTTTAGTTCCATTATATAGATTGCCTATAAATATGATCTCTTATATACGACTTAATACTTAAGTACTGGGAACAATTATTTTCCGTAATAACATAGCAGTAGTCTCATATATTAAATAAGAGTATATATGCTGTAAATTATTTCTGTTTTCTTCATTGGAATTTCATGGATGTTGCTTTGTGAAAGATTTCTGTTGCTAACTGGTAAGTTCTGGCTGACATGATAAAATTATGAACTATTTCAATGTGCTGACAAACAGCTGTGGGTTGATTAGGGCATTACGAAGTATGTGCTAAAACAAGAGAGAGCCCCAGTCATGTTGGGACTTAAAATGTGAATGGTTAGTAATATTGGCTGAAGTTGAGAAAAATGATTCCTCCAACTATATATATTTAAAAAAAAAAAAAAGTTGAAAACCTATGACCAGATCAAAAGTTCATAGCTGACAAAGTAAGGCATTTTTCAAAAAGAACAAAAAGGATTTAAATCTTTCACAAGAATAAAAAGTGATAGACTAAAAGGAGAATCAGAGGGATGTGCTTATATAGCAGAATAGACATATCTAGCTGCTGGACCATCTGAGGTCAAAGGAAATTTAAGTGGAATGGAGAAAAAAGACAGAAGTAAGCAGACAAACTTATGCAATCTGATTTGAAAGGGAGCTCCTAGAAGGACAGCAGATGCTCTGGAGTACGGTTAACCATAGGACTGACTAACAACACGGAGCTTGGGATAGGATGTTCCTAGATTACTGTGCAGTCCCTCCGTCAGCACTGGGACTGCCTCTGGGCTCACAGGGAGTCACAGCCTAACCCAGCAGGAAAAGAGTTTCAAAGCTGCTATCTGAAGAAAGAAAAATTTGGCTCACTGGTCTCCCCATCCCCAGTGTGCTGTGCTTCAGTTCCGCAGGTTTACACTGAGGGTAATGATGTTTACATAACAGCATAAATAAAAGGACAGAAATGGTCCTTGTTGAGTTTCATTGTTACAGTATATAGCAAAATGCACACAAGCTAGCATTTGGTTTGGTATTGTAGATATGGTTTTCTGTCTCAGTTTACAAGAACATTTGAAGATTTTGTTATACATGCTTTATTACCTAATTCTTGACTAATAACAGAACTTAAGGTTATACTTATAAATCATCTATACTTCAATTATTAATGTATGTCAGGTATGTTTCTTAATTTCCTTTGTCTTTCTAGGGCAATTTTTAATTTTCTACAAAACATTTGTTTTTCCATCTGTAGCTATATGTTCAAGACAGAAGCAATAAAATAATTTGCTTTTTAGAGTTAGCTTTATTACATCATCTTTGCATGTTGTATGTCTCTTTCCATGATTAAATTAAACCATTTTAAGCTGTTGATGTTATCAAGCTAAACCAAATTAACATAAACATTCAAACAACATATTTCAAATGTGGGATTAATTTAACGTAAATTTCAGTTTGATTTGCACTATCCTGGTGTTTTGTCACCCTTGTTTAGCCTTAGGTTTTTGTATTTCAATTTAGAAATCATCTATACAAGTGTCTTTTTAACATCTCAATTCTTCAGAAGAGCACTGATATGTTGTTTGATTATTTATCCAGTTAAATACTGAGTGAGGTTAATTTTTTTTCAAAAATAGATTTTCTTTTCACTGAATACTAAGAGCTACTGATTTTTTTTTTTTCCAGAAGCACTTTCTGACAAAAATATGTTTTCAGTAAGACCTGATGGGAATACATTTTAAGGGATAAAATGGTTTTAATGGAAATATTCTCAAGGGAAGGCAGTACCCTGACCGATTTTAATAATGGAACAGTTTTGTCAAAATAGACATTTGGACCTGGAGGAATGCATGGTAAATAATTTTTATTTTATTTAAGTTGTTGGAGTTATAAGTATGTATAAAGTGACTATCAGCATATTTTGTTATTTTCTTGCCATAGTAATTTTTTTCAGTGGCAATCATGTTTTGTTGTGACATGTCCATAACTTCTAATTTTTATTGATAGGCATCATGGGAAATACTCACATGAGGTCAATTTCTGGTTAAAAAGACAAAAGAAATATCTTTCAACGTACCTACCATGTATTAGTCATTGAACCGTAGAAAACTTTGTGTAAACCCACATTCTGCCAGTAATAAAGAATGAGGAAATTAAAGGGATTTTTTAAAAAATCCCAAACCTTAGTATAAGAAAACATCCATGTCTTTGTTTGATTCCTGTAATTTCCCCACATCTTCCTTCTTTGCTGAAAATCACACTGCAAGTTTTCTTATCCTCCAACTGCTCTGTCACTGCATCACACTGCCTTTGAGAACCATCTCACTGACTTTCTGATTTTACCACATGAAATTCCTTCCCCCACTTGTTTGGCTTTGGGAAGGGCCTGATTGCCCAGTTTTCATATGTTTCCATCTTTTTTGGTCATGTTCTATAGCAAACAAAATATTGTAACTTGTCAAGGGTAAGCCAGAGCAAATAAATTAATTAACAAGTCAGCATTAATAAATTGCCCCAGGCTGGTTGCAGACAGGCACATGGCTCAGTGCCACTGGACCAAACCTCCCAGACTGGGTCATCCAAGAGATGCTGCTGGTCTCTACAATCAGGGGGCTCATGGACATTGGAGTGCAGTAGCTATACTTCACTGATGGAAACATCGCATAAGAGGAAACTGCTTGAAAAAAAAGGTTTTTAAAGCTATTTTGAATCAATGTAAATTCAATACAAATTCAGACTGATCTAACTCCATAGTTAGATGAGAGTTTGCCCTGCCTATTTTGGGATGGTATTTGGTCTGCTCTGTCCCTCAGCATAACCTGGTATTTGTGCAAATAATAGAGAAATCAGACAATATTCGGTGTTCAAAGAAATACGTACATATATACAAATATATATATGATTTTTTTATGTCTAGACACATTTGTGGGATATTTCATACATTTATTTTACAGTCAGACTGGAGTTATTTTCTCTGCTGTCTGATATTTTTTACCTTTACACTCATTAAAAGCAAAATAATTGCAGTTCTGTGTATTTTTAATGCCCTCATCACCTTTGTTTACATCCATATATCTGGATGATAATTCAGCCTATTTAACCTTTTGTTGCAGTTTGATAACTTTACATTATGGGGACAACATCAAGGAAATTAAGTAATTTTGTTATTTCATTTGTATAATTAAATTTGTCTGAACTATAGCTGAACCGGAATCCAAATTTGAGTACAGAGGACTAATCTGTGCTTGCAGATTTAGCGTGAGAAGGAATATTTTTTGGATCATAGCTTGATTTTATACCAAGACTACTGGATAAAGATGATGGACATAAAAGAAAAGATCATGGAAACTTGGGGCTGTTGCTGCCCAGAGGATGATGGGTCAAGTAGCACAGGAGAGCAGTGGTGCGAGTCAGTGCTGAGAGGAAGCACTGAACACTGCTTGCTCAGAGAGATAAGGAACAGACCTTCCTGAAAAGATAAATCCTTCTGCACATCCCCAGGCTATGTGTCTACCTCAGGTAGGATCCAATGAGCAAGCGTAA
The DNA here is from genome assembly GCF_047716275.1 of Strix uralensis. Lineage (NCBI taxonomy): Eukaryota > Metazoa > Chordata > Aves > Strigiformes > Strigidae > Strix > Strix uralensis. Next base: position 38,692,350 of record NC_133972.1, on the reverse strand, counting down.
GGCAGGGCTGCAGCTTTTCTAATGATAGCCCTACGAAGGAGTCAAGACATGCAAGTGGGGATTATTTTCAAGGCAGGGGGAAGGCTGGCAGATTAGCTTTGATGCCCATACAAACTGGAGCTCTGTGCTCAGGGCAAGCAGTCTGCTGTGGCCACTTCTATTTGTTATCTTGAGGGCAGACTGGCCTGTTTAGGGGCCTGGTTGACAGAGTCCCTTTGGAGGCAGTTCTGAAGGGTAAAGGATTCCAGGAAGGCTGGACATTCTTCAAGAAGAAAATCTTAAAGGCGCAGGAGGAGGCCATCCACATGTGCTAAAAGATGACCCAGCGGAGAAGAAGACTGGCCTGGCTGAACAGAGAGTTTTGGCTGGAACTCAGGAAAAAAAAGAGTTTGGACCTTTGGAAGAAGGGGCAGGCCACTCAGGAGGACTACAAGGATGTCATGAGATTACGCAGGGAGAAAATTAGAAGTGCCAAAGCCAGCCAGAGCTTAATCTGGCTACTGACATGAAAGACAATAAAAAATTTTCTATAAATACCTTCACAACAAAAAGAGGGCTAAGGAGAATTTCCATCCTTTATTGGATGTGGGCAGAAACATAGTGATGAAGGATGAGGAAAAGTCCAAGGTACTTAATTTACTTCAGTCCTTAATAGTAAGACCAGTTGTTCTCTGGGTACCCAGCCCCCTGAGCTGGAAGACAGGGATGGGGAGCAGAATTAATCCCCCATAATCCAAGGGGAAAAGGTTAGCAACCTGATGCACCACTCAGACATACACAAGTCTCTGGGGCCAGATAGGATCCACCCAAGGGCACTGAGGGAGCTGGCGGAAGTTCTCACCAAGCCACTTTCCATCATTTATCAGCAGTCCTGGCTAATTGGGGAGGTCCCAGTTGGCCAGAGGTTAGCAAATGTGATGCCCATCTACAAGAAGGACTGGAAGAAGGATCTGGGGAACTATAGGCTTGTCAGTCTGACCTTGGTGCCAGGGAAGGTTATGGAGCAGATCACCTTGAGTGTGATCACACGGCACATACAGGACAACCAGGTGATCAGACTCAGTCAGCATGGGTTTATGAAAGGTAGGTCCTGTTTGGCTAACCTGATCTCCTTCTATGACAAGATGATCCACTTAGTGGATGAGGAAAAGGCTGTGGATGTTGTTTACCTGGACTTTAGTGATGCCTTTGACACTGTTTCCCACAGCATTCTCCTGGAGAAACTGGCTGCTTGAGGCTTGGACAAGTGTACTCTTCACTGGGTAAAAAACTGGCTGGATGGCCGGGCCCAAAGAGTTTTGGTGAATGGAGTTAAATCCAGTTGGCAGCTGGTCACAAAATGGTGTTCCCTGGGGCTCAGTATTGGGGCCAGTTCTGTTTAGTATCTTTATCAACGATCTGGAGGAGGGGATTGAGTGCACCCTCAGTAAGTTTGCAAATGACACCAAGTTGGGCAGGAGTGTTGATCTGCTTGAGGGCAGGAAGGTCCTACAAAGGATCTGGACAGGCTGGATTGATGGGTTGAGGTCAACTATATGAGATTCGCCAAGGCTAAGTGCCAGGTTCTGCACTTGGGTCACAATAACCCCATGCAATGCTACACGCTTAGGGAAGAGTGGCTGGAAAGCTGCCAAGTGGAAAAGTACCTGGGGGTGTTGGTTGACAGCCGGCTGAATGGATATGAGCCGACAGTGTGACCAGGTGGACAAGAAGTTCCTGGCTTGTATCAGAAATAGTGTGGCCAGCAGGACTAGGGAAGTGGTTGTCCCCCTGTACTCGGCACTGGTGAGGCCACAACTCAAATACCGTGTTCAGTTTTGGGCCCCTCACTACAAGAAAGACATTGAGGTGCTGGAGCATGTCCAGAGAAGAGCAACAAAGCTGGTGAAGGGTCTAGAGCACACGTCGTATGAGGAGTGGCTGAGGGAACTGGGGTTGTTTAGCCTGGAGAAAAGGAAGTTGAGGGGAGACCTTATTGCTCTCCACAACTACCTGAAAGCAGGTTGTAGTGAGGTGGGTGTTGGTCTCTTCTCCCAAGTAACAAGTCATAGGATGAGAGGAAATGGCCTCAGGTTGTGCCAGGGGAGGTTTAGATTGGATATTAGGAAAATTTCCGCACTGAAAGGGTTGTCAAGCATTGGAACAGGCTGACCAGGGAAGTGGTTGGGTCATCATCCCTGAAGGCATTTAAAAGTTGTGTAGATGTGGCACTTAAGGGCATAGTTTAGTGGTGGACTTGGTAGTGCTTGGTTAACAAAGTGATCTTAAAGACCCTTTCCAATCTAAATGATTCTATGATTCTGTGATCTTTAAATGTTCACATGGTTTCTGAGAGCAGAGAATAGTTGTTTCGTCTTAGACATTATCACACATTCCTGGACTAATGGCCATTACATTTGAAATGGAGTAGCTTGAATCAGTGATGGTAAACCTTTTCAGCATTTGCTGCCAAATTTACTTTAAACAGCACTGTAGCTCACTGCCACTAATGCCCACCCAAATCTGGCATTGCAAAACTTGGCATCAGTACAAACACTTCGCAATTGTTGGCTTAGACAATGGAAAAGCTCTTTGTAATTTGAGCTGCCTGTTGAATATGTGTGCTATACAATACTGCTAGCTAGGCTGCCATTGTCCTCCTAAAGGAATATTTTTCTTCCTAAAATGCTACACGCACACAAAGAATTTAGCTCAAAAGAAATATTTGATGTCTATAGCACTTCTTTTCCCATTTATAGAGGATAAGAAAGTTCCTAAACTGCCCAAATGAGATCACTATCCTTTACATCCAGTTTTCAGCCCAACAGTGACATATTTCACTTGCTTCAGAAGAATGTTGATAAAACTGTACAGGAGCTTGTATGGAATAGTTTCTTATTCATGGAAGTTTCTTACTGACCCCTATTAGTCTGAGATTATTTTATGCTTTTAAGCATGTTAGTCCTCATTCATCCCAAAATTACTTTTTTAGTCGACACTCACCCTTAATGAGGACGAGGGTTTGCTTAGAAGATTTAATTTGTAGACAGTATTGCAAAAGACACTTCAGTGGGAAGGATGTTACATTGTCTAGCAATAGAGCTTTGTATCCAAGTTCCAATTATCTGTTTATGCATTCTGAGGTCTTGTTTGTCCTTTTTGTTTTGTTTTGTTTTGAATGTAGACATACACTAAGCTTGATTCTGCCATTCAGTGGTTTTTTTAGTGCTTTATGACTTATCTATTTATGCATACTTGCTATTTTGGTTCCTTGTCCTCCAAATGCATACAGTATATTTACATTAGTGTGATAGTTGCATTTTTGACTGCTGAACCATTCACTTAAAAGCAGGATGTGAATGTAGAGGATGCGGATGAAATGCTGTCCTTTTCCCTACAGTGAAAGAAGGGCAAGGTAAATGGATTGAACAATTCTGCTCATTGAATGTGTGCCATTCCAGGGTAGTGCATGTCCAAGGAGACACACAGTGAGATGTGCCTGCATTACATCTAGAAACTAGTCTTTGAAAATGTTTGGACCAATATTGAATAACACACCAACAGGGGCAATAGAGTGAGTTAAAACCAGAGCACAGCCCCTTCATTTCGAGAAAAGTGGAAAGTGTTGTCCCAGGTATGAATCTCTCATTATGGTCATTCCACATCATCTAGATGAGATAATTCACCTCCTTTCCATCCTTGTGCTCCCGTTCTCTCTTTTTGGCTCTCACATTAACTTTCAGTATGCCATGGATCAGTTTCCCAGCAGCTTCCTTACTCATGCATGTGACACCGTTCCCGTCCATTCACACCATTTATAAATTTACTGTGAAAGACACAGTCAGATGTGAGACGTGACAAAGACTAACCACAGAGAGCAATCAAGGAACTCTTCAATAGCCATCACTGCTCTGAGTTTCAGCATAAGAGCAACATTACAAATGAGCTTGTGACACCTCATCAGAAGGTGAGGACTCTACTACTAGCTGGCTTAATGCCATCAGAGCAAGAAGTGCCCAAGAAAATTATCAAAAACTGAGAAATGGGGCTTCAGGGGTACTGCTATGCTGAATAGTTTGCTGTGTATTCTTTGCTGAGCTACAGTACAGGTTTCTGATATTAGCTCAGTTGAGGGGTGAGGTGGGATGTATGTTCATTTCTCTATTGCAAATTCAGACAGCCAAATGAACAGAGCTTATTGCTGTTTTTTGCAAAGCACAAAGACTAAACACTTGCATTCTTAAAAAAAACGAAGTGCATGCCTTTCCCACAGATATCCTGCAAAGAACTAGGAAATCAATTAGAGCCAATTTGCTGCTCTTTGTTGTTATACTCAAAGCACAGTTTTTAATTTTTTTTAAAAGGCAACAATTGCCCAGAGTGGTAGGAGAGCCCATATTTTAGAGATAGTTAACGCAATACAAACATTCCACACACAGTTGATTAAATGAGAAGCAACACTAAATAACACTCTATCTATAGTACATAGTTCATTCATTGCGCAGACCTGCCCTGAGGCTTGTTTAAAAAAGCACCAGATGTTTCTCCAAGAAATGTATTTGTCTTTGTGTGATGACAGATGCTCTTTGAAATCACAAAGTATGTAATAGCAGAGTTTGCCATTTGAAATCAGGAAATTCAATTTGTTTTCTCAGAGGCACAACTGAAGGGCAAAGCCCAGTAAGAATTGCTGTATAAACTAATGCTTTTTAACATTATGTACTCAACTTGCTACTTTGAACCTCATTTCCAACACTGTTCCCAGACAGAAATGGGAAAATCAGCTTCCAAATACAAGAGACCTCTGCCAGTGGGAATATTTCCTCTGCACTTTCCTAGTATGTTGTTTTTCTTAAATGCAAGTTTACCTTTTGTATTAGTCAACTCACATGGTCTTGTAGACTGAGGTTTAAATAATCTAATCAAATGGCTCATGGGAGGAAAATGTACTCAGTATGAACTAACTAAATGGAAGAAATTTCTATATACTATGTAATGTATCCTCTCAGTAATTCTCACATTGTAGTGAATTAAAATGATGTAATGTAGCAAAAGAGGAATGCATGCCTAAATTTGATAGCAGAATGGTTTTGTTTCAAAGTTTTCAAAACAAACTGGCATTAAAAAAATCATCGATATGATGAGCCCAGTATGCGAGCTTGTGGCTATGTATTAATAATCCAGAGAAAATGAGAAAGCAGAAACAGGATTTTAACTGAAGATGTTTTCAGACAAACCTGCATCAGAAATTGTGGAGAGAAAGCAGGCCCAAATTTTCCCTGTTTGGGCTTCTGTTACAAGTACAGAACTTCTGCCTTGTTCATGACAAAGTTTGTTGAGGTGTAAAACCTGGAAGATTTAAATGCATTCTTACTTCATTAGTGGTATGGGATACAAATATTATAAAAAACCCCGTGGGTTGGGCAAAAGTTAAAGCATAAATTTCAGGTCATGCATGCTTAAGAAGGGAAAGCAGTGGTTTGAAAACTGTCTCATAATGTATATGTCCTGTAACATGTCTGAATACGCAGGACATAATTCCTCTCACATTGAGAGCAGTGGAGTTGTTTCAGGCTATAGCAATTTAAATCTAGATTATTTTGAATGTGTAAGTTTAAGAAAGTTTTTTAGCGTTTTTAGCGTTTCTTTTTCTAATCTTTCAGTGGTCTCAGTGCTAAGCATTTGTTTTGGAATAAGCTCTGAAAAAATGTAATGCTGATACGAAAACTTTTCAAACTCCTTTTGCTAAGAAATAATATTCTTGTAAGATATTTGGCAACCCCTGGGTTGAGGGAGAAATAGCACAAACCCCACATTTTTTGACATATCCTAACTTGGGTGCATCAAGTGTGGCATAAGCTGATGTGTTTGCATGAAAAATGTGATTTTTGTATCATGGTCCAACTCCATTAATCTATAGCAATATAAAATATTCATAATTCTCTAATAATAAAACTTATTCTAGATTTTTCCACTGCTTTGACTGGACACAGATGAGGTACACCTAATCCTTTTCTCACTTGTGTGACTGGGTAGGTCAATGACAATAGCCAGGAGGAAAGGAAATTCGGTGCCAAGACTTGTTCACACAGGAAAATCAGTGAGAATAAAACTAGGACATACAATACAATGCCCCTGGAAAAGGCAATCCTGCCTTCCTTCTCCTCTCCACCTCTCCTTGCCTTGTGCCAACATCAACATGTGTATGGCCATGTGCTAAAGTAGATCCAGGAACCAACCAGAGTTGAAACTGAACTGACAAGAATGGGGGAGGTTCATTTTTTTTTTGACTGGTACAGTGGGTGTTAGGCTATGATGGATGAGGAGGGAAAGGAGGGCTCTGCCCTTAGACCCTACCCTTTGATAATATAGAGAGTCTTGGAAAAACTGTTTCTTAACTTGGGCATCTTAGCTTCTTGCCTTTCCTTTCTTTTCCTCCATGCTCCTGCAACATGTACTGACGGTGCAGCAGACCACTGAGCTTTCAGATTGTCATGGTGAGGATGAGGTCAGAAGCAGCTACTGGGCTGTATATCAGTCTTCTGGTTTACAGTATGCTAACTTCTCTACCATGAAAACACCCTAGAGAGAATAAAACCTCATTGCAGTCTCACACTGTGAAAACCAGGTCTTTCAGTTAAGTTGACTGGGTTTATACAAGTGCTGAATGAGTACAAAAAAAGTCAGAATCTGACTCAGAGGTTCAGATTGCAGGGGGATTCCTGAATATAGCACTTCTCCAGATTTTATAATGCATACAAATAATGGCACATTTATGCCTACTTCCAGTAACAGCCTGCCCATTACTGAAAAAAACATGCATTTAGTTAAACTATTTTAGGAAGTAATTATTGTGTTCTTAACTCTGCAGTAACTGGTACACAGGAGACCGGTCACTTCTAAACACTGTACACTTCATGCCTACACAACTTCCATTCATTTATGATCTTTTCTTTTGTTTTTAATTATTGGCAACACTTAAAAGGTCTTTCATTGTAAAATTTAAATCCTCAAAATTAGATAACGTGCTATTTTTACCCACTCTTTGATCATCGCCTAGAAATATATCCTGGTAACTCACATGCTCTTATGTGGTATATCTGGCTTTGATGACAATATTTCTCTTACCAGGCAATACACTCCTGGGAGTGTCACTTAGAATACAAAGAGACACATAAGCCTGTGAATAAGTCTTTCTAGCACTGGGGTCTTATAAGTCATATTTTTCACACTGTATTGTGTTTTCTGCATTTATTTTTTTTCCCCAATAGTATATATAAAAGCTGAAATCAAATTTCTGCATATCAGACTTGAATTCAATGCTGCATTCATCTTTTCAGCATCTAAGTCATTAACACAGGGCTTGAATTCCATGACCAAGCTGACAATGGTTGCTGTGATGCCACCCTACCTGTCATTCTTGATCATTTCTACCTGTCATTTCTACTCGTCCCTAGCAGCCTCTGCACTGCAGTTAGTTTCATCTCATTAAACCATTAGAAGTCTCCACTGCCAAAAAAAAGCTGTTTGTTTGCTCTTGCTTTAACTTGCTGAAATGGTATGTCACAGGGTCTGGTGTGAGCGCTCCTCCAGGGACTGTCATGGGGTTGGTGTGCAGTGGCCAGCAGGCTGGCCATCTCAGGCCATGGTGGAGCTATCGAAGTCACTGGACACACTAGAAGTCTGTGATTCCTGTAAAGCCAATGGAGAGATGTAGACTCTCCCATAGATGTTAACTTTGATCAAATAACTAAGAAAACTGTCCCTCTCTGTTGATTTTAGCATGAAAATTCTATGCCTCATAGAATCTGTGGGAATACCACTTCCTTGTGTCTAACATCTAGCTGGCCCAGGAAGCAGGGAGGCAGGCATGCAATTCCCACCAGCTTGCAAGACTCCTCTGCGAAAATTGTCCTTGAAAAATCTTGCTGGCAAAGTCTGCTGGCTTAGACATGAGTGCAGCTTATGAAGGTTTCTGAAGTTAATGGATATGAGCAGAGATTTGAACCCTGGGGAATCTCAGAGAAATATGAAATGTAGCTCCACTGAAGGCAGGATTTCTCTCCATAGGACTAACTTTGTGCTTAAAGATAGGCACATGCTTGTACCACTTGCTGAACTGCAGCTTCAGTGAAAAGCATTTTTTCTTCACTCTGTTTTGTTTCAGGTTTCCCACAACCACTTGAAGGCTTCAGTTCATTCTGTCCCATCAATAAGACTCTGAGAATGTGGTCCTAAAAGAGACATCTTGGTTCATAAACTCCCTTCTCCCACCACATCATAGAGTCCCTTTCATTAGTTTATCCTCATCCACACATCCAAGACATTTTCCATAAATTTAGTTTCATGCTTGAAGCTTCCAAAATGTGTTACATTTATATTGTTTTATTCTTTTGATACTATATTTAAGTAAGATAATTCCATGTGCTCATAGCAACCAGCACGTAGGGGCCATCAGCACAGAACAAATACACACAAAATTGCTACCAAATGTTCTCAGTATATACTTTTCAATAAAAGAGAAACAAAAACCATGCATAGTCTGACTTCTCAACATGGCCACTTAATTACTTACTTGACAAACATTGAATAATAAAATGTAAATTAATTTCTTCAAGATTTTGAATTCTTTTAGATGCAAGGTACAGAAGATTTTCAGTGAGTGGGTGGTCTAAGAATTTGCCTTTTGTTCAACAATTTTTCTTGAGATATGAATAGGTCTGTGTTTTCCTAAGTGAATCAGTGCAGCAGTGATATATTATCAGATAATTCACAAGGCAAATTGGTGGGGAAGTGGAGAAAACATGAATGAACATCTTTTGCAAAAGATTGACTATTGAAAGTAGGAGCTACTGATAATGAGCTCCAGACATATTGCTGTAGGAGCGATAAGAACAGGAAATGCTTTGGGCAACATTGTTCTACAAAAATAGCCCTTTTAAAATGCAACATGGCTGGCCTGTCTTTAGCAGCATAGCTGTTGAAAGGATTGCATTAAATGAATTGTACGATAGATGACTCTTGACATGCCAGGCTCCTCCTTGTTTCAGATTCTAGTTTATGGATCTTGTTAAGCTCTGAGACTGGAACAGCAGACTCTTTCAACAGATAACATGAGGAAGTTCAGCTAATCTTCTCTGTAACTCCCTGTTATCTTATATTAATGAAAAGATTAAGAATATCAGCTTATTTTTATTTGATGGGAAAAGCTCTGGGTATTTTTTTTACAGCCATGAAAGGAGTGTCTGAGACAATCTGGGAAAGCACTGGCATTCAAACAAGTATTCTTCTGAACCCAGACAGTTATATAAGTTTCACTGGGTGCCATTGTCAATTTACTGAAAGCAAATTTTTGGATATTACATATCATTTCAATGATGTTGTAAAGACACTGAAAACTGGAGTATTTGCTACCTCTTGTTCTAAAGACTTTATTAGTTTGGGAACATCGGATTCCAAACAATGTAATTATTCATCATTAACTTTTTTTCCACTCTTCCCTCTGGAATAAACTCCATTTCAGGCCAAGCTTGTTGGGAAACTTCAAATGAAGGAAAGAACAACCAGAGAGTAAACAAAGGCAGAAGTTCAGTTGTCAAAGATGCATTCTTAAGTCATGACCCGAAAGCATGGCTCATACAAAGGTGGACAAGTGTGTAAGCAGTACAGTAGCTTACACAATACAGTAATTATCTAGGTCTAAGGACTTTGCTGTTGGCAGAAGAAAAAAATCAACAGTTTCAGTTAGCAGTCCACAATTTAGGCACAGAAAATTCATAGCAGATGTTCCTTGCAAAAGCTTGGCTCTTTGGAGGGAGATAAGACTTTTGGATACATATTTCTACAAAATACCCACTAGCACCTTTTCAAGGCATTTGTTTGCTGCTGTCACGGTTTAACCAGGGACAGATGCTTGAGTAAAAAAAGAAATGTTTTTTCCTACATCAGATATTTTAGTTGAAAGAGAGATATAATTAGATAGTTATTTGATTTAATTATTGACTCCTTGCAAAAGAATATATTTATGTAACTTCTCGTGTTTTTAAAACAATCTTAGTTTTAGGACCTAGCTTCCAACACTTAAGGTTGTTCTAAAGGGAATTGTCAACCAGTGAGAAGTGAGGCACATGTTTTCCACACTTCTTTAACCACAATTGAAGTCAGTTATTGCTTTATGAACTGTCCTGCATCAGTAGTCAGCAAATATACAGAGTAATTAAGGTGTCTAGCTTACTGAAAACATATTATTTTTGTCTTAAAAATGGAAGTGAAATAGCTTGCCAATAAATTAAGTTAACTGTGTAATAAGTAGCTTTATGGAAACATGGAAAAGACCATCTTTGGGAGTGCCAAAGATTGAAAAGGCATGAAGAGAAATGGCATGGCTGAGACAAAGAGGTGACACGGCTGAGGTATGACTATTCTCCATTTCTCACATGCCATCTGAAGCTCATGAGAAGCAGAATATAATTTGAAGTGGTACAGATTTCACTCTAATTGAAATCAGAAGCCCATTAGCTTGAAGGTGTCTGAGCCCTTGTAAGCCATTTTAGATTAAACATAAGAACATTTTAGATTAAACATAAGAATAATAGGAATTTGGGAGATTTGTTGTTGAATGATTTGATTATTCCTGGGAAACTTGCACAGACATTTTGAACTTCTTGGGGAGACAGAATTTTCAGACACTTTCAGAAAATATACAGAAGTGACTAAACCGTAATTAGCACAGTCCAGCAGACTATTTTTATTTTCTGACTTGAAGTCTCATCTTCTGCTCCTAAGCAAAGTCTGCATTCCTACTTTCACTAAAATGGGAAGCTGTTTTCTCTTGTTATTTTTCAGAAGAGACTACTGGACTTAATCAGTAGTGTCTGGTGACATCTTAGACTATATAGCATATCCCATCTTTTCCTGAAGTCTGAAAGTGTCCCAGGCTGTCCTTTGTCATATTGTAAGCCCTGGGTTGATATGTCAGACACTCAGGGATGTCTAAAATTATGCCATATGCCTATATTTAAGCATTTGAAATCTTTTTGATGTATTTGGTGATCTAGGACTAACAGGAGGTTGTGAATCAGCTTTGATGCCTGATCTTACCGGGTCTGTAGAAATTGACAACTCAGTCTTTGCATCTGTGTTCAACATTTGAAACCCCATTTTTAAAGCCGTATGGAAGGAATTTAAGGACACCAGAGAGAGCCTAACAATCGTCCTGTTCAGCTGAAGTTTGGACTAGAGCAGAACACAAACTACAATTGCAGTTTTCTCCAATCATCTGTCTCTTTGTTAATGAAAAAGAAAAAGGGAAGTAATTTTCTCCCCTAAAATCAATAATCTATTACTCTGTTGAAAATCGTGCTTCAGCTACCAGTCAGTTCCAGAAATTGCGGAATCTGCTATGTAGATTGCTACTAATTAGTGAGTAATAGTCCATAAAAACAATTGCGTGTGAACTCTTTCTTTAAAAACACAACCCTCAATGGGAGTTGACTTCCTTACTCTCCTTTGAAAATTCCATCCCTGGTATTTATTATTATATTAGTAAGCAGTTATTATTCAGAAATTGTTACTGGCTAATTACATTAATTAGAGAAGGCAGATAAGGAGGAAACCTCATGACTTACTAATTACAGTAAATAGTATGCATGTCTTCTTAACGGTGGGTAAACAGTGAGTTCTGCAAGAAACTCCACTGAGGAGCTGCAAAGGGTGCAGAAATAAGTAATTTCTTCTTCTGAAGACATGTACCTTGTTGAAAGAGCTTTTCATTTTTCACATGGCTGCATTTGCATTTTGTCTGCAGCTATTCACTTCCAAAGTCCTACACTGCTGAGAAACTGTGGATTCTGAGTCCATCACTGCTCTGAGGTTGTTACAGTGGCCAAAAATTTCAAATTTATACTCAGAATCTTGGTAAGTACAGGAAGAAACAGTATTGCTTATATCACACAGACATTTATTGAAGTAAATGCTTTTCTCTCCCAAAACAAATACAACTGGTCAGAACTACAAGTTACTAAAGCATGGCAAATAGGCTCAGCCCAGTCAGGAGGACTTGAAATGACTTTAAAAAGGTCACTGAGCCCCAGATGACACAAAAAATGGGTGCGAGTCTGCATTACACACTCTCTGAATATGCTTTAATGTTGTTGCTCCAAATGCCTGCTTGGATATTTTTCTGATTGTTTTTGGCAATTTCTCTTGACATGAGACTATGATCTATGTTGAAATGATAAAGGAGACATTGTTACAATGGAGTCAGTGGCTCTGAATCATAACCCCCTGCATAATTGTTTCTCTCTTTTGCTGGCAACTCACTAATACTGAGGATGCTTTTTGGTGTTTATTCTCTGTTACTGAGGTATTTCCTATGCCCTGTGGTAAGCATTCTCATGGAACAAAGAGTCTGAGAAAATGGTCTCTTTAAAGGACTGATCTGTAGTGTCTGGGGATAACAGAGAAATAAATTAATTCATATCCACAAGTTGAAGTATCCTTACAAGCCAGTTAAGTTCTGTTATTCTTTCTTTAAGAATAGTTCACGGCAGTAGTGATGAATGTTGTATAAGAACATGAGAACAACCATGTAGGTCAGATTCAAGTCTTCTGCAGCTCAGCATAGTCTTTCCCATTGATCAATAACAAATGACATTACTCAGGAGTGTACGAAAAGGAAAAACATCAGATTTGAAGATCTGGTGGGCATTGTACTGTATTGTAATAGGCAAAACTGAATGACATATTCTATATAAAAAGCTCTCTAATCCAGATAGTGTTGGAGCATGTGGTATCTTCAGAAGGCTGAAAAGGAAAAAAACTCAACACGGCATCCCAGATCTGCATACCAAAAAAGTATGTCTGACTTGGATTTGGGTCGCAAAGTTAGGTACACATTTAGAGGTTTTTTCCTCTTTAATTATTTTTGAACCTGCCACAGAAATGTTAATGCCACAGAAAGCTAAACTCAGGGCTTTAAATTTCCAGCCTCCTTTTCTAACATGGATAATTTTGCTTCTCACTGAAGGTTATTAATCTGGCCATTATATTAAGATAGGAGAAGGAAATGAACAGTCAAGCTTGATGTAAATTTATTGAAGGTGCATCCTTATGTGTCTTATATTTTTGATATGTATCTTTTAAAAAATCTGGCTCATGCCAAAATAATTTAAAACTAAGAACAGAGAGCACACCCTTCCACAACTACCTTGTGCTCTTTGAAGGTATTCCCCTGTTGTTAACAAAAAAACCATAATGTGAATTGGAGGCAAAAAGTGCATAAAGTTTATACTTGGTTTACATTAAGAAATAATAATCTAAGTTGTAAAAGATGTCAACATTGTTGAGCAAACAAATTAAAACTTGATTCTTCCAAGGAAAAACTAAACTTCCCCTACAAAGAAGAAAATAATTCCTTGCAAAATGAATTTTGATGCGAACAATCATAAACACTATGGCTATAGAATCCTGTAGGGAAATGCAAACAATGCAGGCTTGCTACTCTAGTGATCAGATCTTTTGCTCTAATACATAAAGTTCTTTATCTAAGTGGGTTGCTTCTCATTTAAGGACTGATGCATATAGATAAGTATATCACCCACAAGGATCTCCTTTCTTATATGTGGAAAGTATAATTTATTCTATTTTTGAGCTATAACATGCTACATGATGCAGCACCTACAAAATTGTTGAGCTCCCAGTCTATCAAAGATGAGAATACTGTTTACTTCAGTGTAAACTTTATCAATAATAATGGAAAGCACTTGCCCTAGACAGCTAGTGCCAAGCTCGGTGAAGATATATGAGGGTAAATCCTTGTTTTGTTTTCTCTAAAGAGGTATTAAAATATTCTAGTGGTGTCATTTGAGATTGAAAGTGTCACTCAGAATCTGCTAATAAGGGGCCGATGTTGTTTGCTCGACTTGCAGTTTTTAACAAGATATTTATGCACTGTGCACATCTGGAGAAAGAATTTGATTTCTGCTAGCACAGATTAAATCAGAAATTGACCCACTGTGTTTTAGAGACACTTTAATCCCTCTCCATTTGATCCAGAATTACTCAGCATTAAAGGTAATATTTAATGCAGCTAAAATTAATTAATAACATTCATGAGTGATTGCTTGATTCATAGTACCTTAAATATGCAGGCAGATCTTACTCAATGAAAGAAGTCCAAAAACAAATTTTAGAAATCCAACTGTCAAGATTCCTCTCAGGATGAGGCAGACTGATCAAATTCAGACCAAATCTGTTTTTCTTCTTGCATCTGCTCTCAGTTTACATACAAGTACATGAATTTGAAATCAGTGGAATTACGTATGTGTAACTGAGAACAGAATTTGGCCCTTCAGCTGTCTCTGCACCTCTCCTTTCTCATAAAATTTTATTTTTCTTAGCAAATGATTTAAATATGTTCAGTTATATTGTTGTCCAACATAGATATCTGCTCATTAGGCATCTGTGTTGTGGAATAAGCTGTGGATCAGCAGTTAAACATAAGACTTTAAACAGACTCCTATAAACCCTGGTTTGTTTCAAGTCCAGCACAGATGTAGAGCTGTTCATCTTCATTTAATAGCTAGTATATCCCTGAGGTTTTGGTATTTAAATGGCATCATTTTCCCTTCTATGCCTCATAATCTTCATATTGCACCTCTTCATTAAATATTACTTCCAGGCCATGATACTCAGTTTACTGCTATTTAATTTTCCTTAAATTTTTTCCCACTACAGCTCTTTCTTCAGAGCCAAAACTGCAGTGTTCTTACAAGCTGAAATCTTGGTGAAACTCCCACTGAAACTGGTGCAGCCAATACTTGGTGCTCTGTTTTCATTCAGACAAACTTTTTTTTGTGGCAGCTGGCATACATTTAGGAAAGCTCAAGGCACCCTTGGCCCCTTTGTTAGTCCCACAGATTAAGACAAGGAAAGGAACTCTGGTCTTGGCCCTCTGTGAGTATTTTGCTACTATTTTTGCTAAACCCATTGCTCCTTATGAAAATCTTTCTGTAAATGCTCTGTTAGCAGTCCATTCCCTCCTTATTGGTTCAAATCTGATGACTGCGTTACTTTTCAGAGCACCTTAAGTACAATATAAACAGTGTTTACATTACATATTCATAAAACAAGAATAAATTCCCATTACATCTATGCAAGCTTTTGGTCCAGCTTGTGTAAATTGTACGTTCCCTGTGCACAAAGAATGGACCTTATTACATTAGCGAAAATAGGTTAGGCAGTTAAAAGATTTACTTATTCTAACTCGGTGTAAACATATAAAAAATAAAACCTAAAGATGATAACATTTGGATCTTGGGGGTGAGGTGGAGGGAAAAAACAAACAATGTGAATGTGAAAAAAAAGAACAAGTTAACCTTAAAATCCCTGCTGGCATCCTTAGCTTGCACATGTGTTTGGCAACAATGAAATAATTGAAATATGAGACCTGGCAGTGTCATGGTGCCAGACATAGTTAGCATTAAAAATATTCTTCCAAATTATTAAAAGGTGCTCTGAAACTGCTGCAAAACCAAAGAGTTCCTAATTCTAAAATACAGTTCTTACATTGAGCATAAATATGTATTAACGTCCTTTAACATTAAAAGAAATTGAGGTACATTTACGCACTCAGGACTGATTATCCTCCATCAAATGCAACTACGAAATGGCTCCAGGTTGTAAAATCACTGGCAATTTGACTTTACAAAGATTTCGCTTTCCCCCATGTTGCTATCATATAGACAACTGATACAGCCTGTAGTGACCAACAAAGGCTCTCTGTTAATCGAGAAGTCCTCTGTGCTTTCTCTTGCCAGAATTTCTTTTATTTACATTGATTATAAGAAAGTGAGTGGGGTCAGCATT
Organism: Strix uralensis; assembly: GCF_047716275.1. Taxonomy (NCBI): domain Eukaryota; kingdom Metazoa; phylum Chordata; class Aves; order Strigiformes; family Strigidae; genus Strix; species Strix uralensis. The sequence goes on along the minus strand of NC_133972.1, from coordinate 38,676,504 downwards.
CATTCAATTTCTGTAATCTTATCAGGTTCTAAATGGCACTGATAAATAAGGTATGTGTTTTAAGTAATTAAAGTACTATAATTATTTTAACTTTATTTCAAGTTTAGTTGATGTCCATTCCTCTAGAATAAGTGTGTCCATCCAGAATGTGGTGATTACATGAAAGGGCTGAAGGTCACTTAGAGGTAAACTTTCTTACCTTTGCACAGGGTTTATGTACATACACATTCCCATTTGCCTTCTACAAGTATATCATGGCTTAAGGGGAACTGCTGCTTAAATACAGAAAAATCAAAAGACTGAAAAAGTGTACTGATTTGGATGAAAATTCAGTTTGCTTTAAAAAAATATAAGTTGGGTAATCTGAAAGTGACAAAATAGTCTTTTTTAGTAATGTAAAAAAAAGTTTCTCTAACACCTTAATGGAATGATCTCTATTTTCCATTAAAATGACTTTCGAACAAAGAAAAAACTCAATATTTTTTAATACTGAAAGTGGAAACATTTAAAAAGTTCAAAACCGAAACATGGTGCTTTATTTTTTTAAAAAATTAATTTCTTTAATGTTATGTGTTTATTTTTTTTATGGGGCATTCCAACACTTTCAGTTTATGTTCTCTTTCAGAAAGCAACGAAAGAGAAGTTTACTAATGAAATGGGCAAGCTGGTTCCCAGCCAGCTTTATTAAAATGTAACTAGAGATAGGCAAGCTAGGTGACTTCCAGCATTACATTTTACTGGCAATGTTCTATATGCACTTAAGGAATTCTACATCCAAACCAGACTGTAGAGAAAGATCCATCATACACCTGTGCCAAAAGACCCCCAGCATATTCTACAAGAAGTTAGTAACAATAACATCAAACTAAGAAACGCCTACACTAAGCTAGGCTGACAGTTTCCACAGTTGTATGAAGAAATACCACGAGTTCCTGTTATAAAGATTATTCAACGTGGAATGGAAAAATGTTCTTTTGGTGCTTTCTGTAACTTTAACCTGCCCCTCCTTTGGCTCACTTACTGGGCTTTGTCTGTGTTATGAATCCTCTGATGATTTTAGTTCACAACCCTGCTCAGCTTGGTCATCTTCTGACAAATGACTGCAGCTGACAATCTGTTTGCTCTCTGCAAGGGAGGGTGAGGACTATGCTAACTAAAGGCACAGTTATCTGTACGGCTACACTGTTATCGTTATAGGATAACACTGTATTTTCATAAATCAAACTATTGACCTTTGGGGATATAACTCCTCCAGCTTTGGGGAATACATAAGTAAATGTTCACCTGCTGAAGCTGACACAGTAGAATTTTGTGGGTCTTCTTCTGCAGCTAGGCTGCTGGGCTGTTGGCAACAAAATTCTCAGGTCAGTGGACCACTGGCTGGACAATTCTTTTTGTTCCCAGAAGCATTTGTTATATCCTGAAGTTGTGATATTTTGCTGGTTTGTACAAGTTCCTTCAACATGCTTATAGCTGCATGATTGCCAGTACTCAGTGCTTCATGTTGTGATGACACATCATGTTTTCAGTTTTGTTGAATAAGATTCTGACTAGAACGGTGGTCATTTCTACTTGTCGGCAAGGAAGACAGCTCCTCACACTTGGTTTCTAGATGGAGTCAGATTTTGAGGCAGAGCACTGATCTATAAAGACTAGCCACTTTTGTTGTGCTGACATTTCTGAATGAGGGAATGGATAGAGGTTTGACAGTTTCTTTTCCATAAATGGTATTTTGTAAGCACATATTTCACATACAGACTACAGCAATAGCTTGTTAAACTTGACCTAGGTAAACCTACATCCTGTCATCCTAATATTTTTCTGTGTTTTCACAACTTTTTGTGCTGATAGGTAGGAAGCTACAAGCTAACACATGTGCATACTGTTACTCTTTCTAGGCCTGTATTGTAGGATGTTTTTAACTGTGGCCTGAGGTAGGAGATTGGGAGATCTTATCATCACAAGAAACTCCACCTACTATGAAAGTTCCTTATTATCTATTATGCTAATTAGCTAAACTGTGAATGCCTACATTGCACAGTGCAACTCCACATAAAGCTATTTAAAGAGATCACAGAGGCTGTATGGCTGTATGACTGTGTGATAGAAGCTGTATAACCATGGCCATCTGGGTTGACTGTCCCAGTACTAACATACAGTTGAAGTCATACAGACATGTAGTAAAGAAGGTTAACAGCACTTTTGTAAAACGGTGTTCCATCTTCCTTCTGCTTGGATGCTCTCCATCAGGTAGTTTGAACATGAAAAATGCTAGTGGTTAATGACTATCACTAACACATATAGCATATAAAAAGAAATGTTTCTATAAGTATGTCAGTAGCAAAAGAAAGACCAGGGAGAGCCTCCATGCCCTGCTAGATGCAGGAGGAAACATGGTAACAAGTGATGAGGAGAAGGCTGAAGTCCTTAATGCCTTCTTTGCCTCAGTCTTTAATAACAAGACTAGTTGTATTGAGGGAATCCAGCCTCCTCAGCCAGAAGACAGAGACAGGGAGAACAATCCCCCTGCAGTCCAGGAGACAGTCAGTGACCTACTGCATCACATAGACACACACAGGTCTATGGGACCTGATGGGATACACCCGAGGGTGCTGAAGGAGCTGGCTGGGGTGCTCGTCAAGCCACTTTCCATCATTTACCAGCAGTCCTGGTTGACCGGGGAGGTCCCGACAGATTGGAAACTGGCCAATGTGACGCCTATCTATAAGAAAGGTTGGAGGGATGATCCAGAAAATTACAGCTTGATGTTAGTGCCCAGGAAGCTGATGGAGCAGCTCATCCAGAGTACCATCATGCAACATATGAGGGACAACCAGATGTTCAGGCCCAGTCAGCATGGGTTTATGAAAGGCAGGTCCTGCTTGACAAACCTGATCGCCTTCTACGACAGGGTGACCTGCTTATTGGATGAGGGAAAGGCTGTGGATGTAGTTTACCTTGACTTCAGTAAGGCCTTTGACACCGTTTCCCACAGCATTCTCCTGGCAAAACTGGCTGCTTGAGGCTTGGATGGGCACACGCTTTACTGGGTAAAAAACTGGCTGGATGGCCGGGCCCAAAGAGTTGTGGTGAACGGAGTTAAATCCAGTTGGCGGCCGGTCACGAGTGGTGTCCCCCCGGGCTCGTTTTTGGGGCCACTCCTGTTTAACATCTTTATTGATGATCTAGATGATCGAGTGCACCCTCAGTAAGTTTGCAGACGACACCAAGTTGGGTGGGAGTGTTGATCTGCTCGAGGGTAGGGAGGCTCTGCAGAGAGATCTGGACAGGCTGGAGCGATGGGCTAAGGCCAACTGTAGGAGTTTCAATAAGGCCAAATGCCGGGTGCTGCACTTCGGCCACAACAACCCCCAGCAGTGCTACAGGCTTGGGGAGGAGTGGCTGGAGAGCTGCCAGTCAGAGAGAGACCTGGGGGTGTTGATTGACAGCCGGCTGAACATGAGCCAGCAGTGTGCCCAGGTGGCCAAGAAGGCCAATGGCATCCTGGCTTGTATCAGAAATAGCGTGGCCAGCAGGGACAGGGAAGTGATCTTACCCCTGTACTCGGCACTGGTGAGGCCGCACCTCGATTCCTGTGTTCAGTTTTGGGCCCTTCACTACAAAAAGAACATTGAATTACTCAAGCATGTCCAGAGAAGGGCAATGAAGCTGGTGAGGGGTCTGGAGCACATGTCGTACGAGGAGCGGCTGAGGGAACTGGGGTTGTTTAGTTTGGAGAAGAGGAGGCTGAGGGGAGACCTCATCGCCCTCTACAGCTACCTGAAAGGAGGTTGCAGAGAGCTGGGGATGAGTCTCTAACCAAGTAATGAGCGATAAGACAAGAGGTAATGGCCTCAAGTTGCACCAGGGAAGGTTTAGACTAGATATTAGGAAGTATTTCTTTACAGAACGGGTTATTAGGCAGTGGAATGGATTGCCCAGGGAGGTGGTGGAGTCCCCATCCCTGGAGGTGTTTAAGAGTAGGGTCGACATAGCGCTGAGGGATAGGGTGTAGTTGGGAACTGTCAGTGCTAGGTTAACGGTTGGACTGGATGATCTTCAAGGTCTTTTCCAACCTAGATGATTCTGTGATTCTGTGATAAATCTGGGCATGGAAGAAGTAACCCACGCTTTATCCATGCTTTGCTATCTAGTGAGGGCTAAGTGAACACTATTCTGTGGTGTAATCCCTTTACCAAAAGCAATTTTCTGAAAGTATCTGCTTTTGCTTGCAAGGCCTGTGGGCCTTCAGTTGTCTTTAAATCTGCAAAGGCAGTCCTAAGAGGCAGCCAGTGTCTGCATGTTTAGAAATTTTTTTTTTTCAATATTTTCAAAAGAAGGTGGGTGCAATAAGCTATGGAAATGCACTGTTTGTCCTCTGTCTCTAAGAGAAGCTGAACATGCTCCAGGGAACAACAAAATTCTCTGTTACAGTAACAGCTCTGGCTGTAACCCAGCAAATTCGTCCCTGTTTATAATCTCCTTTCCCCTATACCAGTAACAAATATGGTAGAAAGAATTTACCAGCTGAGAGTGTATTTCCTACCCCGACTTTTCTTCAGAAAAGTACTCAAGGTTCTGACTGTCATGTATCACTCAGTGTAGTGATCCTGGTTATCTGTTAGTAAGGGCCAACTACATCCTAGTTCTGATCACTCTTTTTCTCTTGCAGGAATTAATGGTGCACAAGTTGTTTGTGATGGTGTACATGGAAAATAAAGATTAAACATTGGGTTTAGTGATATAAAGCTTTTGAAGAATAGATGAGAAAGAGGATGAAATAGAAGAGTCAGAAGCTTTAGGTACAGAGAAGTATTGGAAGGAGGGAAGAGACGAAAGCCCTGTTAATGCTATGCTACATCAACACTGCAGAGCTGTCAGCCTAGCCCACAGAAATGGCTACGGTTCTCAAATAAACTTATCTGCTCTACCCACTTCTGTATAACTGTATGGCTGTGAGAACTGGTGACAGACAAATGTGGTCACTGAATGCCAGAATCAACAAAATTTTAAGTATGGCCCAATTCTCACTTATCCTCTCTGTTGAGAGACCAATCTTCACGTCTCCATCTCTGACAGGGGGATATGCTACTGTCAAATTGGACACAGGTTGAAGGAGGAGAGATGATATTTGTGTATCTGGGGTCAATAATCAACAATTATTCTATACATAAATGATTATAAAGAAAGGGTATAAAAAGACATACAAAATAGTATCTGAAATTCCCTCTGCTGCATGTTTTGCATTTGTAGATCTCTCTAAGATGGTAAAACATGTGTTATGTGGATGTCTAAAATGTTGCTAATTTAACTGTCAAGAAGCCAGAACATAATCTGTGTAAAAGTAGTTCGTTGTTTCTTTAATTTAAAATTTCTTACACCCTCTTACTGCTAGTTTTTCCTGTACATCTTTCTCTTCTAGTTCCTCAGTGTGTGATTTTCAGCAGTCGGAATTTTAACTAACTCAGATGTAAAGTGGCTTGGGATAATGTGCAAGCTGAGAGTTGGAGAGTTGGAGGGAGGTTTAAGACTTTTTTAGGCTTACCTAGGACCTTGGCACTGACTTTTGAGGGCAGGTCCTCAACAAAGAAATCATGAAACACATCTACTGCTTCCTCTTAATTCAATGACAGACTCTCAGACTCTGTGGAAATTGTTAGCTTTTAAAGACCAGTCTGCCTTTAATTATGCCAATAAACTCTGTATGTCTATCTGTCTATTAGGGAAAACATTGCTGGCATTGTTTTTAATACAATGTTTTTAATTTACTTAAAGGATAGGAAAATAGAGTTAAAACCACTGTCCTTCAAGCAGGACTGAAAGGAGAATGAAAAATAAGTGCTGGGTTTGCCAGTGGCTAAGAAAGAATTTTCAGCAGCCTGACACAAAATTTTCCTTCTTTTCCTGCCAAAATAATGCAATGAAAAGTAGAAACATAAATGAAACACATGCTAAAAGTAACAGGTCATGGGCCACATCCTAGAATTCCTATTAGTACCCAATAACTTCATAAAACTGGGAGCTGTGGTCATGGAGCACTTGGGTAGGAGCTCACTGCAACCTACAGAAAGTCACAGACAGGATTTGGGGCTCCAGATTCAGGAAAAATGAGCATGAGGGGCCCACCATCAATGAAACCATAATATGGGTCTCCACAGAAGCCAAAGAAAAAGGTTTGTGTCATATCTGTCCTCACTGTGTAGTAGTTGAGGAGCCCCTGTTGGCTGGACACACACTCTGAGTTTTGGGAGCCTTATTCCCCTGCCTTTACTCTGAGGGAGGGATAGGGACTGTTCCCCCAGCTGCCCACCTTGCTTTCCTGCTGAGGGCCTCTCAGAGCTGGCTTGGGGCAGATCCAGGCTATGCTTGTGCATGTATGGCATGTGAGGGAGATCAAGAGGAGAGGAGGGGAAGGAGCATGCACTTCCCAGGAGTCCACCACTGTACTCACAGATAGACCTCACCTCTCACAGTGTGGACCAAGCATTCTGCTGCCCAACCTGCCCATGCCCTGGGCTTCATCCTAGAGAAGCGAGAGTTTGCCTCACTGAGGTCACTGAACTTCATAAGCAACTGTGACCAGATGACTTATACCTACTTACAGCGTGAGAGGTTGGGTGTCCTGAGCACTCAGGACCCAGGCAGCTGAGGCACAGGCTATGCTTATTGCTTTTTCTTGCTCTTCCCCAGCTGACTATTTTCTTTGTCATTATAATGATCCCCTTTCCTTCTCATGTTTCTGATCTTTGTATTACACTGAAGATCTTTCACTCCATGGAAATTTCAGGATTTTTGCTGTTCAAAACTTGGTTTATGATACAGTAATTAATTCTCAAGGGTTTAGAGTTTTGTCTTAGCAGGGGCAGAATATGCAAATGATGTGTTGTACTAACATTTCAGAAAAGATATAGTTACTAAAGGGAACCTCTTGAAAGTCAAGTCTCTTAGAAGCTTATTCTGTTTGACACTAGTAAAAGGCAAAAGTCCCAGTTAAAATAAAATGACAGTTGTTTATATAAGCAGATCCTAGTTACTTTAATTATTGCTTTTGGCAGGATCCTAGAAGTTTAATCTTTCTTAAATCCCACAGTAATATCTGCTGGCTAAAGGATTTAGTTACCATGAAAAAATATTCAGCCACTACCTAACCTAAATACAACTATACACTAGGGCAATGTTACCCAAGATAGTTTCAGTTGGATGAAATGGGAAGATTGTTCTCATTTACTAATTCAGTTAGAAGCCTGAGGAACATGAGATACATATAAATCTAATTGCTTCAGCATAACAATTTAAAAAGTCTTTAAGTCTTTGAAGTGAAAAGATCTTATATTTCCTGATGTTGGTCAGTCATTGCAGCACAATTTGCTCAGTCACCTTTTTTTGGGAAGTCAGTTTTAGAAGAATAAAAAAGGGTTTTTCATTTCATACACTCATAATGTGGATGCAAAGTGAAAACAGTCTTTCAGTTGGGAACTATCCCAGTGTACATCAAAGAAGATTTCACTGCAATTGCAGTTCCATGACTTCAACTTGTTCTTGAAAACATCACACAAAGTATCAGGAAGCTGCAATAGGCTGTGATTTCTGGGGCTGCTGAGCTCCTGGTGGGTGCAGCTTCATGACGGAGAGGGTAAAGCCATTCTTTGAGTAAAGTGCTATTCAAGCCGACTCTTAAAAACAATGGTCAAAACCAACACCAATGGTCAAAAGAAAATTCCTGCTCACTTCAGTGAGATTTCTTTAAATCTCTGACCTATTACTTTGAAAATCTATTTTGACTGCTGAGTTAGGTGAAATATCTAATTAGCTAAGTTTTCAAGTACAAAGGGTGACTTAAAGCTATCATTTGACAGTACCTTTCCTTGCAGGCCTTCAGCACCATCAGGCTGTAACAATCTTTCCTATTCTTCTGGCCTTGTGATTTGATACAGCCCCATTAATTTCAGTAAACCAGTGATGTGACTCTTGGTTTGGCCAGTGATAAAATTCCCTTTCATTTTTTATTGCAACTCTGGGTAGACTAAATCTCTACTTCTAGTTATCATAACCCAAATAAAATACTTCTTTGAGACTTTTAAGAAATAAAGTTTATTTGTACACTTCACTTCTAGATTGTATTTGCTTTAGAAGAATGTTTGGGTTTTGCAAAAACAATTAAAATGTAAAATGCAACTCAGTTCATAGTTTCACCTATTGTTAAAAGTTAAATGAAAGTTTTCATTGAACTTGAAGATATTATATCAAAATAAAATATGAGATAAAAAAATCTAAATATTTCTGGAAAGATAAAAATCTTTCTTGTGAAAAATTTCACTACTGGCAAGCCCTCATTTTTTCAACTAAAAGTTTCAGTCAAAAAGAATCAATCAGACCTAGTGGTCACACTATCAGAGTATCCAACCATTAATCAGTGACTGCACATGGCCAAGCCACATTCACATGACAATTCTGTTAGCAATCAAAGCAGCTGGTCTGTGTCCAGCTATGTTATGCTGACATCATGTAGCACCACCAAATAAACATTTTATTAGTTTAATATAAAGAAGGGTGACATCAGGAAAAAAATAAATGACTGCAAAATGTTTGACAGTGACCCTCTGTGAACGGCATTTTACTCCAAGAATGACTTAACCCCCTCTCTCAGTATTATAGTGCTGAGAATCTTTACATTCTTGGAGGAACCCTTTTTCAGATAAAGTACAAAACTCAGGTACTCATCACTTGTGATAACTGAAGATTCCCTGATAACATATCTTTTTATAAAAAAGGCAGGAAAAGTAGAGAAAAACCCAACAGATTTCTTCTTAAAATAGGTTTCCATGTTAAAAAAAAAAAAAAAAAAGAGGACATTTCCTTGGAAAAGATTTTTTGAAAACAAAACAGTGGCTGCCTACAGCTGTCTTCTAGAATGAGTAGGTGTAGTATACAGAAAAAAGTATATATTGTTATCTTTGCAACACATGGTATATTTTGCAAAAGCAGTGATTTCAGCCACATCCAGGAATAAATAATGCTTGGATCAAAATGTTAAGTGGCTTATAGCTATTGATTTTCTTTTTATCATCTAGAATTGAGTAAAGCAGTCCATAAATATCTCTTTGTTCCAGTATGTGTTGCCTGAGTGGATGTTTTTGAATCATTTTAGTGAGCTCTGGCATAAGATGCTAGAGAAGTATAAAGAAAATAAATTCCACGCACAGTTCTATAACAAGAGTCCATATGCTGTGTCAGAAATTATGCTGGAGATAGTGCTGACAGTCTTTTTGGTAATAAAAGAGGAAAGGAGAATGTATATGGAAGTTAAATTGAATTAATAAAATGGACTAAGCTATTTCTTTCACATCAAAAATTGAATCTAACTCATCTCAAAATGCCTTTTGGGCTACTGGATATAGATCTCCTGACAGCTGCAGATGTAGTCGCAGCAGTATTAGAAAAATAGAGATTTTTGATTCCAAAGTTCAAGACCTGATCACTACCTAAAAAGGGAGACATGCCTTCGAGCATTGAACTTTTGATATTTTTCTGACTTTAATGCATACCAACACTTGGAGTTCAAAGCATGGATTTAGTGACCTGAGGAAAAAAACCATTCATTTCAACCATGAATACATAACAATGCACAATACAACATAACTTTTACTTGGGAAACCTTGAAAATGCCTGGCTGTTGTTTCGTTTTTTTTTTTTTTTCCTTTTGGGGTAAAAGTGGAGCAGGGAAAGAAAAGGGTGTTATTCACAATCATCTGAAAGATTTGAAAGTTAACAAACATTTCTGATATGTGTGAAAGGTGAGATCTGGAGCGGGTAGCAACATGAATGCCTTCAACAACAATATTACATGCTTCCATGCTGAGACATAGGGCTATCCACTCAGCAATCCAGACAAACAGCCATCCATTTCATTTAGACCCCTGTAGTGGTGCTCTGTGCAAGGCTGAAGCCAGAGGTGTTCTCTGGCTGGTGGCAGGTTGGACTCAGAATATTTTATATATTTATATATTAGTATAGTCTCAAGGCTGCCCTATACTTCAGTCACCACCAACTCCTCTATGACTGCATCTGTACAGCTACTTTCACCCAGCCACAGTGCAGGTTGCTGGATTTGTTTTGTCTTTGATTTCACCAGATCACTTTTCAGGCAGACAGAATCCCTGATCTAGTTCCCAGAACAGCCACCTGAATACTAGAGCTGGTATGGTTAAGGGCATCAGCTCTCCTCTTTTCAATGGTGGTGCAGATTGTTGTTGAATTGACAAGGCTGCATAAGTAGAATCTAGAAGTATCTTGAGAAGGTGCCAAGGGACCAAGGCTAGACTCCTTCCTTCAAGAAAAAATGTCTGATGAAGGGCTGCTACATCCAACTGCAGCCACCATGTATTTCTATAGAAAAGAAAACAGTATGTACCAAAATTTTAATATTCTTTACCCAGCCTGACCACCTGTCATGGTTTAATCCCAGCTGGCAGCTGGGCCCCACACAGCCTCTCTCTCGCTCCCAAAATCAGAAGAATGAAAGTGAGAAAGCTTGTGGGTTGAGATAAAGACAGTTTAATAAGTAAAGCAAAAGCCATGTGCACAAGCAAAGCAAAACAAGGAATTCATTCACCATTCCCCATGGGCAGGCAGGAGCTCAGCCATCTCCAGGAGATCAGGGCTCCATCACGGGTAACGGTGACTTGGGAAGACAAATGCCATCACTCCAAACATCCCCCCGCTGCTTCCTTCTTCTTCCCCCAGCTTTATACGTTGTACATGATGTCATATAGCCTGGGGTATCCCCTTGATCAGTTGGGGTCAGCTGTCCCGGCTGTGTCCCCTCCAAACTTCTTGTGGCCCCCCAGCCTACTTGCTAGTGGGGTGGTGTGAGGAGCAGAAAAGGCCTTGGCTCTGTGTAAGCACTGCTCAGTAGTAATGAAAATATCTCTGTATTATCAACACTGTTTCCAGCACAAATCCAAAACATAGTCCCATACTAGCTACTGTGATGAAAAATAACTCTATCTCAGCCAAAACCAGTACACCACCAAAAAAAGGTGTAAAGATTGGTATTGCAAGATAATGATGGCACATTAATGTCAATCACATGTTTAAAATCTCTTAAACATATGACCAGATTACAGCATTGAGACAAATGTCATGTCATTACCATTGTATCTATAAATTGTCCTTAACTCAGAAATTTTTCCTTAGCTCAGACTACAAGAAATACATTCTTTTGTATTTTTAAGTAAGCTTACAATACTTGATGTTTGGAAAGTGGAAAAAACCCCATGGCATTCTTTCTAGCGGTAACTGAAGGAAAGTTTCACAACAGGGGTGTGCTATTCAGCCTCCCTTCTGGGCATGAAAATATTATTGAGAAGACTCAGAAGAGTGCGGTCTACTCTCCCAGAAGTACTAGACCCAGTATTATTCTTTTTTCTATGGGTGCAAATCCCTTCCTTCAGAAGAAATCAACAAGAAAAGTTTACAAGTAATCTGAGATCAAATGCAGTCCTTATCTAATGTAAGAAATGTTCTCAGGTCCTGGATTACAGTCAAGTCCTGGTCTCACTGAAGTCAATAAAAGTTTTATTGTTGATTTCAAATGAACTAGTTAAAACTGTGTTAAGAAACAGTTATTGTCTAAAATATGCTTAACATTTAACACAGGGCAGCTTCAACGGAACTTGAATATCAAGTAAACAGAGCTTGGCTTCCAGCTGGACCACTGACCTTGCTGGCCACAATCACAGTTATAATTAAGTTCCTTTTTGCTTGTCTGGCAATGTAATGGGTCTTTGAAGTCTATATTTCCTCCCTGCATTTCTCTCTAAGTCACTAAAGACAGAGGGCTCTGCTCCAACCTTGCCTCCAGGTCTCTCACATAAGGCCATTGTGGGTGTGGCACACACTTTCTTCTGGTTGTCAGCACCCACCTAGCAGAGGCCCCAGGGTCCCGTACATGGCAGACAAAAGCTGGCTGAGAGCCACTGGCTCTCCATTCTTCCCATGGGTTCTTTAATCTACCCTGGGGCTGGGCAAATAAGCTCTCTTTGCCTTGATTTCCTGACAAGTTAAAGGAGTATGCTAGGGTGTGCAGTAGACCATGGAAAGAGGAGTTGTGGGGAGTGAGATGTTCTGCATCAGCACCTTGGAAGTGGACTCCAGCTTCAGTCATTGGCCCTTACCTAGCCAACTATGCATTGCAGTGAAAAAGCCAATAAAAAATATTTTCTGGCCCCAGAAAGAGACTATACTGTGCCCTGAAGAATATAACCTGATCCTCTTTTAAGTTTCTCACACTGTGGAGAGTCTAACAACAATGTCAAACTTAAGACATTTTTCTTGTTTATGATCTATCTATTCTTGCTTATTACCTTATTATCTATATACCTATCATTATTTATTATTCTTGTTTATTATGCTTTTTGTCTCAAGTGGATTTAAACTCAAAAAAAGATAGGAGATTCATATCTTCTCAGATGAAAAACACTGAATGCAGAAGTAGGCATTGAAACCTTTTGTTGAAATCTCTTCTTAGCTATTTATGTGTATACATACGTATAAATATAGATATGATTACAAGGAAATTTTATTCACACATTTTTGGGAAGACAGAAATAAACAGCTCTGGTCATCACATGATCTTCATATGTGTATTTTTATATATTTAAAAGTTACAAATATGTACAGCTTCTTATTAAAATGTAATTACCTTTTCTAAATACCCGTATGTTTAGGTATATTTACTTTTCATATCACAAGCAGATATTGTACAATATGGTATTTAAAAAAAATACATAAAATGGGATTATACTCCATCTCCATACTTCTTGAACTACAGAATTATTCTTCCCACAGGTACTAGGCTTTGTTAGGAAACTTTTCATTTTTAATTCTTGAGGAAGGAGACAAACTATAAACAGAAAGTTCAAAAAAATACTTTTCCAGTTATTTTCTAATTGTTTTTGACAAACTAAATCAAAACACTGTAACCTTAATGAATTCCTAGAACATGTTACTCATGGTTATTTTGAACCATAGCAGGGTGTTTGCCTCAGAATATATTCTTATTAAGTTCCTACCTTATTAAAGTCCTGATGTTAAAGGAGCACTCTACATAATTTCAAGTAACTGGAACAATGAGAGCTAAGTCTTTGCGTAGACTTAAGAACATAAGTGCTTTGCTGGACCAAAGCCACCATGTTTAACTCTAAATCGGGCTTGCCAAGACTTCTTTCTGCCAAAATGCAACTTAGGAAAAAACAAAAAGTTTTGATTTGACAAAGAGAAATTAAAAAATGTTTGAGAAGAAGAAGAATTTCTAGTGAAAGTATGCCACACAGCATAGACTAGCCTGGGGAGTAGGTTTTACTCTGTTGGTAGAAGACACAGGTTTAAATTACTTTTCTGATTGGCTTGAAGCCAAGATTTTGTTTCAGGTCACTCTGAATTGAAGAAAGTATGGACTTTCAATGTAGAAGTTTTAAACTCCATGTTTGGAATAAGTGCCCTTCCAAGTAGAGTGCAGAGCTTTCTCCCCCTCCCATGCTTTTCTTGAATTCATTCTCTGCTGATACAAAAAGAGATTTCAAGACCAACTTTCTGTGTGTGACAAGGAAATGCTTCCAATGCAGATCTATCCAGCAATTTGCAAAGCCCAGCCCTCAGTGAGAACAGGATCTCTAACAGGTAAACCACTTAAGAAACCTTGCGATATACTATGGTACGTAAAATAAACTTATTTTATTGCTTATTAAGAAACTGCTTTTCTTCAATCTTTCTTTTCTTTCTAGAGTGATAGACAGAGACCTTTCTGAAGAAGGCAAAGGAGATCAGTGAGTGATTCCACAGGTCAGTCTAAAGTATATGTGGGACTTTCTAAAGAATTTTGAAATCATTTCAGATAAACTGATTTTAAAATCAGGAAGTAAAGGACCAGTCTGAAATATCTTTATCATACCAGGCATAAGATCTTCAGCAAGATGTTTTCTTTGGAGATCAGTTGTTTGAGCCTAAAAAATTTCAGTTAAAGTATACTGGACACCACTTCTGTTCCCTATCCTCAGAGCAGACACATCTGGTGACAAGAATGTCAATCTCACTGGCAGAGAATAAGATAAGGGAAGTTTGCAGTTCATTGAAAATATTGAAAAAGATTGATTTAATCTATTTTGGATGTAAATCACATTAAAATACAAAACCAAAAAACCCAGAACATTTTTTACAAACCAGAAAACCACTTTCAAGTACCTCCAATTTTAGCTTATTTCTTGTTGAAATGGTTTCAGAAGGTAAGAAAATATTTCAATAAAAACCCATCAACCCCTTACACAATTCAAGATTCAGGGTGTACTATAGTTCAAATCACTTAGCAGAACCAATTTAACAGTTCAGAAGAAGACAGATCGGAAGCTGCAGATCATATCATTCTTTTCTGGTATGATTTCTAGCTCACCACTGATAGCTCTAAGACATAGAACTTAATGATGATATTAAGAAAACCTATTTTACACAGTTATTTTTCACAAGAAGTTGGCATTTAGCAGTCATAAACAGCAGCAGAGCAATATTGTGGCTTGACACTGTTTTGGTTGTAGTGATGATGTGGCAGGAAGTGGGTGTCAAGTTCCCTTGGTAACAAATAGAGGATAAATGACACACTCTGAATCACCAATGAATCATTGAGTTCAGCTTCTGACATTTGACTTTTATTTCCAGATTCTAAAATTATAATAGTTTTAGGGTGATGGATGGAGGTGAACACTTCACAGCATTAGCAAGTGTGTGGCAAGGGTTAAATTGTTGTTAGACCTTCTAACACCGTGAAAAAAGGAAGCTTTAACAAGCAGCATTTACTGTTTCTTTCAGTTAATGTCATTTAGAGTTAAAGGGTGTCCAAGTTCTTTGTAGAACAACAGAAAGGATGAAGGTAGAAGTACAAACTTTCAGTGACCAGCAGCAGAACCACTAAGATCAGCACAGTTCAGGAAGGTCTGGATTTGGTTCACAAAGTTTGCAAGAACTCACACCCTGTAAGCACATACACACTGTGCTGGAAAATGAACTGCAGTATCTTTTACTGGGAATAAATATATGCTTTCTGACAACCAACCAAAACAAAGCGATAACATATGCTAATCTGAGTAACTGGGAGCTCCTTCAAACTTGACATGACACTGCAAGTGAAAGTAAGAAATAGCAGGCTGTTAAAGGGAACAAGATTATCTATTTAGAGTGTGTGTGTGTATACATGTACATACATAGGTTCATTATGTGCATGTATAGTCATTATCATCGGTATTGGTGTTGAAATTTTTTTAAATAGAAGTTGCAAAAGCAATACTAAATTTCAGACTGTCACTTTTCAATGGGTTTAATTACATTAAAATATTTACTAAAAGATAGACATAAAGGTTATTCTGCATGGATTCTTAACTCCCATGGGAGTTCATTCAATAGGACCTGAACCAGCTGAAGGTCCAGGCTCTGGTGCCTTAACACACCAGTTGAAATTAGATAGTAACTGGATCCACCCTGTCAGAAGCGTTAGTCTCCACTGGTTTTGTCTGTTCAGTACTGTATGACGAACTGCGCTCATTGAGTAGGCAGGACCAGAAAGAGCCTGGCAAAATTTTAGTACAGCAAGTGAAGAACTTTATTCTGCAGTTTTTCCATTGGAACATTTCTAGATATGAATATTTACAGCAATTGGATATTTATTGCCAACTGTATTGGCTGTAGTTTTGTTTTCTGTTATTAAGAGATTGCATTGAATTAACAATAGTTTAGTAATATCCACCCAGGCCTTTGTGATGGTTATCACATACATTCTAACACTCCTGAGCTTATAGAATAGTTGAGTTACAATAAGCAAATGGTGCTGATAGAAAAATGCTTTAGCTTTATCTAGGGCTATGACATAGTAACAGTGTAATGACTATGATGAAAATGAAGTATGCCTTATAGACTCACAATACTATATACTCTGTATTAATGCTCACATTTCTACCCAGAGAAATTTTCTCAGAAGAGGAGCACCATGCTGCATGTCGAACTGATTTTTCTTTTTTATCATCTAAGATCTAATAACCCCTTTGTGAAATGTTTAACTCCGGTTAAAAGAAAACTAACAAATTCAAAACTGGTTCTTGCTGTTATTCCAGGGCACAATAAAGAGTAGGTTTAAATTAGTGCATAGGCTGTTATCTTGGGAACAACACCACTACTACTTTTCTTGACTTTTGACTTTTCTGGTGGCTGTTTTAAATTATAGAAGCACATTCAACTGTGAGAGATCTTGTTGGGTCATTCCATACTCTTTCTTTCTAAGTTGAATTCAATCATAACGGTTTGCTTCCAGAAAAAGCTTTCAAAGCAAGGACGCAATGTTCTTAACTGTTACTCTCTTTCTGTCTTATGAAATCGTACATACATCCTGCCAACTTGGAAATCAATGTTTTTAAGAAAATGAGAGGTTTTTGCTCTCTTTACTGGAGCTAAGTAGCTGCTTCTCCCATACCTATTGCATTGAATGGTGGTGAATAAATCTTTTTTGCAGATCCAGAGGTGAAAATTGAAGCCAAAGCTTCCAAAAAATTTTCCCACCTGTAAATGTGTACTCGAATGTTGAGGTTGTGCAGTGAAAAGCACAATGCAAACCACATCATGTCAGTTCATGCGGTTGTCTGTAGCAATTAGTGAATCTTAACATGAGAACACGATAAACTAGTGGCCCAGTTAGACCAAGATTGACTTGATACAAGGTTCTTGTCCACTCTGATTTTTGTAGTATCAGACTTCAGAGTAAAGACTCCATAACCAGAAGAAAAACTGAAGCCCGTAATTGTCTACTGGTGAAGGCCCAGACACCTCTGTTCTTGAAATTACTGGACATAAGTGCAGTTATGTTGATTCAAAGGTTGAGCAAGGAAGGCTGACTATGGTCAACTGACTATGTTTTTGCTGATTCTTAATATACATCACCAGCTACTCAGCATAGCTTTATGTATATCACGGGCTTCAGACACCCTGGAGATTACATCACTGCAGCTTCCTCAGGTGCTTTTCATGGGATGCTGAGTTTAGTTCTCCCACATGCAGGTAATTCCTCCATGTGCTATAGTTACTTACTAAATCTTCACAGAGCAAAATCCTGATAAAAATGTGAATGCCTGTTTATGCTGCAGCCTCCATCTCTATTTCTATCAGTAGCAGTATCCCAGGTGCTAATTTTGTCAAAGTATTTAAGGTCTAAGAGCTGTTTCACACTGGTCACGTTAGAAGATAGATTTAGCCTTGTCAAAAGAAAATTAGGCCAGTTGGCCCGTGAGAAGATTGATTTGTCTAACATTTTTTAAATTCCTTATACCCTCAGTAGAAGAGCTAGATATCTATCTAAAATTAACTGGAGAAGTTTTCATAAAGTGCCTATGCATCCAAAGAGGTGTAAAGCATCTATGGTAGATGGACTGAGTTTTATTCTGGTCTCCAAAGATGTCTCCCTCTGTCTGTTGATTGTACAGGAAATGAAGGGCCTGTGTTGGTGGACTCCCCTTTCCTGAGTAAAGGTAAATAAAACTATGGCAAGGCAGCACTAAAATGAGACTCTGAGTTAGGAGACTGATTCACTGTAAAGATTTTTGCTGAAGCTGTTAGTGGGAGTGATTGGCACCATCTATCTCATCATGCTGGTAGGCCAGCTGAACAAAGCTGGGAGCACACGGTTGCCCCAGTCTGTACCAAAGTAAAGTTTCACTGACTCTGGATCAATGGTGAGAAAAATTCTGTAAGTTCTGATGAACAAACCCAAACATATGCATTTAGCATTTACATGTTTTCAAATATAGTAACTGCTTATACTGACATTTAAATTTCACAAGTACAAAGTTTCTGCTGTTACAGACTAATCTGATCCATCTCTAAAACAGACATAGTCTTTCCTTTGTGACATTATGGAATAATTTTTCTCATTTTCTTGGCTTCTACTTCCTTAGTTAAGGAGCAAAATAAAAAGTATACCTTGGGAGTTTAGGAAGTTATTAAGAAGAGAAACTTATTCAGAAAAGGAACTTCTTGTTTCTCATAGATGCCAGACTCAGACAGAAGACTTGTCTCTTTCTTTTTTCTTTCTTTTTTTTTTTTTTTTTTTCCAGCTACAGCATACACTCTGGTTATTTGACTCATTATATTCCACTACAGAAACAATAACTGAACATTGTCCTTTTGCTTATCTTCTTCAAAGTCCTATGTCTGAACATACAGCCTTTTCCAGACAGATGCTTTTGTTTTACAGTTGCAACCTCTACAGTTTCACCTGGCCAGCTTCACCTCAGTATTTCATCAGTGTCACAGGTGGAGATAATTTGCTGTGACTTCAAGGTTATTATTCTTTCTCTTTGCAGATGAGAGATTATTTTCTCTTGTACTAACAATGAATCAGAAACATGTTATGATGTATGTGATCATCTCACTGCATGAATTTTCAGACAACTGTACACACAGGATGTTAGCTCATTTGCTGTGCAGTATCTATATCTTATTGAAGTACTGCATTCAGAGAATCTTTCTGGGTTGAAACAACAACATAAATAAAATAGTATGAGAAAACAAAAATAACTGCTTTTGTGCACAACAGGAAATTGTGTAATTCATTTTACCCAGGCTCTGTCATACCTTTACCTTCTAAATTTTTTTGTTTGTAGATATAGGATGCGTGTCTGCTGTGTGTTTGACTTCCATCACTTTTTTTATATTCTCGATACCTGGAACCATCTGTATGCAGAACGGTCCCAAGGAGGCAAGCACAGCCCCCATGTCCAGCATCACCAGTGAGCAATCCAGTGCAGAAGAAGGTCTAGCTCTGGACCCATTGAGATCTACAAGGTGCATTTCCTCTCTGTACTTGAAATTTTAGGGAAAATCACAGAAGAGTGTGTAGCAGAATGCCCAACTTTCAGATATATCAATGAAAACCAAATCAGGTGTTTGCCATTGAGATAATGTTCCTGAATTTGGCTACACTTACTCTGTCTTATGATGCCTCACTTTTTACCATCCTGTTTTTTCCTAAGCTTCATTTTACACTTTCATTCTTAACCTCTTTCCTTCAACATCCTTCCATACTCTTTTTTTTTTTTTTTCTATTTACTTTAGTCCTTTCTAGTCTCTAAGGAAACTAACATGAAAGTGCTGCCTTCACACAGCTCAAATATATAATTATTTTACCACTTCCCCTACCTTGGGTCTTCCCTTTTTATTTGCTCAATAAGCTTTACAGGAAACCTATGTCTCTATTTTTATAGATGCTAGACAAAAGGATGCAGGGCTTCGTTCTTTATTGGCCCTCAAGCACTACCAAATAGTATCATATGTTCTTAAATTAAGAACTATAGTTTGATGACAGAGAAACTCACTTGCAGAAGAGTTTTTTTCTCCTTTCTGCTTTCTACTTTCCTCTCAGATCAACATGCACACTTTTAAACTAAGATTCTTCATCTGAAACCATGGAGTTACATGTTTTACAGTCTGATCGGTAAACCCTCATTTTGAAGCTGTTTTACTTTGTCCAATTAATGACCAGAGGCAGGCACACAGTATACTTACACCAGCATGTCAAAGTACTGCACAGCAGCAGAGGCAAAGCAGGTCTTTGTAGGAGAGCCTTTAGCCTGTGACATGTACAAGGGAAAGCAACCTGGTGTAATTCTGTCAGTGTTATATTGTACTTGTGAGTATATACTCTCGTATTTTAAATGCTTGATGATAGTAGATTCTGATTTTTGAGGGGGCAAAGGCTGTTTTAGATCACTCATGTAATAAACCAAAGCAGGGGTCATCTGCTTTATCTTAATTTTTTAACAATATTCAATGAAGAAAGAAGACAAATATGTTTAGCCAACACTTTCTGAAGTATGCTTATGTTTTGAATAGTTGTAAATGTAATAAATCAACACAGATGTCTGAGACAACTGTATTTCACATACCTGCCATGGGATGTATCAGGGAAATAACTAATAAGGGTTAGTTTTGTTTAGTAAATGTAGCCCTTGAACAACACTTACTGCAATACTCCACTGAGCCTTTGAAAAACTGTAAGGCATGCTGGCAGCAGTGTGAAGTAAGAAGAGAGACTGGGGAAGGAGACATGGCTGGAAGAAGAGCTGCAGGAAGGAGTGGAGGTGGTCTCTGAGAACTCACCTCTTGATTAAACTGTGCTGATGTTATGTTGCCTGGCACGCTAAAATTAAAAAAAAATACAGAAAAAAAAAAAAAAAGAGGAGGAATGGCATTTCCTTCAATCCTGTGAAACAGAATAAGCACAGTTATTTAGGTCGTGCTTTAATCTGAGTTACTTCAATATGAACAGAATTAACTGCATGGACTGGTTGTCTCCGGAGTGAAAGAGCACAAAGGCAAAAAAAAGGTGGGAAGCAGCTGGGCCCAGCCCGTGCCTGCACTGAGCTATCAGTGGGAACATCCTGGGCTTCACCAGGAGCTGCACTGAAAGTCTCAGACTGTTTTGCATAGTGAAATGGTAAATTTTAGTTTCTGCTATTTTTAACTTTACCTACCTGTTGAAGTACAACTCAGGTTCTTTTCTGAGATGTGAAAAAAAACAGAGGAACAGGAAAGATTTTTCTTAAGTCAGAGGGGTTTGTGGGTTTGTTGGGAGGGAGATTAAGTTAAAACAATGTCACCTCTTACTGAGAGACGGTCATTGAGAACAATTTAGAAATATCTGGAAATAATTTATTCTTTTTTTTCATTTCTCCCCTGAGGCACTGTGCACTTGTGTCCCTTGGATACATTTGTAAAGCTTGTTGTCTTTTGTTATCAGTTCCCATTCTTTATATTTCCCCTTCAGGGAAGAAAACTCTCCAACTGCAGAGTCAGTCTTAAAAAAACAGAAACAAAAAGCAGGTGGACTACTTATTTTAGATAAAAGGATATATTCTTGAAAGTAATTTGGTTTGTCTGTTTTTGTTGCTCATGTCAGGACCTATTTACTTCACCTGCAGGAGTAATCTGACTTCAGTTATTTCTACACTTTGGGCTGAAATTCTATCAAAAGACAAAAGCACAGATGTGTCTACTACAACTTGCACCTCAAACTTTGTAATATGCTCAATAAAGCAGTGTGTGGATGTGTTCAGCTTTCAAAAATTAACTGTTCATCTCTTTGAGGACAAAAGTTTCAAATTTTCTTCCTAAATTATGAAGAATATATTTACAAAATAACTAAAAATATACTCATAAAGCTTCCTCTTAAGGATGAGGACTGATTACTTCTATTCTGGAAGATTGTAAAGACATGATCATTATTTTGGGGTTCTTATTCCCAGCAAAATAAAATATTTTGCTATTTTTTTACCTTCAGTGGAAAAATTGCCCTTTGATGTAAGATACAGACTGTTACTTTCTCATTGCAGTACCTTAAATATATGACATGATCGATGACTTGTTCCAAATAGCATTTGTGTCACTGAGAAACACTTTTCTGTGATGTTTTCTTTAGTTGTGTGTGCACAGAACTTCCTCTGTGCACAGAATCTCCTGCTTCTCATCATTCTGGAAATTCTGCAGACAAATTACCTACCTTTCATCTTTCTGCTAGAGGGGGGGAAAAAGATTGCTAGAGAAAAAAAAAGGCTTAGTAAGAGTGTTTATGTAATAGAGTTGGAATGTGAGACAAAGATAACAATTTCAGGAAGAAAGACTTTTAAAAGAGCAGAATGGAAAAGGAAGATGAGAAGATAAGTTACACTTTCTTTTACATATACCTTTAAATTTTCTCCTCTACTTTATAAAATTTTTTAGTTTTTATTTAATAAAATGTACCATTTATTAAATGTACTATTTTTACTATTAACCTTCTGATAGATGAACAAGTTTTAGGGTAAAATTTTAATTTGGCTGGAGAAGAAGGAAGGGAACATATTAATCTGTTTTTTCTTTCTTTTGAAGCAATGTTAGGAAGTAATGCCCAAGTAAATTAGAGAAGCGTGAAAAAATGGCATAGGATCTAGTTCCTCTTGATATAAACAGGACTAGCCTTCTTACCAGACATGATTATATAAGGAATTTAATGATAAAGTAGAGCAGAATCTACCTGAATAATGCCTAAAAGAACATCTGGGAACTTTAATTTCACTTCATCTACTTCAGGGACTGCCAGACCTTGAGTATGATGTTGTTAGACTAAAAGTTTCAGAACATTTCAGAATTTTCCGGTTCCCCCCACCTCCCCCCCTACATTTTTAGCATTTCAGAACATTTGCTCACAGTGGCTGTCCTGGAGAAAGAGAGGCACCAATCTCCTCTTTGGTGTTTCTGTGAGTGGAAAGCTGCTTCATCAGTCTTGCAGGAAAATCTGAGAAGTTTGCTACGCTCAAGTGTGCAGTTAAGTCTGATGGAGGTTGATACTGTCATAGGAAGTGGGCAGTACTGGATGCTTCAAACTGGAGAGAATTGAACCTGAGGTCCAGTATCTGTGTGAGATGCTGCTCTGGTGGTTGAAGATGATTCATCTGTGCTGCCGACAACAGAGATGTCATGGGGTAAAAAGGAAAGCAGGTAAAACAGACCCTAGTCTAGCAGTTGGACTATCCTCCTAAGGGACACAACTAAAACGTCATGGCCAGGATTATGTATGCATCCATATTAGATCATCACTGAATAAAATCAAAACCAGTTCTGGAAGTAGGAGTTGCAACCCCAACCTTTTGCTGAAGTTATGTCTGAAATAAGCATATGAAATAGACAGAATGATTTCCATCACTGTTGGTTTCTTAACAGATATGCTATTTGAAATCTTAAAGAAATGCTACAAACGTATGTAAATATACATATAAATACTCATAAATATAAAAGTAGTAATTTTCTAATCAGTATCATCTGCTAAATCATTAAGTCTTCATTAGTTAAAACAGGAGACAATTTAATCCCTCTGTGCTTTATATATTCCTGTAACTACTCCAAGTTTTCTTGATAAAAAACTTGCCAGAAACCTGTGGTTTGTTTGTATCTCAGAACTATATTGCTAGTTACTTATATTATTTGGTGATGTTTCATTTTGACTGTTAGATTCCAGCATCCCTTACTTCTGTGACTCATTTTTACTAAAAGAAATCATCAACCCCCTTCCAAAGTTGCTTAAAATCACTTGCCTGAATTATTAAGAAACGTGGTTCCACAATATCACAGGATTTCCCAAATCCTTTTTCTTCAGATACTATGTCCTGAAGTTCCTTTAATGCTGTTCCCAGAAAGTGACTCATGATTCTTTATTAATTATGAAAGATGTTAACTTAATGACTGCACTAAAAATGTGTTTTTCTCTTCTCACCATAGCTTGAAGGAAATATCATTGCCAAGGCACTATCTCTAACACTGATCTCGTACTAGTAGTGTACATGTAACTTTTTCATGATCGATTCTTTAAAGCCTAGCCAAATGGGGTTTTTTAACATGTTAATGCAGACCTGATTTCATTACAATAGACTACATCTTTAATTGCATGAATAATTGTAGACTTTTAAGGTTAAACATTAATTTCATTAAAAATGAGGACAAAACCTCTCTGACTGTAGGGTGGCCAGCATTTTGATCTGTTCATGCATAAATTTGTTGCTGATATGGCACATTGGGCTTTTTATTGGTTTTTGCACTGTCATAGTCTGAATAATACTACACTGGAAGTAACCTGCTTTTGTGAGTTTGATGGATAGGTTATCTCAGTGTCAGGAAGTAAATGGGAATATTCCAGTGTTAGCTTCAGATACATTCTCCTGGTACCATCAAGGGCATGTCTGTAGCAAAATTTTGTGTTTGGATAGAGATGGTAAGTGGAGCAGTTCATATTCTTAGTTATGTTGTGCCCTCTGGCAAGCCTGCCAGGAGAGTGTTGTGCTTATCTTGTGAAGAGAAACCTCCACATTCCAGCTTGAGCATATCTATTGTTTTCAGACATAAACAGATGTGTTCCTTACCTAAGGGAAACTCTCACAAATATGGAAGTAAAACAGAAGAAACTGATGTGAAACCACAACAGTATTTGACCTGTCTGCATGCATTAATAATCCCAACTTTAGCTGAAGGCAGACGTCTGTTGCATTCAGTTTAATTTATTTGCTTGGTTTCTGCCCTGCAGTATATAAGAACAATAAAGGCTATAAGTATTAAATTCATGTTTTTAATTTTAATTAGGATTTTGGTAAATACATACATGCTTATTATGTCATTCTTAGTTGTTAAATGCAGGATAATTCAGATGTGCTTAACGAAAGCTGGGGAAAGGAGAGTAAACATATTCTTTGTTCTGCCAAACCACCCTCTATTCCACAGGCCAAAATCTCAAAACTTGTGATGAGACCAAACTGTAGATCCAGAACAGAACATTTTCTAATAATTCTGATAGGGTGGATGAATTTTATTTGCATGCATCTCTGCTGATTGCTAATAAAAAATATATATTTGTCAACACTTGGATTTTTTTACTTCTACACATTTAATTTCTGAAACATGCTGATCTGTCTTTTTTAACCTTAAACCAATATCTGTAGGACTTTCAGCCATGTGTTAGACTTCAGCTGTCTGCGGGAGGTAAAACGATAAACCACAAGTGGGTCAGGTTTACAACTCCTTCATGAAGGCAAGGCACACCAAAGTTGTGTAGCTAGTGAGTGTGCACCTTCTCCCTTGAGATACCTACATCTCTCTCCACTCTCTCATCACCCTTCTATGCCACAGTTACAACACAGGCTGTACGATGAAAATAAAAAATGCTAATATTGAGTAACTGATACTGGTACTGAGAAAAGGTACTGTGTGTTGGAGAAGGACAACAGGATGAGTGTACCAGCGAACGGGAAGAAAGGGAAGTGTTGAACACAATGCAAGTACAAAGGAAGAGGAGAAATATTGGAGCAAGGTGCAGTACCCCCAGCACAGCACTGTACTGGAGCCAGGTCTAGGCACACTGGGAAAGTAACACATCACTGCACAGCACTGGCTGGTCCAGCATCTCCCCAGCACACCATGCTGTGCTGATGCTGGTGGTGCCTTCGCTATCTGTGTCATATTGCAGAACAGATGCAGCTGCCTGGGTTAGACACCTCCCTGCAAGGTTAAATCCATTTGCAGAATTAGCAGCTTGGATGTAACAAACCTTATTTAAAAGCAAAGATTCCCAGAAACTCAGATTTTTTAATTATTAGTTTTTAATCCACAGACACCAGATGGTCAGAATAGATGCTGGTTGTGACTCCCCAGTCCTGGAATGATGAAACTGTAGTGCTACAAGAAGAAAAGAGTAAGAATCTAGAAAATTATATGGAAAAAAGTGATGGAAGGATTCAAGAAATGGCAATTAATTTTATTTTTAAATCTTTTAAATTCCAAAGTATTCAATTTTAAAATTTAAGTGCAAGTAGCGTCTCACTTCCATAAAACTCTCTAAGACATAATTTAAAATATGAGGCTAAATAAAACCTAGAACTATCTGTGAAAAAGGATCATTAATGGTTCAAAAACCTTTTACTCAGAGACAGAATTTAATCAGTCTCATTCATAAGTAAACTGTAAAGTTTAATTTGTTCATAGAGCAAACAAGATTTCCTGTAGAAATTCTTAAGAATTATAGTTATCATGATAGACTGCTATCTTTGTTCTTTATTTGTTATTTCTGAATGTGCATCATATTAAAACCTTGGTTTCCATGCTACTGCAGTGTGATTCATATCTTGTGGTTAAAAAGACTGGCTTTTGTTTCCAAAATTTCTGCTGTGAGAAAAACATCTGCTGAAATGTAGATAGATTGTGGTGTGTGGATGAAATATGTATTCTTTGTAACCTCCTCCAGTAAGAATAGACTCATCAGAAGACATGTGACAACACTATGCACACAGTTGCATTTGAGTTGGCACATCACCCATTAGTTGTATGATCAAACATTTTTTCTATTTAGAAAGAAAGATTTCATGTGATATTTGTACATCTAGATTTGCATAATTTCTAAGTTGTAGATGTATACACTACTCTTGTTGCAGGACAGACTATTTCTACCACTTAAAATGATATAGTCAAAATTATTATTCCATAAAATATAATCAATTCTATTACATAGAGGAAAGACTCCTTACAATTCCAAGAAATACTTTTTCAACTGGAAATCCAGCTTTAAGTCCTAAGAACAGAGAGTTTTATCCACTTGAAGTTTATTGGGCTGTAGCAGGAACTGTCTAACATGTTACAACATGAGTACTCATTGACAGGAGCTACCTACTGCTGGTGGCATCTCCCAAGCTTCCAAATAGAGTTCGTATGTCTAGACCAGAAATGCATGCTTTTGCATCCCTATGCTTCTCTATCTCCTTTCTCAACTGAAGACAACTCCCAGAAGGAGTAGAAGATCCCAACTTTTCCTTTACATACTCCATGATGTCTACCAATACCATCAATACTTGACAGCTTGGGCAATTCTCTTAGATAAGAAATGCAACCTCTTTCTCACCAAATTGAAGCCTCACCTCTTATTTCCAATCTCAAAGCAGCCCAGGCCTGCACCACTTGCATATTGCTTAGAAGTGCACCCATGCCACATGGAGAGAGTCAGAAACAGATCTTTGCTCAGTACATACATAATAATGAATTGTTTCCTTTGCAACCAGTAAAATTAGTACTACAGTTCAACACTATCTTTCTGGAGAAATGGTATTATGTTCACGATACAGAATGGTGGATACAGATGGGCTTCCTGGAATCCCTCTGTGGCCAAGACAACACTGTCATTGTGTACTGTAACATGGAAGGGAACTGGAATTCCACAAAGTTTTGGTGTGAGAATTTTCGTAGAATACTAGAATCATTTAGGTTGGAAAAGACCTTTAAGATCATGGAGTCCAACCACAAACCTAACACTTCCAAGTCCACCACTAAACCATGTCCCTAAAAAGCCCTAATATTTTGTAATGGACAGGCCACTTCTGAGGATTTTGAAATACAGGTTGCCTTAATTAGATCACTGTATATTTGCATATCTTCAGCAACTTCAAAATGTTTGTATTTAATGCAAACATAGATAATGAAATCATTAATATGCTGTTGTCTAGCATTTTTAGCAATCATGTGAAGAAGAATTTTAAAAAGACAAAACGTGTGGCTTTTTTGTGTGTGTCACAGTATTTGATATGATCGGCTCCTCAAACAGTTTCTATTACTTTCTCAGTTAAGGGCTTTGCCAGATTTTTGGATGAATCAGAAATACCTCCAAAATGTTTTTATTCTCTACTCCAGTGCTGATTTTGAGTTGCCAGAAAAAGTTTGCCTAATAATCGCTATCCCATAAGAAACAGGTTATATTTCATTCCTGTTTTCAGTGCATAAACAGTGCAGTACACCACTGACAGACCTACAGATAAAGCTACCCCTTCAATGTTTTTTTTTAGCTGTCATGTCAGCAGGCAAATGTGGATGAACAGGGAAGAATGAGCTATCCGTTCACCCACAAAAAGTGCAAACACCTGTACCGATGCTTTCTGTGTAACACCTGTTTTACAGAGAGAGATGAACCTCCAGCTTTCACCATGACCAAGCAGTACTGCTGCAGGGCACTCATCCTGCTAGAAATACTGATTGCAGTGGTGCTGAGGAGATTTGTTACTCTGACAAAAATAAAACTAGAAACTCATTACTGAATGTCAGCGTGACTATAATACTTCTTACCAATAGATTTCTTCTTTGGGGATGTACTTTTGTTTCCTCTAAACTCTTGATACTTTATTTTAATTGCACAGATATAAATGGATTGCCTGGCTATCACGTGGGAGGGTAGGAAGCATAATGAATTGCTTTAAGATTATAATTTGTTCCAATGAAACCTGACTGTTGTGGTTTTGATGATATGTTTAACTGCATTAAGGAAAGCACAAGGTATGCAGACTGGTAATGAGGGGAGGGAGAGGTTTGCATCTCTGAAGTGGTTATAGTCTACAAAAATCTGTCAGAGTTTTCTGGTATTATATATCTTTTATTGGTTGTAGCTATTTAAGCTGTTAAATAGCTACTAAGCTAATTAGCTTACTTATTTAATCAAAAGGCATATAATGAAAAAATGTGCTTCTTGCATAGTGAAAGCGAAAGAAAGAGAGGGGAAAAGTAAAAATATGCATTTAAAGACCACTATCTTCCTGACACAAATTCTTCATTAGAAAACCATCTGGTAGATGCTTAACCATTTCCTAACCATCTCTGAGTAAAGTATCTCTCTGCAGCCTTTAACAAAGACACTAACAAGATGAGCTGTTTACAGGAGATGGTGGTAGTCCCAGTCAGTAACAGTACTGTATAAATCAACCCTTCTGCTGTGTCTATGCATTTTCTAAGTTTAAACCATACAAAGGCAGAATTCTGTGAAATCCATCCTTGTATTTAAGTGATCTCCTTCAAATTCTTCATGTGATCTAGCCTGAGTGAATTTTCAGAAGAAAATAGTGTGCTAGCTCCTAGCACAGTTACAAATTTCCTTGTGTATAAGTATTGCTCAGTAGTCACTGAGACTAGCATTTATCTGCTTTGTTAGGTATCCCAAACAACTTCACTGCAATTGTCAAGAACAGAGGGAGAACGCCTCATTATTTGCGACAGACTTCACTCCAGATAACTAAGTACTCATCCAGTCAAGGTACATACATAATTTCACACTTAGCCTTCTCTTTTTGCTGTTTCTTCAGTTTCACACATTTAATAGATATTTCACAGATCCTCTTCACAATCCCCCACCAAAAACTCAGATGCACATGCTCTCCCTGCTCAATATACTGTATAAAATACAACTGAAAATAATTTTTTCTGCAATATCATGTTAATGTTTTGCAACACAGGAAAGAGTTACACTTCTTTCATGAGAAAAGAGAGAAAAATAGAGTGAATGAAAATAGCCCTTTGTTCATACTTAAATAAGTTTTTAAAATCAGTTACACATAGGGGTAACACATAGTATGCTCACTTGTCCATAGGAAAGCTCAACTTCATTTCTTAATTATTAAAATTAAACTGCAAACTGCATTCTAGATTTTAGAGGATACGGGAAATAAAATATGTGCCCTGGCTGGTTTTTCAAAACATGTGAAAATGTATTCCCACAGCTAAGTAGTTAATGTAACAGATGTCTTATCTCCTCCTAGACTGATTTTTGCTTTGGCTGCTTCCTACTACTGAAAAGCAGAAATACGTATTACGTTTGGTAAGCAGTGTGGTATTCAAAGCAGTGTGGTATTCAGCTATGATCCTAAGACAGATTATTTCATCATTGGTTACAACTTTCCCCAGTGCTGTTGTGCCATGATTTTCTCTATTTTTCTTTGGATTTCTTTCTTTTTTACAGTTTGAAATGGAGCTCACTTTCACATAGTTTGTAGGAGTATCGTATATGTTTTCTTGATATTATCCAGCACTAAAAGTACTCTTTTGGTTTGAGATGCTTGAAGAAAGCAGTCATGGAGTGAAGTGGGTGTTCCCCTGTTCTCTGACATTTTAATAAGCTGAGATAAACTTTACAATCATATATGCCTGTTATCTCAATAGGATTCCTCTTGCATGGAAGCGATCAGATTCTCTTAAGAGGGAGCCTCCCTTGGATAGGGAACTGACAGTCTGATCAGCAGACTCCATCTCTATATGCAACTGTGACCTCATTCAAAACCCTTTATGGAACTTATGGCACTGGTGACATTTTGAGAAGTCATGTTTTCTTAATTGTCTCTCATTTTTATACACGTGACTGCTAACAGTCTGGTTATTCAATTTTAAGAAGTTTTTTTTTTTTTGGTAGACAGGGGGGAAGTCATGGAGGAAACTGATTCATTTAGTTGCTCCGTGTGGGTGTGTGAGCCTATGGATTTAAGAAGCTACAAGAGTACAGCAAAATATAGTGGGAGGAGAAATTGCACTGAAGAGTTTGTCAGCTTCAGAAGCGATGGGTGCAGTTTCAGTTCTATATTTCTCTATTTGGCTGTATCAGTGAGAACTTGGTATTAAAATGAAAACATGATTTTTCAGTCATTGATGGATTTCTGTCATTTTATCTGATTAACAAATAAAAGTAACATTTTGTCTATCAAGTGGTTTAACATCTCTGTGATATAAATGTCAAGAAATGGCAGATATTTTCACTTCTGACCCAATATGCCTGAGTATTTAACACTGCCAAAAATGGTAAGGATACAACCCCTGTCTAAATTAGATGGATGAATGGACCAAGAGAGTAAGCCTTAAATCATTAATAGGCTGCTTTAGTCTGAAATATATCCAGGCAAATGTACACTGTGCAATAGCAGGGGTTGTACAAAAGGGAAATGGAGGGGAGGTGTCAGCCACCCTTTTAGAGATGTTTTATAGTCTGCCAAGAATGCCAAATTGAAATGCCAACACCAAAACAAAGATGTTTTGCTGCAGTATAGCAGACCTCAGTGTCAACATGGCAGCACTGAATGCAAAATTGCCTTGAAATGTTTTCCGTTCAGTCTACATCCACTCAAGTATAAATTTTAAATTAACAATAATAAACACCCTGGTCTCCCCATCCCAAGCACTGGCAACACATATTCTTTTAAACATAGCTTTAAAGAAGGAAATTTTAGAGACAAATGCTACTCTTTCTTGCCAAGTCTTGCTAAACTGGGACTAATGAGAGCTATTGCTGATCCCTGACTCTGTCAAGAAAAGAGGGAAGAATTCCCTCAATACTAAGGTCGGCTTCTAGCTTATGAGGCGAGGTCTGAACTTCTCCCCCAGGAAGCTGATGAAGTTCCCAGCAGAGGGAGCTTGCCTGGGTGATAAGGGAGATAAACCAGGTTTCTGGACTATAAAGGATTCTGTCTGCAGGAAACATCTCTCAGACACCAGCTAAGGGTAGTTTCTTCTCTCTGTGAGGTGTAAATAGACTCTTAGCTTTCACTGGGGACCACAGTGGCTTTTGGCACAAGCTAAATCTGACAACTTGAAAGTAGCAAAAAGCTCTGCTCTCTGTATCCTTTGACCTGGCTCTTAACACAGCAATGTCCCAAGGCAAAATTCATTATTTCTTTGCCACTAGTAAATGTTTTCATTTCAAAGGCAGCTTGGAGGTCCTTCAACCTGTACAGAAACTGTGGATTTGGAGAATGGCTGAAGAAGACTGTCTTCCCACACTTGCCTTTTGTTTTGATTTTTATGTTTCTTGTATATGTGAAGCCACCAACTTGTAATCAGACAAAACAGAAACACCACCTCTTTTTTGTCAGATAGGTGGACTTCTAAGATGAACATTAATACCTATTCAGTACAAACATGCAAGAGAATGTTAATGTGCTAATGTTCAGTAGTAGCTGATGAACATAGTAAGACTTTCCATGAGGCTTTCTATGAGAGGCTGGCCAAAGAAAACACAAGTGATCATTTGGTTAAGAGGCTAACACTAAAATCAGAGGCTAAGCTGAAGAAAGAACTGGAAAGCAAAAGGCTAGAGAACCTGCTTTTGCTAAAGGCCAGAGGAGTCTTGCAGACTCATTTGGTAGGTCATAGTTACATGTGCATCACTCTGTACAGCATGGTAGGGTAAGACACCCAAAATGAACGTGGCCACAGGATTTACAAAAGGGAATTGTGGATCTAGTCTGGTGCCCTAGGTCAAAGGTTCTCTAACAGAGATTTAGGAGTTCACAGTTAAAAGCAGGTCAGGCTCTGTAAATTTTTAGTGCCTGCAGTTAGGGAAAATATAAGGTCATGTTTTCGATTTACAATTTGTTCCTTGCAGTCTGGCATTGCTGATGATACTTAAGTAATGGTTCTTAGAATAATTTACTCATCATGCTCAGATTTGGCTCAAGACTTCTTTTGTGTTTGTATACATTTAGAGTCAACCATGTCTACAGTTTGTTAATTACAGCTTTTGAATATGTTCTCCTCAGCATCGCAGATATCCTTTTATTTAAAATAACAGTAGGAACATAATAAACAAAGAGGAAAATAATCAAACACAACTGCCTTTAAGCTGATCCACATCATGCTATATTGGATAACCCATCAAAATAAAAAACACTTAGAAAAGAGTGATTATTTTATGGCAGTGAAAAGCAAATGCGTTCAACATCTTATTGGAAAGATTAATCAAATTTCATCATGTTGCTGTCTTAATCCCATTATGGCTTAAAGAACTTTAGTTTATTCACAGCCTTCTTTCATCTAACACTAGACAAAGCCCTATAATAAATCATTATTCAGAGATGCTTTAATATTGCAGATCCCAGTTCCATGTTTCCCACTCACCCTGAAAATGGCTCATTTTAAGAACTGATAGGCTAGTATTCATATTTCTAGCAAATTAAAAAAACCTTTTTTTTCTACTTGTCATGTAATTAATAATGTATTAATAATCTCAGTTGTTGTTTTTACTGCGAGAGATGTGGTTTTAGCTTATCTGCACACTAAGGCTTTGGAAAATGATACTTAGTTTTGTTCAGTGATATTCTTAGCAATGCCTCTTTTGTGGTACACCCTTTTCCCAGGAGACTCATATTTTAGCTTTTCCATATTGTTATCAACACAGAATCTTTCTCAGTCCCCAGAAGGCTTGGTTTTAAGCTACTTGTTTCCAGTTTGTTTTAAATCTTTGCCCATAATATCATTCTGTGTCATACAGAGCATCTATTCACCAGATGCCAGATGCATAAAGTGCTCTTCATTTGGCTCCTTTCCTCAAAATTACTGATGTCTATGCCAAACTAATTTCTAATTTTTGGACTTCATTGCTGCTGATTGTTCTGTTTCCTCAGGGCAGTTGTTATTGGAAACAGTCACAGATGTCAGTGACTGCTGTCACAAAACTTTTGAAAAAGTCTCAATATATTCTCTTTCTCATGTATTTTTCCTGGAACTTCAAACGGTGAGCAACCAAACCTCAGTAGCAATAGGTGATTGTGGAACCCAGAACTTGCTGCAGAGCCGAAGTGTCATTTTCATAATCTACCAGAGCTACATTTCAACAGGTCCTTTTACATCCTAAATGAGATTCTTTAAGCATTTTTTTCCCAGACATTATTTAAAAATATATGATGATGTAAGTATATTTCATGGAAATTAATTTTGCTTCCCTAGCCTATTAGGCCTCTTCCTGTTTTTTCTTAGAAGATGAAAACATGCATAAAACTACATCACAGTTGCAAAGTTGCTTCATAGCTGAGGTGTCTTACAGCTGACAGTTTGAGGGCTATCCCAAGTTTTATGAGTTATAGAACTGAAATGTATGAAGGTAGGCCTGCTTAGTGTAAAATGCTACGCACTACTGAGTCTAGAAGACAAGCTTGATAGTGCAGGAAAAGATACCATTAGTATTATATCGCATTTGTATATACTTACTACAGTACTGCTTTCAATGACATGATCATGTGCTATATTATTCCATAGCACTCTATGTTTATTCTGACCTCTCAAGAATTACATAAGAAGGAAGATTTAAAGTTTTTCAGACTACTGTAAATCCTAGAATTTTTACTTTCTTGCTTTACAGTAAGCTAAATTTTATTATATTTTTGTATGTAATAATGGTATATATGACAAAAGTATCTTTGGTAGTTTACAAAACTACATTCAAGCAGCATGTTAATACTGCTTATCCATTTTCTAGGATTCGTCTTCTCCCTCATTATTCTTTAGGCCTAAAGCTTCTTTTTCTAACGACCTTGTACCCTACAGCAGATATTTTGCTGATCCTTTTCTCAGAGAAAGAAGAGAACATAAAAGCAACTACTCCCCAGGAGCACTATCTGATCTCTTTAAGGGCTTACATTAAGCCTCCCATCTGAAGGATTTTGTGGGAAAGCACCTGAGTGGAGTGAATACTTGTGGTTTGCAGGGAGTAGCTTTCTCTGGAGAAGTGATGATTACAGCCAGATGCTGGGGAGCCGATTGTCCCTTCCACTGTTCGAGCCACAGGAACAACACAGAAGCACAAAATAAAGGCCAGAATATCATATTGGACAATATTTACATATGAAAAGACATGCAGAAGCCCCACAGGTGATTTACATACACACCTGTGTTGGGTAAATAATTGAATAATCCCTAAAATAAGGATCAAGGTACAGGTTGTCAAAACAACCATTGTTTGTTTTCCTTTCTGCATTTCCATTCATTTTACAGGAGATACTCTTCCTGTATTAAATATATTTTAGAGTATCTTAGATATTTTTTTATCTGCTACAACCTCTGTCTGGTGACTATACCATACATTAGCATAGGGCTGGATTCTCTAATCTATAATCAGCCCTTCCTGTTTCTAACTACTGCAATCAAATAAAGTTCCTTTAGTTTATATGCTGGCTATTCTGCTTTGGGGCCTAGCTTCCTCAATGCTAATGGGATGGTTACAGCTGCCCAGTCTTCTCACTGCCAGCCCTGCGAGATTAACTACATTCAATTGTTTTTGACACATATGAGGAGAAAGAGAATTCAGTTTCCTCTTTGTATTGTTTCTTATTGAAAGAGAATGCTCTTGGGTGGTGGTTAAAGAAATAATGTTGTCCATTTTACACATTCCCTGGCATGACAGACAAGTTAGATGACACACTAATTAAGACATTGTATCTGCTGGAGAAACTCCTGACAGTCTTCTGAAATCCATCCTCATTTAGGAAAGTATAGGTCCAGATGTGGGTGTTGGGGGTTTTTTATTTTTCTGTTTTCCCAAAGTTAAATGTGCATATGATCAGTATTCCTGAGCAGAGGTGCTGTCCTCATGCAGAGCTTTAGAAGGGTCTCCTACAAAGCAAAAAGGTTAACATTTTAGTCTCAAAACTATAATAAAGATCATTAAATACAGATAGACTTTAGACATCAGTTTTCATTTTGCATACCAGCTTCTTTGGTGTGAGTGTTTAAGTTAGAGTCAATAGACATACAGGTATTTTCAAATCTGGATTTGAATGTGCGTAGATCCTGAGTGTTTGAATAGCAGGTTTGGATGTCAGTCTTCCATCTTTTCCCATCTTTCTAAATAGCTGTTTCATATTGCTGCACCAAAAAAACCCCAAGTCTTTCTTGAAATACCTAAGCTATAGTAGAAATCTTTTCAAAGTTAGGAAAATACTAGAACTATCACTTTTAATTTTGTACACACCAGCTACAGATAGTTGTTGAATTTCTTGTGAACTGGAATTTCTTCTGGACTGGAACATCTTTGTTATTGTCGTTATGATTTTTATTATGTTAAAGGAAAAAGGGAAGTAAACCTAAACTTAGTGGACTTGTCAGCACTGCCAGTGTGTTTCTGCATGGATTCTGTGTGAAAAAAAGACAAAGAAATTCTGAGAATAAAGAAGTCTGACAAAGTCCAGGAAACACTTTACCTCACTATTCTTCCTCTTTTTTTTTTTTTTTTTTTTTTTTTTTAAATCTTTGCTTGGTTTCCCTTGGTTTTGGTAAAAATAATAAAATGAGCAAATTTATCAAGTTTAATGAAGGAATGACTACTTACAGTCACACTCTTGCTTTTTTCTTTTTCCACTCTCCCTTGATAAGCAGTTAAGAGAACTGAAGTCTTACAACAATTACCAGCATTTGTTTGACATTACAGTCTCTTTAGATGAAATACAGAAGTATTATGATGGATTCTAAAGTGGGACAGGCAGAATTTTCCCTTAGAAGAAGTAATTCCCCAGCATGGTGGAAGCCTTTGCTTCTTTTGCTTCAATCCTCAAGACAGTCTTATGCGTGATAGTACCCTTCCACCCTCACGTTGGCCTTAGGACTATATTCTGGTTCATGCCTTCATTCAATATCTTCCCAAGTGTCTAATGCAAAGAGGGATCCATCTCTCTGCTGCTCTGTCTGGAACAACCTTTAAGCTCAATATTTCCCCTGTATGTTAGATTTAGTGTCCAGTTGCTATAAAGGCAATAAAAGGAGAGACAACTGGTGTCTTGGTTGGAGATGGGAAGTAGTTGAACTTGGTCACACAGCCTAGTCAACTCAAAAGGTCTGCATAGGTTTCTTCTCTTGTGAACTGTGAGGCTCCAGAAGTTTTCCAAAAGTATGAGACAGTATGAGTCAAATATATTTTTCAAACGTCAGTTCAGCAAGTTGCATAACCATGAAAGCCATACAAATGGGTTTCCCTTTTCTGCAGAATAATTCACACATACACACACAAAACCATACAATTACATCATGGCATTAAATCCTGAAATGTTCAGATCTGTTCACAGCTCTGGTATTTTCTGTTGTGTAAGACAAAGAAAGGAGGTTAAAAAAAAAAAAAAGAAAAGAAAAGGCAAGCAAATACTGCAGAAGGTGCACTGGAGTAAAAAATATACCTTCATTTCTAATAATCCAAAGTACTATGGCTACCTAGCATAGGCAGCTGATTTTGTTATGGATATTTGAAATAGTCTTAGTGGAACTGATCTTTTATAGTAGGAGAGGAAATGGGACTCTCAATTTAAGGAAATTTAAGAAAAAGTTTTAGGAAAAGAAATCCAGATTCAAAAGATATTGTGAATGTATCTTAATAATAGTAGCTATACTCCAAAATAAATGGCTAATTTAACCATATGATATCAATGCAAATATTGATCCTCATGGTTAAACAAGGTTTTAAAAATATATTTATACATATAACATCCTTTATCTTTTAAATAAAAGGTTGTCTGCTTTTTCATAGGACATTTGTTAATATACTCAGGAGTCATGTTGGGTTTAAAAAAAAAGATAAACAGACCTACTGATAGTTTATCTTTTTATGTACTGCATACCAGCTACAGACATAGCCTTCAGCATTACGACAAAAAGTATCTCAGACCTGTCTTCCTTCCCCCATCTCCCTCCCAGAAAGCATTATTACTGAAGAGTTTTCACAGGTGGGAAGAGAGTAAGGACTGTTTAAGGGTTGTTATTTTCAAGTCCTTGATAACTTATTTTAATTAAAATATTTCTAAAACTGCATCGAAGCATTAAGTCTGTGTAGAGCGCAGTACATTCTGTGCTATGCTGTGGAGTC
This sequence comes from Strix uralensis, assembly GCF_047716275.1. Taxonomy (NCBI): domain Eukaryota; kingdom Metazoa; phylum Chordata; class Aves; order Strigiformes; family Strigidae; genus Strix; species Strix uralensis. The sequence continues at coordinate 38,639,486 of NC_133972.1, read as the reverse complement.
TTGCAAAAGGAAAAAAAAAAAAAAAAAAGCATCCATGCTTTGTAAATATATTTTTAGCGCCTGGAAAGTTCTCTTGCACAAATAGTTTTCTGTCATGTCATGTGCTGACACCTTTGAAATCTTGCTTGAAGTAGTTTATAGCTTTGTCTAAATTGGGTTATTTGCACATGATGGTTTATATGATGACAAATTACTCTTCACATGTACAGGACTCCATACAGTTAGGTTTAGCACTGCTATATAAAGCATTAAGCTTATTACACCCAAAAGAATTAAATTATGCTGAAGCAATTTGATTAGTTGTGTCCAAAGGAAGACACGATTGTAATGAGCTAAAAGCTTGAAGTGAACATTGTTAACATTGTAATACATTGTAATTAAGAAAAAATTTTGCTTAACTATTTTCATTAAATCTATTTTACCTTTTATTTGGTCCATTTGTTGTTCTTGTAAAAATGTTACTTTACTTCCAGATGATTCAAAGCATGAAAGTTGATTGAGCTTTCTAACCTTATTTTAGTGTTTATACACGCTACACACAATCTTCTGTATATTCCATATATATATCCAACAAATTCTGGATTTGTTGGATTTCTTTCAAAATGTTAAATTACAGACACCTTAATTTAAATTTTTTTGAAACATCCAGGTCTGTGTATGAATTGTGGTATGAAAATTAAATAGCACCTACTCATTTCAGTCTGGCAAACTTAGACCAGTCATGAATGGAAGCTGGTTGATATTTCATTAACACTATTTTTAGTTGAAGCAAATGGAAAACCTAGGTACCTCATGGTGGTCTGCTAAATGCCAAAGAAGAAAGAAGACTACTGAAGCAGTGAGGAAACACACTGGGCAAATGAATAGATTCCTGAAGAAGCAGGGTATTCAAAATCAGCACCTTGCCTTCAGAAGCAGGTAGTGATGCAGTGATGGCAAGTGATGTCTCATCATCTCACAGCACAGCTATTTTCAGCAAAATATAATTTGATAAGCATTTTCATCTCAGTACAGTTTAGCATACATATGCCTTCATAAGTTTTAATTCCTCTTAAGAGGAATGATCCTATCAACACAATGGGGTGTCGTGGTTTAACCCCAGCTGGTAATTAAGCACCAGACAGCCACTCACTCACTCTCTCTCCAGCAGTAGGATGGGGAGAAAATCGGGGAAAAAAAAAAGGTAAAACTCATGGGTTGAGATAAAGACAGTTTAATGGGACAGAAAAGGAAGGGAAAATAATAATAATAACAGAATATACAAGTGATGCATAGTACAATTACTCACCACCCACCGACCAATGCCCAGCGACTCCCCAAGCCACAATGCTCCCTGGCCAACTCTGCCCTGTTTATATACCGGACATGATGTCATATGGTATGGAATACCTCTTTGGCTCGTGTGGGTCAGCTATCTTGGCTGTGTGCCTCCCAGCTTTTTGTGGACCCCTAGCCTCTGCTGGCAGGGCAATATGAAAAGCTGAAAAGTCCTTGACAGTATAAACACTGCTTGCAACTGCAACAACTGAAACAGCAGTGTGTTATCAACATTATTCTCATCTTAAATCCAAAACACAGCACTATACCAGGTACTAGGAAGAAAATTAACTTTATTCTAACCTAAACCAGGACAAGGGGTCATAAGGATTGCTGCATGATCAGATTAGCCTCTCCTACTTCATTTCCTCTGAGGCTTAGATAGCTCTATTTGATTTTGGAAACAGTTTGTGTGCTGTTTCCAGGCTACTCTTTCCTTTTTATGTCATGATATTATATTTATTTATTACTATCTATTGCTTTATTTAGTTATTTTAATATTTATTGGCCCATTCCTACCATTTAGTCAGATTTTATGAGAATTACATATCAGCATTATATTTTAGGACTTTTCTATCTCTTCATTTTTGTAACTTTTTTTGTAACTAGCTAGTTGTACCATACTTATAACATGGATTTACACTGATATTGATAATAATCTCTTTCTTTCTTCAAAAACTGAGGTGAACAAGCACCTATTAATAATAGGGCTGTTTGCAGTATTTCTTCTGAAATCTCAGAGCCATCAGAACTTCACCTTAAGACTAAGGCTATGTGGATTTATGAATCTTAACTCACTCCTGTAGAGGTTTTCTAATGCTTGCTATGGTGGTCGATAGGATAGATATGGATTTCATACCATGGTTGCCCTCTGAAGTTCCTTACAACAACCCCTAAAATCCCACACTTTCTCACTGCCTCTGTCGAGATTGAAACACCTGATTCCTGGAGGTCCTATGGGGAGAACTGACAGAGGAGGTTGACTTTGTTTCCCTCCAAGATGAAAATATGGAATGAAAGTGAACAGGCATGATTTAGGGTTTTGCCTAGTCAGGGTTTGTGCAGTATGTTTATGGTTCAGGAACTATTTATTAGCTATTTAAATGAGTGTTGTTGTTATTATTATTAAACATATGCTAACTTGAGGCATAACCACTTAAAAGCAATGATTCCTTAAGAACAACATTTCCCTGGGAACTCTTCTCCTGCTTTGCATTGTTTTCCATCCAGTTACGATAGCTCTTCAGGAAAAATTTGGCAACTGGGCATCAATATATTGCTACTGAGTTTTGTTCTCATTACCTGTGTGTGTTAATTGTGTTATTTGTATTTGTAATATAGTATGTTATGGAATGTAAGGTATTCTGTATTTGTTAGATTTAAGGCAGGGCATTCAGTTTAATTCTGACTTTTCAAGACTCAACTCTTCAGGATATTCAAATCTATTTATTATTATGCATATAAATATAACCATAATTATATAAACCGATGCCTATTTATTTCAGCTTGATAGCTTCAAATGGAATAGGTAACACATGGAAAGTGTGCCTGAGAGTCTATTCAAAATCTGAGCCTGAATTGTATTGGATTCATTGTGCATAGTACTGTATGAACCTGGAGCAAAAAGCAAATTTGAGCCCATTTTGAGTAGAGCTGGATCCAAGCAGTTTATTTATTATGTGTATGAGATTCACTTATTTCAGCAAATCCACTGAGCACTAATGTTGACTGTTTCAACTGACGTTGAAAATAAAAAAAAAAAAGATTGCAGCATTTTTAAAGTCTGGTTGGAAACCTTAACCCATGCCTAAACAAAGGAATTTTCTTTTGGAAAAGAAACTTGGAGATAAGGAAGTATTCATTTTTCTAGCGAGTCTGAATTACTGTTGTTTCACTTCAACCCAAATCAATAATTTTTCTGATTCTTTCCCACTTTTTTTTTCCCCCTAGGAAAAAAAAAAGTCTATATTATAAGAATAGGTCTCAATTTACACGCTACACCTGCAATTTTCCATTGAGTTTACAAGTCAATATTATTGATATCTTCTTGTTTCAGCTTCTGTGTTTGTTTTCTAACACAGTAAGTCACAGTAGGCAGAACTGTATGTAAGCATTGCCATAAGAACTAGTAATAAATAAACGTATTTATTTTAATGACATCTAATATCACTTTCCATGTATTTAATTCAGACACCTTAGCATTAATTCTTGAAGAATACAGTTTCATTTCAGTAAGAAAGCAATTAAAGAGGCTATTTCTACTCCTGGATTTTTCACTTGGTTTGCTCTTGTTGCTTGTTTTGCCCATGCCTTCAAAATTTCTGAAGTTGTGTGTGGTTTCATGAATGTGTCTTTGTGCAGTGTACAGCTGCAGAAGAAACAAAACACATTCTGATGAAGGGTGATGGAGTTATTTTCAGTGACTAATGTATTTAGCTTTGTGTTGTTGTCTGCCTGTTCAAGAGCTAAGAGTTAGATAAAGCAATAAAGGAAGAGTTAAAAAATGAGAAAGAAAGGTAAAATAATGATAGTGGTACAATCTTCCCATACCTCTTCAAAGCTATAGAGAAAAGTGCTTGCACTTTGCGTATATTGGGATAAGAGTGCTTGTAAGGAATACAACATATATAAGTCAGTAATCCTTGGGTCAGCGGAAACCAGAAATCTCAAGAATCCTTCAAACAGGAGGAAGTTTGAAAAGAAAGGAGAAGCTATCAAAAATGTGCCGTTGATATCTGTTCAAAATGACAACGTGATTTTTTGTTTGTTTTTTTTCCAGTGGTGGGATTTGCTCACAAAGACGATTTATTTATTTGTTACTTTTCCTAAAGGCTTTTTACCTTGCAAAAAGTAATATAAATTACTCTGTTTCTAAAGCCCTCTGTCAGCGCAAACATGCCGTGACAAGTTCCCCTAAGGAAAGTCCTGTAGGGTCCAAATCCCAGCTGAAATTCCTGAGTGAGCCACGCTGAATGTTTGAGACTGTTACCTGATTGCTGGTCGGAGTGACTGGATTGCAGAATATTGACTTGAAAGGTACAAAAGCCTGAGGATCTGTACATCTGGCAGTACAGGTGGCTGCTTATCAAACCAAAGAGCACCAGGGTTTTTTTCTGAATCCTATCACTCCTCAGAAAAGTATGATAAAATTGCAAAAGTACTCACTGTTGGTTAGCTTCTATTAACTTTACATTCAGTAATATATCTTACTGGATTTCATTCAGACTACCAGGCTGGAGTAGTTTCTAACTGATCCTGCAGTTCAGCTACCCTGATGCACAGCACACACTGCGTTTTCTTCTTATTGGTGTTTCTTCTTCCAGTGTAAACTGAAGTGTAGAAAATAAGGGAAGAGGAAGAGAAAAAATTATATTCAATTGCAGCTCACTCATCCTGCCATAGGATGCAGCTAGCACCTGCACCCAGGCTCAGGGTCTAACAGCACCTGCAGTCTGGATGAACCATTAATTTCAATAGAAGCCCTTGCAAAGCAGCATGCTGCTCAGAGTGGATGAGGAGAGCCACTTTTAAATTGGAGTGATTTTGGAGAGTAAGATAGGCTGGATATTAGATAACTTACATGGAAGACATAGTTTTCTAGAAATTAATATGCTTTTTCTTCCAATATCACCATTGCAATAGCTTCAGTTACAAGAGAAGACAGGAATAGTATCACCGGCTTGCTGTCCTGATTGTTTTCTTGAACAACAGGCTTGGGAAGGACTGCTTTGTTTCCATGTGCCTCTGTACACCTGTTAACCTAAATAGATTGAAGGGTTACTACCAGACTAAACACTGTGATTTCTCTGCTTTTTATAGATGGAAATGACCCAGCTATTCAAAAATATTTTATTTCATAAAGAAGACACAGGTGAGTTAGAACATGGAGTACTGTTCAAAGCTTATTCTGTAAGTTATGTCATTCTTGTCAAGAGTTTGTAAAAATATGTAGTAACTCTCCTCTTTGGATACACACAAATATATTATCAGTGTGAAAGAAATTCAATTGAATGAGCACAATATATCAAATATTACCAATATTGTTTGTTCTTACACCATGTGAATACCAAGAAACTGCATGAAATGCCTAGTGATAATATTAGTAATTCAACAGCAAAAAGGATATAATATTCTTTCCTTTCATGACACATTGTGGCTTAAACCAGAATTGTTTCTTCATTTGTAGAAAATTCTGCTTAAAGTCTGCATATAGCTTGATGTTAGAAATTACTGTTTTTCTGACTGTATGTTAGGCATATATAAATCTTCATAGGATAATTTAATGCAGATATATATATATATATATATATATATATCATGCAGCTTGCACTGCTTATGGACTGCAGTCATAATAAACTTGGAGAGGACCACAGTAGGTTGTTCTAGCCACCACAAGCCTAAGCTACCTACAGCATCATCACCAAGTTTAATGTCATTAATCATGTCTGGGTGAAAATACATTATGCTAGCAACTATTCGGCTGTTTATGGGTAGACTGCACATAGATGCTAAAGGAACAAACTCAGCAAAGTCAGAGCATCAATAATGATAGCAGGAATGGAATGGCACAAACATACCTGAAATTCTTCTACTTAATGTAACTTTCATCCAATAAAAGCAGTTCAGGTGACTGACCCGCAACCATGATTTAAAGTAACCATATTTCCAACCATCAGCAACTGTAACGTTTTAGGCCTAAACCCCTAAACTGGCAGTTTTTCTTTATTCTGCTCTGCCTACAATAGAAAAATTTGAGATGAAGGACAAAAAAACCCCTGAGCTGTGTTTCTTCCATCTGTGTAGCTACAAAGAAAAGGAAAACAAGGGGAAAACACACACAAGGTAACTACCAGGTTCTGCCCTGATCAAGATAATGGCCTCATTGTGTCCATTATAAATGTTGTCATGACTTCAGTTCAAACTTTGGCCTTAAACAATAGAGACCATGAAATACATATTTGCTACATATTGAGAATGTTATGGGAATGACCTAAATATTTTGTACAAGGGTAGCAATACATCTTGAACAAACATTATCTAGCCATAACATTCTGGAACATGGAGTGCTGAAACAATTGTGGCTGGGGAGAGATTCCTACAGGAAAACTAATATCCCAAAGTAAATTTGTTTTCAGGTCTCCTTTCAGAAAGGCTTTCTTTTTTCAGTTCTCCTTTCAGAAAGGCTTTCTTTTTTCAGTTTACTGCAGAAGGACTGTGTAGTGGGGGAGGTGGTTGTTTCCCTGGGTATGCCCTTCCCTGAGGGCTTCACTGAGGAATAATTATTGTAAAATCAGAAGATGCTCTGCAGAGCCGAAAGGCCACCAGAAGACTCTATGGGAACAAGCTGAAGATCATTTCCCTATCTTTCACTGTCTTTGTCAGTTTTTTGGACTGGTTGATTCTAGAACATAGATGTAAAAGGCAACATCTACCTAGGAAACTAAGTAGAGCCTAGATGTTAGCAGTGACCCAGACACTGCAGCTCAGACATACACCATTAAATTTGTAGAATTCCTTGTATGGCTCTCTGCCACTGTAACCACTGCCATGAAAAACTCTGAGAAAGGTCTTTTCAGTGTAACAACATATTGATCACTAGATCCTACAGTGACTTTTCTAAATGAACTATTAGGAGATAATAGCTTCCATGGTTCTATGAGCTACTAGTGGAACTCTGATTTTCTCTTTTGTCTATTTTTTCATTTTTTTTAAATGTCTTCTTTTTGGTCACAAGTTTATCCTTAGCCATTGCCAGTTTTCTCTTCAATAACCACATCTTTTAACTCTTGGCTTATTGTTATTTCCAGATTTCATTGTCTGCTGTGTTTATTCTCTTTCCATTTCATCAGTTTTATCTTTCTGTTCAATTCTGGTTGCATTTCTAGGGATGTAATGTATGAATCCCACTTTTAGAGAGTAGGACTGTAAAATGTCTATGACTCTGATAAAACGCCACGAGACTTTTTTGTTATTAAACATCTCAAGATTGTATAGAAATGCTTAATTACTTTTAGCAGATAATGAATGCATAATTACACCAAGAACAACATGGTGTTCTCTTATTACTTAAAATGCACAAAACCATTTTCCAGATTTTCTGATCTGGTGGAATTAGGGAACTGGATGAAATATAGACTCAATTCACTGCATATCATTATAACTATTTATATTTTTAGTAGGGATAGTAGAAATGTTTACTAGGAAACAGAAAAAAGAAAATGTAACAGAGTTACAATTTCTGTGCTTATTTGGTTTCTTTTCAAATCCGACTCTAGTTTGAAATATTGTCATGTGTTCCTTGAAAGAATTATCAACTACTTTTGAAGGACCATCTATCATGCTGCTCATTACTAGAGAAACCTCACCCTTAATTTTAGAGCCTTAAAGAGCCCAGATCTAAACTTGCCAAGTGTAGAGTCAGGGAATTCTCTTAAGAGAAATACTGGATGAAAAAATCGTGCTTGCTGGAGTCTTGCTGCTTCTAGGATAGTTGTTTTAGTAAGCCTTCCTTACAAAAGAAACTGTGAACTGGCTTCAGATAGACACGCTCAGAAATAAACAAGCAATCTCTTATACCTCTGAAATGAATGAATTTTAACCTTTGGCAGACAGACTAGATAGCAGCTCCATTGACTATTTAGGGGAAATGATAAACTTCTAAAGCTTTGTGGTATCTTGGTGATGCAATCTATTGTAGCTATAGGGACACAGTAAGAATATTTGTGTGGAACACTGAAGAAACAGTTCTGAACAGTATTGTGCTGAAATAACTGAAATTGCTAAGAGCACTGATGGTCATAAAAACTGGCACTCTGCAGTTTTTGAAGCAGTTTTTATCTACTGTTTTCTAGACAATTAAAGACATACACGAAAAACAAGCACTTATTTCTAAAAGTTCTTTTATTACAAAGAATGCCCATGATAGCTTTTTTTCCACTTCAATATTTCATTTGTCAGGGACACTACAAAGTTACATATATAGTATAGAATACAAATTATAACTAAGGTAACTTTCTTTAGAACAAACAGAACAGTTCTTTTCTTCACTGGACAGATAGTTTTGTAAGTCAGTATCTTCAATGATATAGAGAAAAATATTTAAAGAGCATTCTGAACAGCAAAAGAATGCTCTAGACATAGGTCTGGTTTTTTATACATCTATAACATACAAACATTTAAGAGACACTTTCTGCATAGCTGACATTGTTAAAACCTTACTTTTCAGACAGAACCTGGGGCTGTACATTGAAGCTCATGCTACATAGCTAGTTGTGAAAATTAACAGATAGGTTGCTATAACTGAGGAGCTAAACATTTATCTTGCATTCAGGGCACATTGATTAGAAGGTTTTCAGAAGACTCATTACCAGCAAGTGTTAAATACTACAAGTTACTCTGTGGGCCAGACTGAATTCAGAGAACCGGAGATAATGGGACTATAAAGATGATATGTAGCTAGCAACAGTTTTGGCTTGCTTAGGGATACATGTAAACACAGTCTGGTTGGGACACTTAACAGGATAAATGTGGAAAAAAAGAAAGGATAAAGCAAACAATATACCAAACGGTTTCTGGGCAGTTTTCAGTACATGCATGTTCCCCAGTAATGCTGAGAAGAAATAACATGCCATGACTACTATCTGTAGAATAAAAGTGTTCAAGTGTTTCCCATACCAAAGACTCCTGCTACCCTTTCTCCAGCATTATTATTTGTTCTATGGAATGTGGTAGCTCTTTGGATTCATGCTGACTTTAATTCTTCAGAGACAGTTGTTTCTCTACTTTCCTGCCCTAACAGACTCACTGTCCTCTCTCCTCTTGTCACTTCCTCAAGTGTCTTAGTCTCAGCTGAAATCCAAGAAAATTTATTGTTGGAGCGATGGAAAGTTGTAGTCACTCTGGATGGGAAAAGATGTTACAGGTCTAAATTAAAAAAACTACAAAAATTACAATTGCTTATTGAGAAGCAGTCTCTAGGAGTAAGTCCTAGACAGGTTACCGGGGGAGACTGTAGTCTCCTTGTGACAGAAGGCTGTAAACAATGGGTAGGGCATTTAGCCATCAGGTGTGACACAGGTACAGCTCACTATGCTTTGGAGAACTATGAACTCAATGGATGACTGCATCTTGTATCATGTCGACGAAAATAGTTTGAATGGAACTAACACATAGCACATTTTTGTTCTCTGGCAGGCCATTTCCTGAGTAGGTATTAAAATCACTGTGCTTGGGCTTTCTTGTTTGTTTGTTTGTTCTTGTTTATTATTAATTATACATTATGTTCATGGAAATTTCTCTGTGTAATTATACCAATTTTGTATTGGTTTTAACCTTGGCCTTTGGCATTCAGACATCTGTGTATCTATTTGCTATTTTTTCATATTTTTCTCTATGTATACCTGCTAGATTTGATAGGAAGTCCCATTAAAAAGAGAGAAAATATGGTTGCCATTAATACAATACTTGTAGCTTGTCTTAGTCACAGAAAGGTTTTACAAGGCTAAATAAAAATTCACGACAACTAGCTATATTTATTAAAATTAGCTCAGTTTTGTTGGTACAGAAATTAAACTCTAGCATGGCAACTGTATCGTCACTTCTAATTTAGATCATTTTTTTTACTCATTAGTTTTACTTTGTGTATACCCTTTCCTCTTAATGAGAGCAGAAAGAGAATTTGAAGCCTCCTGAGTTAGCCATCATAATTGTAAGCTTGTTTCAGGCCCTCTCAAACCACAGGTTTTGTTAATATTATAAGCCAATTCAGCAACAAAGCCATGTTAATAAATATAGTTCAGTAGTGTTTTTAAAGTAGAAGTAAAATGATCAGTTTTTTATGTATTTGTTCTGCGGATAGCAGCACAGAAGGTCTTGGTGCAGCAAGATCATATGTTGGTGCAGCTGGATCATATGCTGCCCACATTTGCTCATTGTCACGGTGATTTACTGTTGTGACCAAAACTTTCCTGCTTCTGCATACTAATAATTGTAGGCTATTTGTAACATTTATGGCCAAAAGCATTGGAAATATACTCTGAGGTTATATCTGTACTAGTAAATTTAACAAGTGCCATGGAACTTCCTGGACATTAAAACTCAATCATCAGTAGTTTTAAATGCTTAGAATTGTCCTTTCCATAGTTTTGGCATGTTCCCACACCATTCCCAGGGACAGTTCAGGGGTTAGCACAGGGCCAGTGGCCATTTGCAGCGTGCATGCAGCCACCTTACTTTGGAAACTAAGAAAATATAATAGTATGGATTTGATTTGTTGTGTGCCAGTGAGCCTTGGTGGCAGTTAAAGATCCTGAGAACAGAAGGTATTTGCTGATCCCAATAGTCTGACTGGCAGAAACTTCATACAATGTATGCAGAAACAGTATTTTTCTGTAAATGGGTTTGTAGTTGCAGACATAAGTCTTTGTATATTCATGGAACAAACATAAACCTACCCCTTCAATAAGGAAGGAAAGGAGAAGGAGTGGCAGTCGGTCATACATATGTCTAACTGCTGGTGTCTTGGTTACAAGGCTCTGCCAGGTCCTCCTGACTTGCCCTTGGGAAGGGATAACTTATTACCACTGATTACTTTATGGCTCTCAGTACTTGATTGGGAGTGGATTACGCTGGATTAAAATAATGGGTAGCTCTTTTCAGGACAAAACCATGAAGCTGATTGGGAATGATAATGCAAGACTATTTTAGCTATATAATAAAATTTGCTTTTAATGCATGTGGGGGAAGAGGGTTGCTGAATGTTTTAGGCGGGCAAGGTTAATTTAATTTGCTTGCTATATCTGTATAGTTCTTCAGAACTGTTTTGTTTTAGATTTAAAAAAAGAGAGTTCTCTTGAACTGAGAGGCAGTTTCTGTATAAACTTGTTCTCTTCTGCTCATTTCTGTATACGAGAGAAAACCTGTGAATAGTAAGCAATGTACTGATTTTTATACTTACTCTGTAACTATATTGTTGCTTTATTCCTGTGCTTACAGGTGAAACATACTTCTCATTTACATGTCATATGATCTGAGCAGAATCACGATCCTGCCTCGCAGATGATGCATATCAATTTCTCAAATTTTCTCAAAGTGAAAAAATCTTGAACACTGTCTCTGGTTTTCATCTACCCAGGATTTTTTTCTGACCCCTGTTGGAACACTTAAGACCATAAATTTCATTGGATTAGTGCAGGTCAATAAATTTAAAATAATTAAAGTACCATTATTAAAAAAGACCCTTCAGCACTGACATTATGTGAGAATCATAGTCTACTTGCTCAAATATTAATTATGTTTCATATTTTTCATCCTTTATATGGCTCTTCAACTTATGGAAATGCTTCCCAACTTAAATACTCAATAGAAAACTGGGTGTAATTTTAAACACTGGCATATCAAAAGCACCTGCAAGAGTAGTGGGAGTGGGGAGCCAGGTGTGGGGATGGGAGAAGAGAAAAAGAATGTGCTGGTTCTGTCATATATTAACAAAAATACAAATAGCAGAGAAAAAAAATGTTTCATGTCAATCCAATCCTCATTAAAACTGTATACAGTTCAACTAGTACCTGCAAATGAGGCTTCTGTAGGAAAAATCATCATATACATAAAGCACACTACTATTAGTCCCGTTACTGAGTTTCTTTTTTCTAGAGATAATTATTTCTGTTTAAGTTTTGAAAAGTGGGGCAGAATTTCCCCCAATATTCCTGGTTCCTCACAGTAAAATGTTAGTGTGACCTTCCAAATCACTAAAGAATCAGTATATAGGCTATTTACTGACTCTAATTCAACTTCCGTAGATGATTAGTTCCCTGAAATGAGCGTGAAGAGAGTCATCTGAGTTACCACAGGTATTTTGTCTTAGCAGAGCAACTGTGCATGGAAAATAATGCCTAAATCAGCGGTAGTTCTGTATATCCCCAAAATTTGAGCTGCATAAATCACAGTTTTAAATTACAATCCTCTTTCCTCATCTCCAAGGAGGCAGAAAAGAAATCACAGATAACCAAACCAAATTTCTTCTGTATTATTTGCCCTGGAAACAGCTAGAACATGTCAGCACACAGAATTAAGCTGAGGGAAGTAAAATTTTGGCTATGGACAGAAAGAGTAGGATAAAGGCTAGAAATGAGTCAGAGATGACCCTAAGATAACAAGCAGTGTTTATAATTCTTATAAATTCCTCCCAAATGACAAGATTTTTGTCAGTCTCGTGGTGATCCTGTGAAACTCCAGCCCACTCAGGAATTTCTGTCTGTTTAGTAAAAGTCCCCTCTTCCAAACAGCTCCCACCTTGTGAAATGAGTGAGGTGACTGAGCTGAGGAGGGGACTGTGTAGGGCAGGAGAAGCAGAAGTGGGGCAGAATGGATGCATGGAGCAAAAGAATATCGCTCATTTTGGAATCAGGATAGCAGATGTGACTGCTGACAAGCTGAGAGCTCTGGAAGCTTCAGAGGATGGTAACCACAAAGCATACTGGATACAGAAGAATGTGTTCATTAATATGACACCTCACACATGCCAGGGATAGAGACAGGCACAGCTCACTAGATGCACAAACACATTTTTCTTAAAAATCTCGTCACTGGATGGCATCACAATTCATGACTATGAAGGCAAAAATGCTGGATTTGAGCAATGAGGAGAAGAGTGATCACTAATGGTTCGAGAGAATTTATTAAGGGAAGACGTGCTCTTTAGTTTAGACCTAGTGAGCCATCTGGATAGTAGTCTAGAGAAAAAATGAGAAGAGACTAGTTAGAGCTGTACAATACACATGAAAATGATCTGCATAGGGATTAAATCCTTTTAATTGTCCACATGACATCAGCCACAGTCATCTTTTGCAAGACCAAACATGTTGTTAAACCTGACAATTACTTTAATAATAATAATAATAATAATAATAATAATAATAAAAGCCCAACAAAAGTCTTATGCTGTAAAGAAGGCTCTAAAGTTGCTGAATCATGGTTGTATAGTTTTTGCTTGCTTTACACTGAATATGAGGCAAGATCTCTACTGTACCCAAATTACCAAATAGAAAAGAAAATATTGAGACAGTGGATTAGGCAGAGACAGTAAGAACATCAGAAGAGGACAGATTTGCAAAAGCTGGAGATAATGTGATACAGAAATTTTTAGGTAAGTGAGTCTAACAGGCCCCAGTGACACACAGGGAAGTTCTCCATGCATTCTGTGATTCTCTGTGTGCTGAACATCTGAAATCTTGTATTTGTTGTTAAATAGGTGGCTGACCCATAGGAGTGGATTTCCAATAGCTGACAGTGGATTGTAAATGCACAGAAGATGTAGCTTCAGTTTAGCAGCCTGAGCCTTCCTTACCCTCTATTTTCCAGTTAGGGAGTTGAACAGTAACCACAGTCCCTCACTGGTGCTATGCACGTTCCTATGGCCCCAGAAGGGAACTGGGAGATGAAGTCCATCATGGGAGGCTAAAGCCTACTTCCTTCTTCATGCAGCCCCCAGTATATTTGGAGCTGGCAGATGAGCCAGCGTAAGTATGGGTGTCTCTGACAGTATCTAAGTAGCACAAAAAGTCAAGAAACGGTTGAGATCTTGAGGTCCAGTGAAGAATAAGAAGTTGCTAGAGACTTTGTTCAGTGTCAATGAGGAAGTAAAAGACAGACTGGAACCAATTAAATTAAAAATTAGAAGAAGAGGACTCAATGTCTGTAAGCTTTCAACACAAAGATAATGTAGCTGAAGAGAAGAATGAAAGCAGAGCAGCAATTTTTGTTGGGTACGGAGTGATCACAGCACACTTGTGTTGACAGAAGATGAAACCAGTGAGCGGGGAGAGGCTAGGGGTGAAAAGTGTAGTGAAAGGGACTGGGAAGCTTTAGGCTGGAAGAAACCGAGTACTTGCACAGATGGATGGGTTTGGAGTGAAGAAATGCATTCATTTCCAGTTTTAGCCCTAAAATCGAACTGGAGAAGAGAAGAAAGTAAGAAGTGGTGTACAGTATTGCCCACCTTTTTTTTTTTTCCAGGATGCTGGTAAGATCTTGTGAACTGAGAAGAGAGTGAAGAGGAAAGGGACCGAGGAGAGACAGAGGCTAGCGAATAGTTGACGTCCTCTGCAAAGGTGTTTGGCCAGGAATGTGGCAGGAATGTGACTGCAAGGCACTGCGCGTCAGGCGTACGGTTGGTTCTTTCCACTGGATGTTTTCAAAAATTTTGTTTGCTGAAGACGTATTTTTCAAAACACCATTTGTTCAACTCCCGCCGCACTAACCAGCACAGCAGCACCGCTAAGGTTTAGTCAAATTCATTTTATCTGCATATTGTGGCTTCAGCGTCCTTTGCATCTGGGATAGCTTCCCAGGCAATTAAACCCGAGCAATTAAGCTGGCAAACAAGCGCGCGTTATGCTGCCTAATACCAGCCGCGGGCGGCCGCGGAGGAGGCCCGGGACGGCCCGGCCGCGGGGGGGGGGGGGGCCGGCGGCGGGAGGGCCGCGGCCCCGGGGGAAGCCGCCGCGCTCCGCCGGGGGCCGGGCTCTGCACAGTGCCCGGGTTTCACCGTCTGGTGGTACCTGTCCCGCCGCTAATCACCTCCGCCCGCGGAGCGGAGCGGCGCCGCTTGAGTAACCGGGGCTTCGGCAAGCAGCGCGGGAAGGTGCGAGCTGCCGGCCGCCGGTGCGGCGCCGCCAGCCCGGCCAGCCCCGGCGGACGGACAGACAGACACCAGCACCACGGACACTGCCTCAGCCTCCCGGCAGCCGGGCACGGGCGGGAGCGGGGGCACCGAACGGCGGGAGCGGGGCTGAGCTCGCCGCCGCCGTGGCTCTCCGGGGGCTGGGCTGGGCTCGGCCGTCCCCCGCGGAACGCGGGTGGGTTTGAAGGGGAGAGCGGGGAGCGCTCCCCCGCTCTCGTCTCAGCCGCCACCGCGTATAACTTGTGCTCACACACGGCGACTCCCGGCTCCCGAGCTTGGCGTTGGGACACGATTTACTGCAGTTATTCCGGGGGAAGAGCTCTGCTGCTGCCGCTGCGAGAGGAAACAGAGGAAGAAAATGGGCGGGAGGGGCGGCGGCGGGTCAGAAAGGCACCGGGGCTCTTGTTGGATGGTTTTATTTGTCAGCAGTTTGGCAGCGCCTCTTACTTTTTGCGATGCTGAGCCCTTCCTTTAAAATAAATGTTTCGCTTAAAATGTCAGTGTAATAACTCGGGGATTTATCCTCGAATGAGATACGAGCCACGTCCTCGCCCAGTAAGCCCCGCCGGTCCTCTCGGTGCTTGGCGAGTGGCGACCTTGCCCCCAGCGACCCCCTTTCCCTCCCCCGGTGTCCCGCCGTCCTTGTCCCGGCGCAGCCTGGCGCCCTCCCGCTCTCCCCCCGCGGGTGCGCCCACCCGGGGCTCCCTCCCACCCCTGTTTTTGGCGCTCGCGTATTATTTCTGGTTTCTCTGCCGGGCGATCCGCGGCCGTGACTCGTTCAGCCCGGGGGAGGCGGGAAGCGGAGGAGGCGGCAGGGCTGGGGCTGGGGGAGGGGGGGGGGGTGTGACAGACACAAGCCTCCCCGTGCCGCGGGGGTAGTGTCATTTTTCTTACAAAACTGAACGCTGTGGTTATTTCCCCCCCCGCGCCCCCAGGTTATGTTTGTTATGAGGGCTACGTGGGCGCTGGGTCCTGACCTTCCTTCTCACTTGCCGCGGGAGCCCCAGCGCACCCCCGGCTCGGGGGTTTTCCCTCTCCGACACCCCCCCGAGCCCTTCCGTCTCGCCCCCCCCCCCCCTCCCCGCCCCCGGCCGCACCCCCCCCGCTACCGCGCCGTCCTCCCTCTCCTCGCGTGACCTTCCCAACATGGCGGCGCGGCCGCCCCCTCCTCCCCCCGCCCCGCCGCCGCCAGGGGCCTCCTCGGCGAGGGGGCGGTGGCTGCCGGCCGGGCCGGGCGGGGCGGGCCGGGGCAGCGCGGCGGCGGCGGCGGGAGGAGCGGGCGCGGGGCTGGGCTGGGCCGGGCGGGGCGGGGCGGCGCGGTAGGGCCCGGCCGGGCGCCGCGCACCCTGACAGGCGCTCGGCCGGCAGACGGCTGCCGCGCACCGAGGGGACCGGCCGGGAGACGGCGTCGCTTCGGCGGGGAGACGCGGCGTGAGCGGCGCTGGAAAGCCCCGGCTGCCCCCCCCCCCCCACACCTGTGCCCTCCGGGGGGCGGTGAGTGGGTGTAGCCGCCTCCGCCGATCACCTGGAATCCCCGCCCCGTAGCGCCTCCGCCTCCCGTCCTCGCCCGGCCGGGGAAGGCGCCACCGCCGCTGGGAGTGAGCGAGCGGCCGCGGGCAGCAGGGCCGGGGCCCGCGGGCGAGGCGAGGCGAGGGCTGCGGCGCCGGTGGGGCTCGCCCCCTCCCGACAGCCGGGGCGAGGCGGGCAGGAGGGCGGCGGCCCCCGGCCGGCGGAGCCGGTGGCGGCGCGGGGCGCTGGAGCCGCGGCAGGATGAACCCCAATGTCACCTACGCCAGTCGCAAGCGGCGGAAACCTGTGCAGAAAATGTAAGCGGCCCCGCGGGGCGGGAGGCGGGCAGGGAGGGAGGGAGGCAGAGACCGGCTCCCCGGCGGCTCCCCGTCCTGCCGCGCACCGCGCCGTGGAGGCCCGGCGGGGGCGGCCGGTGGCGCGGTGCGGTGCAGGGGCGCCCGGGAAAGGTGGTGCCTAGGGGTGCCGGCAGGGGTTTTATTGTTTTTAGCTTCCCCCTTTCCCCCTGTTAAAGAAAAAAAAAAAAAAAAAAGGGAGTGTCGGGGCGCGGAGGGTCGAGGCGGCGGGAGGAGGGAGCGCTCGGAGCCGGCGGCGCGGCGCAGCCGGCTGACCTACATTGGGAGGCATCTGAGGTGACGGCTCCCGAGCGGTGGCTGCGCTCGCCCCACCGGAGCGGGTCCCGCGGGTGGGTGCCGCGCTCCCGCCGCCCCGCCCCACGCTGCGGCGCGCCCGGGCCGCTCCGCGGCTGCCGGCGCACTCAGGTGTCTGCGGGGAGCGCGGGGTCGGAGCCGGGAGACGCTCAACCGATTCCCACCGTTTAGGGCTGGTTTTAGCCTATCCTGGAGGGCTGAACCGGCTTTTAACCCTCCGGTGCTGCATTAAATGGTTTCATTTGTTCGGCTACAGACAAACCCAAGTACTGCTGACCGGTCGAAAGAGGCCAAAAACCCCCCAAAAAGTCTGGGCGTATGGTGTTTTTTTGCTTATTAATTTATCTTTTTGAGACTCTGGGAACAGCTTAGTACCCGAGTGATTTTGTATTCTGCACCTGCTGTAGGTTCAAGTCCTGGGCTTTGCATGCTCTGCTAAAAGTCTGGTCTCACGAGGGCGAATTTTTCAAACTAGAGGAGACGCGTAACTTGCACTTTCAACTGAAAGTCAAGAATCTATAGGTCATAAAAAGTAGCAAAGTTAAACTACTGAGTTGCAAGAAAAATAAGCAAAGCTCAGAAAATCCCCGTGTATTTCTGTGGGGTATTTCTGTAGATGTAAAATAACTGCCAAGACTACAAAAGCATTAAAGGAGGGAATGACTAATATTTAATGAAATTTGGTTGTGAAGGATATGTTTTTAGACTTATAGCAGACAGCTGTCTTGGGGGGAGGGAAATTAGCTTGAGTTCTTGCTTCTTTATGGTTGGAGTTGTTAGAATGAATACGTTTACATAGCTGGGTTTTCACCCAACAAATTAACACAGAAAGTCTAAAAATGCTTTTTTTTTTTTTTGTTTAAAATTCCCTTGCTAGAAGATACATTCATTATGAGAATAGTAGTGTGTGCTTTTTTGACCATTCATTTACAAATAAAAATGTAGAGATACCTAACTAAATTCACGCTGTAGAGCTGGATTTTAAGAATGAAATGAGTGTTTTTTCCTGAAGAAATAAAAATGTATTAGCCACATTTGTAGACTACTAGTAGCTAAAGGCAAATAATTCTTGCGTGTTCTGATTGTGAAAGAGTGAGGTGTTCTGCCTTGCTGGTAAGATCGCTTAATGTCTGGCTTACTATTAAACTCTGGTTAGCCTTGGTTAGAGGATGCGAAACCTTCTCTTTTCAGTTACTGTAGTATCTACATAAGTAATCCTTTTCTGTGTATCTCCTCTTTATGTAAGTTGGCTGAGCTTCTCTGATTAGTTGATCTTGAAGCCTTTTTTTATTACTAATGGGACCATTTTATCTACTGAGGGACTTTGCCCTTTAGGACCAAAGGGAGATAGTAGGTGTTTCTTCTTAAAATAAAAGTATTCATGTTAAAATAGTTTGCTCACCAATAAATTGAAGTGGAGGCTGGTTATTAACCCACCTTGCTTGGGTTACTAGAAATTATTTTTATGCAAGACAGATCTCACATGTAATGCTTATATGTTTCTTTCCTCCTCAGAATGGCTATGCTCTTTGGGTGCTTATTATGTTAGACCAAACTTACAGAACATTGCTAGTGGTTCAGAGGGCCCCAATTTCTCACATAACTAATCACAGACCATACCTTTAGGCCAAAAATATGGGAGAGGTAATAAGCTGTTCTAACTGATTAGGGCAGGAAGGGAAGATGTACTTGCTGCTGGTTAATAAAGGTTTGATACTACTGTGATTTTAATCTGCTTGAAGTTGATATTTCCTCCCCCAATAGAATTCACCACTCTTCAAAAAAAAAAAAAAAAAAGTAATACATTATTTGGGCTAGTACCTTTTATAGAAGAAACTGTTTTATTTGCCATACTTTGAATGGAGCATGATAATTGGTAACCTGTGGCAATAAGCAGCTAGTTTATAGAAATGGAAGAAGCTATTCATATAATGCCATAGTTGCCATAGAACAAAATGAGGTAGAAGAAATACTGCTTGCTTCAGGTGCAAATAACTCATTAAAACCACAGTGGTAACTCAAAACCAGTTTAAGAAACTTTTCCCCTGCAACTGCCCATTTTCTTATGTGTGATGTAAAGAACTGAACTTGAGAGGGAATCTCGGGCTATTGCCTGACAGTGCAGAGTGTTGAAATGAGCTTTTTTTTTTTTTTTTTTTATTCCGTAGGGAATTACAGTATCAGAGCTGAAAAAGAAAAGCAATCATGGGGGAACTTAATAGGCAACTGTTCCTGCAGTTCATCTTGTTACCTTGTCATCTGAAAAGAAAAAAAAAAAAAGGGCCCGCTAAATCATGTGCACTCCAATTGCTACAGAAATCACTTTCTTAAAACCTCGGAGCCTTTAAATTTCCTCCCCATTTCATGTTTGAACAAGGCGAGTCCCCCTGGTGGCAGCGCGTCTGTGGGGTGTTTCACTCCCCACTGAAGCTTGGAGAGCAATGGGTGGCCCCTGCTTGCCTTTTTTTTTTTTTTTTTTAAAGAACTGAATTCTTTTACTCTAGTGATTAACTGAAGTGCTGAATTAATATACTAGTATTGTAGTAGGAAGGATAAAATGGAAATTTTGTGGAAGTGGGGTTTAATGTAGATAGTTTCTCATATGTGGATGGATCTATATGGATGCTATATAAATGTAACTCCACCTTGTAGTTTTTATAGTTTTCTGCCTAGTAGCTCTGATTTGCCTTGTTTCTTTTTTTTTTTTCCCAGTGTTTGGATAAGAATTGTTTTGCATAACTGGATAAATGTAATAGACAAAGAATGGGGTAAGGAGGTCTAATAGTTTCATACCATGCAGGTGTGAAAAGCGTAATGGCATGTTTCTTTAGCAGACTAAATAAGAAATAATGATATGATTTTGTTCTGTGTTGGCTTAAATCTATTTATGATATTAAATACTGCAGAGAAAAATGTTTGACTGGTTGATCCTTAATTGTGAGTAGACATAATAATTTTGAAAGCAGTGCAGAGAGATTTGAATTTTTAAAAGGAAACTGTTTATGTATTCTTTTAAGGCAAACAAACAAGAAGTGCCAGAACAAGCTTTCAAAATGGAAGTTCATCAGAAAAGAAAAATAATCATTAAAAGATTCCTTTGTGTAAAGCAATATCTGCTACAAACAGCAGTTTGCACCTCTTATTTGAAACAGAGGCAATAAAGCTGTTTTCATATGTAGGATAAACTTATTATATATAAATAATAACCTTGCCAGTCTTGGGGTACCTGTATGTTACATGTAGACTGATACTTAAAATTCACTATTTTTAAGGTTTGTGGGTTTTTTTGGTTGTTGATATTTGGTCAGTGCTTCCTGCAAAAGTATACTTTTCAGAAAGGTAATTTGCAGTAAATGGTGGTAGACGAATGTGGATAACATGCTTGGTAGATAGGAACATACTCCCCCCCCATTTCCAAATAGCTTTGGCTTGTCATCTTAATAATGAAATACATTAAAACTGAGTGTGAAACTTGCATTCTTCGTTAGAAGTCTGGCTGTCTCTATCACTGGTGGAGTCCTTCATACACTAAAACAACCTGAGCAAACTAAAACTCTGTTTACTACTGAAGGACAAACAATTGCCCAGCATCAGATGAGTAGCACACTGCTGATTGAGTGAGGTTTCTTTAGTAAAAAGAAAAAACAACTTTATCCCTTCAGCGGCTTAAATCTTTGCTGGTTTCACAGCCTTCTAAAGGAACCACTGGAAAGGGTCTCTTGCCCCTTCAAGATAAGTTAACAACAACTTTTGATCGAGGAGGTCGATAGTCTGTGTCATATCTGTTGCTTCCAAAGGAATTGTCAGCTGAATATTCAGTAATCGTAATTTTGGTGTGGGAAATAAGAGTGATATTAGCTTAGAATTATTTTTCAGTTGCTAAAGGATGTCACCTGCTACAATACTTGCTTAGTGGTAACTGGTGCATTTCATATACCTGACCTACACTGAATTAAATAATATACATAAGAATAACATGTTATTGCATGTACTATTAAGTATGGGATGAAAAATATATGTAGCTGAAAAGATTCAATCCATTAGCTAGGTGTCATGTATGTTCTTCCTTATGTCCTGTTTTCCTAAGCAATAAAACAGTTCTGGTGAGCTTCTAATTAGTTTTTTTAAACAGAATTAGTTTTTTTAACGTGTCATGCTCTCTTTACTGCTGCTCTTGCACATTCTTTTATTTTCTGACTTTATTTTGCACTTTAGTCTTGTTAATAAGGTATCATGCTTTTCAGTGCTTGGTTGTTGTTGGTTTTTTTCTTTTCAAAGTTTTTGTTGTCATATTATGAACAAAATAAATTTGTGCTTTATTTTCAGTTTTTCAAAGAACTGCTTCAGTTTCCTTTTAAAGACATACAAATTAGCATGTAAATATTGAAACTTATTTTGGCCTTTTGATAATAATTAACTTGGGTACTTGTGCACTTTCTTTTTAATAATTTTGTGTTGTTAATATCTGTAAAGGCGTACATGGTAAGCATGTGTAATAAAAACTTCTGATTAAGTAGCCTGTAGCAAACCTGTGAAAATAGTAGTCAGCTAATGAAGGCAAATCCTTTAGAGTTGTTAAAAGAAGAATGAAGACTGCTTGCTTGTCTTGCAGCTGTTGGATGATAAGGATTGTAGCTCAGTTCGGAGAGACAGAGTGTACAGAGACCTCTGGCCTTTGATTAGGGAATTCAAATTTCCTGTGAAAGGTAAAAGATCAAGAACTGAAAAATCAGCTTATCCATTCCCTCCCTTAGTTTTTTCTTTTCTTTTCTTTTTAAATAAAATACATGCATGGATTTAGTCTTGACGTAGCATGTAATTTTCCTTGAAGATAATTTTCTGCAACGCAGCTAGAGCTGTCTTTAGCATCAGGGGTTTACATAAGTGGATAGAAAACGGTTTAGCTTGCTACTTATGCCCCTGGCATTTCCACCCTTACTTCCTTCGTCACTGAAGGATCCGTTTTTATATAATAGATTTTAGTTGGGTGACAAAGGAGAAAATTAGGGAAAAACAGTGTTTAATTTAGAGGGAGAGAACATGGTAAGATTTATGCTGCAAGTACCAGTAACTTAATGTTCAGAAATGCTGTATAGTGCACATAGAAAATCCATATGCTTTGATCTAGTTAGAAGTAAGAAAGAGAAATCATTAGAAAGTAAAGCAAACCCAATTAGATCTAACTAACAACTTGATGAGATAACTGCACAGTGACAAGATAGTTTCAGCTATCTTGTCAAGTTACCTATAGAAGTTTTAAGCAAAGCAGAGGACAGTTGTGAAAATAGAGAAGTCTGGTATTTAGAGCTAATTTATTTGGAAAAGATTGCATGTTTTGAATGATGTCCATGGGGACCTTCACTTTTTGGAAGCAGAGCTGTTCAATTTGATAGTAGTGAGCTGTTCACTGATTGTTGTACAACTGTTACGTGCTTAAAGTTTGGAATTTATAATTCTGTCTCTACGTTTATGGCAGTTTAATACATTAAAAATATTTATGAAGTAACTTTTAATGATAATGGTAATGTTTGGTGATTTTGAACTTTATTTTGTTGTGGTTGTATTTAAATTGTGTTGATCATATATCTTGTACAAGTGGTATCCTGCCAGAATAAGAGAACGTCAAGAAAGCTTTACTAAATTATTTTAAATTTAATATTCACTTGGAGATACTGTGAGCTGCAGGTCTCAAAGTCAGGGCTTGTGACCGAAGCATGCATCTAACTGAATATTTAGTTTCTCATCCATTGCAGTTGGTGATGAACCTGTGTTTTTTTCAAGAGGTAGAATTTTCATATTTTTTGATTCATCTGTTTTCCCCACTTTTCCAATGTTTTTTGGATAAAGCTCTACTAGAACTGTGTCCTAGACAATTTTTACCCTGCAGCAAGCTTAACTTTATCCATCTGGGGAGTAAGTAGTTGCTGCCGATGTATTATATTTCTGTGTGTTAACAACATTTTGTATTATGGCATCTTCAAGTTTTGAGGCCCCACATAAGGAGCATGCCTCCTTTAATGTGCAAAAGGGCAGCCGTAGTGTTAGGGAACAGGCAGCCAGGCTTAAGTGCAAGTTTTTGACAAGTGACGCTTGAACAAACAATGCCTGTATAAAGAAGGGCTTGAATTTTAAACTAACAAGAAGTGTAATTGAAACATAAAGTAAAACCAAGCTAAAAATAGGAATGTCCACTCTATCACTACTTACTTGACTGAAATACAAGATGAAATTATTTTTCATATGGTTTACTTTCAGCAGTCACAAAAATAACTAGTGGAGCTTTTGAAATTTCTCATCGTAAAACTGATATAAGGATGAAGCTTGGAAACAGACTAAATGAAATACTGAAGAAAATAACTGCTGAAAGTCTGTATGCTTGGTATTTTCGTGAGTAGTACATCTTGCAGAACCAACATGCCTGTGAGTGGTACAAATTGGTAACTGCTGCAGATCTCAAGTAGAACTCCAATACTGGAAAAGTGAGAATGAATCACTCTTCTAATTAGAAAACTGTTTAATAAATATCATGAAATCTACTATGGCTTGTGCAGATAAATTATTTGGTTTCAGTATTGGTTGTAATGACTAATTATAATTCAAATGAGTAGGGGTTTAAACCCGCTCCTAGAATTCTGTGTACATGGGAGGGTGTGAGTATCCAAGTATCTGGAATTGGAGCTCAGGATGGATATGAATGGAAAATAGCAAGTTGGAAAAAACTTTATAGTGTAATTCATAATGGAAAGCTTTTTAAATTGTACTTTGTAAGGTACAAAGGCATGCATTCAATCATGCCATACTCAAATGAAATGCCTTCAGCTGCGAGGTGACTTAAAGGATGAGCTCAATAGTGTTTGCTACACAGATTTTACCTGCTGACTGAGCTGTATCTCTTGTTTTCTTGTGCAGTTTTGGATGCCTCATTGTCTAGCAAGTTACTAAAACTTTTGTTCTATTCATTTGACAATGGCCTGTTCCAAACGGCAAAAATTAGGGACACCTGTGAAAAATTGTACTTGAAGTGAAAAAGTGTACTGTCAAATGCATTTGTACACAAATATTACCAAAAGTTATTGAATTATTTGTAATATGACCATTTGGAAGAATTAAAGTGACATTTGAGTGAAAGTGTAAGAAGCTTTTAATAAGAAACGCTGAATCTCAGAGGTTTCAAATGTTCATTATGTGTTCAAGTAGCCATTGTAGCTCTGCTCCATTTAACAGTGTGTGTGTTGGAGGTGGGGGTTAAGCCATCTTAGATTAATATTTTTCTTTTTTTCCAATGGGAAACAGAAGTCACTTGGGAAGAACATTCTGCTTGTTAAAGTTTAAAAGACAATTTGTAACATTAGGTTTGGCGAATATTTACCTTCATTTTGGGAGGGAACTTACATTTATATTGTGTTTGGTTTTTTGCCACAGAGTGAAGCCATCCCCAGCTGAAGGAGTCAAGTCCAATCCATCCAAGAGACACAGGGACCGCTTGAATGCGGAGTTGGACCGCTTGGCTAGCCTTCTGCCTTTCCCTCAAGATGTTATCGCCAAATTGGATAAGCTGTCTGTGCTTAGGCTTAGTGTCAGTTACCTGAGAGCCAAAAGCTTTTTTGACGGTAAGGGTTGGGAATTTATTTGTTTTTTGGACTGCTTGTAGAATTCTGTTCATACTGTATGGTGATTTCAGCTGTTTTAAGTACTTAAAACTGTAAAATGTATCTGTATTTTAACGGAACGTCCAGTTGTGTGGTTATATACAATGTAACTGTATAAAGTAAGCTTTCCAGTTTCTTGAAAACCAAATGTAACTACTTATATTTCACTTATATCACCAGTCTTTCAAAGCTTTGCATTTGGAAGTAATACTGTTATTGAGTCTTTCAGTCCTTTTCCTTAGACTTTCAAAGATACTTACGAGATTTGTTTTCCCCTCTCAAAATTGCCTTCATAAAACTATTACTGTTCGAAACATGTCTTATGAGTTCCCATGAGCTGTATGTTTTGCTTAATGATGCATCAAAAATTGCTTTGTTTTGATATAAAGTAATTGCTAGTGCCCCTTCCTATAGTTTATTGCAAAGGTGACTTGTAAAGAAGAGGCAAAGTCTTTACTGTGTTCAAGCCCCGATTAATGCAGGGTATGAGGCGTTAAGATGACAGCTAAGGTTCTCTAGTTGTGTGAGCAGGTTTTCACTTACCCCAGCCCTGTCAAGGGTAGTACAGCAGCGCTCAGAGTAGTAATCGGGCCAGAAGCACATATTCTCTTGCACCATCTAAGAGCTGGCCAAGGAGTTCTACCTGTTCCTTCACTACCTGAGGTGTTCTGTTGGGTGAGACGCAATGGCTGGCTTCATGCCAGTTTCTTCAAAAGCAGAAATAGTCTGATCCTTTTCATTGCTGGAATAAAGCAGGGAGCTTGTATTTAAATAACTGTCCTTTTTTTATCAGTCAATGAAGTTTTACACTATTATACTGAAGGTGGAATTATATTGATCAGCTGTAACACAGGAATCTTGCTTGAAATGGAGTTGATATTGCAAGGTTTTTTTTTTTTACTGTTTTTTTGGACATTAAAATAACCTCTGTCCTCATCAGTTTAAGATTTAGTGTTTCAGCCTCATGACAGTGACTCCATACTATGGATGGAAGGACTGAAGAAGCCTAACCACCTAAGATAGTTCCACTTTTTCCTGCAGGAGTACAGAACATTATTTTCATTTATTGAGTCTACTGGCTTCAATTTAGTAATGCTTATAAATTTATATCCTGTGTTTTATTGCTTGAACAATATATGCAAGCATCTTGATTTCTGCTTGAGGACGGTTCTTAGTATGGAATCTACTCAAAGCTAGAGTTGGTCAAATATTTCTAACAGTGTTTTTTCAAATGAAAATATTTGCTCCCATTAAATGAAAGAGTTCTCTTGGCACGTCAGTTTCATCAAAGTCTGTCTGAGACATTATGCCAGGTTGACTGTCATAAAAAAAAATTATTTGGCTTGTCTGTGCTCTCTTGGTGAGTTGAAGGAGAAGTTTTAGTCTCAAACTTTTTTTAAAAACAAATTATGTATTCTGAAATAAATGCATGATTGCAAGCTTTTTCCCTTACTTGGGATGGAGTGATAATAGCAAATCTCAATTTCTGATGCATTGGAAGTGCTTGATTTTTTGTTTCTCCCCCACCCCCATACTCCCCCCCTGTTAAAAATTTGCACTTGAAGGTCCTGGAATTAAAGGGGTTTAAGGCTGTGATTTCTGTATAGGAAAAAAAATTCATGGCTTTAAGCTGTAAAGAGACAGCCAGAATCACTTCACACCAAAATTTACATCAGTTGCTTGTTTCTGATTTGAGCACAAAGGTAGCTTTCAGTTTTTTAGAGTGGTGATGAATTAGATGTGCAATTTAACTCCTGAGGATCCAGAACTGAAGTCAACCTGTGTTTTCAACTCGGTAGCATACTATTAGGATGGTATCCCTGTCAGACAAACACATGCAGCTAATGTTACCATACTGGACCACAGCTGTAGAACAGAGGGTATTTAATTGTGATATAATGAATTAAGTAGTAGCAGAATTTTGATTTGCCTCATAGGAAGGGATTTTTCAAGCAACAAGTAATATGCTAGGTACATTACAGCAGAATATTTTTCATATAGTCTCCATAAAATAGAAAAGCCCGGTAAACAGGAAAAGATAAATAATTTGTTGTTGCTTATCTTGTATAAGACATTTTGAACAGTATGAGATGAAGCAAGTTCAATTTCTACCTTCAGATAGAATAGCTTCAGTAGAAGCTGTCTTACCTATTTCAGCAGAAAAAGGCTTTTTGCTACTTCTTTTCAGGCCTTTGAACTGTAGGACTACAAATCAGGTTAGTAATCAGTATCTATCTGAAGGTGTTTAAAGGCTAACATCAATGACTAAAGTGAAGATAAACAGGAGTGACCAACCTATGATAGATCCAGTATTGAAAATGAGTTCTTTTATACTGTTTTAATGTACTTAAATAACATGGAATCTATTTCAGTTGAAACTTACCCTCCAAAAGATAAATTAGTGCTTTGAAGTACAGAATTAACAAATTTCCTGAAAACCCCTAGGTTAGAGTTTCACCATCTGTCTGTGCAGTGCTGCTTACAGAACTGTTTTTTTGAAGGAATGTTTTGTGTAGTTAAATATATGCAGAAAGCCTTATAGAATAAATCTTAACAGATCTTGAATCTCACAAGAGTGAGCGCTAGATTGTCACCTTGAGTGCCTAGACTGAGCCAACAGGTCCACTTTATTAACGCAGCATGCTGAAGTAAAGGGAAACGCTGAATGAATAACAGGATGCAAATGGGGGGTGTGTAAATTCCTGCGGAAAGTAAAATATAAACGCGTAATCATATGATCTTGCTTGAAAGGAAACCCAAGTTTTTGCTGTAACAATAGATATTTTTTCAAAGAAAACACTTGCATTTTTCCAAGTTTAAATAATCCAGAGTGAATGTCTGTTTTCTGAAGGCGGAAATCTGGGGGGGACGAAAAACTGTTTTGTGAAAGACATCTCAAGAAGTTGCATCAATTTGAATAAATGTACCTCACTTGGACATCTACAGGGTTTTTTGTTGTTACTTTAAAAGCTAAATGTATTTATTAAAGAAAAACCCAACCCAAACCAAAAAACCCCACAAACAATCCAAAAAAGCATCTTCCCTTGCCCCTTGTTATTAAGATGGTACAGAATTGTCCCCAGAGCTAAGGACACCTGAGGTTTTCCATGGTGGAAACAACTAAAATGTGGTGGACTTCTGCATGTTTACCGTATTTCAGGTTGTAGGAAGTAGGTGCACATTTCTTTCCTCTTCCACAACCTCAAAACATCTTACTTTCTTCTGTTGGTGATTGTATTCTGTTAAGCAGTTGCTTTTGATTGCTGTAGTTTGTTAGTGAACTTACTGTGCTGTTAAGTGATCCTTCTGTATCACTGCCCTTTAGATACACTAGTTCTGTGTGGTCAGGTTGGTCTCGAGTCCACACGGTGTCAGAAGGCTTTCTGCATCCCCATGTCAAGCACTCTGGCATGCTCTTATATGTACAAATTTCACCTTGTAGTCAAGAAGGAAATTTCAGGAGTGGCTTAAAATAATGTGTCTCAAGTCTGTTTCTTTATAAAGTCAAAGTTCTTGCATGGTGAGTCAAAGCTAAGAAGTGATTTAAGGCGGTGTTGCTTCTCAGCTGTGTGGTGCTACCTGCCTGTACTGAAGTGGGTTAGCAGTCCTCAAAGTCAAGCAGGTTAGCTTAAATCACTGCTGGAGTATTTATTTCGTATGTGTAAGATACTTTCTGAAAGTGGCTTAAGGCAAGCTTTTTATTTTTAAGAGACTAGGATAAATCGGGCAGGTGTCTGCTGACAGTAAAGAAAGACTTTGTATGTTGTCCTGGTATTATTTCACTCCGATTTGATGCTAAGTGCCCATGCATGTGTGCATTCAGTGGTGAAAAATATAAAGTGGAATATAGGACAACAGCTCTTTGTGTGGGTGCAGGTTAGTGTGAGTTCAGCATCTGGAGCACAACTGGATGATCATTTAGGCATAGCCTGTGTTCCCTGTGCACACTAAAGGAAAAATCCCTTTTGCCTCTAGCTTTGCTCCTTATATGATGAATTGATAATCACTTAAATACTTCACTGCAATAAGGAAGAACATTTATAATGAGTCTTCTCAGGGTTTTGGTGAAGTGGCTAGATTAAAGGGATAAAAGCAGAGTTTGTATGATCACTTTTTTAATGTTAGGGGTATGATTTTTGTTTTTAGAGGTATACTGAGAAATAAGGAGAGGCTTGCAGAATCTAAAATGAAGTAGCTGTGCTGTGTGTGTATCAATACCCTAGAAACAAAATTTAACATGTTGCTTATTAATTATTCTTTCATCCATTTCACTAAGAATTCCTGTGGTTTAAAGTATGTGTTTTTTTCCCTCTTGCTTATTGGACAGCATTCTGCAATTACAGAAGAAAGTTTCTGCTCAAAATTAGTTTAGAATTGGTTTCTTATGTTGTATGCAAGTGATTCTGGCAAGCACAGCAATAACAAAATAATTAAGATTTTTTTCCAGTAAGTTTGCATTTCCTAATTTTACTTTGTAATATAATTAACACACATTCCTTGGCATAACATAGCTTAAATTTGCAATGCACCCATTGTCATCAGATAAAATATATTCTTTGATATAATGTATTTTTCATGTGATGTCTGCTGTTCTATCATACTGTGTATTGGAGAGAACAGACTGCATGTGCTTCCTGTGCTGGAGAGTATAGCTTAAGATAAGATGTACAGATGGGAAAGACAAGTAAAGTGGGAGACAATGTATTTATTCTGTCACATTGAGAAGGGCTGCAACATATTACAGTCTAGTGGATATAGAAAGCCTTTCTGTGAAGTGTTAAGTGGTAGTCTGAAACAGAAACCTGAAAGTACAAAACCAGTTAAAATTCAACACACTGAGGCCAGGATAATACAGCGGATCTGGCCTGACTTGCTTTTATTTCAGACTGTTACTATATTTACCTGCCTTGTCTAATGCGGCTTTCCTCATGTGTTTTTTGAAAGTGTGACTTCCCTTTCATGTTACCTTCTTTCCTTGCTCCCCCTGATGCTCCTGACTCCCAAGTCAGGAAAAGCTACAGCCCGGCAGGGCAGTGGAGTCAGGCTGCACTCACTGCTTTCAAGTGTTTATGTTGATGCCATATAGGAATTTACTGTTGCCAGCAGCTTCTGGTGGGTTTGACTAGTCTTATTTGATTCATGACTCTGTCTTGAGCCGTTTTTGCACTCCCAAGGTAGAAAGCACCCCATAGTTTGAGAGAGATTGTTTGTGTTTTTTTTAGAACACATCTGACTTCGGTGTGAAGAAGTTAAATGAAGGTTCCATCACATCTCTTGGTGATTCTTCTAGCAGATATATCATCCTGTTAAAATGTAATTTAGATGTAAATTTGCTTGGTTTCCAGCCTTGCAAGTTATGTCATTCTCAGTCTGATTAACTTTTCTGTATTTGGTATTTCTACCATGCATATGAATTAATTTTCACATTTTTGAATGAGCTGCTTTGAATCTTATCTGAGAGTTGGTGGAAAAAAATAATTGGAAAAAACCCCCCACAAACAAATGAGTTATGTTTTCGTTTTGTACTTGTCTTCCCCCCGGCCCCAATCCAAAATTATTACAAAATGTGAACCTTAGAATTATATGGTTATTTCGGTATCAGACCGTCATACCATTCAAGTTATTTCCTAATCATGCTTGTTCTTCCACACTGCTCTACTTACCTCTTCCCTTCCCCCTCTCCCTGCCCCTAAACATTTCCCCTCCACCTCCAATCCCCTGAGATTCATACTGAGCATTTGTGGCTGTCTGCTACAGGCTATTTTAGCCTGTATTTTACATAACAGAACATAAGTAGGGATTTAGGCTTTGGAGTCCTAAATTCTGATCCTTAAAAATGATGATTAAAGCCATGTAGCTGTGACATCACCTTAAATCTCAAAACATGTATGTTTTCATTGTTACATCCTCATTCTTAGCTTGCTCAGAAACATTTTATTTTTAGGAGTGCTGTGTCACTAGGCTCATCATGCAACTAGGCAGTCCTGTACCCCTATGGACTGATACAATTGACATTTAATGTATTCCAAACAGAACATCTAAATTTGAAAATTCTCTTTATATCACAAAGAACGAACTTAATATGTCAATATATTTGTAGGATAAAGAGGAGAAACAGGTTAAAAATACTGGTAATCAATGTATTCTTCAGATTTTCTTTTCCTGTTGCACTGCAGTATTTCAGTGATTAATGTTAATCATTTAGAACTCCCTTTGCAAGAAAGAGAAATAAAAGTTTACCTCTTCTTCTCTGCCCTGTATGTATTATTTAATCAAAGGCATATAGAAAGTCAATGTAGGAGCCTCTTACGATCCACAAAGCTGTTGTAAAATATCTTGAAAACCCTGTCCCAGTATGCAGAGCATTTGTCTTTTCTCTATAGCCATTGTTAATAGGGAGATTAGTTTTAAGCATACTCTTTTGGGATTTGCTCTGGGTACCTGTTGCAGTGAATATTCTCTTGTTTGCAAGATTAGAACCTAAAATATAATTTATCCTATGCTAACCACGTAGGTGTTCTGAAGATTGACATTGTCAGGGTTGGTATTGTTGAAGGTTAAACTCTTAGGACAATGTAGCAATATTATGCTTAGGTCAAGAAAGATGTTCTTTGTGTATGTTAAAGCCAAAGGCATCCCTAATCAGGAGAACAAATAGATAGCCTTCTTTGAGCAAGGACATCCCAGAGCAATTAGACCTTGAAGAGGATACACTCAACTTGGCAAGCAAACTCAAGGTCCATGTATCCTTAGCTGAACTACCCTCATTATAATACTAAAATCATGCCTATAGGTCAAGACGACCCTTGCCCAGGTGAAGACCCTTCCCCTGAGCATGTGTAGTAGTAGAAGTATTGTCAGCAGTATTATAACTGTGTGTAAATTACTAACCAATCATCACAGAATCATAAATTACTAACTCTGAAAGTTTTGTGTGTAAATACAGCGTGAAAATGCTGTGCTTGATTTGTGGGAAACCACGAAGCACCTAGGCTTGCGCAACCCTAAAATAAATGAGCAACATCTCTCTGGAGTGTGTGATTATTGACCTGTTGCACACTGAGCAACACATCTGCTTTTCGGACAACAGTATGACATTCAAACCCAGAACAAGTAAAAAGATAAAAAGCCTGGCCTCAGGAAGTACCACTGCTTCTCTGACACTGTGTGTTCCAAATCTTGTAATCTTTGTTAACGTTTTTATTAATAAACTGTAGCACCTAAAGATAATGAGATTTGGAGCTTTTTGGTTTTGTAATACAAATCACAGTAGCTGTTGATCCCTTCTGCAAAGACAGTTTGTAGAAGTATTAATTAGAGGTAGCACCAGGCTTTGAACATCCATCTTCCATGGGCTTTGTGATTCATCCATTTGAATTTGTACAAGTATAGTTTGCTTGACTACAACCCTAAAATTATGTCCTGGTAATTTAAGACTTCAGTATGAATATACTTTAAAAATGTGTACAAATAATCTATTAGTACTGGAATAGCTTTTAATGCTGTGCGTGCCTTCATGACTCAGCAGCTTTCCTCCTGTGTGTGCTTGTTGATAGGAGAAATGCCCTAGCTTTTCCTGTTTGACGTTATCTGTGTTCTGATAAGGAATTAAGACTTGCTTGTATGACTGAGTTCTGTAGATGTTTACAGTTCTAGCCAGTTATAACACTCTTTATTTTTCCCGAGTAAACAAAAACTTTAGGTCTGTTAAAACAGTTTCTGCTCCATACATGCTTTGATAGAGCACTAACTAGTTAAAGAATGATTGCTTTGTGAATCGTTTTGGAAATCTAGCTAGATAACTAGAAGCTAATTCTAGTTACCAGAGCTCTGTGGTTGTAAGTGATTAATTTTAATTTCTTTTTAAGAGAATATGAAAAAGGTAAAAGAAATAACCAATTTCAAAAGTGCTCTTCAGAGTTTCAGATGATGTATTCATAAATGTTTCCTGGGAAAAGCCTTCCGGGAGTTCCTGCACCTTAGTGCAGTGATGGACTGTCCAAGCTGTATGTTTTAACAAGCATTATGTTAATGATAAATCTTACCATAGTTATTCTAGAAACTTAAATGAAGTAAACTGTAAGAACTTGAATAGTTATCTGAAACTGCCTTAAGAAAATGTAGGTTTGTTGTTTGCCAGCTGTGAACATTAAAGGGGACATACAAATAGGAATTAGTCGCCCTCAGTGATGCATACTAAACTCTGTTTCTAATTGAACAGAGAGATGCTCATTTTTTTCCACTGAATAATTGCCTCTTGAAATTCAACCCATATGCCTTTTGAATTGCTCTGTACCGCACACTTTATGCATGGCATCATATAACATCTAATAAGCTGAAAGACGTACATACTTGGCCCCTCAAGACAAATTCTAACTGATTGCATAAAGTAGGAATTTACTGGAGCCAAGTCCATGGCCTGGCTGGTCAAATATTCTGACTCCCCCATCAGACTCCATTGTCTTGTCTTCAGTGGTACAATTCCTGTGGGCCAGCACAAGACACTAGCTTTTTGTACTGAAGTATTCAGTTTCAGTGAATTCACTTTTACCTCTTGGTGTCTACATCAGTTACAAACTGAAGGATGATGTCTTTCCTTTATTGATTTTTTTTTTTCTTCAGTGTGCCACATATTTTGCCTGTTTGGAGGAAGAGAAAAGAGTAGCTTCCAGTCTTCTCCTCGTTTATATCATTTGTTGTTTGGTGTACTCCTATTAGAGAACAAAAGGTGCCTGGAGCAAACAATCCCAATCTTTTCTTCTTGTCCTCATAACTGCTCTTAATTTCGCTTTGATACCATCATGCTCTGTATGGTGCTATATGTAGTATCTTACCAGAGACCAGGCTGTTGATTTGATCACATTAAAGAATGTTGAAATGCACCTGGCGTCATACAGCGCACTGATACTGAAGGCTTTTGTTAATATGCTTTCTTGACCTATTTAATGGGAAACTTTGTAGACAGGTGAAGCCTAATATATATAATTTTGTGTTTTGTAGCTGATTCTTCAGAAGGATAGCAATGCAGATATGAATTTCTGGTCAGTATGTTAATCAGGTGGTATAAATGCAAATGAGTTATACCTAGTCATGTGGAAGGAAAAAAAAGTTGCCTCTCTTCATGCACCCCATCAGCATTTGAAGGTAGAATGCAAGGCTTATGCTCTCCTGCAGAAAGGGTTTGAGCCCCGTGGCTGTAAGAGTTTTTAGGGATGTATCAGCCTGCGTATTTCTGCAGTGTCCCCCTTTCCTCTGCTTGTCTCAAGCTGTATCAGCTGACTGCGGGCCCTCTGCTGCAGTGCTTGCAGTTACTTATCTTCAGTGTTAGGGGCGTCAGCTACCCTGAATCCCTCAGTGTTTCTTGTAACATGGATGTACTACTCTGAAATGGCTACTGCCCTAGTTAAGTGAAGAAGTTTTTCCTCAGCTTTTACCCTGTGAGAATACTAGTCTTATTCATCTGTAGACTGTGGGCAAATCGTGCCTGACAAAACTGACTGCCTTTTATGAAGGATATCTGGTTTTGTGAACAATGGGGGAGCAGTGGATCTTGTTTCTCTTGACTTTAACAAGATCTTCAGTGTTGACTCTCATTGGTTTTGTATCACCAAGCTGGTGAGTTAGGGTCTCTACAGAGCATCCCTCCAGTTCTGTCTCAAGTGATCCATTCCTCTTCCCCTGTGTAGTACAATTGAGGTCTAACTGTGTCGACCTCAACAGCAACCTGTGAAGTGCAGAGGGTGACTGCAAGGGACAAGGAAGGACTCATCTTTCAGACTCAGAACATGCATATGGCTTTAACAGGATATGTTCATGGGCCTTGACAGTGAAATAAGCGGGGAGTAAGTCCCATATCCCGAGTAGAGAAAAGACAGTCTTGGGCTGGAAAGGAAGCAACCCTCCAAAGGTCCACTTGACTCCCTTGATATGCTTCAATCATTGCAGAAAGTCTTCTGTTAAATTGCTGAAAAGTTTTGAGTTGGCATAAAAAGACAACTTCACATCTTTTGGTGGAATGTACGTTCTTTTTCTTCAATTTAAAGAAGAGATATTTTGGTTAGAAAGTGCTTATATAGCAAGGGCTGGACTTGAATGGTCTTGTAAAGAAACCTTCCAAACCCACCTCCATACCCTTCTAATGTAATAGTGGCAAAACTCAACATCGCGTCTTACTAGTAGAATAATTAAACTGTCCTGTTTCATACATGGAATGTAATTGACTATTTCCTTTTTTTCAGTTAAAATCATAGAGAGATTCCCCAGGTAAAAATTCTATGAAGTTGCTGTTGAGCCATCAGTTGGGTGAAGCCAAAGTTAAGGCATTGTTTCAGTAGGGAAAAAAAAAAAAAGTACAGATTTGAGTTAATCATTGAGTACCAGGTCCAATTTTGAGTGAGATGAGTTCCTCACTGAAACTGATAGGTGAGAAAATAACTGTGAACTGTAGAAGGAGTCTAAAAATCACTTTGGATTCCTAGGTTTTATAATAAAAAAATACTATTGATGTATAAAACTGAGAACAGATTTATTATGGTAAGATATTGTTTTAGCACAGAGTTCCACCATTTGTTTCAGAATTAGTGATTTAATTAAAAAAAAATCTGTGGTATTAACTGTCATTTTCTACTTGCTATTAACTTTTCTTTACAAATCAAAAGTATAACAAATGGATGATGATTTTTAAACAATATGTAATGTCTAATTAGCTTTATGCATATAAACTTTCTGCATTGTTCTAACATATGGACAAATTAAGATATAGGAAAATTCTGTTTTAGGAACAAAAGGTTCAAAAAAACAAAAAATATGGTAGGTAGGTACTTCCGTGCATCTAGGCTTAACTTCCCATAGATCTCATTCCAAAGTAAATCACTTCACTTTCTTGACTTTTCATCCCTCACCTCAAAAAATTTAGTAAGCTTTTTTCTCCCCTTTTTGTGACTAAAGCAGTATTGTATTAATAGGTCTGATGGTAAGTTACAATTTACAAGCATGCACCTCTCGCTGACATTTTTCTGTAGAAGCAAGGAAGATGTACCCAGACAAGCAATTGAATGGGAAGTGCCTCAGAATAGATGCGGGTATGCCAGGATATGGTTTTGGTGATTCAGCAGGTGACTGTTGTCTCTGTGATAGTTATGGAACAAGAGTTCATTGCCTCCAAGTCTTGAAACCACAAGCAGTATAAGGTTTGGTATGTGGTGGTTAAGCTTCAAAGCCCAAGTGAGAGTTGACAAATTTGAACAACTGCATGTTTCCTGAGATTTACTTTCTGTCTTAAAGTAAAGTTATATTCCCTATGTGTGTTTAAAAAAAAAAAAAATTAAAAAATCCTGAACTAAAATTCTGGCATCAGGTGACTAGTTAAAACTGGCTAGCTGTAAAATCACTGCACACTAATTGCTGTTCTGCTGCATTATAGCTATGTCATGTACAGTCATTCTTCAGGGTTGTTTTTTTCTGCACTCCAGGCTCTGCTTTAAGTTGAGGAGAACTACCACTGGTATATTAGAAGCACAGAAATTCCAAGAGAGCATATAGGGTCATTGACCCTCTCAAAGACATAATAGTTTGTTCCTGATCCTACACTTCATGGTCCTGTAACCTTCTGCCAAATTCTTGCTCTCAAAAATGGCTGCTTGGTTTTCAGCTCCCATATAAGTCTCATTCTGCCTCCCTTTTACATTCTCCCAGTCTGGAGACTGATGGGGGTAATTCTGAGCAAGAAGCACATGCGTGCTTGTAGACTTTAAGGGAATGAACTTCTATTGCATAGTGGTTGTGACAGCTTCTGACTCTTTGTTTTTTTCTTTTCTTTTTCTTCTCTTTTTCTTCCCCCCAACTTCCCCCACCCCAGCTCAGGAGCAGTGGCTCCTAATGCCCACCACACACATAAGACATTGAAGTGTCTTGCATAGCACAGTTTGGGAACATCTTTAGGTAGTGCAAGTGTTTGTGTGAACAGAGATTTGAATCTTCCAAATGCAATGACTGAACTCTTATTGTTGGAGGTAGGCACATATTGACTTAGTGTGGTGTTTCTGCAGTGATTAATTAGCATGCTGTGAACTAAGTTCAGCATCACTCAGTCACTTAAGGGGAAAAAAAAATACACAACTGGGTTGCTGGTTTTTTCCTTCTACTTAAGAAAACATAGCAGTGTGTTAAGTACCACTTTGTGGCAACTGAAGATATGTCCCCCATTTAAGGGAGACTACTGTATAAACACTTAACATTCCACGCTTAATAATGCTGTTACTCTCTTTAAAAAGCAACATTTAAAAGGATAAGAACAAGCAAAAAAACCTGAGTTCAGTTGTCCTGTGTAGCAGAGTTCAGTTGGTTTTAATCCATGTTGTGAGCAATTCAGTGGTGTATAATGGTTTTTCAGATCTTTAACAGAAGATTTTTTTTAAAATTTATTTTAATCTTTCAGTGGTCTTAAAAGAAACACCAGTCTGCTTCAACAAAAACAGTTCAGGGCTTGCTGAGCTGCATTTTGGGAATGAGTGAAAAGAAAGTATCCTATGAAAGTTGAGGAAATCTTGTACACAATCTGGTTAAACTCCAAGTTCTTGGGTTACGTAGATGTTTTAAAACAGGTTTTTGTACCTTTATGGTATATATGTTAGGCAAATCTAGTAAAATCTAATGTCTTCGTTCTGTGAAGTGCTATTAAAACCAGTGTGCTGCTTCAATGTCATAACTTCAGCCACGTTTAAGAATGCCATATATGGGTGTGATATTGTAGGCAAAAGAATTAGATTACTCTGCAACTTACATTTTGCAAAGCATTCTGCTCTAAGCATGCAGCAGGCATTTTTGTGTAAGCCAATAGGGTTGATTAACATCATCTGCCATGTAACTAACTCAATAAACTATCCCTCTTCTGGTGTCTCACATGGAGGACTAAAATACTATGCAAAGTATTGAAAGTTGAATTAATTCTACAGATGTGGGAAAAAAACCCCAATTCATTACTTTTGGTCATCATTTTTCTGTAGTTGCTAATACAACTTTACTGTTTGGTAGCAGTAAATTTTATAGATGGTAGCAGCTGTAACTTCAGGAGTGAGATTTAACCAACAGTTTATAGATTTCTTGGGGTGGGGGAAGAAAACAGACAGTAAGAGTTCAGGCATTAAACTGCTAATGCTCATGCTAGTTTTCCATTTTAGTGGGTCTAGCACTAGAATGTTTTTTTTTCCAGACTTGTGACATTTCTGGTACTTTAAAAGTCAAGAGATCCCTGTCAAGAAATTTTTGAGGATAAACTGCTGATATTATGAGATTTGTATATTTGAGCTGAATTAGGAAAAGTTTAGCAGAACACTGTCAGCAGACATTCCAATTACATTTAGTCTGATTTGTATATTTTGAAAACGTTTAAAAACCAGCACTTAAATATTTAACTGACTTCAGAATTCAAGAACAAATTAGACATTTGCTTCTCTCAAACCATGTCAGAAGAAAAGGATACTAGGCAGTTTCTGTTCATGATAAGTTATGATGTTTGTGTTGCTCTTTTAACATTTTTGCATTAGTGATACAGAAAACACCACTGAGAAAATGTTTGGGTTTTTTTTAAAAAAATGGCTAATTGCCTGGACTGTGTTGTTGTGCAAGGTGGTTTCTTTCTCAGACACAACTTCTGCTTGCTTAATTGAAAGTGCTTGTGGTAGTGAGAACAAGCTTAAAAAAACCCCACCCCATCTTGTTTTGCTGTACAGGCCAAGTAAAAGGTTAACTTTTGTAAACAATAAAAGGCCTTGATTGTAAAGAAAAAAACATTTGTGAGAGGACCTGTGTGTGCAAGCAGATCACCCCTCACCAAATAGATTTGAGCTGCCTGCTCATAAAATGTGATTTAGTGTATGATTTGGTGTATGTTCAGAATCAAAAGTTGGGGCAAAATTTCAAGAAGTGATGAATGCATGAAATAGATCAGTTGTTGTATCTTTGACCTCTTCAGTAAATATTTTTCTAGTAAAAATAGAATGTAAAAAAAAAAAAGAGTTGGAGCCAAGACTGGATAAAAGCAGAGGACACTTCTACAAAATCATTAGGATGCTTGGTTAGAGAATTAAATAAAACACACACCTGGTTAAAGAGGGACAAAACTATAAAATCTTTGTATATAAATGGAAGTTTAAAAGCACAGTTAGTCTAAAAAATGAAAACATTTTACATTAAGCAATAAGGAATCCTGGAAAAAGATGGAATGGTGGAATATTATAATAACTATTAAAGGAAAAAATAATTCAAAGAGTTGGATTACCAATAATGTAAAAATTGTAATAAGCCTTACACTGTCTCTTCTAATTTAAGAGATGAAAGTATGAGATATTAATGACAGAAGAGGAAGTATCTGAGCAGGCAAACTTTTAAAAAATATGACATCAGGTTCTACATATTATGTGTGCAAGAACACAGGAGGAATCTTATAAGCTTTTTTCTTGCAGGATTTGAATCTGTCTGAATTAGACCAAAGTGGAAGAACGTGACAAAACTTGCACAAAATGGGGAAACATGGCTGTGTTTGAGAGGAACCTTGGCAAGTGTTTCTATTCCACACCTCCCAACTTCAAATTGCTTTGCTGTCATATATTACCTGCAATATCTATTCCAGTCTACGTTTGCTAGTGCAAAGGAGATGTATTTTTGGTGCTACCATTTCGTTACGTTTCCATTCATCAGTTCAAGTAGCAGTGCTGAAGAGCAGCTTGCACTGTGAAATGAATCTCATCTCTGGAACAATATGGCTCAAATGAGTCACTACATCTATGTACAAAGTCATGTTTTGGGGAGGGTATTACATTTTATACATAGTGTCTCCATTAAAAAATAGAATGAAAGCTATCTGAACTGCAAGTGTGGGGACAGATTGTTTGATGTCTTTTTGTGCCTTCCTCTAACTGAGGTCTTATACCTGACTCTTAGTGACTAACCTGGTGATAAGCAGCTAAGACTCTCATTTTTAGCCCTTCACCTTATTTTCCCAGTTTAAGCTCCTAAGTGTCCTGGGAAGGAATATAGCCATGTTCATATTTACCTCTTCTCTCCCAGGAAACCCATATGTAAATTACTTTATAATCTCTTGGAAAGGAACATAAATGGGAATGAACAGGGAGGGAAGGTGATATCACGTGGAAGGGGGCAGATTCAAATGATATACTGTTAGATGATTATAACTGTTCAGAGTCTTAGAGAAAATGGCCTTTGCAGAATCTTTCAGTACTGTTCAAAATCTTGTGCAGCTTGAAACTTCATGAGGTTCTATCTGTGTGAAATCCTACAGGAAAAGATGTCTCTTTTCTAATTTGGTAATGGCCCCCAAGCCTACAGTTGCTCTCTTTCGTAAAGTGGGTCACATTCCTTTCAGGATGAAAATAAAACACGGGGAATTTACACTGTATGTAAATATTTTCATACTTGAGGTATCTTTCAAGTATTCTGAAGATTCTTTGGCTGCATTAGCCCACCCCATACCAACAGCCATATTAAAGTAAATGTCAAATTAGGGCCATATTAAATTAAATGGAAGGTACAAGAGACTTTTGGAGGACTTGCTTTAATTTCTCTTTTTTTTTTTTCTTTAGCAAGCTACAGCAGTGAGAACACAGCTGTATTTCAGACTTTTTCAGATTTTCGATCTCAGGGTTTCACAATGGCACTGTCTGCACAGCTACAAGATTCTTACAGGCATCCTTCTAGGGCTCCACTGTCTTTCCCTGGCCAGAATTTCTGTCTTTATATAGGTGTTTACTGACTTAATATATCATGACCAGTTTCTCTCCTTTCTGTTTGCCTTCTCTGATGGAAGAACCCAGTAGGTGCTATTAGGACCCTTCTTAGCATCAAGAATTTGAACTCCATGTTCAAGGGACTTTTAAAATGCAAATCATGCCATTAAATACTCATAGGCATACTTCAGACCTAATAGATATGTGGAAGGTTCTCTGGGAAGGTATGCAGTCAAGATTGTTTTCAGTGTTACCACCATGATATGACACAGGAGGATTTAATCTCCCTTAATTCAAATTATAATACCTAGCAGAGGTTGTAGCTCATTTGGCAGCATCTGTGAGATGTCTAGGGAATCAGTTCTGTATTTTAATAGCTTTATATTTTTGTTTGTGATTTAATCATTACAATCAGTAGGAACCAAGGGACTAAAACACTTCACTAAATGCTGCTACTTGTTAAAAATCAATCTAGGAAATAAAAAAATCCCTATTATGGGTTATTTACTATATTTAGATGCATATTAAGACCACAAACTGAACTCTTCCTCTCAGGACATTGTTAATAGCCTTAACCAATTTACACTTAAATGATACTTGTGTAATTTTTGGTAACTCAAAAATTAATTTCATCATGGTAAATTGTTAGCTGCTGCAGTAAGTTTGAATATAACATTGCTACAGCGTCACCTTTTCCATGTACTTCTCTGAAATAAATGTTGCTGTTTCCTTTCTGAATGTGACCATGACTGCATGTTTCTCGAATTTAAATACGACTTGTCGCCCAACTTAAAGGCTCTGTATAAGGAAGTTATATGCATAAGATAAATGGAGCTAAGAGATGGAAATAGTAAATATGTGGAAGTTGATTATTTTTGTATTTTTATGCCATGCAACAATGAAAGTTGTAATCAGCTATGATACCCAAATTTGATTTTTAGAGCAGGAAATTGCTTATAGCAGAAGCTTTTCCTGTTTTGCTTGCAGAGTAAGTTGCTTTCAGGGAACAGTTTGGATGTCAAGTATTTTGTCACTTGAATTTATTCTGCAAAGCTGGCAGATACATATTTATGTATGCATAGGCAGTGTAGTACTGCTAAATGTTTGGAATGAAATAGTAGATTTTTTTGGCACTAGGATCTAAGGATGGAAATGCCATTTGGTACATAAAAGGAGAAAGTTGTAAATTACTACATTACTAACTAGACTAAACACCCATAGTTTTTTTCTTAAGAAACACGTTACTGAACTCAATCTAGTTTGTTTATAATTCGCCCTTAAATTATGCCAGATAAGTTTGAGGAGAGAGGCAAGTATTGGTAGTTTTCACAACCTTCTATGCATGAAGAGCAGGAAAACAAATCTGATACTATAGACATTACTTTTTTTAATAACTTCTTTTGTTGCTAAAGCTAGAAGTAGGCTAGGAGAAAGTTCATAGCAATGTGATAACTTTGTCTGCCCTAGAAAGCCAGGCTGTCCTGAAGAAGGAATGCCTGGAAATTTCATATCTGTCTTTTATGGGACTGAACAAGATCAGTTCCATCTCAGAGGTTCTGGATATGCTTTGTGCAAAATAGACAATGTCTATCCCACCTACTATTTTAGCTTTGTACACGTCTGTACCTTCCTCTGCTCACACATTAGTATAGTCATCACCAGTAATATGCCTTTTTAATTCCCTCTTCCACTTGAACTTTGTTTTTAAACATACCTGAGAGCAGTCAGAAGTTATGCTTTTAGCAGGGTGAATTTTTTTTTTCTAAGTAGTTGATACACATAAGTATCACAAAACTGGAGACAGTACAGGCTCATTTCACTTTCCTAAATTGGTAAAATAACATACCACTAACTTTTCCAGGAGCCTTGCACAGCCTAGTTGTTTTAATCGAATATGTTTGGGTCAGAGATAGTTAAGAGATGTTTATGGAATATTAACATGTGTAAGGAGAAGACAGTAGTGGTTATATTCTGTTGTGTTTGTTAAATGTAATGGTAGATTCAGTAACATTTAGTATTTGGCCATCACATTTGCAAATATAATTTAATGTATGCAAAGAGGGCTTACAAAATTGGGAGGTTGCAGCTGATGTTACTAAATATGTTCTATTAAACTTTATTTGGGCTTCTGGCTCGCATTAGCAGTTGAGCTCTGCAGCAATGGCTGAAGCTGGGTGGCTGTTAACGTTGAGTTGCAGTGGTCATCTACTCACCATGTGAAGGAAGAGCTATTGTTTTTGTTTTACATGAGCACCATATGCTGTGAACTGTCATAGCTTAAAGGCAAATATATCCCCTGGTAAAGCTACCCAAGTTGTAGAGCTGACAATGTCTACTTTCAGGTGGGAAAACAAGCTGAGGGTAATGTTTGATGGCTGTCTTACTTTCACAAGTCAAACCTTTCTGTTCTTTGAACCATTGCATTTGTTTCCATCATACTACTTGTGTTTTGCTGGAAGAATGAGAATCATTCAACTTTATACTCATTTCGAATGCAGATATCTGAAACTGAACTGCAGAATTAATAAACTTCATCCAAAATCTGTTTGTGTGTAAGTGCTCTCAAACTCTTCTAAGAAGTTTTCATCTCTGGACAAATAGAAACGTTCTTCTATTTCCTTTTATAAATTTATGTGATGTATTAAATGTCAAGGTAAAATTAATTCCTTAAATTATGATTGTCAGTTTTGTTACAGAAATGGTGACATGCAGTGCAGTAAGGGAGATGCATATAGCTTTTGCCAAAAATTCTCATGTTGCTGTTCCTTCTTTTGTACTGTAAGGTCAGGGTCGTAGTACGAAGCTGTACCTGGAATCAATCGGTACTCATTTCTACAAAACACTTCATAGCAGCAGTATATTTGAAAAAAGTTATTATCAGACTATGATGTAGTTTACAACCACTAATTAAAACAGTCTTGATGAGTTCAGAATCCTCCTGCACAAAGGCCTGGGATGCAGGAAGGAAGTGGAGTTCCTATCAGTAAGAGTCATCATCTGAATCCTGGGGAGATCTCCGTGTCATCTTGTAATCTGTCCTCTATGTTTTTCTCTCACTGCATATTAAAACTAATAATAGTTCCTCAGTCTGTTTTATCAAAGCTAATCTTTAATTAGATGGATAAATTTTAGAACTAAAGCAAATGTCTTAAATTGTAAATATGGGAGTAAAGCTTAGTTTCTATTAAAAGATTAGAGATGGTGAATAGTTGCAACTGCACTGGATTTTTGTATAAAAATATATCTTGTCATTAATGACAGTTGTTGAAGGAGTTTGTCTATAAATGTTGTTAATAATTCAAAAGGCGTAGTAAAGTGGACGAAGTCAGTTGAGTGAAATTGTCAATAGAGTACTTCAAAGTATTTTGCACAATTTTCTCTCATATTTTGAACTGTTAAGCTAAATGCATATATTTCTGGAAT
Source organism: Strix uralensis (assembly GCF_047716275.1). Classification (NCBI taxonomy): domain Eukaryota; kingdom Metazoa; phylum Chordata; class Aves; order Strigiformes; family Strigidae; genus Strix; species Strix uralensis. Next base: position 38,595,496 of record NC_133972.1, on the reverse strand, counting down.
TGTGTGGGTTTTTTCTGGTCAACATAGTGAACAGAAATAGTTAATATAAATCTTTTTACCTAAGATTCAGTTGTGCAAAGATAACTTGACACACATTTTGGGGAGGAACTGCTCAACTACCAGAAGTGCTTTTGCTTTTCTTCCTGGCTAAATCCCAAATGTTTGAAGCATATGGAACAATTTAGCAGAAAATACATAATTATCAAACAGATCTGTCTTTGCCACCTTAAACACTATTTCTTGTGGCAGGGTAAGTGAAACCTCATGTTTAGATTTTATTTTATTTGATCTTCTGCTGTATTGGCAGAAGATTACAAAAAAAAAAGACAGATGGCACCATTAAAATATGAGTTGATTTGTGCTTACTCTAATATGAATCTGAATATACTTGATAAAGGCATGGCACAAACTTCTAACTGAAAATTTGAAGCAAAGAAACCAAAGTACATTTATCTTGGTAGGAACCTGAACAATCTATGTAACTGTAAAAACAAGTTTAATATCATGCAGGTGTTCACAAGCAAATGTATGCACATTATTACATTCATTAGAAATAAAGCTGCCATCAAATTTTGGCTCTAAGCTTGTTTCTGTTTTTCTTTTCTATGTGGAGGCCAAAATCAGTAAATGCTAATTCTCCACTGCGGTGTCACTCTGTGGGCAGATATGCTTGTCGATGTAGCCTGTAAAAATACTTTTTACATCGTAAGAAATGTGCTGTCAAGATTAATTCAGTATGGTCCATGTTAAATGACTTCTGATTTCTGTTAATTAACTTACTTGATCTAAAGTCCTTTCAAAACTGAGTTTTCTGGGCTAGGTTATGCATTTCCCATGAAGCATCCATCCCATAAAAGAGCGGAGTGGCCCTTTCAGTGGGGACTGGATCAGGGACTGAACTTGTCCTTTGCAGTCAGTGCCCCAGCTGGGAACCTGCTTTCTGATTTTAACTTTCAGGCTTGGGGAAAATTTTTTTATTCTTTTCTGTATGATAGAAACATTTCAGCAGGAAGAGTAGGTATTACCTGTACCCCAGCTTTAAGACTTCTGCCACAATGGAAGAAAAGAGTGGGAACCGCCTGTAGCAGAGGGGTGAATGAAACACGAGTTTAGCATCTCTTGATTCTGTAAAAAAGGGCCATGTAACTTTCTTCAGACATAGGAAAGAATCAGTTGCTACCAGCTAGTTGTCAGAAGAAGCTGTATTTATGCCATATGAGGGAGAGTCAGGAGAACACCTACTTTCTGGATCTTGGTGTCAGGGTGAAGTGGGTACCAAGCCGTTTTTTCCCATCCAGAGGGAGGTATGACAGCTATACATGGTGGGGCTTACGGTGAAACTTAGGAAAATGAAGTACATATGTAGATTGTGAGATTTCTAAATAGTATATTGGGTATAGAACCCTAAATTTCACATATCAGGTCTTTTCTATGGATCTGGCCTTCTGGAGTTGAGTTGTGCAGTACTCTGGCCTGTAGCCATATCAATCTCTCTTACAATTGTCTATGTTCAAGCAGTATTTCCTATTATGTAACTGTTTTCAGAAATCTGGGAGCCAAACAGAAACTGTTCACCTACTAAAATGTTAAGAATGTTTTTTGTTTCAGTAGCTACAGTTGTTAAATAGCGATGAGAAGTATTTTTGTAAACTTGTAGTTGTTCTTGTTTCAGCTTTTCTAGTGGGCTTAAATGCAGTTGATGGGGAGGACTGTTTATTAAGTTGGACTAGTTGTCTTTTTCTTCCTTCTGAAGATTTTGGTGGAGTCTTCTGAAGCGGTATTGGAGATAGTATTAGATGGTCTGTTCCCATGATACATGGTTACTCCATTTATCAATTTCAGTTTAAAACAACTGAAATTTTCTAAAAGATCTGAGAGATGTCATTCAGTTTGTAAAATCAAGTTAGGGTCTTACGGATATATTTAGAACAGGTGGAGAGAAGCCTAGAGTGCGTGTTACAGGAGATGACTGAGTTTGTTATGTTTGGTGTGGCAAAATGAAGGGTAGGGGTTATGATTGCTGCATGTGAATATACTAGGTATACTCCCTTCTCAGTGAGAAGAGCTGTTGAAGTTAATGGGCAGCGTTATCACAGGAGGACATAGGAATAAGCTGGACATGATAAAATGTGCACTGGAGATTTGAAGGTTTCCAGTAGCAAAATAAACCTTACTAGAATTTCAGAAAAAAGGAGGAGGGGTTAAGTATTCTTAAGATTTAGCTTGATGTTTACTGTGGTGATGTGGTCCCTCTCAAGTCTTAAATTCTTACAGCAGTTACTGACTGAAAATGTTGCTTTTTCTCCTTCAAGACGTTGCACCTTCCAGCTCACCTTTCTAATGGCATTTCAGCTGCAGTGAAGGTTGAATATGCTTCAAAAAGCATTTTGAGAGGAAATGGTGATTACTTACGTACAGCCTTTCAAATGTCAAATTTCTTTAGAAATAAGAATATATGTAATTCCCAAACAAGAAAGGAATATGTATGAAACAAAGAATCAGTGAAATGGGCTCTTCTTTCTGTGCATCTATTTTGTGTGAAACTGTGCCACAAAGTTATGTGGAAATGGGTGAAAATCCCTTTTAAATTGTGGCGTAGAATGGTCAACTCCAAAGATACAAGATACTGCAACAACACATCATGGGTAACTTATCAGGTATCCATGGCCAGGTAGTGTCACAACTCCAGAAGAGTCCCTTGTGCTGTCAGATTCTCAAAATAAGTTGTATTTCTAAGTAGTTCGAAAACAAACAAAGACCCCACAATACAAACAGAAAACAAAAAAAACCCCAAACAGTCAAAACCCCCTAACCTCTCCCCCACAAAAAACCCCCCTCTGCAAGTCCACACAGGTCACATCGTTCTTCTAAAGCGTGAGACTGCAACAAGAAACTGAAATCTTGTATTGGAAGTCAGATACTATTGCTCATCTTTTGTTTTCATGTAGTTGCCCTCCAGGGCAGTCTTCTCAAGGCAGGAGCTTGCTTTGTTTATGTGTTGCAGTGGGTCAATTAAGTGATGATGCTTAGTGAATACCGTTTGAGTATCTATCTTGATTTCTGAGGCAGTTTATTAACAGTAGAATGGAAGTATTGAAAATATTGAGGCAATTTTAAGTAGCTTTTGGTTTACTGAAAAACTAGTGCTATGAGAGGGATTCTGTGTTTAGAATTATTTGGAATAGAGCTTTAACTGGAATGATTATTTAAATCATACGTAAAACTCTAGATTAAATTTTTAATCTTAAAATCATAAAATATGTTAAAATATTTTTAAAGGAAAAAAAGGTTTTGTCTATGAGAACTGGTAGATGTGTCTGGTAATGCATTAATCAAACTAGTCTTTTGCTTTATCTTTACTGTGACTGTCTTCATACACTTCCCACTCAATTGAGCAGTTACTTTTCTGAAAGACTAGTAAATGAGTTGTCCAGTAGCAAGTGTGTGTTAATACTCAGTGTATCTAAGGTATATTTTAATATTTAGTATAAAATTTTCTAATGTTAGAATTAACGGAATAAGCTTTGCAAAACTTACACCCATGGTTTGTCTGTGGTTTTATCAGACCACTTCTGTCTGAAAATGGAGGTATTCACAGGTTCCTTCGTGGATGGACTAAAACAGGACCTCTGTGAAATGTATCCCTGTGGGGGAGAGCAAAGGTTCCTGTTTCCCTCAAGTCCTCTTACAGAGTTTAGCGTGTTTGCTCCTGTTCCCCTTCTTCGCAGCCTTTCTTGCCTTTCTCCGTCCCTACTCCTTAGGGTCTAACAGTCTTACCCTTAACAACATAAACTATATAATGCTTGCTGCTGCTAATTCTTCTTTCTGATGCTTCATCAAAAATACAGGCCTCTGTCCTGTGTGACCTCCTAAGCACAGTCTTCAGTAAAAGTGTGTGGGATGAAATCCAGTCTGACCTTTTTTTCCTGTTTTTCTGCTCTCTATGTGGAAAGCCACTGAAATTTTTACTTTGTGATATTTAGTCTATAACCACGTGTAGGTCTTTAATTCCTAAACGTTACAGTTCAGTATAACAAACCAAAGTTATCAGGAAAGATGATATTGAAATACTGTGCAATCACAAGCTTTAAACTATGTATTATCTAATATGATTTTCATATGAGGCACTAAAATCTCCCCCAGTTAGGGAATCTGAACTTCTAAGTCTTTACTGCATTTATCCTTGCAGTGCTGCTGGAGTTAGAAGTGCTCTTATTCCAGTTTCATAGTTAAGCAAATGAAGTGCTATATGATTTCCACCACATCGCACAGGAAGACAGTGTCAGAACCACAAAACCATCCATCCTCTCAACATTTAGGTATATTTGATAACTTCCTCCTTGTCTTCAGTCTTTCTTGCCTGCCCACCACTCAATCTGCCCCATGTATACGCTGTAGTGTAGTTATAACCCTGTATTAACTTGAAAAGTGTAACAGTGTCTGTTACTATGTGAAAACACCTAAGCCACAGCCCCTGTATTGTTTATTGCCTTTCTCATTTCTGTATACATAGTTCTGCTGTTTTAAAACACTGCAATGACTGAAGCTGTGGGGAAAGACAGCTGTCACTTCTGGAGACTTTTGCAGTTAAAACAGCATACTTTTAGGATATTTAACCATGAAGTTTGTGATGTTTCTCCAAAATAACAGTGGAAACACAGTGTCTTGTCCAAATTCTGGCTCAGGAAGGTCCTGTACATTTAGTCCACCACAAACTCACTAAGTAAGATCTAATTCCTGTCCTGGTTACCTGCCATTACCTATTCAGCTTTCTGTAGGAGAGGAAGGTTAAGGTTTATTTCTTCTAAGAGGCTTTCTGTTGATATAAAAATAATACCAGGGAGAGCTGGAGCTTCTTCATAGAGGCCTTCCCATATTTCAGGTGCTAGAAAGAGAAGGGATTTATAGTTTTCTTCTTCCTCCTGTTCAGTATTTACCCATGTAGTTACGCACTTAGCAGAACAATGGCTTGTCAGTACAGCAAACTATTAAAATATGTCTCCTAGTTTTATTATAAATGAGTTTTATGATTGAAATTGTGGTTCAGTAAACACATAACTACATGGTGTAAAATGGCAAATAAGTTACTGACTTGTTGGTTCACCTTGTGTAACTTTAAGACATTTTAGAAAGTTGCTGATATGCATTTGTATGATTTTTTCTGTAGATATGCCATTTAATTATTTAAATGACAAATGTAAATTCAAATCTTCTTCTGTAAAAGACACATTCAAATACATACTGTGTTCAAATATAACATATTGAAACCAGACTAAGGAAAGGGCAATAAAAATAATATGTTACAGTATTCCAGGGTAAGGTGGTTTATCAACAAAAGGTGTACAGAAGGGTTTTGAAATATTTTGAAAGTTGTTTTTTTTTCACTTCTGTTTGTTGCTGATGTTGGTAGATTTTACCAAGCATCAAAATTAGATTTTAAAAAAATAAAGGTTTTTTTTTCCAGTAGAACAGTAAACTCATTTACTGTCTCATAAATAATCTTGTGATCCAGAAGTGTAATTTCTGGGAAATGCGTGGCTCCCTTTGAGTCTTGGCCAGTGAAATTTGATTGAAGTTTAGGTAGGAAAAAAGGTGATACTCCTGCCAAGATTTTGTCCATCTTATGATTTATAACTCTGAACGTTGGAAATGTATCCTTGCCATAGACCTGGAAACCAAGTAGAACTGGTCTGAGCTCACAGACATGTCAATTTTGAAAGGGCAAGCAATAGACTTCCTTATGCCAAAAATAGTTTTTGTGCTAAATTATTTAAGCATAGTATTTGATCACAGATAAATGGAAAATAATATTTTGCACTTTGGACCTTTTTTGTATAGTGGGGAAACCCAAGGTCATTTTAAAATTAGATGGGTTTTGTAGAGTGTACTTGAAATATTGCACATTCAAAGACCATGATACTTGGCATTGAGAAAAATACTGTGTACTGTTTTTACTCCTCATGTATATTTGTTGTATATTGATTGCAATAAAGAGAATATTTAGACTCCTGCAGCAGTTCAAGTAATATGTACCACTTCTGCGCTTTTCTGTTGTTGAGTGTAAAATATGTATGAAGACATGTCTGAAGTGTAAGTACAGCGGACCCTTGGGAAGTTCCGGAGCTGTACCTTGAGTAATTTCAGTCCAATGCGGACAAAATATTTACTGATTTATTTTTGGTTTGCAAGTCTGTTTTCATCCATGGTCTGTGAAATGTTCAAGGATGATTCTTAATAGAACCTTAATATTGGAAGTTCTTTATCTTGATTATACCAAAAGTATAAATAGTTCGCTTTAGTCTAGCAAAGAAATACAGCTTTATTGTAGTAGTTGCTTTGGTGGCAATCCCTAAAGGTTCCTAATTGTTTCTACTGAAACCTTTTGTATTAAGGCACTTCTAACCCTCAGAATCATCCACTTTTAGAGATGAAAATTTCCTTTTTCTGTTTTCTCTTTAGCCTAAGCATTTTGAGGCAAATCCTACATTTTTTTTCTCCCTTAAAGAAACTTTCTTGTATACTTGAAAAACCTCGCAGGTGGGTGGACTTGTGCTTTTTCTGCCATGTCTGATTGTATAGCTGATGAGTTTGCATTTTACTTGGTTTGAATTTGGGTTAAACTGGAAAGTACTGGATGACTGGAAATTGAAGAGTGCACATGTGCAGAATTTGCATCATGCAGTGCAGGTCTGTGGAACCGAGGGGCTCTGGTTTGAGTCTCTGGCACAAAATTTGCATTGCAAATGAGACACACACCTGGAAATTCTTGATTTCTAGAGATTTGTACACATCAGTAGGCAATCTATATCTGTACAGCAGTTAAGTAGTTGACTCTCAAAAGCCCAGGAAATTCCCAGAACCTGACCACTTACTTTTTACCCTTGTTCTCGTCTACTATTTTAATTAGTAGAAATAATTTTTTCAGGCTTTCTTTTTTTCCATCTCTTTTTTTAAAACCTGGTAAAAGTGCTATTCCTCCTCAGTCTCTTTTTTGTCTTCCTTCACCAACCATAACCTACTAATAGTTCTTTGAAAGTATTCATGGTGGTATGATTTATCTTCTTATGATAGCTGCTTCATGGTGTTTTCTCTCTCTCTTGAACCATGAATAATTTCTTTGAGGCCAAATCAAGAAATACCTGTCTCCCATGGCTCCTAAGTTCTTTCAACTGCTTTTCCTAAATATGTAGACATGTTTATATGTCTCAACATTAGCTGAAAATATGCTCATGAATCAGAGAACCATGTCCTCTCAGGTTGAAGGTTGGTCGTTACTAATTTTTTAACCTTTGTTTGACTTTTCTTATGGAAATATCAAAGTATAGGCAGCTTCTGCATATGTTTTATTGGTATTTTTTTTTGCTTTAAAAGTAAAATCTATTCTTTGAAAGCAAGTACAGTATTGTCATAATTTGGCACATTGTCATTCACATGCTTAAGAGGAAAAAGGTATCCTTTGTTACTCACTCCCAACTGTACAATTTCACCCTCATTTTGCTTATGTTTACAAAATCCTGTTATTCAACTTCCGTGACTAGTTTTGTAAATTGTTTTCTGCATATATTGCTTCAGACTGTGTCAGAATAGTGATGTATTTTTTACATTTTTATTAATGTATTTATGTTTTGGTGTTTTGATAGTAATGGAAAATACATGTTATATATCCATCCATCCAGAGTTTACTGTAATTTACAAGCTGTATTGTAAATTCTAATACAGCTTACAAGGAAAAGAGCCCTTAAATTTTCCCTTTTCAGACATGTAAGAAATAAAAAGTCTGGTGCATATCACAGCTTTCAGATTTAATTGTTAATCAATGGCAGAGTAATTGGAGGTCAAGATATTGGGATTAGAAAATTAAAATATGGAACTTCAATATCGAAAACTTGTCAAGATTAAAAAAAGGATGTGTCTACTATACATTGCCTTTTTTTCTAGTACTTCAGTGTAATACTTGTTCAGCTTTTAGCTTTATATTGTTCATTTATATCCTACTATCTTGAAAAGTATTCAGAATTCATAAATGAAGGGTTAGGAAATGCAAAAGTTAAGTATGCAAAATACGGTGAAAACTCTTTTTTTCCCCATATGTAACATACTTGTACGTGCAGTCTACACAGAAGTCTATCTTATGTCTTTGTGTAACATAACTAAAACTTTAGAGATACAGTTATGATCATTCTGAATTGTATTTATTTTCTCTTGTATCTCTAAGTACAGAGCAATCCTTAGCAAGTAAATATGCGGTTTATGCTATCTAGTAGAAGTGTAGCTATTTACAAAATATGCAATCAATGCGTGTTTTATCTTTCTAAAAAAATAATTAATTGCATTTTTTCTTTGTGGTACTTAATAACTTTCGTAAACATTTTTCCCTTTATAGTCTCAGAGGTAGCAAGTGCAAAATGTTTCATATAATCTTAATTAATGCAGATAGTGAAGGTTGCATATAGATACATGGATATATATATATATAAAAAATACCTTTTCTGACTTAAAATGGATCTTTTGCCAGTATAAACAGTTCAGCGTATGTTAATGATTTAGGCAAGAGTTTAATATTAAACTCTGTTTTCTCAGTAGTGCCCTCCTTGTCTTGTTTTGGCTGGTGAACTTTGTGTTGGAGGTTAGCATTTGTTGCTGAAGCGAGTAAGACCACCCCCCTCATGAGAACTGTTGTTTTTTAAAGTAATCTAGAACAGACTAGTTGAATTTATAATTCTACTGAAAAGGTTATGAAACAGTCTAAATTGGCTCTGACTGCAAACTTTGACCTGTTTGGCTGAATTGTGGGAACTGTGCCAAAATTTGATATAAAGCAGTTCTGGGAAGCTCTTTAAGATTAAATTCCAGGACTACATGACTGATGTGCTAACGATATACTTGTGATATTAGGCAAGTGTTACTTCAGTACAGTTTTAAGCTTGAACAAATCATTCAACTAAAAGTAAAAATTATCTTCAGCCTGATTTAATAAATTTGTTGCATCTCAATATGATTTTAAAAAGCCCAGTTAAAATTTGGCATCCTTTGGATATTCCTTTCTCTACACTTCTCTGCAGTGAGCTACCGTGGCTCCTCAAATCTTTTTGATGTGCTTTTTCTTTGGGGGGGGGAAGGTAGGAAAGAGAGAAGGTTCTAAATGCAGAACATCTTAGTATGGTTTCCATGAAGCTTTTCAGTCAGCAGTCGCTGAATCGGTTTGTATTCAACACTTATAACATGTGGCTGGTTTAGGCAAATTTTGAGATGGAAAGTCTGTTTAATCAAACATTTCTTCACTCCTTTAATAATAATGAGACATGTGGTGTGGGAATGCTCAGGTTTCATTGGATAATTTCTTCAGCCTCTATGGCTGAGCACCCTCAAATGTGGTCTATTTTCATTTATGTCAGAGAAACTTCTATATTCATTCAATACAGAAAATTACATTTTTTTTCTTGTTTATTTTGTTCTTTCTGATGCTTTGCAAAATTTAACTTTTTTTCAAATTAAGTAGTTTCTAGATTTGAGGAAAACAGTATAATAGAGCTTGGTTTGGCCAAGTTGGGGATTGACAGTGTCCTGATATACACTGCTAAGGATCCTCATCTCTTGTTCTATGGCCAGACAACAGAATATTCCATAAGACAGTAGTCATATGCAGGTTAAAGGCATTTTTATTAGATTTTATTTCTACTGATATTACTTTTGAATATTTGTGCAAGTATTGTAGGTGTGTTACTTCTTTCATGGGAAGGGGAACTAGAATGGTTTTTGAATGCCTCTCTATTACTTTAAGAAGTTTAACTGCCAATATTATTTTCTTAAAGTAATAGTAGACTGCTCAAGTATTTGTGTATTAAATCAGGCTTCTGTATGAATGCCCATCAGAAAGTTGGCTGGATAGTTGCTGACATATACCTTATGCTGAATTCTCAGCATCTCCAGTTACTTTATTAACTTTGCAACAGCTGGTACAGGTAGTGCCCCCTGGAGTATGTGTGTATTTGCACTTGCTCTGAAAATTTTGCAATTCTCTGCTGCTCCAACTTCTGGTAAACAGAGTAAGTAATCACCATTTACAGGATCTCTGCTGGGGGTGCTCTGGTAGCTACAGATGGCTGCATGGTCATTGATTTTGCAAGCTAAAAATAGTGGAGATGGGACTTCAAAGCAGCTGGCTGTCAATTGAGGAAATGATGGCAAAGGTTCTCACTGAGAATAGGAGTGACAGCCCATGAGGAAGAGGACACCAGTTGCTGTGGGTTGCAGCTGGGGGGAGCATATCTGCAAAGTAGAAACCCTAGAGATCAAGTGTTTGAAGGTGAAAAAGACCTTTTTCGACCTGGTCTAGGGCCTCTCTTGGGGGATAGCAGAGATTAAAGGAGATGGTGGACAGACTTTTTTAAAAATAATTTACTTCATATTATTAGATTAACTTCTGAAAATCTCAACAGATAGTTCATGAAACTAATCTATCATGTATTATCAGTTGATTCAGCATGCTGCTTATAACTAATGCAGTTTAGGATATATCCCAAAAGCAGTTTTTCATACTGAATGTTATTCCCTGGAAAGAAGCAAGATTGCATAATACCTGTTGTCCTTAGGTATTGAAAATAATTTTTCAGTCAATACTTAACATGGTCTTAAAATGAAAGATGGCTTTTGGCAGTAGTTAGAACTCAATTGCTTGAATTCTGTTCCAGACCTGAAGAAGTAGTTGTATGTCAGACTTGTTTTTTTCTTTCCCAGACATACTGTTAGTCTACTAAAGTACACTACATCTCTGTACAAATCTCCTCCCCTGAATGTACCAGCTAGAAGCAGAGATAAACTGGTATACACTGATGATACCACTGTTATTTAATTTGTCTTTGTAGATATAATGTAAAACTGACTATCCTTTACATTTGCTGGTTTGGGTGCTAAAGCATTTCACAACTGTAAAACAAATGTACCAGAAACTATAATGTTGTTCTGTGTCTAGAAAAACCTATTAAAGGTCACTATCCAGTTTTGTTCTCTTTGGGATTTAGCTTTTACTTCAGATCAGGAAAGTCTGGGCAGTGGAAATGATGCTTGTTGCTGGATATAGGATTAAGTGACAGTCATTAACCTACTTGGAAAGCAAGTGCTTATAATCTAGCTCTCTTGCTAAAATTGCGTAGCAGATTTTTTGTTTGTTTTTTTAATAGGTATAAACAACTTTGCTTTATTTTTGTTGCTTTAAAGTTATTAATGGAAAATTCTGAGATGTAATTTGATTGTGTCTTTCATGTATTTTAGAGTATGTATACAGATTTTTTTCTATTTACTCTGTGTGAGTATTCATGTTTTAATTTCCTGTGACTGAAAATTAAGAGGGGGTAGGCCAAAATGTGTTGTACTTAATTCAGAGATTCAAAGATTATAAAGCAACAAACTATCGGGATTATTTAATCTCACTACATGAGTAACATAGACTACAGGAAGCAGCAGAGTGCATGGCTGATTTTAAACTAGGTAATGTTGATTGTAATGTTACCTTTGGATGAGTAACAGTTTTTAGTTTTAGTTCTTATCGTCTGTTACTATATCTCTAGCTGGTATTTCAGAGGCCACTGCACTATGTGCTGTGACTAAGTCTTTTCAGAATTACTGCTTCGCAAGATGGCCCTCCCATACTGTCAGGCCGCTTGTTGGGATCTGGTAGCCTTCAATTTGACTGTATTGAACCACACATTGTAAGTTTGCATCCACACAGAGGGGATTGCTCAGTGTCAGGGACCTGTGTTGTCTCTGTTAGTCTCGTAGTATTTGTGTCAACCTAAAATCTTACTAGCAATTTTTTAAAATGTTTCTTTGAAGACTATTAACAAAGAAGTTCAATCACAGAGGGCTGTTAATTACCATACCTTAATTATTTGAGCATTGTAAACTTTACAAGTTACATTTATAATTTATTTTATTAAAGTTTATACTTGGTTTGAATACTGATTTATTTTTTTAATACTATTTTCTTTTAAATATTTATTATTCAAAGTTCTGTATCATCCATTCCATTTTTTATCTCCCCAGCAGGAAATAGCTGTTTTTAAAATCTTGACTAAAATTTTTCAAGTCTTGTTGATCCAAAATAACCATATTCAGTCACTTTTGGTTAGTTCTGTTGGACTAAAAGGACTTTTATCATGAAATGTGAATATCTTTCTTGTTATTCTCAGAAGTATTAAATAGAAATATTTGGTCATCTTTCCTGTTTGTTTTCTACATTATTATTTATATTACTTCCACCTAACAAGAAATCAGTTTTGCTGTTGCAATTATGTGCTTCTAGCTGATTTGACTTTTGATTTTTGTAAAATTAGCTTTTTCTAGTACTGGCTAAACAAAATTTAGTTTTTATTAAAGGGATTTTAGTTTTTATGAAATCAGCGGAAGACCACACCTACCTAAGCAACATCTGCACTTCAGTTTTGATGCCCCTTTATTAATCGAGACGAGGGATGATAAAAATTTTCTTTTGCACAGATGAAACAGGTAATGGTTTTCCAGCTTGGTTTTTAAAAGCATCTGGATGTTTTAGAGCTGTTACTTAATGATGCATCTCCAAAGTCTCAGAACGTGATGTTCCCTGTAGTGTGATCTCTTCACCCTTAGCTATGGCTGTTGAGGGAGAAACTGCAGTGACTTGGGTGGCTTGTAGCAGGCACTAGCAAGTCTGTGGTTTATCAATCAGAACAAGGTAAATTTGGGTTTGTTTTTTTTTTTTTTCAGGAGTTGTACCCACACAATGATGTATACAGCTGCAATTTCCACCATATCTTCCATTTTTTAAACATGATCTTCCATTTTTTTGTCAGCATTTTTCCATCTTTCTCAGTTTACAACAGCTTGACTTCATCCATGTTCTGATTTCTACAGAAGGTGTAGGTTCTAATTCAGCAAAATAGGGAACTTCATGTGTACCTGTTGCACGCTTTGAAAGTTAGGAGGAATATCGCCGTACCAGTGCATAGGCTGTGTTTGTGCTCTAGAGCTCTGTTAATTGATAGCTGTAGAGCAGAACATCATTCATTAGTCAAACACCTGTAATTCCTCCCCACCACTTATTATTTGCACATTCTAAAAGAAAAAAACCACTTGTATGTAATTGTATAGGGTATTTTTCAGAATGGCAAGAGTGATTAGGTATCTTGCAACTTCCAAAGCTGAATGTGGGCCTTCTCAATAATCATACAGTGTAAATGAAAAGAATAAGGAGTTTTCTTCTACTGCCAGTGGATTTCAGGGGTTTTTAGTGAATGTTCTAGATGTCCTTTTAAAATAATGCTTAGGAAAAAAATATTGCTGCATCTTCCACTCATTTGAATTTAAAATGAATTTGCAATTGAAACACTGTGTGGCCTTTTACAGTACTTTTTGACTATCTGGTAGGAAGAAGAGCATTAAGATTTTAATTTCAATGCAAACCCTCAGATAAATTCCTGACTGATTAATCAGTTAATGTCTTTTTAGATCATGTTTTTCCTGTGCGGTACCTTTGAGGGATATTTTAATGAAAACTGTCTGGCTTGAAAGTTATTAGCTGTGGTGATAGCTTAAAAAAACCTGAAAGGCATAAATTATCTTTGAGTTAATATACTTAGTGTAAAGTATCATTTAACCTAGTTGAACAGTGAGTGAACAGAAGTTCTTCAGGATTCTTGACTAAAGTTCTGAGCAGCTGAAAAATGAAGGTTTTTCAGCAGGTTGAAAAATCATTTGGAATTTAGGGTGAATATCTCATCGTTATGAGATAAACTGTTGGCATTTTATAGAAGTACAGTTGCTTCTATAAATTTCCCTTGCTTTGCAGCTTACAAGTTTTGGGGTTGTGGTGGTGTTGTTTATGGTAAAGGTTTAAAGTACAATTACTCAAGTAATTTTAAACTGTTTAGACACTGCAGACCCACTCAGACTAATTTCAGATTTGGAGACTTTTTTTTCTTTTTAAAACTATGTGGACGGTAAATACATTCTGAGTTATGGGCAATCTTTGAGAATCTAGTTTTACTTGACAGCATCCTGTTAATTAGAAGACAGGGTGCAGAGATGGGAGCTAATATGTCTTTCGGGTACTTTGTAGCAATTTGGTATGATTTGGTCTGATTCGGTCTGATTCTTCATCCCTTATTCATTGAATAATTTTTTTTTCCTTTCAGTTGGATATATATGTGACCTGAATAATGATTATTCATGGTTATAGTATTTTATCTGAAATTGGAAAGTTTGCTTAATTGTTTAAATGGTTAAAATTTAGCTATGGCAGAAAAAAAAAAGCCATTTTTTTTGAAATAGCTTTCTTTATTTCCTTTAATTTGTAATATACATTTAGGGTTCCTGTTTCTTTCCTTCCTTTCTCTGAAGGGAGCTTTAGGTCTAGAGGTGACTTATATCTGAGGTACCATAGTTTGATGTCTGAAATTAGATGGGATACAATAAGTGTAAATGTTGTCATACCTTAAAGCAGTTTTGTTATCTGGTTATAGGAGGTTGTTGCATGAAAACAAAAATGTCCTTTATTAACAAGAGTGACAGACTGAAAGTGAGCCTTACAGAGAAGGAGAAGAAAAAAAGGAATAAAATAATGACATTTGCATTTATTTGAATAATACTGATTCTGTGTGAAGGTATTATAGTTTAGAAAGGAGATGGACAACAAATCTAGGGATTATCTCTAAATATAAGGAAAAAGTCTGATACTGAAACAGAAATCTTTCATTAGATTGACTTTATAAGCATTTTTAAAATATAATTTTTTTTTTACACAAAATAGCACATTATCACATAAATTTCCAGTGAACCTTTCAAAGAACACTCAACCTTTTTTCCTTCTTTTTCTAGTTGCATTAAAATCTTCTAATTCTACAAGACCAGAAAGAAATGGTGTTCAGGAAAACTGTAGAACAGCAAAACGTGGAGAAGGGATGCAGATCCTGGAAGGAGAACTCTTACTGCAGGTGTGTTTTGCAGTGGATGTATTACACAAAGATTTACATTTTTTAAAAAAAATATTGTATTTAACATACCAGTTATTTGCAGATGAGATTGAAAAAGGAAGTTTTCCTATTGTTAAACTCTTTCCTCATTTTCTTTAAGTTAATACTATACAGCTCTTGCACTTTTCTCTGGTGGTAGTAGTGACTTTGAAGAGTGAATGTTGGTCTACAGGGTTCTCTTAACTCAGAGTAATTTCTTAGAGTTGTTTTTTCACATGTCTTTGCCTCTATTCTTAATAAAGATATTAATATAAAGAAACAATCTTCATAAAGGTCAGATAGGTTAGTCATCTACTGTAAATTTCATGACTAAATGTCTAAAAACCAATTTCTCTTTAAAGACCGTGGGCTTGCTGGAATATCTTGCTTTCTCAGTTGTTTGAAAGACCTCACAGTTCATAGTATATGTTCAGGATAGATTTTAAAATACTTTCAATAACTTCTAGCAATGTGAACTAATGGGAAGTATTAATGAAAAATAGGGGTTTTTTAAATTATATAGTCTGATTTATAGTCTGTTTTAATGACCTAGAGTGTCATAGCATATGAAATATAACAATATAATACTAGGTCCAGATTAAACTCAAGAAATTACTAATGTAAGTATTCCAATGTTCTAATTAGTTTTGCAAAACAGATTTTACTGTGACCTGCAGCTCCATTTGAAATATGTTGATAATCTGTCTTGTACACAGGTTTTACACTGATTTATCTATCAGAAGTGGAAAATCATTAGGTCAGTCAGAGCCAATGGTTTGCTTAAAACAAAATTAATTTAATTGTTCAAAGGGTAGAAATGA
Organism: Strix uralensis; assembly: GCF_047716275.1. Lineage (NCBI taxonomy): Eukaryota > Metazoa > Chordata > Aves > Strigiformes > Strigidae > Strix > Strix uralensis. The sequence continues at coordinate 38,579,691 of NC_133972.1, read as the reverse complement.
AAACAGGTGCTAAGAATCTCACAAAACAATTACTATAAACTAATGCTGGTTGAAAATTGTTTCCTAACTGACTAAAAAAGTAGGACGTATATGTAATTTTCTAACCTTAATAAAGTATGACAAAGAACTCTTATGGAGTTACTGCAGGTGAACAGCTTTCTTTTAAATAGAAATTATCTTGAAAGGTACAGTATATGATTTATACTGGAGGCATCTATTTGATGTGAAATTTAGTTATTTTTTATGACTTCTGAATGGAAGTTACATGAGGGAACTGCTATAGCAAACTGCTTTCCAGTGTGAAAATGAAATGGGTGATATACTTGTTACTGTAAATTCTGACCCTTTTGAGAAGTAAATTAACTGAATTTCTTAAATTAATTTTTTTTAATATTTTATATATAAAAAAATTATGAGAATGAATATGCAGATAGAGTTTTCTTTGGGAATGTAAGAAATGAGTGATGAAAGTGAGAATTTTCTAGGAGATACAGAGTATCAGTAAATGTTGGTAAAATCCTTCCCTTCTGCTAAAGCCTGGAAGTCTTTTAAGTCACACAGGTTTCCATAAATTATAACTAATGATGAACATTTCTTTTTTATTGTCTCTCTATTTTTTGCAAAGTTGGTATGGATATATACCGTATTTTTTTATATTTGTTTTTATTTGTTCACCAGATGTTTTTTCTTATTTCCTAACAAACAGAAAATTGTGTATTTAATTTCCAACATAGAAACTGTCTTACCAAATCAATATATTGTGGAAGTAGAGGTCATAGATGTATCTTCCTTAAAATTAAGCTGTATCTCCTTTAAAATTATTTAAATTATTTCAAATTTTTATTTTAGATACATAATCTATTATAGTCTGAGCAAGTTTATGATGTGAAGTGCAAGCCAAATGACAACCTTTAAGACTTTTTTAAAAAGCCTTACTTCTCACCAGTAATTGAACAGCTTTGTAATTGCCTTTGTATTAGGAATATTGAGAGTATTTTTGTAGAAGCACAAATATTGTCTCCAGTGCTCCAGAATAATAAACTCACAGAGAAATTTCATTATGCCTTTAAAAATAATTATTTTAGGATTGCATTTTGCCAAAACCTCGATCATAACCATTCTCCCCTTTATTGGTATATTCTGGATACCTGCATGTTTTAAGGAACTTCCAGTAATTTGATGGATTAGATTTTTGGGCAAACAAATTGAATTTTACAGAATTTTTGGCTTACAGAAAGCATCTGATTTCTGCAGTAACAATGATGCTTCAAGATGAACTGCATACCAGAGCCACTGTAAAATGTGATTGAATTCCAGGTACAGAAACTGTACATAGCTTTCTATGAAACAAAGCAGAATAACCAATTTTAGTATGTGGACCAGAATTAAATACTGTGCAGCTTGCAGACTTTTTATATCAAGCATCTGAGATGAAACGCCTTGCAGAATAGGTCAGCAGAGGACACAAACACCTGCCATTGCAGCATTCTGCTTCCTTGGATTTACTGTGAACTTCATCAAAACCAGGGATTCTATATAACTACTCAAGATTTCTTGGACTGGCTATGCTATTTAATTTTAGATTATTTTTTTAGCTCATACTGTGTTCAGGTAAAGTTCACTAAACTTGTGTGAGGAGTTTGTGTTGACCCTACTATTGGACGAGGGAAAAGGTGTCGATATTATCTACCTGGATTTTCAAAAAGCATTCAACACAGGTCCCCATAGGATTCTCATAGAAAAACTGGCTGCTCATGGCCTGGATGAGCGAACGGTCTGCTGGGTCAAGCACTGGCTGGCTGGAGGGTCCCAGAGAGTGGTGGTCAATGGAGCTAAATCCAGCTGGCGGCTGGTCACAAGTGGTGTTCCTCAGGGCTCGGTGTTGGGACCATTTCTGTTCAACATCTTTATTGATGATCTTGATAAGGACATAGAGTGTATCATCAGTAAATTCACAGATGACACCAAGTTAAGCAGGAGTGTCGATCTGCATGAAGATAGGGAGGCACTGCAGAGGGACTTGGATAGGTTGGATCGGTGGGCCAACATTAACGGGATGAGCTTCAACAAGGACAAGTGCCAGGTCCTGCACTTGGGCCACAACAACCCCATGCATTGCTATGGGCTTGGGGAGGTGTGGCTGGAGAGCTGTCTGGAAGAGAAGGATCTGGGGGTTCTAATTGACAAGCAACTGAACATGAGCCGGCAGTGTGCCCAGGTGGCCAAGAAAGCCAACGGCATCCTGGCTTGTATTAGAAATAGTGTGACCAGCAGAAGCAGGGAGGTGATAGTCCCCCTGTACTCTGCACTGGTGAGGCCACACCTGGAGTATTGTGTCCAGTTTTGGGCACCTCAATACGAGAGAGATATCGAGGTGCTGGAACGAGTGCAGAGGAGGGCAACGAAGCTGGTGAAGGGCCTGGAGAATAAATCCTATGAGGAGTGATTGAAGAAGCTGGGACTGTTTAGTTTGAGGAAGAGAAGGCTGAGGGGAGACCTCATCACTCTCTACAGCTACCTGAAAGGACATTGTAGAGAGGTTGGTGCTGGTCTCTTCTCACAGGTGATTAGTGACAGAACAAGGGGGAACGGCTTTAAACTCCAACAGGGGAGGTTTAGACTGGACAGTAGGAAAAAATTTTTCACAGAAGGAGTGGTTAGACAGTGGAATAGGCTGCCCAGGGAGGTGGTGGAGTCACCATCCCTGGATGTGTTTAAGGGTCATTTAGATGAGATGTTGGGGGATATGGTGTAGGGGAGAACTTTGTAGAGTAGGGCTGATGGTTGGACTTGATGATCCCAAGGGTCTTTTCCAACCTGAATGATTCTATGATTATGAGAATAGATGAAGAAATGTCTGCGCATTAAATAGGAGTGCTTTGCAGCACTTAAAGACCAGTCATTTAATTAGATATTTAACTTGACTTAATTATACCCTATTAGGAAAAGAAAAAGAAATAGTAAAACCATATCTCTGCAAAATATGGAAAAGCAACTGGTGGTTACCATAGTGTGGGGCTATGGGAGTTAATCTTTGTGGAAGAATGATGCTGGCTTATTATAAAAATATGTTATTATGTTGTTACAGTAAGATATAGGATATCCTTCCCTTACTATGCATTTTCTATGTTACAATAATTCTGCATAATAAAGAGTGTTAGAAACTGTGTTTTGAGTATGCTGGCCAAATTTGACTTTGAATGCAGTTGAGGAAATTAAGTGGCACAATATACTTAATCCAGTCCCTCGAGACAGCCTTTTGTTAAATCATGACTGAAATGCATAGAAGTAAATCAGCACCTTTCAGATGAGCTGCCAAGTCACAAATGTACTGTTTGCTATCACAACAATTGCCATGAACTGTATTGATTGGGAGTCCAGATAAATGCCCTTTGCGTGACTTTGAGTAAGGAGCCGCTTAGTCTGCTGCTTCATGAAGGGGGAAATCTCTTCAAAAACATTGTTTACTTGCAACAGTCTGCTTGTGCAGGGGTTTTCTATTTTAAGTAAGCTATAAAATGTTTTCTTGGACTATATAGGGGATCTTGATTGCTTGATTTCCTGTCCACTTAGGCCTGTCTGCATAATGAATAGAAAAGATTTGGGGACTGGGTTTGTGACATGGCTCCCGTTCGTGCTGTGGGCAGCTGGGTGCACCGAAGGCTTGAACCACGCAAGCATTGTGAACTATGGTTGATATTAGATAAACTTATAGTTGTCCATACTGCTGTCCCTCATCTCCTGTAAGCAAAAGTAATTAAGAGTCATCAATAGGCTTTGGCTTCTTCGCTGAATTTTCCAAAATCTTTTTTTTTCATTAAATGCAGTTTTCTTCATTGTGCCACATATACTGTAGAGAGATGCAGTGAAGAATCCTTCTGTTTATGCTCTTAGATAATGATATGTTTTTGCATGTTTCACATTTTATTGGGAGACTAGGGTATAGGTAGACTTACAGCCACAATAATTATCTGGAATTTTGTCTCTAAAGCTGACAGATTGGTGTGTTTTCTCCCCAGGCATTAAATGGTTTTGTATTAGTTGTTACGGCTGATGCTCTGGTTTTTTACGTCTCTTCTACTATCCAAGACTACCTGGGGTTCCAACAAGTAAGTTTATTTTTTCCTTTATTTTTTTGCAGAGGTTTTGCTTAATTTCAGAGGGCATCAGTGTTTATATTTAGGGTCTGATAGTCTGTGTAATAAAAATCTCAGTTACGTACTTTGGGTTGGATTACTTTGAAACCATATTACTTTTCTGTCAGGTTACATAGCTGAAATGGGACCTCAGGCCAAGCACAACAGGAATATAATTTCCAAAGTAGAGTTAGGCAAGATAGGAAATTTTCACACTTAATTAGTCTTTACTGGAACAACTGTTTGAAATTTATACTGTGGTGTTACCCAGTTTATGATGCTGAGCGAGACATAATTCAATGGGAAGGTAATTATTTTAATGGAAACCTTTCATACAAAATTAACTCCATATGCCTTGAGGTTTTACATATCAACTTTGTGATTTTAGTATTTTTAGAATTTTAGTGTTCTCTCGCTTGTATTTACTTTGTTTACTTATTTATTTCAAAACATGCATTTGTTATTTGCAATTTATGGTGCAGATCATGTATGGCTAACTTCCTTTGGCTTGCAAGCCCGTTACCAAAGTAGTAAAGACCAAGACCCAGTGGGCACATGTTTTCTTCCTTCGAGGACTCCAGGGATTAGTTTATGTTAAAATGAAGGAAGCTTAGTTATAGTTATCAATCTATATCTTTGGGTACTGTATGATAGATTCAGTTGCTCTCTAAAACTAGGCAGAAACTCTGCTTGGTCTGCAATTTTAACTAACTGATAAGAGATTGGGGAATGTTTGTGTAAAAGAAAATACTCCAAACAAAACATTATTATTCCTGGGATTATAGATTCCTTTGCTGTTGGGGAATGAAGAAAAAAGCTTGGAAAACAAATTGGGCATAAAATTTGTATAGTAATGCCAATAAATCAAGTGCATGATATAGACGTGAAGTCTTAAAGTTACAAAAATTAGCATTTCTGGCAATTTGTTCTGGAAAATACTGATTCTTTTATGAAATTCATCAAAGCAAAATTTAAGCTAGGCTTCTGCTTTTGCCAGCTCATCTTAATTTCTTCAGATCTATGTTTTATTTTAAATATTTTCTGTTTATGTAATGGTTGAGTTTTTGATCAATGCAGAAAACAGGCAATTTAACTCCTCTCAGTTGACTGAGGCTTTTGTTTAATATTTTGGGTGGTTTTCTTCACCTTAATTTCTTTCAACCACTTATCCTGGCTGTTGTAGCTTTGCCATTTAGATCGCATTCCTAACCATGCAATTGGTGATGATATGAGTGCTTAATAATTACATATTTTAATTCATCCTTAAGGAGTGATAAAGCTTTCAGGCAAACAATGTTCAGTTTCATTGTTCATAACCTACTTGGCTTAGTTCTGGAAGTTGTTTGGTTCAGGGTCCTGGCTTCTTCTGTATTCTTGTAGCACCTAGGATGGGTCAGGTTCAAGTACCAGCTAGCAAGTACTTTATTTACCAGTATGTAAAATGAAATGATTTAAACAAAACCTAAGCATAATAGTTCCAGGCTTACATAGATAAAAGCAGGTAAAGAAATACTTGACATAATGTTATTTTTTTTCTAAGGTAGTATTTTTTATTATTATTTCTCAAGTTTGCAGTCATCAGTGTGACCACATTTTTCTCTGTGCTGCTAAAAACTGTTTTGCGAAGCTTTGCCACGTGCAAGCAAATGTATGTCTTTATCTCTGAGCAAAATGGATTTTGCTGCATCGATATCAGTGTTGTCAACCAAACACCTTATATTAGCATATAAGTTTCTTATTCTCTTTCTTTCCCGCCTTTTTCCTTTTTGTGCATAGTCTGATATTATACATCAGAGTGTATTTGAATTGATTCACACAGAAGACAGACCGGAGTTTCAACGACAGCTACATTGGGCATTAAATCCTGCCCAGTCTGCAGATTCTGGACCAAGTGTACAAGGTGAGAATGCAGCCAACTTACGTGTTTGCCTGTCTGATAACTAATCAGGGTTTGTTTTTTTTTTTTAATTTGTGTATGTAAAAAGTTTAGATTCTATTATATGAACAAAGGAATAACATCTTTTAGACTTATTTGAATTTTATGGATGTGTTCAGCCAACAGTGGGAATTACTATTTTTTTTCACTTTAATCACTGCTATTCATAGCACATCACCATTAAAATACTAATTATGCTTTAAATTGGAAGACTTCAATTTGGAGCATAAATGACTGTCTTGCATGTCTGATCAGTAGTCCTGTGGTAAATAGCAAAGTAGGTAATCCTGCATGTTTGTGTTGCACAGAGGACAGTCGGAAGTGGACAGTTTCTTTTGGTGATGTAAGAAGGAAGTTTTATTTTTCTGCGTTCACCCTCAATTATACTGTTCACCTTTAATCACTGTTTGAATGAGAAAGTGATTTCTCAGAAGTAACGATCCCTCTTTTACATCTGCTACTCCTGGTTACAAATCATAACACCAAATTTATTAGCTTAGGAAGACCAGCAGACAATTGGGTATGACAGATTCCTTAAGCTCTTCAGGATGGTAGATCCATTCCATGATTAAGAATGTGTTAGTTATGGTGTTAATATATGGAATAGTGCATTCCTGGTCATGGAGGAGTTTTACTCTTCCACATTTGTCACTGTTGTATGCAGGCTGCCACATAGACCAGTACCTCTCTTGGGAATAAAAGGGGAAGAGGAAACAAAGATGAAACAGATGATCCTTTAAGACCAAATAGTATGCTTGTTAGAGCATCAGATTGTCACGTGTTACTGAGTGATGCTTAAGTGATCTGCTATATTGAGAAACAACTAAGGAGAGATGCATTGCTTATGTGTCTGTACGGATAGTTACATGTATATGGGAGGCATATGCCTGCCTCATAATGACAACAAAACTGTTGAGGCAACTGTAATGCTCTATTTTGCACAACAGTTGTTTAATTACTTAGGTAAAGCTCTCTGTTACTATAAATTACTTGATTATATATATATTTTTTTTTTAATCCAGTAAAGGTCCATGTTATTTTTTAATAAATCTACCATTCATGAAGAAACTTGATTTAAAACTCTAACAATTTCATATTTAATATTTTAGACTACAGAAATGCCATGATTTGTTAGAGAAATAAAAACCAGCAAATGTTGTTGTTTGTTTCATGGCTCAGTGTATTTCAGTTTTTCATTTAGTGGTGAACTTTGTTGTATCATCTATGGGTCAGTCTACACAGTCTGGTTGAAAACATGCTACACAACTAGTTAATATTACAGTTTGGTATAGCAAACAGCTGCTGGCACTCAGTAACCAGGTTTTTATGTGAGGGCTTACTGTTGGCTTTAGAGTAAAGTGGTGTTCTATAACGCTTAAGCAAGTGCATACGAATTTACGAAAGGTTGTGTTTGAAAAGTATGATTCAGGTTGACTTGGCATCGGATGTGACTGAATGACAGGAAGTGCTGAGCACGATTACAAACAACTGTTTGTTTTGTACCTTATGTTCCTAGCTTACTAGAAGCTGCTAATTATTTTTTTGGGCCTCAACTCACGGAAAATATTTGGATGTTGAGGATTTTTTAAACTGAGTTAAGATTTATAACAAAGGATAATTCTATGATCATAAGAATCCCTTACATTTTTGCTAATTTAATCAATTTCCTTTTTAATAGATCCAACTAGCATTATACAGATATTTATAGACATATTATAAATGTGCTCAGGCTTAAGCACAGATTCCAGCCCGAGTCGGGGAACTAATTCTGCTTCAGTTAGCCTGGGCTGGTTATTTCTCACTCAATACTATGGTATGTCCCTAGACCACTGGTTTCCTCAGCTGTTACTGTGCTTCCCAGTCCTGGAGAAGTTTGCAAAATTCTGATTTTTCAGTCCAAATATCTGCTTTGGGGCCTTAAGTCTGGATTATCTTTTAAAGTTCACTTGCTATGCAACCATGTATGGTCTTGGTCTTGAGCTTAAAGAGAAAGAAAAGGACTTAATGCACAGCATGTTCTGCACATCGCTTCATGGTGTTGATGAGATCCAGTGTGAGCTTCATGAGGGATACGGCTTCTAATCCCTATAGTGTTAACTGGTAGTTTTGTTCCAGGGGTTGCAGACGCTCTGTAAGACTCTTTGCCTTCTTACAGTGAGTCACTTCTCCATGATCCTGGCACTAAAACCTCTCTGCCTCCTGTCTGCCTGGGAAAGTGCAGCAGTATTCCTTTCACAAACATAGGAGGCTCTGGCTCGAAGCCCATTTTCTCCTGTTTTTAGTTTTGTTCTTCCTCCTCTCATGAGCTACAGACTGTTGCTTCTTCCACCAAAGCCTTGTTCACTATTGGGACCTGCCTGTTTCACTAGGGAAGTTGACAGACACTTGAGAGAACCCAGATAAGATTCAAATTCCAGCTCTGTATTTACCAGAAGAATAACACTGAGTTGTTCCTGTGGCAGAAGTGCTGAAGGGCATGCCTACCAGTGCCAAGGATGCCAGCAGAAAGCCTTGTACTGCTTATTAGATGCTAGAGCTACACTTGGTAGGCACTCGTCAGCCAGATTTATCTGAGTTGGAGGACTTAATCAGAGCTCTTCAAGGAGCCTGCTACTGATGATTAAGTCATAGAATCAGAGAATACCAGGTTGGAAAGGATCTCAAGGATCATCTGGTCCAATCTTTCTTGGCAAAAGCACGGGCTAGACAAGATGGCCCAGCACCCTGTCCAGGCAAATCTTAAGTGTATCCAATGTTGGGGAATCCACTGGTTCCCTGGGGAGATTATTCCAATGGCTGTTCTCATTGTGAACAGTTTTCCTTCTGTGTCCAACTGGAATCTTCCCAGGAGTAACTTGTACCTGTTACCCCTCGTCTTTTCCATGTGACTCCATGTAAAAAGGGAGTCTCTGTCTTCTTTGTAGCCACCCTTTAAATACTGGAACATGGTGATAAGGTCTTCCCTAAGCCTTCTCTTCTCAAGGGTGAACAAACCCAGTTCTCAGTGGTTTCTCGTATGGCAGGCTTCCCAGTCCCTTGATCATCTTCGTGGCCGTCCTCTGGACCCTCTCCAGCCTGTCCATGTCTTTTTTTGTATAGCAGGGAGCAAAGCTACATCCCCTTCGAGAAGTTGCCCATAGTGTCATTAATCTCCATGAAAGAATTGACTGAACTAACACACACAGGGCCTTTATGGCACCCTAAATTGCTCAGTGCTCTCAGTATACTCCTGCCTGGCCAGCAGCTCTTCCACTCAGCTCTTCTGGCAGTAGCCAGCTGTTGATACCAATATTCTTCCAGCCTTACTAGCTTTCTCAGTAGTAGCTGGTCTTGCAAGAATAAAGTTGTGGCTATAGACCAGGAACACAAAAATTGGGATTGCTTGGGGATGGTGGGGGGAGCGGTGGGGGAAGTACTAGTGACTTCCTTGGTGCTGATACTTGTGAAACGCAAATGTTGATGTATGCAGTGTATCAACCATTTTGAATTATGTATATGCAGGGATTCTCGCGGATGTAAAAATTATGATTTTTGAAAAATGAATTGGGATTTGCAAGCCGTTTCTTTGATGCCCTTTCTTCATAATCATTGCTTCTTCAGAGAGCATCTAACCTGTTTCAACACCTCTTGGAGAAGCACTGCCTCGGAAGTGTTGAAAATTCTCACCGGCAATTAAAAAAAGTAAAATCTGCAGCAGTAGGAAGTAAGGAAGTAAGATTGCTTTTGACTGTTCAGAACCATCCATATGACAAGTGTGGGAATTTGTTATTTTCTGATATCAAAGTTAGGAGGTAACTATCTTGGACTACAAGTATCTGAGTTCCTGTATGTGTGGGATCAGCTCATAATGGTGGCTTTGGCCGATACACTGTTCTGCAGATGGCCGTAATTTCAGATTATCCTTTTTCATACACACTATCAGCTAGAGCCCTCTTTCTTTTTCTCCATACCGCGAAGTTTGTTCAGCAAAAATTGATCTTGCATAGCAGTTCTTTTAAGAAAAAAAAGAAGAAAAGAGATATCCCCTGATTTTATCTGAAAAACTGGATAACTCTGGATTCTTGTTGGATTTATATGACCTTAGGTTGCAAGGCCTCTTGGTGAGCCATCAGCAATCTCATGTGCCTCCAGTCCCTTGAATTCATAGGGGATTAAATTGAACTGGCTTTTGGTCATGATTTGTTTGCCTTTGTGATTGATTTGCCACTGTACAAACCACCTAGACTATCTGTAAGTTTCTCCAGCTGTCCAAGAGACAAAATTATGTTTCAGAGAACATAATGTGGAGTGTGGATAAGTGACATGCTCTCCCTGACTTTATCTCCAGGTCCGGAAGATCAGTATGGGTTCTTTCTTAAAATCTGTATTCTCCTTTGTACATGGCAACCACTTCTCTCGGAGTATATGGACTATTTTTTAAATTACAGAGTATTTAGCCTCTAAAATAGCATTTTACACTTTTTTCTTAATTTTCTGCATGTATGAATTCCTAGGGAATGACTAGTTTGTGGTTTTTTAGATGTATTACAAACAAGATCACTTTACTAAATTTGCTGTGAGTAGACCTGCTCTGGTATCTCTGTATGTAGTCTCACACAGAACATATGTATTCTATCAGAAGTTTATTGATTTACCTTCTGTTTTTACTTTATATTCCAAATGTTTAAGTCTGTTTTCTAAATGCCACTTAGCAGCAAATGCTTGTCCCGAAGTGGCAGAAGAATATCGGGTTGTTATGCTAGTTATCAGTCATGGTTTTCAGTCTTTTTTTTTAACCAACCAACCAAAACCCACAAAACACAAATATTCCAGGTTCCTCTGGAGATGAAACTATGCTGTTTTCCTGATCAGCACAGCCCAGAAATATTTTCACTGTTTAGTAGTGGGTTTTTTGCATCCTTTAGAGAAAGTACTCATATTGATTTATTGTGGTGGTTCCCTAAAGATGCTTCTTTTTATTTATTGCTACAGCTTTCACCTGGCTGTCTGGAAATGGACAGTTTCACAGTTTGATACCATCTACTGAGCTTTTGAATACTCCGTTCCTATAGTCACTATGCCTTTTGCAGATCCTGCCATTGCAGAAATGTGGGTGTGCTCTTTGCTAAGAACTCTGCTCTCTGCAACTGATTCAGAATCTAGATTGCTGACAAACATAATGAATAAATTAAGAACTAAACAAACAAGAACCCGAAACAAAACACCAAAAAACACCACTTAAAAAAAATTGCATGCAGTTTTGCAATACCGTAACCTGTAAAACCATCCCATCAGAAGAACTGATACTTAACCTAGTGTTATAATCAGTATAGGTTCTGAGGACGTTTCCAGTTTACATTGTTCTTGCTCAGGTCATGACCTAAAGCTTTGTTTATGAGACGGAAGAGGATTTGTTATAGATAGCCTTCACTAGGTGTTCTTCTAAAAATAATCCTTATAAATAATCCTTTCCTGTAGGAGATAATGGCTTTTCACAGCCAGCAACCTATTATAACCCAGACCAACTTCCTCCAGAGAATTCTTCCTTTATGGAAAGGAATTTCATCTGCAGGTTACGATGCCTCCTGGATAATTCATCTGGGTTCCTGGTGAGTATGGAGTTATGTAAAAACTTCCACACATGCTTGCAAGTTGGAAATCTGCATTGTCCTTACAAAATATACAGCAACTTACTTTATTTGTTAAGTCTTCATAGATATCTGAGCTGCATGAACTGGTATGTTTCAGATAGTGACGCTGAGTGTGTCCCCTTCAACATGTTGTTACAGCCAGGTGCTAGTTCTCTCATTTCTCATGGCTCAGATTCCTCAGTGGAATATGAATAAGCATCTGCTTTTGTAAAGTACTGTGTGATTTGCAGATAAAAAAGCATTACAGAGATTATTTTCTGTTGGGTGTCTTGTGATAAGTCTTAATAACTAACAGAACCATAGCTTTCCCTTACTTGGGAAAGTCTGTCCTTGGTTTTTTAAATACATTTGTTTGTTAATGCTGTAGATTTTAAGAGAAATTTGCATTTGAAGTTTATCACCTTCAAAGTGACCTCTTACAAGTAGAATTGTTTATATAGGGTTTTGCAGTTGTACACATTTGCATATTTTATACAAATGACTGACAGAAATGCAAGAGAAATAATATTAATTGGATGTATGTGTAATGCCATATTCATTAGAATATTAGAAGATCCAGCTGGAATTTGCTGTTACATATTTGGGGTGTTTTTTACAAAACAACCTTCCCATTAGTTGTTCTTCCAGTGAGTTTATTAGTAGATCTCAAAGTGATATACTCAGGAATATAACAACAGTATTCTGTACTTGTTAGTTAACTTCTGTGTATGCCATGCTACAAAACTTGAATCTGATGGATCTTAAAAAAATAAATATATGTTTTACATCATAAAAGAAATATCTTACCCCTAAATATCTCTAATGTATAACAATTACTTTTTTCTTCATCCTAAGGCTATGAATTTTCAAGGACGATTGAAGTTTCTCCATGGACAAAACAAGAAAGGGAAGGATGGTGCTACTTTGTCTCCTCAGCTTGCTTTGTTTGCAGTAGCTACTCCCCTGCAACCACCATCTATCCTTGAAATCCGAACCAAAAACTTCATCTTCAGAACAAAACACAAATTGGATTTCACACCTACTGGATGTGATGCAAAGTAGGTGTAAATTATTCTTCATAATACTCTAACAATTTGCTGATGAGATATGTTTCAAGTATTTATTTCAAATATAAAGCTGGCTACTGTTTCAGTCAACACTGATGATTGTTTAGGAACTGTTAGGATTTTTCTCTTCAGCCCTGCTAGTAAGTAAAGAGAAATGGAATTGTCATAGTGTACTTCCTTGAAAGGGCATATTGCTTGCTGACTCATTAAAAAAACAGAAGAACCCACCCAAAACCCCCAAAAACCGAAACAACCTGAAAGACACAATGCTAATGACTAAGGGAAGAACAAAAGTTTGATGTTTAAATCTGGTTGAAATTTGGTTTTAGAAGTGATAGAACAAGTGTTTCATTTTGTTCTACATGCATGTTTTCTCCTTCAGTTAAAATAGATGTAAAGTACAATGGAAATGTTATTTACTTCAAAATAAGCAAATTAAGTCCTTTTTTCATACTATGCCTTTTACCATTTCCAAACCATTCTTTCCTCTATATAAAAACTGGAAACACTATTGCATTACTAGATCAACATAACGTAACTATTCATCAACATGGCAAGAAGCCTGTTAAGATGCTTCTTTATCAAAACAAAAGCCTCTGGCCTCCTTCCTTCCTTTTCCCTTCCTTCCTATTTTTGACTGATAATGCTCTCAGCTTTCAGACTCATTTTCAGTGGAATCTCTCATGTGGATTTCCATGTCTACTTATAGGATAATGTAGAGTCAAGTTAGTATTCTGTCTGTTGCTAAACCAAAATGTTTTTCTTGGATTTTATAAACTGATACTAGTAAAAGTTAACAAGATGTTAACACAGGCTTTTCTTTCGTCTGATTTTTTTTTTCATTATACTTCACTTGAAACCTTCAATTTTTGTCATGTGTTTACACTTTTGTCATGTTTTACACTTTTGCATATATTGTTCCCCATCCCTACTTTTTTGTTTTTCTATCTTTGGATCTTCATTTCTTTGTTTCAAATCCTGTTTCAGTCTCTTTTTCACTATTTCATTCGATTGTGCATTTCATAGCGCTCACACAAATGCGGTTAAGTTCTTCATCTCCCTGACCTCTAGTAAAATACTCTAATTTTAGCTACCAGTGTCAAACATGACTCTATTGCCAGTACTCTTCTGAGGTATATCTTAGAAAGCTTAAATGCAAACACAGGGGTCCCAAACCAGTCGACAGCGAAAGGGATGTAGTTCTGAGATATGCCCTGTTTTGAGTTTTAAGCTACTGAAAATACTAATTTAGGCAAGAAGCTTTAGATAACTGAAGTTAATTCTACATGCAAGCACCTATAGGTAAATGCTATGAAACAGGGCTAAGCAAACAGTGTCTTTAATTGCAACAAATTGGAACTACCTGATATGAGTATATTCAAAAGTATGGAAATAAGAGTCTAGCTGAACTGTAGACACATTATTTTTTTAATGATCTAGTAATTTTGCTAAAAATGTTATGATTTGTTAATTGTATTTTTTTTATTAGAACTGTCATGATTCCGCATACAATTGATGTTGCAACAAAATGGAGTTAGCATTTGCGTCTGAAATGTTCCAGCCGTAATTAGTTTGCTTGGCATTCATTCTGTGAGTTGGTTCATCAGCAGTGTTGCAATTTTTTGTTTTTACCTTCCAGAGGAAAGATTGTCCTGGGATACACTGAAGCAGAACTGTGTATGAGAGGAACAGGATACCAGTTTGTTCATGCAGCTGATATGCTTTATTGTGCTGAAAACCATGTCCGAAGTAAGCTTCATTCCCTGAGAAAGGGTGAAAAATCAAAGCATGGATTACATTCATACTGAAAAAATACTATGAAGTACTATTTTTTTTTTAAAAAACAAAACAAAACAAAAACAAAAAAGAACACTATTAATGTGATCTTTTCCTCCCTATAAAAAGTTAGGAAGGATGAAGAAATATTTAATATTCCTATCTAGACCCTTTTAGGTTATATATTCCTGTTTCTGTCACATCTTGCTCATCTCACTTCCTTCTCTGCTCAACCCAACTTCTGCTATTTCAACAACTTCCTTTGGGCAAAGGGACTATTTCAAAGATAGCTTTCCTGTTAAGAAGTTAAATAAAGCATTTTCTTTTGATATCAGTGTAAGATTTTTGACAGAAATTAATCTCTGATTTAGCATGCTAGTGTCCTATAGATTTCTAGTTTTGATTCTTGGCAGCTTGATTTGGTTTAGGTAACAACTTAAGGAAGGAAGTATATTTTAAGCTAAGAAAATAACCATCAGCTTTCTGATATGTAACTATTTAGTGGACAACTTCTGTCTCTGTTAGCTGTAACATGTTTGTCTTTGGAAGTTACAGAAACATTTTCAGGATATTTTTGTGCTTCTCATTTTCTACTGACTTCTCATGAAAAATTTTTTCCCTTTATCCCCTGATATATAATTGAATAATCCCTCTCAGTAGGTTAGTTCTCAACCTGTATTAAGCAGGTTTTCTGTTTCGGGTATAGTTGTCACTGTTGCCTGTCAGTGGGTTGATTTGTTTGGTAGGGTATAAGAAAAGAAATATTTCCAGAACAGAACGTTTGAAATTTTGTTTGAAACTTTGTCTTAAAACTGGTTTTGCTCCATTTCTGATGCTGAGATAAAAAAGAGGTCTTGTAGCAAAGATTATTTTTGGTTAGGATTCTTAAACTTTCCTAATATTTTTTAAATTTAATTTTTCTGTCTAGCAATGAAGTGTTTTCAGCAATGTACAACCAAAATGTAGTGTTTATCAAGCATTGCTTAGTGAAGTGATAGTGGGAGTGAAAAATAATGGATTTTGAAGTACCTCTGCATTAACCAGTCAAAATCTGAAAGAATTGGATTCAGAGCTACTGTGTTTTCTAATTCCTTAAGTCATAGTCACTTTTTGGATGTAAATGAAACTTAGGCTTTTGTCATTTATACGTTCTAGTACTTATTAGTTTCTGTTATTGCAGAAATAATGGATGAAGCTCCATATAGGATGTTGCCAATCTGTAGTGGATATCTTACAACTGCTTGCAGTTTTGGGTTTTATTTTACCAGTAAATTAAAGTAGACATCTTAAAGTGAATGATCATCCTGTTTCACCAGGAATACATTAGTGCCACACAGAAATGGGTGATTAAGGACATGAGATTTGTAAAATTGCTCTACAAATGGGATTACTTTCATGACATGCCAGATTTTCCTATTTTTGTTCAGTGGACAGTAAACAGTATGCTTACTTTTTAACTCTAGTGATGAAGACGGGTGAGAGTGGAATGACTGTATTTAGGCTTCTAACCAAAGAAAATCGATGGGCCTGGGTACAGGCAAATGCACGTCTTGTCTACAAAAATGGAAGACCAGATTACATCATTGCCACACAAAGACCTCTTACGTAAGTCATCACATAAAGCAGTGTACTTCAAAAACTGAAAACTTTTGAGCTTGTTTATATTGAGGAAGGAATTCTTTATTTTTAAATAAACCCCCTTTAAATCCTGAACTCCATAAAGAAAACCTCTTTAAATTTGGTAACAAACATTGAAAAGAATCCTGGTATTTCAGTACTTATGTGGCATAGTCCTTTACATGTAAAACTTTAGACATTTTGATTTCATGTAAAGGATAAGAGCAGTGGTGCAAGCATCAAGTTACTCCAACCTATTTTTAATTCAGTATCCCCATTAGCAAAGCTTAAGAAATCCAACTGGAGTTTTGTAGAAGAAACAACAGATAACAAAGAAATAAAGTCCTTTATGGTGCTGAACTAAATTTTACCTAGTTCAGCATTATTATACATGTTAAATAATTTTTGCTGTGAAGTCTGTAAAATGGAGAAAAGAGATACTTCAGTATAGAAGTATTCATTTGCTTGCTATGCCAAGAAAAATATAATGCATGGAACAAAGCCCACTTATTTTTATTTCAACTCATAATGCATAGAAAATGGTGTATGCGATTTAGATTTAATTACAAATGTAATATGCAAAGGTGGTATTACAGTCATAAGCTCCTTATTTCATAATCTGCCTCTTGGTTTAACTCAGCCAAATTGAGCTGGAGTAGCTAGGAATTTGAAACATGACCACAAATAGAACAGTTTGGGTTTTTTTTATAGTCATTCCAGGGGACAAAAAGATTACAGTAACTGTTCAGTACTGCAGTATTATGCTATATATGATTTATTTTCAGAGATGAAGAAGGGGCAGAACATCTACGGAAGCGTAACATGAAGCTGCCCTTCATGTTTGCCACTGGTGAGGCTGTGTTATATGAGGTATCTTTCCCTATGTCGGGCCTAATGGATCCCTCTCAGCTGAAGAATAAAAGCACGACAGGAAAAGGAGCCAAAGCAACGCTACACAATGATTCTGTGGATCCAAACTCCCTGCTAGGTGCCATGTTAAGGCAAGATGAGTCTGTGTATCTCTGCCCTCCAGCATCACATAAACTTTCCTTTGAGCGGAACTTCTTTGCAGACAGCAGGGATGAACTGGGTGGTGTTGTTAGCAGCGGCTGGACGGATAATCTCCTACCTGCTGGAAATGACAACATTCTCAAACGGGAACTAATGGAGTGTTCCCAGGACAGTACTGTTCCACTTCCTGAAGACAGTGCAGCACTCTTTCAAGATAACAAAACCAGTGATTTGTACAGCATCATGAAAAATCTGGGTATTGACTTTGAAGACCTAAAGTGTATTCAGCAGGATGAGGAGTTTTTTAAAACTGAATTATCTGGCGTGGATGATATTGGGGACATCGACATAACTGATGAAATCCTGACTTATGTTCAGGATTCCTTAAGTAAGTCTGACTTCTTATATTCAGGCTGTAACCAGCAACAACCCCTGGTCCAGAATGAAGGTTGCTTGGTACAGCAAGAGTTAGATCCACATCAACTTCATCAGCACCAGAAACAGCTCATGGAGCAGCAGCAGCAACAGCAGCAGCAGCAGCTCTGTCAAAAGATGAAACATATGCAAGTCAATGGGATGTTCACAAATTGGAGCTCTGACACCAGCATGCCTCTTAGCTGCTCGCAGCAGCAGCCCCAGCAATATGTATTCCCTGGCATGCATGCCACTACATCCGAGTTATCTTACAAATCAGAAGTAAACACTTCCCCTTATGCGTGTAGGCAAGAGTTTATACCTTACAAGCAACCCCCAGCAACGATGCCACAGCTTTCTAATTTTGCTCAAATGGATTTCCCTGTAGCAGATTTTGACAGATTGACCTATTCTGATTCTTCCAACTTGGAGGATTTTCTCAGTTGTTTGCAGCAAGCCCCTGAAAATCATGAGTGTGGGATAAACTCCGAGTCGGTTATGCTGACTCCTCAAACATGCTATGCAGGTGCTGTTTCTATGTACCAGTGCACACAAGAAGCACAGCCCAGCTGCATGGATCAAATGCCGTATGATCCTATGATGGCAAGTCAACAAACTCTGTTGAACAAGGTAAGATAAACAGCATTGCTGTATTGCTTGCATTTTGAATCATGTTTTTACTGGTTTGGGTGGCTACTGGGATGCAGAGTTTGTCATAACTGAATCACTGAGTTTGAAACTGATGGGTTAGCAGTGTGTAAATGTCCTTGATTTATTTGTTCATTAGATTGAAGAGGGTTGCGTTTGGTCAAGTTTTTATAGACTGGTTGCTCTCTGGCAGTATTAAAGCAAGAGTGAGTGAACTAGTCTGTTGTACCTACCAGTAATTTTCCCAGTAGGAGCAAAGGAAAAACAGATTGGTCAAAAGCTTGGTATTTGCTTACACCTTTTTTAGAGGAGTGGAATGATGTCAGTAATATTGTCTCACACATTCATTTTTATGAAATATGTTGTAAGGATCCAGAAAAATATCTTGTTTTTAAAATGTTACTGTTCTCTAGCTACTCAGATTCTTCGATGATTTTGGAATTTCTTAAATTATCAGATTATATCACATAAATAGCATGAAATATTAAGAACTATTGCATTTCTACACACAATGATACTGCAGAAATATTTTAATATATTGTCATAAGTGAAAGTCATCTCATTCTGCAAGCTGCTGTCTAAATTGTCTACTGAAGACAAAAGAGCAGGAAAAAATTATATCCACAGTAGGTAAGTTGGACCTTTTTGACATTGTGCTAATTAGAACGCACAATAAAAGCCGTAGAAGAAAGGAGCCCGACCATAGCACAGACTACAGTTTTAAGCGTAGTTCTTCACAGGTAAAATTAACTTACAAATAAAAAAATTCAATTACTAAGGCAGTTCCTGATGCTGAATAACCTTTGTTGAAGTACTTTAAATTGTACTATTTTATTTCTGATAGTGCTGCTCAAGTACAGCCTCAATTCTTTTTTATTACCTCAGCGAGTTAATGTTCTAAAGTACTGATCCTACAAATGCTTATGCACATGCATAAGTATTTACAGAATTAAAGTATTAATTGGCATTTAACCTACACAAGACAGAGGTGAGGAATGCAAGTAGAACATAACCAGTTTTTTGGTATGTTTAATATAAGTGCAATACCTATCCTTTTAAAACTGCTTCACTAGTGGAAAAAATATAGTTGCTGAATTGCAGAAATTTAGCTAAAATGTAGGACAGTTCAGCAAGACAAATAGCTTCTGCCCGATTGCCCAAGGGCTGAAATAGCATGAAGTGACTTTGGCAAACTGCAGTGCGCAATCTTGAACAGTGCTTGGCTGTATGTTCCCTGGCTGTAGTCAGTGTTATTAGTCCTTCATAGTGCTTGATAGTAGGGTTGCAGAGCAGTTTGAGAGTCATCCAAGTCTGTTATTGGTATAGAATGATATAGAATTGTTATTTTCACAAAAGCTATACTGGTTTTGTGCATTAGTTTTGAACAGCCAGTGTAGAAGCAATTCCATTTCTTTCTTTTTAATGGTTGGTTTCAAATGCATTTCTTTTGTAGGTTATTTTCTTGTTATGCTGCCTTAATAATTTTTGTTATGCCCCCTTTTTGTTGTTTTTTTGCTTATTTTTTCTTCTCATCTATCTGTAAAACGTTTAATGACTAAGACGACATCTCTGAATGCAATAAATGAATACATCTATTACTTCATACTTACTAGAATGCTGTGCTGCAGTAACAATATCGCATTTAGCTAGTTTGTCGTAAAAAATTGAACAAAGGCCGCTTTGTGAAAAGTTATCCTTACTTAAGTTGTTCAGAGGCAAATTCAGCCCCTCTTGCTATGGTATACCTGTGCTGTGTGGATCTGGATAGCATTGCATAAGCAGAAACCTAGTGCAGAACTGATACTACCCTTCTGCATGTTAACTCCTGTTTACCTCTGAAGAGAACTGCTGAACATTTGTCCAAATGAGCTTAAAAGAGGAACATGCTTCTCGATGAGATAAGGAAGGATTATTCACCCAACTCCTTTTGTTAAAGAGTGATTGTAGATAGCTGATCTCCAAGTCCTTGTGGGTCCAAAACTTCTGTGTGTCAGCTGGGTGCAGTAGGGGGTGGGAAGAGACTGCTTGTTCCTAAACCAAATAGGATTGACTTTTGCAGCCCATACTGCTATACACTGTTCACATGAAAAAAACCCCAACATCTCTTGTGTTAGACTGTACTCAGTTTTGACCTCTAGTCACATCTGCTAATTAACATTTTTATAGATTGAGGGCAAAGTAAGGCTCTATGTAAACCAAAGTTGTTACATTGAGAAATGTTTTAATGTAGAAACATTTTTTTACCTAGAAATGTCATTGCTCCAGAGAAAGATAACTCTATATTTATATATGCTTATATTACAGAGATTGTATTTAGTCTTGTATCAGAGGAACTAAGAACTTTAAAGTATGAGGACCTGTGGGAACTAGTAAGTCAGAAGGATAGCTGCTGCACCTGGAGGAATCTTGTAAAATATCACCTATGCCAAACTCATGATGGCAAATAATACATATTTCTTTATTGTAAATGGGGAGAATGTATCACTGCTTATGATAATAAACTTAAGGTTTGATTTTATTGCTAATTGGTAACTTTAGTAAGGATGTGACTAAGCAGATAGGATACTGCTGTCTGAGCTTACGTTCACACAGCCAAAGTAGGGCAGTCTTTGTGGCTGGATTTAGCACGCTGACATCCCTAGCAGCGGCTGGGGTCTGGAGAGGGGACAGACGTTGCTACCCAAGCCATGATTGCTATACTTTCCTCAACCTTCTAACTCCCATCGATTTCTACATGAAAAGACTAGGGGATTAGAAAGCCAGAAGGGTCTGTTGTGGTCATCTGCCTTGACCTTCTGCCTAACTTGTAATTACGGTAGGGTCATAGCCAATGTAGTCTAAAAACACTTTCAGTGATGGACAGGGCAGAAAGGCCTTTGATAATTTGATAGCTTAAGATCGGTATTCTTTTATTAAGCAGGAAAAACCTTGCTAAGTACTAAATTCTGTGTTGAGAAGTTTCTTAGAAATTTTAATGAGTGTGCTTGTCTTGTTAATGAAGAATATAGAAATAATCATCTTCTGTCAGAAGTAATCCTAGTTTATGTTATCGTAGCTGTCTTTAAAAGTATGGCAACTTTGATAAAAAACGTAATTCACCTGTCTGTAGTCTTGTTGTTAAAAATTTAGAAGAACTGTGCAGTTAGTCAAATTTCAGTGTTTGTGCACAAGGAAAAAAAAAAAGAAGTTTCCAAAACCCAGCATGTTTTGACAGATGAATGAATGTGTGTGTAATATATGTTTTTAAGGACAAACCTTGAATGAATGAGTACTTAGGATATAAGTTACTCCTGAAGAGATGATGGAAATGTTTAAAACACTTTGTTGTATTTTCTTTGCATGACTGAGTGAAGTATTTTATAGATAAAGTGACTTTTCTGTAGCATGACAGGAAGCATTACATCAGATGATTAAAATAATCCTATGAACAATTATGTCAAGACTGATGAAAGCCATTCATTGCTCTTACTTGGCATTGTCACTATGAAAACCATTTGTCAAAAAAGCCCACCCTATGGCAGCTCTGTGTGGATTGAATGTAGTATGCTTCGGCTTCTTAATAGGTTTGCACGTGCATTCCTGGAAGAGCTGTAAAGTCTGGTTCCCACTGCAGACATGAAAGTATGTAAATAGGTTGCTTTTAAAATGCAACAGCTGGATGTGGAAATTAAGAGTGCTTAGTCAGACTGTACTTTCTACAAATGGAAACTATATTACACTTTAGATAATAGCCATGTTTCTTTACTTAGCCAGAAGTAGGACTCCCACTGACTTCAACATGGGTAAGTTTCACTCATGATTCAGACCCTACTTTAATGCAAATTAACTTCTCATCATTCAGCATTAGTGTCTTTAGGAGGATTTTTAAAAACTTATCAGTAAATTGGTTTCCCATACTAACCATTTATATTGTCTTTTTTCCTGCCAGTTCCAAAACAGTTTCAATGGAGGAAATGTAAATGAAACGTATCCCTCTCAGTTAGATGTGATCAGTAATGCACAGACTGCCACACATCTTCAGCCTCTTCATCATCCGACAGAACCCAGATCCTTCTCCGATTTGGCATCTAGTGGATTTATGTGATTCAGATCTAGAGCTCCATCTGTGATTTTGTCTGGGCATCAGGCTGCTCTGAGGAAAAGCTTGATAAGTCTATCTTTGAGTATCGGACTTTAACAGCTAAATTCCATTTTGAGAATATGAGGTTGGTTGCACTATATACTGGTGGATATGTAATCCAAGACCTGGCTTTTTATAGTGACGGGTGGGATTAAAACTTCTGACTAAAAGTATGCATGTGCTGTTTTCCGTCAGATTGACTGTGTCATTGCAGTATGGATTACATATGTACTATAGACTATGTCATGCTATACAACATAAGATAAGGCAAATGGTTTTGTTGTTTAGAAAATAATTGGGCACTTTACAAATAGCATCAATGGCACAAGGAAGATGATTTCACACATGGATTATTTCCAGACTTTATTTTTAAAAAAATATAAAAGCTCTGAATTCATGAGAATCAAAAGCACTTAATTTTAATGCATAGTAAGCTCTTTAATCACTTATTTTATATTTAAATCCTTTTGTTTTAAGTCTCCATTTCTAGCACTTTAATAGAAGGCTTAATACAAGGATATGATATGCAACTTCAGATTTTCTATGAAACAGACCCCTTGCATTCCTCCTTTTCTTGTCAACCTTAAGTGCCTCACAATTTAGCTACCTTGTTTCTGATGGGAGCTTATTTTAGCAAAACTCACTATAAATGTCATCCATATTATGTGAACTTTTATCTAACATCTACAGTGCTACTGGCTGTATATTTTTTTATTTTCTCCCCTAAAAGTAATTTGTTTAGAGAATGACTTAATTCTTTATCTGTGAATTTGTTACACTATTATCAGGAGTGATTAACGTTCTGAATTTAGTTCAGCTAAAGAGTTTTGGTTTATTTTATACTGCTTTTCTGCTTTCTTCAGGTAATACAGGGTATATTAAAAAAGCAGATTTTGCTGAGGGGAAGGAGCCTCAGGTTTAGTTTTAGATTATTAATGCTGAAAAACATGTGCCTTATCTTGTGTTAAAATGCTCATAATATTCTTTAGAAATAATACAAGGCTGCTCTATGCAAATATTTTCATTAAAATTGATATTGAAAAGGATTGCATTTTAAATTCAGGGGAAAGGAGTCTCAGTAGCGATTGGTATTGATGTTTACTTTGACTGCAGTTTTCAACGTTCATAGCGGGGAAAGGGTCAGTTTTGGTTTAAACTTTATCCCTAGCAAATTGCACTGCAAAGTACAGAGAGGTTATTCTCTCTATGTATGTTGATCCATTTGAAAAGCTTTGTGCAAAATGTGAAATTCAGAAAAGAAAAAAGTCATTAGAGAAATTCTCCTTGAAATAGGTTTTATTTTCAGGAAAAAAAATCCACATCCACAAAAACATTCTGGGTTTTTGCTTTGTTTTTATCTGAGAGGATTGTTAGAATTGCAGACACCAACGTTTGGTGCAGAATAATAATCTACATGAAAAATACAGAAATGTGTATATGTTCAAAATATTTCATACTCTTGTGTGTTGTATAGTTCATATATAATAAAATGTCTTTGTAAAATATTTTAAACCAGTAAATTTTAAAGTGTTACATCATTATATGTTAAGAACAATTTTATTACATTTGTTATATATAATATAAAATGGTAATTTAGCCAGTTTAAAACAGGCAAAAGTAAACTGGCTCCCTCCAGAAGGTTGTTAATATTGTTTAATACAAGGACAATCACTTACAATTGTAATCGTTTTGTAGCTGAAACATGCTTTCTTTGAAGAAGAGCATATTTTCTTCCATTCTGTGTGATGTGATATGCTAGGCCAAACTTCTAATTCAGTTACAATTTTTCAGATTAGTAAATTCAGCAGTTCTTTTAAGTAAAATTACCATATATGAAAGGGACGTTAAGGAAGCAATTACTGTTCAGGAAGAGCCCATAAAGACATTGTGGGTTGTATTACAAGGTTGCTTTTTTTTTTAACGTTTCAGATTTTGTTTTCAGCACAAGACATCAGTTACAGATTTAATATCATTTGAATTAATTTGTGATTCTGTCATTTTTTTAATTGAAGGTCTTGTTTTAAGCCAATATCTGAAACGTCTTCCATATCTAGCTAGTTTATCATGTTTGCATTTGAACTTGCAAATTAGAAAAATGCTGTAAAACCAGAAGGTTCAAAGGGATGATGTATGTTTTACATCTTACAAACCAGTATATATCCTGTTTATGAATTTAGTTAAACCAAATACATGTTGTCCTATCACTAAGTGCCAAGGATGCAGTACTGCAACTGTGCTGCCCTACTTACTGTAAACAAATTAGTTGTTTATATGCATATCAGCGTATTTTGTGCGTTATCTTATGCGTACAACATTGACTGTATTAGTGCACTCTTGATCTGCACCAAACTGTACCTACAGTGCACAGATGTTTCTGAATTGGATCTCTATTAGCCCTTCAGGTCTGTTATAAGTAACATTTGTAACCCAGTGTTAGTCAGTATTACTATCCATTTTTGTACAAGTTTTCTTAGCTTGTTTTTTTCCAGTTCTTACCTCTCCTTTGCTATGCCTGCACATACCATGCAATACACCTCTTGCGTTAAGGTATGGTTTTGTAGCGCTCTTTCTCATCTCCAGTAAAGTTTGTAAGACATAATATATGGTAATAAAATAATCACTTGAATGTAGCTGAAATGTATGTTGTTTTACTGCAAAAATGTTTGATTTCAGCAGTACACAAAAAAAAAATACATTATCATACCGTTACTAATAGCTTTTGAGAGCTCATCATCTAATAGTTTACAAAACTATTGTTATTTACATCACTGTAGACTTTGCACTTCTCTGAATATTAGATGCAAATACAATGTATATAATTTAGTGGTGAACAAATGTGTATTTGTCCATGGAATTAGGATTTTATACTTGCATGAAAATGAGTTTATAAATAAACTTTGTAAATAGTAAGCCACAATTAGCAGTTGGAAGGCTTCTATATTCATTGCTTAGTGACAGTAAATTCACAGTTGAACAGTACTGAGGCAGGAACAGATTTCTGCATAGATGCTGCTAAAAATAAGAAGCATTTTCTCCTTTGAGATTTGTAGCTGGCCATTGGTGACCTACTTACTGTTTATTGTTATCTCATAAATAGTGATTTTAAGTTAAGAAAATTCTTTTGGTTTATTTCTAAGTGCTGATATTACTGTTCCCCGGGTGCTATATTGGTTTTGCATGATAATCAGTTGTAATGCTGAATCAAATGTTTCACTGTAATCCCCTATGCAGTTTAACAAATTTACAGTAGTTCTTTGGTTTAGTGACATGATGGACAAGAATTTAATTGATTTCAACTACTCTATCTTGTAGTGTATTAAGACACATGTCGTATCCAGAATCAGTACTAGGCTATGAACTGTGTATGTAGGTCCTCTCGTTTACTGTACTTGCATAGCACAAAAAACCAAGCTAAGATACAAGAGTAATTCAACAAGGCTGCAGGTCTGTTAAGTAACAGCTGGAAATAATCAGGCAGTCATATAAGCAACACAGGCCATCCTTTTTTGTAGTCTGTTGCATTTGTTAAAAAGATATCTTTAAGCCACGTATCAACCTGTTCAGAAGTGTAAGACCTCACTGTCCAGTTTTATTTGAAGGAGGGAGATACTTTCTTCTGGGCTAAGACATTTTCTTTGATTTATGGAACTCTACTTCTAATTCAACATGAAAGTTAACAACCATGGTGGTACCTAACCTACACTAGGCCATTGTGTCATAAGCTCAGGCAGTATGTTGGTAGAATTCATTATCTTACTCAGGGCTCTGTCAGAGGGCGGCTTTCTCAAATATCTCTTTTGGAGATGCATTTTCATAGTGAGGAACCACATTTCCCCCTCACACACTTAAACTGAGAGCTGTTTTATTCTCAGGTGATTTTGTTCATATGAGAACTGGCTTATTAGGTTAAAGTAACTATCTACAATAAGAGTGATTCCACTCTTACTATTTTTATTCTGTCCATTGATTAAGTTGACAAATTATCTTCCTGCCTTCTTCCCTCTCTGCCTAGGCATCCTTCCCTGCAAGCTGACACTTTTAGTGCTAAATAAGTAATACTAGAACAAAACAGCTTTAGACATCCAGAATACAAGTTGACATCTAAAGCTAATGAAATTCCACTCATCGTATACTCTGCATAATCTGAACACTTAATGATTTCCATCATGGCCCACTGTTCGCTTTTCCCCCTTTCATTTCTGTTCCCTCCAGTGAGCAATATGCACTTTGACTGCTTACCAGGGAATGTGAGCCAGCTCTCCAGAACATCCATTCTTCCTCTCAAGCAAGTTCTAGTGCATTGATTTTTGTGGTGAACCTATGTTTTATAAATACTCTTATCTCTTGTTCTTCCTGACAAGAAGGACCGTAATAGTAAGGCATCGGCAGCCAAGTGCAAAAGTGTTCAAAAATTCAACCAAAGATGTCAAATCGAAGATGTGATCAGTCTATGGGATAATGAGGTTTCTTCTTTATAACCTAACCTTTCCAGTCAAGGTCCAGCAGGCAATGTTATTAGCATTTAACAAAGCTAGATAAATTTAGTTTCCATTGTATCCAGTCTTTGAGAAAGGGAGAGGTTCCTCAACATTGAAGTTACTGTGGTTTTTATACTTTATACTGAAGGCCAACAGGCTCGATCTTCTCTTGAATCCAGCCTGCCTGCAAGTAAAAGTATAAGCAATATTCAGAAATTAAAAACTTCAGCAGATTTTTTTTTTTACTGTTTTGAAGGTTGTGTGTGATAATAACTGTCTGGATGTCTAAAATCTGTACAAATAAGTTTGAGAAGTTTCATTATAAAAAATATGAAAACAGAAGAGGAAGCCTGAGGGATGTTGGGACTAATTGGAATCCTTCATACTTCATAATAATATTCAATGGAATAATTCTTCCTGTGTTTACAAAATGACAAGGGAAAAGAGAAAAAATTTTGATCAAATTTTTCCCTTTTTACTGACTATGGACATGAAGACTTCCCTCAACATGGAATAGTGGGCGTCTTGTTGGTAGGTGATATAAGCCAGAGGAACTTGGCTCCTTGCTAATTAATGTAAGAGCTAAATTAGAAGAAACTATTGAATTTACTTTGTGACATTAGTCAGTGAAGTTTTTAGAGGGAAGTGCAGGAAGAGAAAGGATGGTCTCGCCCTTAAGGTGAGAGATGCCTTGAAAGATGCCTGAGGGTATCTGTATTCTTTTCCAATTTCTGAATCATCATCCATACTTTTTTAAAGAGTAAAATTTAAATCTTCAGAGTTGTTACTCAGCTGCCAACTACCTTGATTCTTCCATAACGATTCAGATCCTGGCAGCCCTGAGCTACTTGGCTACTAAGTTCTCAGAGTTGCATACCAGGTGTTTCCTGCATCTCTGTGGGGCCCAAACATTCTGAAAAATTTGTCCAGCAGAAAGTAGCTAGAAAGTCCATGCTGCTGTATGTGGTTTCTAAAGCACATGTTTTCTGAGTTCTCATCAACATTATAATCATCAGTTTCTCTGTTTCTACAGAAGCTGCAAATTGTTCTTCCAGGTTACAAATGGAACTATAGAGAAGAGGAAAATTGTTTTCTAACAGTAGAGCTTCAAATACAGTGCTAAGAGCTGGTCAAGGGCTTCATAGTAGTGACAATCATTATGAAAAATAGAACAGTCCTTTGCTTGCAGAAGTCCCTAAAATTACTGGATAAAATGGTACAGCGTTTGTGAGTCCCTGGTGGGTGGTGGTAGCGTTGCTGTGTAACATGCGCGTGCACGCACACAGAGCAGCCTGTGATTATGAAGGCACATGATAATGTGCCAAAGAATGTTCTAATTACACTGGCATCTAATCAAACCTTGAAAAGCTAATAAGAGCCTGTGACACCTCATTCAATATAAAGAAGGATCTGCATTAAACTTCAGTCCTAGACTTATAATCAGCACATAAACTTTTATGTACTTAGCTTTATGGCTCAAGTCTACTTTCAGTCCCTTAATAGTTCTTAATAAAATAAATAAAAGCAAATTCTCAGGCAAAGAAAAGTTTTCCTAACTTAATGCTTCAATTTTAATATTGCTAGGTAAAACAACAATGGCAGGAATTTCAGACCAAGAATATTATTGTTAAGGGGCAGAAATATGGAATTAACATGCTTCTAAACTCTTGCTTTTCTCCTCAACTATAGCTGTATGTAGTCACATTCATCAAGTTTGTTCCATTCCCTCCTTGTTTTGCAGGCATCTAAAACCAGCATTTAAAATGTTTCTTGCTACAAAGGAGAAAGGCAGATTTTCTGATTCAGCTGTGACTTCAAAACTTGTGGAAGTTCAAAGTGCTTTGAAGTCAGCAGGCCAGTTGCTTTCTAATGATAAAATTTGAACAAAAGTGAAACATGTGGCAAAAGATCCAGATCCAAATAGATGCACCACTGGAACATTTTTCATTGCTTTTATTTACTTTTAGAAGTAAGATATTTGTGTATTAATGGACATGCTTGCCTACATCCTCTCAGGAGTCACATAAACCTTGTGTAGAACCTGCTTCAATAGATGCTAGCAGAATAAGACCAATTTAAGCCTATCATTTAGATGTTATCAATGCTGTTTGTAGCCTCTGCTGCTTCCTAATGAAGACCTGTGTAGCTTCTGCAGAAAAGACCAAAGTAAAGTATGAAAGTCCATTCAAATCACTTGGGCAGGTAGCTCCCAGATGGCAAAGGCAGACAAGGAGCTTAGACAGCCTATGGGAGTCTGTGTAGCAAGAATGGCTGTTTCCTCAGGGAGCAAGGTAGCAAGACTCCTGCCACAATGGGGTGCAGTAGCTGAAGTCACTAACGGGACATGCAAAGGACTAATATAGCTCAGAATTGCTGCCAAGGCTCTTAACTCCTTTATAGACACTGCAGGGAGATCCATATTGCTAAGTACTGCTCACAACACAGGGCCCAGAGCTGACTGTAAGTTCCTAGACCAGACTTGTCTGAGACAATTGTGGAGAAACTGGTGACTCCCTTTTATGCAATAGCCTCGTGGTTCTAGTACATCCCTTCTGCCAGGGCTTGACTGGCAGCAGGAAGGACTGCATTCAAATGTAGAGCTCAAACCCAGGAACTTGGAATAACTGATCTAAATTACTTAATGCTTAAAATGAGCTGACTTCCCTGCTTGCAAACACAGATCACTTAACAGTTGTTATTTAAGGGGGGGGGGGGGGGGGGGGGAGAAAATGCCAACAAGTTGGGTAAACAGGATGATTTATAACACCTGATGCCTAAAGCAAATACCAAACTATTTTAGAGTCTGTTTTCATGTGATGTGGCAACTGTTGGGTCAACTCTTGTCCACTTTGCAATATCACTTAAGTATCAGCCCTCAGTTGACAAAACCTGTTGGGTAACACAACCCAATTTGAACAGCTGCTAAGTTGCTTGTGCTAATCTGCTTTTTGTAGCTTTGCCATACTTCTTTGCTACTCTTCTTTGCAACTTCTCACTGCTCTCTGTCCCTTGCTCTTCCAGCCACTCTCTTTACCATGGCACATTGGTGAATGGTTCCTGCTACAGCAACTCAGAGTGGGTAACAGTAAATAGCACAGACTTCTAACATACATGTTTATGTGCATTAACTTAAGCAGCTTTTCCTACTTTGCACATATGGGGAATTTTTGCATAATAGTCCCTAATTCACCTTTAGTGGAGAGATTGATTTATTTTTTTTAAGGCTTGGCCATCACTCTTACAGAAGAGTTGGCAAGTAGAATACCTGTTTTTGGGTCTGTCCCTTGTCATCACTATTCCTCCTCTACCCCCCGTGTGCTGGGAAGAGGGACCTCGCCCCAGTGCCAAGACTCAAGGCGATAGTTCAGCGCTCTCACTGCCAGTTGATTCTGAGTCATGTCTTCCCTCAAAGCAGTCTTTCTCAACATTTTGGCCTGTCAGTCTTCATGCAGCCCTGAGTCAATTCTTCTGCCCAGGAGGAACCAAGCCGCTGCCAGCAGTGAGAGGTAGGTAGCAATTCCCTAGCTAAAATAAACATACCCAGCCAGGTATTACAGCCCACTCATGTTCCCTCCTCCCTCCCCACGTTAGAGGAATAGAACTTCTACATATTTCTTCCACCCTCTTTGAAGCCTTTTATAACTTCCTAGTTGTAACCCAAAATTTGAGAGACTACTTTAAAAATAGCATGCAACAAATGATGAAGGACCTCCTTCCATCCCTCAAGAGTCAGTATTTGACCTTTCATTTACCATACTATATTTTTAGTAGTATAATTTCAGATACAATTATCTTTACTCAGCTTCTTAAATCATGCATGAAATGCTTTTTCAGAGCCACATTAACAACTAGCTACTCAGCTTGCTGGAATTAGAAACCAGATATGTTGTTTTATTTACAATATAAAATCAGACTGTGGTTTTGGTGTAGATTGCTATAATAAAGAGGAAAGGTCCCTTTGGTGTTCTTTAATTTATGACACACTGTAAAATGTCCAGGCACATTTTGCCTAGTAGCAGAAGGAGGAAAAATAGTAACTCTTGGCTGGAGATTAAAAAAGTCTCACTCACCATGAATGTATTTTGAGATCCTGCACATTTGGGAGCAAATCAGCTACTTATCTGCTTCTGGGATCATGCTCATTTGTAACCACAGTGCAGGCTCTGTGGCTTTTAAGATTTTTTTTTTGTTAGTCTGCCTAAATAATATCATTCATATCAGATGAATGTCAGTACAGTTCCATTAAGATCACTTTAAAGAGATCTTTAGGCTAACATTTTTGGCCTTGCAGGATAAATTGCATCCTGTTCTGATTTTTCTGATTCTTAATGTCTCAAAGCCTGCTTTTTAGGCACACTTGAAACTAAAAATAGTCAAGCGCTGTGAATTGCAGCTATATTGTGCTTACTACCCTGCTCATGTAAAGTTTTGTCATCGTTCTGCTGGAGTGTTTCCTGGGGAGCTGCATAAACAAGCTATGACCTATGGCTTTCTATAGTTTGTGATCAGACTGTTTAATCTCTTCTTATCAGTCAGAAACCTTCAAAATTGCTATTTCACAGCAAAGCCTTTAGTAGAAGTACATCACCTGATTAACTTTAATCAACTTTAATCAGTAAACAGAAATATTACTAGTGAATCACAGAATGATGCAAGGGCCGCTTACATCATCTCTCACCAACAGAACAGGATTCTTCATTGTTGCATAAAAGCTTTGTCTGTCTGACTGGGGCAACTGTGGTAAATTCTATTCACTCAAGACTGCAGTCAGCCTGTACAAGTTCTCCCTGGGAGAAAGATTTCTCTTCATTCGTCCTATCTTTTCTGGCTCTTCATTTCTTCCTACTACTGTCTTTATGTAGGTTTCTCAAGATACTGCCTCCCAGATAGCCAGACAACAAAATATTTCTTGACTATTACTCTTAGTCATTTTGTAGTTGAACAGTATATATTCAGAAACTGGTATTTCCATACAACATGCAATAAAATAGTTGGTATGAAGAGACAAGTTCAAAGAAATAGACTAATCCATCAGAAGTGGCAATTGACCAGCTACTATTTTTTCTTGAAAAGAAAGCAAGTTCTTCGATAAAAATCCTCAATTATTTCCCTTGTAACACAAGCCCATTGTTACTATTGTGTTTCCAAAATCCTAGTAAGCTGGTTTGTTTTTTGGTTTTTTTTTTTTTTGGGGGGGGGGGGGGGCTGGGGTTTTTTGGTTTTTTTTCTGAAACTGAATACAGTCCATTATGTCAGTGCTGAACAAATAGACATTAGTTGAATCAATTGTTCATCGTATTAGAGACATACATACATGGGAAAATCTCTTACCTCCTTCTTTATATGAGGGAATTCCTTATGCGTGCCAGATTTGTATTGGTTTGATTTTGCTGAACGTTATGTTGCAAACTCATGTCAAATATCCTGTGCAGTGTCTCGTTCTCTATCACTAAGATTTCTTTGTTTTCTTTGTACTTTGAAAGAGGTGACAGTCTACATTTAAAAAAAAAAAAAGGGATAAAAAGGAAAGGGAGAACTGTTCTGACAGAAGCAGATGCAGCAGTGAGATGTTAGATAAAATTGTGAAAGACAGACCAAAATATTAAGGAAGGTTGGGGGAGTAATAGGAGATCCAGTGATGGTCCCTTGGGTGTTAGTTAGAGGTGCCATTGTGTAGGGCACTCAGACCTAGACTGAGCTAGCTTGTACTCTCTGAACAATCTATATGACTTAATGGATTTCTCCCATCTTTTATTCATGACTTTGCTTAGTCCATGACTGGGGCCTTTCATTCTATGGGAAAAACATGTGTCCTCAGCCCAAGAGTGGATGCTTGCTATGTGCTTTTAAAGGGCTCATAGTTGCCTGCCAAATTGCTTTTTCTTTTTGTTTTCATGTAGTTTTGAAAATCATACAAAACCTTTGGAAGTGACTCACCCAAACATTTTGAAATCCATCCAGAAAAATTGGAAAGGGAAGGTGTTTACCCTCTAACTGACAGCCTTTGTGTGTCATATCAGCCTGCAGCAGGTGTTCTCAGCTATCATCAAGATGCTTTCATAGCAGCTGAACATACATCTTCCTTCGCCCATGATATTGTTTTATCTCATGGAACTCGACAAACTGCATCATGTTATTTGAGATTCTTTACAAAAATTGCATGTAAATCCTATATTTGCTGCTTCTAAATATTTCTGGCAATGTTTTGTGGAATCTTTTTGGTCCATGGGAAAAAACAAACAAAAAGATAGGTATTGATTTACCCACTGAGTTGATGTCTTCCCTTCCATTCCTGCCTGTCTGTACTCTGACTTTCTTCCTCACCTGGAGGCCCAAGCACAGTGGATTTAGTTGTCTTCAAAGTAAGAAAATTAGTTTGTTTAAAGCTGACAGTTGAGTTTAGAAGTGGCCTACCTTACTTAGAAACTGTACACCTCAGGAAAGAGATCACTTCTGCCTATCCATGTAGAAAAATACAGACCATATTTGTGAAAATAACTGTACTCTCTGCATGCACCTAAAACAGTTCTGGCAGTCTCTGGCTCTGAATTTTACCTCTGGGTCTCCTATTTTTGCTCCCATCCTAGCAGTAATGGTTACTGCCTCTGAAGCTGGAGGTGATTGTCATTCATATAAAACACAGAAAAGCTCTTATTTTAAAATTGAATATGGATCAAACTTGGAAAACACTGACTGTTGGGGGGGGGGGGGGGGGGGGGTTAACCTCAGTTTTCTAATCTATGCTACAGTTCTCTTGGCACCAAAGCAGAGAAGGTAGAAAACATGACATTAGAACAAAAGCAGAGCTTTTTCCACATTTCAGTCCTGACACTACTTGGCCCGTTAGACATATTTTTCATAAATGATGATATACTATTTGAAGAGGTTGAGGCAATAGAAAGAATTTTGTACTTTATTTTCTAAACACCTTTGGAAGATTATCTTTCCTGTAGGTGGAGAAATCAGCTTTTGTGGTTTTCCTTCTTTGTATTTTTTTCCTCAGCCACTCAGCCTCTCCTCAGCATCTGTGTAGTTTTAAAGAATGTAATCCCTGCCCTTCACTGAGAAATTGAAACCTTTTCTGTATTAGCAGTCTACTGACACAGTCTTACTGGTATGCATCTTTTCCTTCTCGCTCAGTGATAATGTCATCATCCATTTTACTCTTAACTCTGAGGAATGAAGAGTGACTATTTGAAATTCTTCACTGTTGCAAAGGGAAAGGATCTGTTACCAGATGTAATGCTAGATGTAACCTTCTTCTGTATTTTACAGAATATCAAGAGCATGACTAAGGTATAAGATTGAGATCAGCCATTTAATTACTCAGGGTATACATAGCTAGTAGTTACACAAATAAATCTTGAAATTCTGAACTTGTAAATTCAATCTTCTTCCCACATCAGTGAATAACACACTAGACGATATTCAGGGACCTAAACACAGGCATCAAGTGTCATTTTAGCTATAGGCTATGCAAAGCATCTACATAAGCAATTTCATAACATTTTACAGCCTCAGCTGGTAGGCCAGAACAGATTGATGCATATGCCAGGCATATGAATCGCTGTCACATTGGGGCATCCTCACATTGTTGAGGGACACTTAGGAGGAAAAAAATTAATAAATAATTACAACCCTTTTATGTTCTGACATGATCAACATGTGGATTTGTTCAGCACATTAATAGGCAAACAGTTTGAATTATCTACCATTTCACAGACCTGGAAATTAGGAGGGCAAAACTGAATTTGCTAACATCTATCTTTGTAATCCATCACCAGGTCATAGTCCTTTTGTGCTCTTAACTGGTTAACATTGTACTGATAAAACTTTTTAAAATTTAAAAAAGTTAATTGTATCACCAAAGCATCTAGAATGCAGAAGCAACTTACATTTTTGTATGCAAAAACCTGCCAATTTCATCTCACTAAAGAAAATGCAGTGCTTCTGTCCAAATGTGACCACATGATAGCACATCAGTTCTGGCCTCTGGTGCTCAGCCTTCAATATAAAACCATTCTGATCAATTATCCAACACATTGAGCTAGGTTGCATCCTGCTTGTAAGTGTCCTGTGAGCAAAAGACCTTGGGAATCATCCATTTTGCTGCTGCCAGTAGCATCTAGCCTGTTTCCCTCTCTGTGACAGGGGATAAGAAACTCAACCAGAAAGCTTTTACAGTGACACTGTACAAGCTGTATGCCAGTACCACAGGGTGATACAGCGATAGGTCCAGACTGCCTTAGGCAGACATGAAAGCCAGATACAGTGAGCACAGCACTACAGCACTGCTGGAACTGCTGGCACTCAGCTTATTTTTCTAAGCTAATTCTTCTTCTTCCATGTCTCTGGCCTGGTGAGGGAGGAAGAACATTTCTGAAGAGATGTTTTTGAAGAAAAGACTTTTAAAGCTGATTGTGATCCCTCAAGCATATGCTTTGCATGTATCTGGGTAGCATCAGCTAGCTGGAACAGTGCTGGATATTTTTCATAGATGATGCATCCACTTCTCCAATAGAAGCTCTGCCATAACTGCTCCCCTCTTATCTCCTGTTTCTCATTCTGAAGAATCTTTATGTTTGCAGATGAGGTAATAGGCCAAAGACAAGCTTGCTGATCAGGCCAAAAATTCTGTGCACAGTTCTGCACAGTTTTACAAACTGGTTGATCTGTGACTCAAACTTGGAGAACTGCTTTGAAAGGCTCACCTGGGACATATGCACAATGTAAGCCCTCATATAAGCTGTTGTAAGTGATTAAATCATTCAGACTACCTATCCAAGAGAAGATTTTACAGAGAGGTTCCATGAACAGAGAGGTTCCTACCACTGACTGAGATCTGGGCTTATAGGGGAATCAAGCAGTTCTCTCTCTCTCTCTCTCTCTCTCTCTCTCTCTCTCTCTCTCTCTCACACACACACACACACACACACACGAACCAAATTCCCACTGAAATCAGCAGTAAGAGTCACAAAAAAGGTATTGTATTTTATAGAGTCCTAATCTTTAGAAAACCTTCCTGTCACTTCTTCCAATAAACCTGCTCCTTGTATAGATTTTCTCCTGGCCAAATATGTGTACTGTCAATAAAAGAGGTATTTTATTTTTAAAACACAT
The DNA here is from genome assembly GCF_047716275.1 of Strix uralensis. Lineage (NCBI taxonomy): Eukaryota > Metazoa > Chordata > Aves > Strigiformes > Strigidae > Strix > Strix uralensis. The sequence goes on along the minus strand of NC_133972.1, from coordinate 38,543,759 downwards.
GCAATTTACCTGATGCTTTAAATTGCCTTTGAAAAAGTTTTGCTTCAAAGAAGTGCATAATAATTATTCCACACCCATGAAGTGAATAATAACTTCACTTTCTCTGAAAAGCAGTGGTACAGCATTTTTCTTTGGCTTTATGCCAAATGCAGATGCATTCATTAAGGTTTTACTACATTTTTTTAAAACACAGTCTGATTTACCCGAAATACCAAAATGTCTTTGCCAGAAAGGTCATTTACTTAGGGTTTTTTTGTACGACATGTTTTCCTTTGAGTCGTACACAGAGCACAACTGTCCTTTGAAGTCATGCAGCCCCTGACCACATGTGCCAGACTCTCAGCATCACACATATGTTCTGACATGGGGGTCCCGACAGGTGCTGGGTATGGTCAGGTCTTCAAAATCCTTCTTTGTGTTTAGTGTAATGGTAGCATAACATTTTGCTTTCATCTCCTTGACTCACTTAGTAGTCTTTCCCCATCACTTCAATTAGTTTTGTGAAAGCCCTCTCTTCTATTTGAATCTGTGTTTATCATGATTTATTACATTTATTTGGATTCTGCTACCTGCTGAGAGCTACCAACTTACATTGAGGAAGAAAAGAGTATCTACATCAGATCAGGCAAAGTGCTAGCATAATTTCATTTACTTTCATAATCTTCTTTTAGGTACCGAAAAGGGAACTAGAAATGTATGGTCACTTCCTCTGCCTACTGCAGTGGAAGAACTGTGTATTGTCCACAAAATGGAAAAATGAAGGTTTAGGGTATAACATGATCCTTGAGTCCCTTCCAACTCGAAATATTCTATGATTCTATGATCTCCTGCATTCACTTCATTTTCAGTCCCAGACTAAAAAATAAAATGTAAAGTAGTAAATGTAAATGTAGACTAGTTTGGAGTCCTATTACCTATATTTCATTGTTTATTAGACATTTCCTGCTTTTTCTGTCTTCACAAATATGTCAAAATAGATTCAAATAAATGTAGCTCGTTTGATGTACTCACAGAAGTACTCTGGTCCTTTCTTTCCTCACAGAGTCAGGTTCAGCCAGAGAAGCTGCTGGGCAGCAACAGACAGTCATGGACCAGCATATGTAATGTCAGGGCACACAGGGCAGCAGTGGGACTTCCAAAAACAGGTAGAAATTGAGTTGCCAGGCACCTGAGACAGTGGTTATGAAGGCATACACAGCAGGACAGGGGCAGGGGTGCTGTGGTGCTTGAGCAAGAGGAGATTTTGAGTAGAGGTGAGTGGTGAGAGAGGACTGGGAAAAATGGAAAAAAATCTCTGTGTTCAGGTGTGCTGGTGTCATCCCCTTAATACTGCCTATCCCCACCCCTTTTTTTCTCTTGCAAAGAAGTCAGAATAGACCATCTCTGGCATATCATTGCTGAAGTTAGAACTGCTTAAGTTTATTTCTAAACCTTCTGGTTTTCAAGACTGCATAGGCAGACATTGTCAATGCTACCTCATGAATTCAGGCAGGAGAAGGGGCAGATATTACTGACCTGAAATGGTGCAGGCACTGAGCAGCCCCACACAACTGCTAAAGATGGACCTTTCTGGTCTCAGCAGGGAGAATGAGTGGGCTCCCATGGAAAAGGTTATTTGTTTTTCTTTCACTGCCTTTGCAGGAGCAGATTTTGTTCTGAAGTGAGCCCATCATTATGACTACATCTTGATGGAAATGAGGAACGTGCAGTCCTGGTTGCTCTCTTATGAAGCACTGAGTCATGTAATGGGGTTGACCCAAAGCACTGGAGATTACCTCAGTGATAAAATATAACTACTCTCTAGTTCCCCACTTAAATATGTGGCCCTTTAATTAATGTTGAGTCAAATAAAGTGTTTTCATATTCCCCGTATGCAGACCTCAGCATCTGAGACCATTTTACTGAGCATTTGAAACTTCTTTTGATTTACAGATTCATGGATGAATCAGAATAATCCATGTCACCTAGTCTGCATGGTTATAACTTAGTGCTGTCTCGATTCATACAACTGAAAAAGAGCAACAAAAACAACAGCGGAGTGAGAGGGTGGAGAGTCAGCATCAGGTGAAGATGCTTAATTTTAGAACATGTGACCTTGGTGTCCATACTTCAATTATTTTTGTCAGCAAAGATCTCGACCTACAGTCAGTGAAGTCTGGAGAGTGATTCAGATGTTGGAGTCTGGTCTAGTGGAAACAGAATGGCTCTCAATTACCAGTTGTGGAGGACTTCTGAGTCACCGGAACTAGACCACTGAATTTTTCTGATGGCTAGGACAAATTTTCTAATTACTGGCCTAATCATGGTTGGTCAATGGCTATTTATCCTCCAAAGCAGGGGAATCCAGATCATGCAATGATAGAACACCATGAGTTAAGGGCCTGCCCCTCACATCATGCAGTCACTTAGGTCCAGCTCAGTACTGTTTTGACTATTACAGAAGTTTCAGGCTCTGATCTGACAATTTTTTCTGGATGAGTTCTTGCTGTAATACTATTGCCTTGCACTGCATGGAGCAACCCCCACATTCTTCATCAAAGCAGTGGAAAACTGTGTTGTTAACTGTATTTACCTTCACCACTTCGAACTTTCTTTGTGTTGGCCAGTGACCATAATAATCATGTATGTTGCTCTATGCTGTAGATAATGTTTGCACAATGATATAGCTTGTGTAACATTATGCCCATCATCACATCTATTCTGCTTTTCTGAAAGTTCCAGATAGTTAGGTTTGCTTCTGTGTCAAAACATGTTACTGACTTCTTTTGCAAAACACTTGCAAGCACTGTGCTTTTGGTTTTTTTATTTTGCTCTAGAAGTCCTGTTCCAGAAAGCAGCCTAACATCCACTTTTTCTAAACCCAGCTATTTGTAAAGCTTAGCAAAGGTTCTCTGCCTTAATCTATTCTTGAAAATCTGAAGTTCTGCTAATTTTTTCCTTAAAGTTATAATTAATAACTTTCTTGTTAAAAAAAAAAAGGCACAGGACATGTCCTGCAGCTTTCATGTTGCAGGAGATCAATATCTCTTCCCAATATAATACGGTATCTCTAAAATAGGAATGAAGTGAAAGTTTTGAATCAATTTCTTCAGTGACAGCTGAAGATAGCCAACTGTCAAAATGGAGAATAAAATAAATGGAAGATGACTAAGACAGTTCTGAAACATGCTCTCAAAGTGGATTTTTACAGTTATTCTATTTCATTCTTTTTGTTTTCATACCTTGAAATATTAAACCAGTTGTTATATTCTTAAAGAAGTCATTTGAAGAATGGTTCACAGTCCATTTACTGTTGTTCTGTACAGAAATGTGATGAAATCAATGTACTCTGCACCGCAGGCGTAATATAAAGCAGATGGTTTTTCCTCAAGCAATGAGTACATTAAAATCCAAACTATAATACAATGTATATAGTGCTTCTAGATTAAAGCTCTTGCATGCCAGATTTGTAGCTTTGATTCTCTCTGATTTTAGCGCTTAGTAGGATTTATTCCAGTGATTCTGCCCTTGGGCCAGAATGAATCAGCTTTTATCTAGGATGATCGTATATTGGCTAAGCCCTGTAGCTTTTCTTTTAATAAACATGTAACTTTAACCTACCATTACATGTACTTAAAACATTACAAATCAAGCTTGCACACAACACTATAGCCAAAACAGAATCCATTAGAGTTCAAAATGGGGTTCATCTGCAGCATGAACACTTCTAATGTGGGTCTTTTTAATTTTTCTGATTGCCTTCTAGTCTGCTTTCTTATAATCAAATTAATTCTTGCCCAACTTAAACTCATTTGTGAGCACCTTAGAAAAGCATCTTCAGGTTCCTGCCTTCAGAGTGAAAAGTCTTCAGAATTGCAATTTCTGACTAGAAAGTGACATTGTCATGTGTGCAAAGTGACTCTGATTTTCTCATCTTCCTTGGTATCATAAGCAACAACTTTCAAAAAATGTTTATGTATCTATTTGGCTCATTTTCTTAAAATTCTGTTTATCAAGACTTTCAGGGCTTTGCTCATACTCTAAAGGATTAAATTTGCTTATTCTGGAATTATTTTTTTTTCCCAACTGTCCAAAAATACATTTTGTACTTTAAAAATATCAAACAGATGCTCTTGCCCGACATACACTTTTACCACTGTTCAAGAGCAAAAGCAAAAACCTGTCTCTAAGGCTCCTGCCTGTGATACTTGCAAGAGACATATCAGCTACATTTAACTTCATATGCTTCCCTTTTTTTGGTCCCCAGTGCACACGATGTGACAGGGACATAAAAGTAAGAGGGTAAGTTGCCAATCTGCTCTAGAACATTTTGGTTTTCTCAGCACATGGGAAATTCCTGCAGGGTGATATTCAGGCTGTAATTGGAGTGTGGAGGGTCATAAGCAATCCTTGCCACCAGTGATTTTTTCAGTGATTCTTTGAAAGCATTCTGAAATCTTGAGGATTATAGACTGGTTTTGATTGGGAAGGTATTTACAGAATCTGAAACTAGAAGAGAATAAATTAGTACCAGGCATGCAGTCCAATCTTCTGTCAAAAACATTAACTGATTAGTTACAGGAGAATTAGAAAATTCCCTCTCACCCCAAATTGACTTTACATATCTATCTAGACTATTCAAAGAGGCAGGAAAAGTCTGACCTGAGAGATACCTCTGTGGCATTAACTATATACTTCAGTTTCACTAATTTAGCTCATTAACTCATTAACTGACTGAGCAGTCCTACTTATTCCTCCCTCAGTAGGAGGAATAACATCTAGATAGGGCTGAGTGAGTCAAGACAAGGAGAAAAATTATTTCAGCCAGTGTACCATGTTGAGGGCTATATTTAACTCAGGGAACATCCCTGTGCCTGTTTGCACAGGGATGTGCGCTGCTCCCACCCTCCTACCAGCTGATCCTCTCTTTGCCACCAGTTTTGTAGATCTACTTAGATTCACTACAGGGTGTCACTTCCACAACTAGAACATCAGGTCCTCAAGAAGACTACCTCAAACACCGTGCAACATGGTAAAAGAGAAATACTATCATTCATACAAATAAATCAGAGGGGGTTTCTCTCCTGCCTTTTTCTCCTATGTGCAAAGCAGGGGCCTACTTATCATTTCCCATAAGTCTTGCAGCTCTGAGGTTTGTATTGACTCAGAGCAGAATCATTTATACTAATAAAGAAAGAAGGCAAAGCTTTCTCTCTAAATTTAATGCACACTGTTTCCTGACTAGTTCAAATTCAGAAACAAGCAGTATAAAGTTCTTACTGAGTGATAATATAACTCACTTGTAAAAGACCAACCAACAGAAATAGCATAGAAGGTGAAGACAAAGCAGAGTCTTCCTATGGTCTCCGGTTTCATGTTAAGAACATTCAGCATGTGACTTACAGTATATTTCCTGCAGCCTCTAAGGATGCTCCGCAGGTCTGTAGCAGGTCTCAACGGGTCAAATAAAAAAGAATAATTATTTGAAACAATCTGTATATTTTACATGTTAATTTAGCATGCGTGATTTTAACGCTGTCTGTCCTTCAGACGTTCCCACAGCAAGCTTTCCCAAACCTGTCCTCCAGGGGAATATTTCTAGGGGTGAGAAGTAAGTGCACAGTCCCAAATGCTAAACTCCCGCTAGTGTACTGGGACAGCCTGCAAAGACCCTGACAACAGTGAGAGAGTTACTGGTCCCCAGAACTGAAACTGCTGCTTCATTTCACTTAGAAAACAGACTTCAGAAGATCCTTATCGAGGACAATAAAAAACTTTTGGTTACTACTGACCTGGGCTGCTTCAAGCCAGCTATAGAAAGATGAAAGACACTGTCTCACAGCACTTATCTACTGAAACCTTCCAGTCTTTTTTAGCTCTGGATTGAAATATGATCATTTTTAATCACCATATTGTTAGAACTTGTTCACCCTGCTACAATTAATGCATCTGCACAGCAAATTGTTTGATCATTATTTCATTTTAAATAGGGGATATAAAATTACTGCAGTGCAGAAACTCCCGTTTTTTTTATTGAAGAACTCATTGTTCTCTATGAGATTAACTATGACTCTCCCATACTTTTGCCAACATTTTCTTCTCCGATTGCAACAGTGTTTTTTTGTGACTGGTAGGAATTTTATTAACCTGCATTGAGCATTTGGCTTCAAAGGAGTAATAACAAATAGGATGAATGACTGACATCTGCCTGCACTAATAAATCCCATGTCTAATGCTATTTTAGCTAGAAAAGTATTATCGTCCTAATGTATGGAATTCACTCCTTCACAGAAAGAAGACTGCCCTTTCTTTTTTTTTTTTTTAGAATCTCAGGTGAAATAAAATGGAAGATTATGTATTCTGATCTTGTTTGGGTTTTTTTATGACAGGTACATTTTGTTTCCAAACAATTCAGGAATATGACTTTTGGACAAAAAGATCTGTTTAGTATAAACCTATACTAGAAATGATAGAAAATAAATGGTTTTTCTACTTTTGAAAATTTCAACAGCTTTTAAAATCAGTTCAATCCTCCTTCTCACAAAGGAATAATTTTTTAAGAAGAAAAAAAAATGACAACAGAGATAAATACGAAGTACAGCTCTCAATGTGAGAAGAAAAAGAAGTAATGGAAAACATGCTTGTAACAGAGGTTACATTTGAGAACATGATGGTATGATTGCCTGTAAGTGGTAGGGCATGGTCCTTTTCTCACTTGTATTGACATAAATCAAAGATAATGGCTGTGTAATCAAGGATAATACAGAGAGGAATAAATTTCAAGTGATATTAGCCAATGTTATGTTATACGTATATATATACACACATATATAAATATATTTATATAGTCTCCATTGTCATTTTGCTGAAAAATGTTCATAGAGGTAATTTTCATTTTATCCCACCATGCAGACAATGTAATGATTCTGCGGAGCAGTAATGGTTTCATTTGGAAATATGCTGTGGTTTAGTGCCGAGTTCATTTACTTTTTGTTTAAATTTGCTTTTCATTGTTTTACTATGTAGTTAAACGTATTTGAATTACAGTACAGTTTAGTTATGGTGGCTTCTATATTCAAGGAAAACAAGGATAAACAAAACTCAAAATAAAATAAAACCATATGCCAAGTATGAATGCTTTGAACCTTTGTAACAACAGAGGAAGTGATATGTGAATTCTTTCCTGTGAAAACATTTGGGGAAAGTATGAAATCTGGGAACTGGCTGGTTTCTGCGCCTTGTTTGTTTACCAGAGCAAACACATAGTTGCACCAGGCTAAGCAATACACTGTTGTCTGTTACCTGTGGTCCCTTCACAGAGAAGACTTTCAGGAAGGAAACACTTAATAAAGAAAAAAAAAAGAAAGATGAAAAAAATCTGCACTTCCCACATAAAATCAGCCCTTTCTTCTGGAAACTAGTGCTTGCTCCAGAACTCTGTGGAAAAGCAGCAGTTGTTGCTGGGACTGGGAGATCATGGAGGCATCCTGACTGCAGTATTAGAGAAAACTGGGAGATATTTGGGGAATAATCTGCAGCAGTTCAGCTGCAGGTGTGGTGCATGAACAGCGTTGGGAAAGGCCCTGGGGAGGGAGACTGGGAGGAAAGGTCAGGTTTGGACAAGGCCCTCTCAGGGAGAACTGGGACCTGCCAGGGTGGGATCAGGCCTGTGAGTCAGAAGAGGAGGTTAAGTTTAGGGGGCCAGATGAAGGGATAGAGTAACAAGAAGTGAAATAAAGGAATATAATCAGACAGAGAGGCGAAGACCCATTTTAGAAAGGGAAGGGATGATTCTGTGCACCAGTTAATGCACTCTAAGTGGATTCAAGGTAGGGGTCTTGAGCAGAATTTGGGTGGTGAACGCAAAATTAAGGCACTGAATACTACCGCACAGCCGCCAGCCACATAAGTCTGCAGGCACCTAAACACCAGAAATGCTTTCCTCTTTCGCTGCAGTTCCACGGTGCCAGGCTTCACATCTCAGCACATTCCCAAAACGGGCCCATTTCTGACAGGGCCGAGCAGCTGGGAGCTGGGGAACCAGGCATTCCTCTGCCTAAATCCCTGACGGGACATGATCAGAGAGGCATTTGCAAAGCATGTTAAAAGTACTCGTGACTGCCACTTTCCTTTAAATACTGCCACGAGTGGAGGGGCCCCTTTGCAACACGTGGGGTTAAAGCGCTTGCCTGGGCTGCAGAAGAGCACCTTTGTTTCCCCAGCAGCTATCTCGAGGATCTGGGAACCCAGCCTAGACCTACACTTATCTTTCCTAGTCAGGCCAGCAGGCAGGCTATGGTCCCTGGAAAAGGTGTTGGAAATAAGTTTGCATCCAGTTCGTAGGAGTATGTGGGCTCCACCTGGACTAGTATCTGGTACAGATCTGGGGGAATCGCATGGCTGCACCGTGGCAGAGACAGGGAGGAGGACACTCTTGCAAAAGAGGGGGTGAACCAGCCCAGCAGCACAGCCTGCAAGGGCTGCTGCGAGGTCAATGTCTGGCTGCCAGCCATGCTGGCTCCCATCACCGGGTGTCTGCTGGCCCCCATGGACTGCCAGGGAGCCCCAGTACAGAAGCCAGGGTGCTGATAGATAGATCAGCATAAAAAAGGAGACCCTTAGTAGGTCAGAACATAGTTGTGTTGGCAGGGACAGACCTTGGCAACAAAGGCAAAGGTGTGGTTGTAAGCCCTACCTGCTATTATCCCCCACGCAAGCTGATTCCTATTGCTATGTATTTTTGCAGTAAAAGCACCAAAGAAACCTGACTGGCACTTTACACGATGTTGATTTATAGCTTCACCCTCTAAGAGTAATTTTCTTTTTTATCTCTTTTTTATTGATTTTACTCCCCAGTGGCATACCATAGATGAGAGCACCCTAATATTTATTACACCCACATATCTTTGTCATACGTCAAGGCATGACTACAGTAACAGAAGGCAATAGCAAAGGAAAAATGTTATAATAACCACTGTGTGTACAGTCACTGTGATAGCTACTTGATTATGTTATTAAGTGCATGCTTTACTTAACCACATATAAAGTATAGCCTGTATTCCCCATGTGTTGTCATCTTTAAAACCTGTATCCTCACTCGAAACGGTGATAGCTCAAGCTCTGAATTTCTGGCCATGTCTCCATCTCACTTGGACCAGGCTTTCTTCATGGCCAGACTCCTCCCCATGTACTGTGTGCCCACAGATGTGACCCCAGGCATACCTGGAGCCCATAATCCGGGGTGCCTGCCCCAGCATGCTTGGGGCTGAGCAAACTGCCAGGCACAACCAGGCAAGCTGCCTGCAAGACACAGCTGTGACAGGAGGAGGCTGGCACTTGGGTACCGCTCAGACTCTGCTCACTCTCATGACTATCTTGGAGATAGTATTTTTGCACTAGAAAAATATTTTCCCACTTCCTCTCGACTCACATGTTGGACTATGCAGAATGGGGCCCCATTTTCTTTGACAAGTACTTTAATAAGTTAGTCATTTATTTCCTTGTACTTTCACCAGTCTTTCTGTCCTAAGATAAAAGTGAACAAACAAAGAACTTTTTTTATCCCTTTTAAAAGCTGTCGGTTATTTATTGCTCAAGCTACTGTTCCTCTGATTGTGATAAACAAGTGAGAGGAAAAGAGGATGGAAAAGGCACTGAGATGGGCTTAAATGGTAACTTGTCATTTTATTTGTAAAGGGGAAGAAACACAGAAATCTGTGAAACATTCCTCAAACTAAATTTATGTATCCCAAGTTAGGGATTGCCACTGGGACCATGCTGGGAAATAAAGAAGTCTGGCCCATAGAGACCTGACAGACTTCACACCTCTGCTATAACCTTTGGACCAAAACATCTTATTTTTCCCCTAGTAATCCTTACAATCTCACCACACTTGGATTCATTTTGAACAAAATAGACAAGGAGTGTCCCCATCACCACCCAGCACACTGAGTGCAAGATAAATCCTGATTTAAAGACACAAGAGGTAATTAGAACACAACTGTAAGAGCTGAAAGTACTGTTGGGAACAGTGTATACGATCCATCAACACCCCAATGGTAACCCCAGGCCACCTTCTAGGTCTCCAGGCAAAGCAGGAATCTGGTACAACTCTGATGGCCCCAATGCCCATATGTGGAAAGCTACTCAACAGCCTTCCCAACCCGAAGTAAGTGCTAAGCTCCAGCTCCATCTTGACGCTTTCCCTCACTATATCCCTCTGTATATTCAGCATCCTGAAAAAATAACCTAAACCATGTGCCATAGACATTGTGATCCTTCCTCAATATAAAACCTGGTTTTGTTGTTGCTGTTGCAATCCCATCAGAATCAGCCCCCACTGCACACCCTTCACGTCATTTCCCCTTGAATTCCTTTGCTTTATTCATGTCTCTCTCCATTCACTGCTTCTGTATGTGTTTTGGCATTGGACACTAGACACAATAAAAAAAGATTGTGGAATTTAATTCTGTTTTATTTATTCAATAAATCTCAGAAAAGGATATCTTTTTATAGATAGGAAACCTTCTTTAAGGAAACGTAAGAGGAATGCAAATTTAGTTATTAAGTAAGGAATCAAAAACTGTAATAATAATGCATAAAACAACCAGCTCCTGGGGTGGTATAGTAAATTATTATTCATTTTATTATGGTATAATACATAACTCTCCTGATACCATAGGAGTGACTCAAATTAAACCAGCTGAGACTCTATCTACGCTTTTTAAGAGGCTTTAAAAAGGTACATAAAAGTCTAACTGTATGAGATGTCTGTAATCCATTGACAAAACAACAGTACAGTGAAAGTGTACGCCTGTGAAAAACACTGTACACACTCTGCAGACAGTTTCCAAACCACAATATCTTAGCAGCATTCATTTTCCAAAACAAAAAGCAATAAACTATATAATGCACTGTTACACTGCCAAAATAGTTTTAACCATTATGGTTAGATAAGCACAAACACGTCCAAAATGAATAAGGTTTGGGGCTTTTTTTGTGTGTATATGCTTTAGAACAACCATATTCATTTTTGTCTTATCCACAGGGTAGAAGAATTGCTAACACTGTAGTACACCACAAGTAGGGTTTACAGCCAAAAACTTAGTCTATTGTAATGCAACTAAACTAGTTCTGTTTTGGTTATTAGGTTTTGTTTTGTGGTTTTTTTTCATCTCAAGAAAAATAATAGGGCTAGCCAGCTGCTCATTTGAGGCATGTCGATGATTTATTACTTGTTTTTAAAGTAAATGGAAAGAGAGAGGTGTCAATTCAATTTGAAACATAATCTGAAGTGAGAGAGTGTATGTTAACCATTTCAGGTTTTGCCAACTGTGATCTAAAAATGTGTCTAAAATGTTGGTGGTGCCTATTCACTCTTTCAATCAGTAACACAGACCAGACCAGTTCATAAGATGCTACTGCTAACAATCTGAGTCGAGGGAAAATACACTGTGATGGTTGGCACAGCAACCTGGCCTGAGCTGACACATATAAAGTAACCAGAGTCAACTTGACTGTGGGATTTATTCCCATTCTGCATTTGCACCTTGGACTTAATGACACTGATCTGTCTGAGGATTTCTGACCATTGCCTGTGACTGAGTGGAGATGGGCGCTGAGCTTGCCCTCATCTGGTGAATGTTATATTAATAATTTCTTTGTAATCTGGACCAGAACTCCAAGTTAATGCTCTGTAATTATTAGTCAGAGCTAAAGAAGTTCCCTTTTTATGGGAGAATGTGAGCTGAATAATCCCATAACTTTACATATGACATCCTATTAAAGCTCACCGATAAAATTAATGTAATAAGCAATGCATTACACAGCTTGTCCACCTCAAAAATTATTGTACTATATGGTAGTGGGAAGATTCATCTCACACTCCTGTCTCCTTTCACCAAACTTATTCTCCCACCAAAGACATTTTTCCCATTTACTTTAGATTACCATGTTTGATTAAAATGTTGCCTGACCTTGAACTTCATCAAGCAGTTGGTCTTCTTGGCTATGCAGGATTCGGGGAAGTAACTGAAAGAGCTACTTAGTACTTCTACTCTTGTTCATCCATGGGCATTGCTAGCAACCACCAAGTGCAAATACTGATGCCTAATTGACATTACAGCTCCCACAGCCCTGACCAGCACAGTTGAGGAGAATGGTGTTTTAGAGCTGTGAATGGTATCACAAACTGGTGTGCAGAATTGTGTTGCAGACAAGAACATGCAAGGTAGAAACACCACAGCTTGATTTTCAAGAACTGGCTAAAATTAACATTAAGGAACACCTTTTTTTTTTTTTTTTTTTTCTCTACTCAAAATACAGGATTGCACAGTGCCATATTTTCAACTGAAAGCAACACTTCTAGGAGAAACTTGAGGATTCAGCCAGGACATGACGAAAGAAAAAGGAAAATTGAAGGCCTTTCTGTGACACTCTCCCTCATGTTTAAACTACTATTTTTCTTATTCCCACCTCTTCCTGAGTTTTTTTGTTGAGGCAGTTCTTGGAGGATGGGAAGAGCATCAGTAATCTGTTCTAATAGCTGAGACCATTATACCATTACAGGGCAGGCAGAAGATGACAGGTGCACCCACTGACCATTACTTTGAGTGTATCTCCTCAGCTGTCACTGTTCTGCTCATATCCATGGTCTGTTAAGACAGCATGATGTGAAACAAGGAGCTTTTCCCTGGCATAGGTTAATGCTTCATACTGCCATGCCTGGCATTTTTGTTAGTGGCTGGAGATCCCAGAAAGACAGTGCTACCTACAGGTCATGCACTTCTTATGTTCCTGCCTACAATAGAGGTCTCCAGTCAAAACTTAACTAATAGTTGGCAAGACATTTCTGGAAGGGGGTAACTCTGTAACAAAACATCTTTTAGTCATAATATAAATAAGCTTTAGGAGCTTTAGGTGTCTACATTCCATCGCAAGCTGGGTCTTTAATTCCCCTAAGTTCCTCAAAAATCTTAGGCTTTGCTCATGCAATAATCAACATCATCTCTGTCCTTCAAAACTTTTCAACTAAGCCTCTTAATTCTGGAATTAGCCCTCACTAATGCAAATGAAGACACTAGGGAACCTGATCAAATTTAAATCTGGGTCATGTGATAAATTCACAAGTGATCCTTAACTTGTTTATCAGAAGATTGCTTCTGAAGTAATTTCTTAGAAATTGAATCCAGCTATTAACAGTAGGCATTAATTTCCCATGAAAATGATCTGAGCTTATAAGTCAAAATGTTGGTTTTTAATAATAAGATAAACATGGTTCCTATAAATTTTATGTTCTTTTAAATTGCTGGATCTCAGGCTTCATATTGAAAGTTCTAGAAATAACTACACATTTAAAGATCTTTCTTCAACTATTACAGCATGGGAAAATTCAAAGTACACTTATACACTTTTATTTATTTAATACTTCTGATTTCTTAAGAAGAAGAAATTGTATTTATGGATCCAAAGAAATCAGTACACATTTGGCACCTACATTGTGTTCTAAGTTAATGTGTTATGAATTTCTAATGTAGACAAGAAAGTGTAAATATTGACATTTGTCAGCTTGACAAGTTGAGACCTAGTCTTCCATTATCTTACAGCAGAACCTGCAAGCACACGTTCACAATGTGGAGCCCAACGCAGGCTTTCAGAAAGCACTACTTCATAGAATCATAGAATGGTTTGGGTTGGAAGGGACCTTAAAGATCACCTAGTCTCAACCCCCCTGCCATGGACAGGGACACCTTCCACTAGACCAGGTTGCTCAAAGCCCCGTCCAACCTGGCCTTGAACACTTCCAGGGATGGGGCATCCACAACCTCTCTGGGCAACCTGTTTCAGTGTCTCATCACCCTCACAGTAAAGAATTTCTTCCTTATATCTAATCTAAATCTACCCTTTTTCAGTTTAAAATGGTTACCCCTTGTCCTATCACTACACTGCCTGATAAAGAGTCCCTTGACATAGTCTCGCCATCCAGTTTACTTCTTCCAGGCAAATCTGCAAGTTCTTTGGGAAAACTCTGGGCAAAGTGTCCAAAACTAGTTACCTATTGCATTTAGAATGGAGTTCTGAATGCTATAGAATAGAAATATTTGTAGCCCTGTGCTCAGTCACACAGTTTTGGTGTGTGACACCTTTCATGTGGTCTACCTACTATGTGTCAAGTGCTTTATCGATGTGAAAAAGCTGCCTTTCTATGGAAGTGGCAGAGTTTCACATATCTTTGTCAGTCTAGGCAGGTTTCCTAATCTTGGAACTGCTGATGTGAGAAAAGTGATATGAACAGAAGGGATGGAGAATTGCTGATATAAAAAGATGGGGAAATTAAGAAAAAAATCTATTGTTTTTATGGGCTTCCATATGATGACACTTCAAAGACAAAGCAAAAACCAGTTAGTGATCAGGGCAGGTTTAATATTGCCTTTTCTGTTCAGGAAGACGGTGAAGCTGATTTGTGAAGGGGTTTGACTCCCTGAACACGGAAGAAAATGCCAAATTTTCAAAACACAGACAAATTAATGATTTACTACAGATAGCTATGACTCCACAGAGACTCCACCTTCTCTTTTTGGCAGTGGACAGTATACTCTATACAAATAAAACCAAAGAGACATAAAGATCTTGAAAACAATGCAAACAGCTATAGACAGCATTTTTTTTGTTCCTAAGTTTATCCTAAGGCTCCAGGTGACAAAAACAGGGAAACATTTGTTTCAAGAGGATCAAAATTATCGTGAATCCTGTTGAAGCATCAACCTGCACCATGTTTCTATTGAAAGCAGAACAAAGTCAGAGAGAGGTCACAGTCACTGCTTATTTATTTACTTGTATATTTTTGGAGGTAAGGAGGATGATGGGAAAGGGATTGTGAAAAAAAATAGCAAAAAATGATACACACAAAAGAAACGAGGAGATAGCTAACTTGACATTAAAAGAACTAGAGGTTGGGTTTAGAGAAAGGCTGTAAAGACACCATTGGCTAGAGGAATTTTTTCTGTTTCTGAAGTTTGTGTGATTTCCTGACTGAGTTCTACACCTCCCCGTGGATTGCTGGCAGTTTTCCGCAATTAGCTATGATTTGTTCCTCTTCACATCTGGTACAGTTTCTAACTCCCAACTCAAGAGTGTCAATGTTTTTAGCCTTCCTGATGGGTCAGGACTGCATTTCTGCTGCATCCCACCTAAATGACTTCAGAGAGCCCACAGGCTTTTGTGGAGTGCAACTAGGGTGAGAAGATAAACAGATGTGCAGCAGACAACAAGGAGGACTTTGCTACATAGATCAAAGTACTCAGAAGTGGCATTACTAAATTATTTTGACTCTTTGGTATGAAAGAGGTAGGCTTTAACAAGTATTTGAGGCACCATTTTGCAAAGATTTAAAGTGTGTGTTTAACTTCCAATGCTGAAGTCTCACTTGAATCAATAGGATTTAAGTGTATGTCTTCGTATATGCATTGTGTGGTGTGTTGTGAATATTTTGTAAATGATGGTTCTATGCCTATAGAAAGGTTAGCATGGGAAGAAGTGTAGTCCAACTATACAGAGTATGGGTATCCTTGAAATTTTCTCATTTGAGATTTGATTTCATGGACAGAGGCATCAAACATAATATAATTAAGCACAGATGTAGCAACACATGATAAAACTCTGTGCAAATGGAAATGAAACATGATTTCTAATAAATAGTGTGTTTTTGGAAAAGGTCTTTATGCTGTGTGAGAAGTACCATGTACCAGTTTTATATATTCCTACAAACCACCATTTCCTAGAGACAGGCATTGACTGAAGTTCTATAGAGAAGAGTTTTTTCCATGCTTTCAGGGACATGAAATATTTTCTTTGTGGAAACTTCTGGGCACCATAAAGTCTTCAGAAAAGTCTCTTTAAAATTATTTTCAACTTGGTGGCAAATATATGTCATGAAGGCTTTGTGACCAGCTAACCATGATCCCGTTGTTTCTGAAGAGGAACAACTGTATGAAACAAGGACAATCTGACCCCAGTTTAAGAAACACGTTGCAGACAGGCATTCCTGTGCAAAGAGAGCATAGGCCATCCATACTAGACAGGCTTGAGGTGATGGGGGCATGCCTTAAGCAAAATTCAAGAGGCACCTACTTCACATTTAGAAAGTATTTTTTTATGTTATCTCATGACTGACGCATCTCCAACCTCCCCAAATTCTGCCCACTCCCCATTTCCACAAGTCCCTCTTCGTCAAACACTTTCAGTCATACACCAACTCTAATCTTATCGCTGTTTATAACCCTGTGTCATAGTCTTACTTATTTTCTACCACAATCTTCAAGCATCTCTTGTGATGCCACAGTGAAAGAACAGGCTCAGAATCTGCTTCCGTGGGCTATGGCAGAGGAACTTGCAAGGAGGAGGACTGGATAAGGCAGACTAAATAATCCTGGAGCACTCAAACACATGGGGCCTATGAAGCCATTTAAACTGCTTGAGCTTTAGGCCAGCTTTGTGTCAGCATTTCATTTTTCTCATAGAACAGATGCTTGTTTTATGTTGTATCTTCCATATTCTCTCAGTATTGAGCATTTTGCAATTAACTTCATCCAGGACAAATAAAACCTGACAGAATTCAGTGCATGGGAGACAGATGTAAATGAGCAGCATTGCTTTAACCAGCTGTATCTGGCTGAACCTCAGCAGCAAGCTGTCTGTCAAACTCTGCCATTAAAAAAAAAAAAGTCACATCTTGTGAGCTGGTGTGTGTGTGCTGCAGAGGCCTGTGCTAGAATAGCAATCATGATAAACGGGGAAGGAGAGAGCCTGTTATGGAGCAGCTGCTGCAAGTCAGCACAGCTTCATTTAGCTTTTCCCCCTCCCACAGCAAATGCTAAATCTACCCCGCTAAAGAGTTCAAACCATGAAGATATTCCCCACAGAAGAGGATTATAAAGCCCTGTGATGAGCCTGGAATGAAATTAAAAATAGCCTGTGAAATGAATGTGCTTTTCTTGGTCTGCTTTGGGAGGTTTCACGAAGGAAGTTTTGTTTCTCAAAGCAGTACATGTAATCTCTCATGGATAGATCCCAAGCTGTCCGCTGTGTAACAAATGTAGATGGCTGTTCAGAAGGAATGTGGTCGCCTTGTCTGGGGTCTTTTTTTGTGGTGCCGGGGCAAGGGGATCGTGTGTGTGCATGTGAGTATGTGTGTAGGAAAAGGAGGGCTCAGCCAGTCGATCAGATTTCATTAGGTTTCTAACTGCCAGCTTTAGGCTAGTGGTTTTGGAATATTACTTGGGATCATTTCAAGTATTTTCAGCTTTGAAAAGCAAGTTGTTGTAGTTTCTAATTAAAAGAGAGGAAAAAAAGGCCCCTTTGTCAGTTAATAAATAATGGTCATTGACACTTCAGTTCAAAAAAACAGGAAACTCTGGAGCTTTCCTTTCTCCCATCTCAGCTAAGAGCTCCTGGCAAGAGGCGGTGTCCCCAGCAGAGGACCACCTGCAGCTCGGGAGCAGCCAAGTTCTCAAGCTGAGATAGAGGAATTTTATACATGACCATGATGTCCACTTCCACTCCAGGCCATCTTGAGACCAGATGCATCTCAACTTTCAAGATACAGAAGTAGAGGGTGCCAGATTTACAGTATAAAACACCTTCTTTTAGCATTACTCAGTCTGTGGGATCCCTGGCTGCTTATTTTATCCCTCGTAATATTAGAAAAGAATACAGATCCTGCCAAGTTTAGTAGTTTCATGTAAAACACTGACAAATAGCCTTAGATGGTAAATTCCCTGAGAGCTCTCTTATGCCTGCAAAGTACCATGCACACTCCTGCTGAAGTATATATAACATAGTCTCAAGGATATAGAGAAGATATGCTTAACATTTCCTTCACTTCTTGCCTCATTCATGTCACTTATTCCATCATGTTGTGAATCATGCTATCCATCCACTGATGCCAGTAAGAAGGATGGACTTTCAAGTATTTCTAAACACAGATTACCTTGCTTTGTGGCAACATAGTTGATATGGGTACATTTTTAAGGATGCCTACCACAATTTTATTTCCAAAAGTGTGGCAGCTATGTAAATCCAAAGGTTGCTGAGGGCTGTTAAGTGAGATAAATTGCCCCACAGATGTGCTTATCTCTTTCGAGTGTCTGCAGAAGAAGCCTAGGCAACCAGCTTATACATAGCGACTATTACTTACATGCCTAAAGTAATATGAGATGAATCCAGTCCCTCTCCCTAAGTTACTATGGAAAATTCTTACCCTTGCCTAATAGCATCAAAATTATTTCATGTAGTTATTTTAGTATCTTCAGGAAGTTTGGAAAACAATAACACCTTCTTATCTTCTCCATATACATGGAGTCTGGGATCCTACGCACTTGACACTGTTAAACTGAAACTACGGATACAATTCATCCTCAGTTTATTCAAGGGAATAGAAAGTTGATAGGACTTGTATCTGTTATGCTAATACTCACTGTATGTAGATGTCTGGAAGTTTTATGTGCAGAGATCTGCAGACTATAGGTGAAATTAAAACCTAGCACTAAAATTAACCATGGCCAGAGAGAGCACCACCCTCACTGTTTTTTCTGTGGCTCATGTGAGTGTAAGCATGCCCAGGAACAGGTAAACTGAGACTTGTACCTCAATATGAGAATGGTGGGCTAGTAAAAATTTCTCTGGTCTTTCAGACACTTTTCTTCCTCTGTTCTATTTCTGTGATAATGATCCAAAAAATTTTGGAAAGGTCCCTTCATGGAATTTTTACATGACATCAGCTTTTCCTGTGACCAGCTCAAAAAACAACTGTAAGAGGTATATATGGAAACAATAAAGACCTATGGGTTTTTATGGAAGTATAATGCCATCCAAATAAAATCCACCATCTATGGAAACTTTCATTAAAAACATAACTCTGAAAGACTCAGTACTAGTAATTCAACAAAAAGAACCCTTGTTTTCTAATGTAAGTGAGAGTTGTGTAATGTCAGGCTTATCACAGAAAAAAAGGGTTATTCACATACATAGCAGAGAGAAGTCTACACATGAAGATAATGAAGGACAGATGTTATCTCAGGGAAGATGCTGAGCTTAAGACTTTTTATGATGGAGGCTCAAAAATAAGTGTTTTAAGCATCATATACCATTGCAAAGATACCTCTTTTTTTTTCATTATATTCAGTAATATGCCTGTACTTTACAGGAAAAACAGAACTTCTTGGGTAAGAATAAACTCTCCATCAGCTGCTGACAATGAGAGAAACTGTCCCTGCTCTTTTTCCTCTGTCTGAACATCTTTCATCTCCCTGTACCCAATCCTCCGTCAGTCCCAGAGCACATCTGTAGGAGTCAGGAGAGGGGAGAGCAACTCTTCCTGCCTGGTTGACAGGGAAAAGAAAGACACTTTCAGGGTGCTCTGCAGGCAAAGGCTGACCTGGAAGGAACTTGTTGCACACCACTGCCAGGGGAATCACGGCTCATCTATGTGTAGAAATTGAGTACTACTGATGGAATTTAGTACTGTCCCTAAAGGTTACCAATGTGAGTGGAAGAGGCTCTGACAACTCCTAGGAAAGCCGAAAAGTAATTTTACAAGAGCCCGTCTGTTCACTGTGGTTAAACTACTCTTTTGCGTCTTCCACACATGGAAAATTAAGCTCAATTTATCAGAATTTTCTCAGCATAGGTACAAAAATATGATTGCTGAATAAGTGGCCAGTAGAAATCCTGGAATAGCCTATAAAGAATTAAA
Organism: Strix uralensis; assembly: GCF_047716275.1. Taxonomy (NCBI): domain Eukaryota; kingdom Metazoa; phylum Chordata; class Aves; order Strigiformes; family Strigidae; genus Strix; species Strix uralensis. Next base: position 38,524,030 of record NC_133972.1, on the reverse strand, counting down.
TGCCCTTTGAGAAACATACTTACTATTAAGGTAATGAGGTAATATTAATTCAACAAAGGGGCAACAGTATAAATGATAAAGTTCTACCATGGGTAAGGATTTTACTATAAAGCAAGAAGAAATAGCTTTCAACATGGGAAATTATTATTAGTGTCTATTTTTAATGAGCTGAAAAAAACACTACAGCATAAAAAATCAGATGTCCCAGTGTAATTCAGATCAGAATGAAACAGACTCCTGGAACCATCAAACTGAGGGTCAAAAATGGCTTGCATTCATTTTAGATGACTAATTTGTTTATTTTTTCTAATGTTTTCAATTATGTTATTGAAGAAAAAGTTTTCATTTTAGTTGCGTTGAGTAATAGAATGCCCACTGTGCTTTTAGGTGATGATTTAGTTTGGGTCTCATAAACCATTATCTTTGGTGCTTTTCAGTGTCCAGACCTGCTAAAAACACAGCCGCTACATATCATCTGCTGACATTATTTTTTATTTTTTAATACTGGTGGGGAACCCTGTGAAAGGGTCTTTAAAACATTTAGCAGGGTTTTAGATAACTAAGTTACAGAGCATGGATATCATGCAAGCACTCACTGCTTACACGATAAGTACACAGGGTTTGATAGGTAATACCTTGTACCTACTGTGATTGCTTGTTCTTGCAGATTTCAGAGTAATCCAGAAAGAATTCTATAGTCACTCTACATTAACAGAAAACAGGAGACGTTGCAATGTGTACATTCCTTCTCTGATAATGCAGGCATAACAGAAAAATTAAGTAGGTGTGTCACAGACCTGTTTATTTCCCACAATACTAGCTGGCTGTTTCAAAGCATAGACATCAGACATAGTAGCGTGGAGAGCAGCCCTGGAGTAGTACAGCAAGTTCAGACAGGTACAGATAATAACAAAACATACTTATTGCATTTCAGGTGCACTAGCTGAAAGCTTAATGTTGACACTACCCAGTCCTTTTCAAGGCTAATACAGAATAGGGCCAAAATATATTTTGGCCTGAACAATTGTAATAGTTTTTGGGGTTTTATCTGTGTTTTTTAAACATATGTTCTTTTATCAGTTCATTTGTTTAATTTGTGTATAGTACTTTATCAAATGCTAATCTTTTTTACATAAAAAATACATCTTAGCTTTTCTGGTTATATAAGCAAAAATCTTAAATTTGTCTATGGAAGAGAAACATTATTTGTTTGAGCAGAATGAATCATCGTTAGATTTATTCACTGATGATGTACAGTTATCAACTTCAAAAGTTCCAAGTTGAATTCTCAGAAAAATAGGTGTCACACTATTGATTCTTAATTTCTTAATTAGAAAATGTTAGTTTCATGTATCCCTTGACATTAACCTTCCTGTGATATATTTACACATCATAAAACAAGCCCAAAACAGGAAATAAAAAACAGAAAATAAAAAACCCCTATGCAATATAAGCACAGATGAAGTCCAGCAAGCAGCTCAGCTGCAAAAAATAATTCAATTAATCGCATGCTTACAATTTGCTCCATCCCAAAACATTTTTATGCTTTGAACAATGACTGACAATTGTATTCAAAGAAAGAAAATTCTTCACTCATATTTACGGTATACATGCAAAATAAAACATTCATGAACATTTGTGGCTGTGCTTGCAACTGTCATGAACAGCACACGACTTTTGCCAGCTCTTATTTTGCTTGTGATCACCATAAAAGATGCAAGGCACGCTGCCATACTGATGGGTCAGCAAAGTATTTTGAGAATAGCTTAGCTGCACTCGTTCAAGTGTACTGCTAGCTTTCTGCTATACTATGGTGAGGAGATTCACTGTGGCAAGACACATTCCTCTCTCTCTTCAAATTAAGGGAATGAGCAATAGCAAATGGATCAGGGAGGTAATATCCTGACAGAGTTTACTCGAGGTGAGCTGAAGCTTCTGCTTGGTACATGGCCTAGGAGACCACACTTTCTTATGGGAATGTGAAGGGATGGGAATGGGAGAGAAAAATGTGATTAATAGTTTTGAGGAACCCAAACAATTTTCATTAGTATTTGTCAAGTGCAAGAAGTTCTGGAAGTCTAACTTCAATCCATTTCTTAAAATCAGGCCTTCTAAAATGAAAATATTGGAAGTGTACCAATCTGATATTGGTTAACCATAGTATTGCTAGCGATTACCTCACACAACAAATCTTGGCCAAGGGTTTCTATTTGCACAGGAAAAGGTTGGCAGTACCCATAGCTTTTGCTTCAGGCTAAGCCTCTCAGCTTGTTCTCCATGTTTTTCATCTTTCTAAATGCAATCTTTTTACAAGGTTCCCTGATTTCATTCTTTCCATATGTTTTCTTCTTGGTTTTGCACACCCGCTGGATGTTGCAGGGCTGGTTTCTGCCTCAGGTGCTGTCAGAGGGGTGGGCTGGGCACTACCTGGTGCCACCCCCTGGCCCTGGGGCTCCCAACACTTTCCCTCTCTAGGTGCTCTACCCTGCCGAGGAGACAGTGTCACCCTTGCTGTCTCTGCAACCTCCAAAGAGACACTAGAGCCATCACCCTGCCTCCTGTCTGGCCTGAGCACATACGGGGGAAATTGAGTCCCAGTTGCACAAATGGGTAGTCCTCAACAGCCAAATTAGTGCCTGGACAGGCTGGAGCGATGGGCTAAGGCCAACTGTAGGAGTTTCAATAAGGCCAAATGCCAGGTTCTGCACTTTGGCCACAACAACCCCCAGCAGCGCTACAGGCTTGGGGAGGAGTGGTTGGAGAGCTGCCAGTCAGAGAGGGACCTGGGGGTGTTGATTGACAGCCAGCTGAACATGAGCCAGCAGTGTGCCCAGGTGGCCAAGAAGGCCAATGGCATCCTGGCTTGTATGAGAAATAGCATGGCCAGCAGGGACAGGGAAGTGATCTTACCCCTGTACTTGGCACTGGTGAGGCCGCACCTCGATTCCTGTGTTCAGTTTTGGGCCCCTCACTACAAAAAGGACATTGAATTACTCGAGCGTGTCCAGAGAAGGGCAACGAAGCTGGTGAAGGGTCTGGAGCACATGTTGTATGAGGAGTGGCTGAGGGAACTGGGGTTGTTTAGTCTGGAGGAGGCTGAGGAGAGACCTCATCGCCCTCTACAACTACCTGAAAGGAGGTTGCAGAGAGCTGGGGATGAGCCTCTTTAACCAAGTAACAAGCAATAGGATAAGAGAAAATGGCCTCAAGGTTTAGACTAGATATTAGGAAACATTTCTTTACAGAACGGGTTGTTAGGCATTGGAATGGGCTGCCTAGGGCAGTGGAGTCCCCATCCCTGGAGGTGTTTAAGAGTAGGGTTGACATAGTGCTGAGGGATCTGGTGTAGTTGGGAACTGTCAGTGCTAGGTTAATGGTTGGACTAGGTGATCTTCAAGGTCTTTTCCAACCTAGATGATTCTGTGATTCTGTGCCAGGCAACTGATGGAGTGCATTTAAATGTCTGAAGCCCAGGAGGCTCAGAAAAGGCAGTCAGATACATGTGAGGCAACTTAAGCTGGCTGACAGGGAATTCCCAGGCAAGAGCAGGATTTAGCTCTTTTCTAAAAGGTGGTTCATCTACAAATTTTTAAGTAGGGGGACAGAGTATTCATTTAACATATACTTCACAGCCATGAGTCATTTTCAGAAGTAGGGTAGATGCAAAAGAGTTGTTAAAAAAAAGCCAAGAGAGGATGGTTGTCATTGTAGCTGAAATAAAATCATTGAATACTTCAATTCAAGTCCTCGTTACATCTGATTTAGAGCATGACTTTGAAATAAAATTGCTTTCCCCTCAAGAGAGTTCCCTTACACTTAGACCATAGAATAAGCTGAGCAGTCTTTATTGAAGGTGATCCACTTTGCACACATTAGTAGCTGTATGAGCAGAGGTTGGGATCTAAATATAGTCATTTTCACACTCTGTCCAAGGTCAATGAATATTTCAGTATTTTTTACACAGTAGGACAAGAGAGACTGAGAAGATATCAGAACTGAACATCTCTAACTTTGCAGTGGTTAGAGGATCTAGGTTTAAATCCCACACAGAGATCAGACAGAGGAAAGATCTGCATTTGGATATCCCCATCCTGCCTAAGCCCTCTCAACATTGACTTCTCAGTGATGAAGGACAGGGGAAGACACAGGCTTTAATCACTGTGTTTTGCTTGAAAAGCATCACACAGGCTCCTAAAAGGAGTTGAGAGGGAAGGTGTACTAACATGAGAACAGTCAGTGTTAGGTTAATGGTTGTACTGTGATTCTGTAACATATTTCTGCAACATGCTAGAGCTTAGTCATGAGTTACACACTTACATGTTTTATGATGTCAGGATTTAGACAAAAACATGCAAGAATTTAGGCCCTGAAGATTTTAAACATCAAAGGTAAGTCAGGAAGGAGTATGAGCTGAATGGACAGAAAAGTAAGTTTAATCATTCTCTCCAAACTTACCTAGCTTGAATTTGTAACAGAAGAAAGATGTCTTGATTTGCAGTCACTTGCTCTAGTGAGAAATCTACACTGAAACAAAAATCCATTTAACCTCTGGCAAGAACTCTTGTGGTTTTCAAGAAAGAGAAGAATTCTCAGCAGATTTTTAGAAAGGCTGGATCTCCTCATTTGAATTCTTTGGCTGCCATATGTTAGAACTATACACACACAGCCTACCTCAAAAACCCACAATATTAAAAGCCACATAATTCAGAAGTTAGGGGATGGTAGACTTAAGGGCTGTCTTTGTGACAATAACCCAGCTGTTTTGTGCATATGCATTAAGGTAGGATCCCAGATCACCCTTGTCTTGTTCAATACTCATCATAGATAGGGTGTTCCTAAAAAGCAGGTATTTTAAAATTTGTTTTCTCTGTGGTTTAGTGTGTGGTCCCCAGCCGTACTTACTGCAAAGTGTTTAAATGCTAATCAAGACAGAATTGATTTTTTTTCCTTGCTTATTTCTGTGATCCTCAGGACCACAGTGCCTATGTGGGATAGCATCTGTATATTGTCCAGCTGAGTGGAAGGTGGGAGCACACAGCAGGCTCTGGCATTGTGCCTCCAAGTCTCAACTGACAGGATATTGGAGGACCTGGACTTCTTCAGCAGAGCTGTTTCATCACCATCCTGTACACTTAACAAGTCAGCAGGTCTTGGAAGCAATTAAATTCATAGAATCATATGAATTAGTTAAAATCCCTATTGCCATATATACATTGGGGGGGTGGGGGTGGTTGTTAAGATTACTCTTTTGCATGCTTCAGTTGGCAGCCTTAATAACTTCATCACAGCTCAACAATTTTCTAGCTTGCTTGTTTTTCAGGACAAAACTTTGAGACATAGCTGGTCCAGAATGACGCCTTCTTTTAGCTATTTGAGGATCCCTGTGGGACAATTTTCAGCTCTAGGGTCCCTCAAAGGGAGTGGTCTCCACATCTTCACATGGATAATAATGCTTTCACAGTTGGCTCTTCTGTGGTGCTGCCAACAGCAATTGGGACAGACTCTCTATACATGATCATCTCATAGTTGCCACTCATAGCACCTTACCTCAGCTTCAACAAAGAAATTGTCATTGCCGTATAAATTACTCACCAAGCAGTAGTTTAATATCCCAGCACAGATGAATTTTCTTGTCTTTTCATGCTGTTTCAGATCAGCCACACCCACTCCAGCTATTTGATTCTTGTGAAATATTTTTTGTGATTCTTGAGCATATGATAAAAATAAAGTCTATGGTTTCTTCTATTTATGATAAGTCTTTTCATGTTTTCCCAAAGTACCAGATACATCCTACAAATTTTCTTCAGTATTTTCCTTGACAAATGATGAGTGAACCTCAAAAGGCAAAGCGAGTTTGCATCTTTAAGCACCAATCCAAAGTAGAGATGCTCTGAGGAGCCCCCAGTTTCTTTCTGAAAAATCTTTCTGAAGGCATTCGAGTTTACAAAGCTTAAAAAAAGAGTAGTTAAACTGTATGGTGCATCTCATTTAAAAACAGAAGCCTCTTGCTTTTTCTTTAGTGTTTTCTCAAAAAAACATGAAAAGCATTGTTTCCTCAGTGGACCTAAGCTCAGAATACAGCTGGAGTTCCCTCTTCTGCCTGTGGTTTTTGATATCTCCTCTGTTCCTCTTTTTAATACATGGGCAAACTTAAGGGCAAAGTGAATATTGCCTCGGAATTTACCCTAGCCTGTGGAGTCACGGTGTGGTCTGAAGAAGGCACAGCAGTGTGACCTAACCAGAGACGGTTTCTCGTGGTTGTCTTCTGGCCTGAACTCAGGAACCACAGAGTCATATGAGAGTTATTAGCATAGGGCTGGAGGGTTTCAGCATTAATTTCTTCAGGTCAAGGGTTTCACGTATTGACTTCAACATTTCCTGTGGAAAATCTCATCGGTGATTCACAGAACAGAGAATAAGTGAGGGGACAGATGAAAAGAAATATCATGTTTGTTATGTACCTGTGCTCTTCTCTGCCACTGTAATTAATGTTCTTGAAATGAATACCACGGTCAGAATCACATAGGAGAACATCAGTCCCCTGCTTTTATGTGAGGAGAAAGTCAAGTACACTTAGAGGTATAAAGTTTCTAAAAATATTCCACTATAGAGGTATGTTTTTATAAACTGCCTGTTGCCTGACCCAGATCTCAGCTCTGCACTGGTAGATTTGTTAGTGCACATTGGTTTCCATTTTTTATTCATTCCCTTTTCTGTGTCCTACAACGTATCAGACAGATCAGCCTAAAGTACTGACAATTTCAGCCAGCTGGTTCCTGCATCTGACTGAAGTGGCTCTGAGGGCTGACACCTTTCCTCCATTCCCTTGCCAAAGCCCTGATCACTTGGAGGAAGTTTACCACCCTCACAGAGACTCTTTCCTGAAAGTTGCCATGAATAGAAAGAACATCTACTGAGGGTCTGGGCCTGCAGACCTTGTTGGTTAAGGGGGGTGATTCTCTGTGTTCACCATAAATCACTCATAAGTGCTGCAAATTACTGGCAATTAAAGCTGGAGTCCTGTGTATTCTTACTTCTTGCTATTAAGATCTAATGAAAAATGAAGTCATGTTTCCTTGCAAATGGATGGGGGATGCAAAACTGAGCCAGAGTTTGGGACTAAAACAATTGTGTGTCTGACAACAATTTTGGGAAGCTGGGCTTAATCTGGAATTTTCCCCATAGTAATTCACATTATTTCTCTAAATCACTTGAGTGACCTTTTTGTGGCAACACTCATGTTGCTATGGCAAGGTTAATATTAAAAGGTATTGTCAGACCGCATGCCTCCACTGAGACATACAAACACTTGAAGGTGGGAAATCTGCCAAGATATTCTGTACAGTTAGGAAAAGGAATGTATGGTTAATCACTGTTTTGCTCAGAAGAAAGCCACAAGAGATGCATTTGTACCTTATGTATGCACTACTCTTCAAGCATCAGAACAGAGTAAGGCCCAAAACTGAAGTAAAGTTGTTTGCAAATGTTACAAAAACATTTGAAAATACAAATGGTTTGACAGGAATTTTTCATAATTACAGGTGTCTACACTTACTTTCAAAAGAGGACGTGAGACAAAGCTCAGAAAGATATATTTTCAGTCTCAGCTATACCTGAGAAACTTCACTGACTGGGCTTGCAGAACATTTGGAAATGTGTCAAAAGCCTATGAAAGAAGAAAATAGGAAAAAAAAAATGTATAAATATTTTAGAAGGTCCTTTGCAAAGTTTGAGGATCAAATACTGCTTTCTTAACTGCCTGTGAACCCACATTTAAGAAGAAATATTTTTCAGCGTTACTGCTCTTTAATCTGAACACTTTCTATACCCTACTTTCTTTAGGTTTACATGAATGCCAGCCAGTATATGTGGTTGATCTATGGATACATTTCATGTAAGTTCCATAAGCAATAAAGGGTTAAACAAATACCAGATTCAGTTAATTGTTTTTGAGAGCCACAAAACCTGATTTTGAGGTTGGCCTGGAGGCATAACTCTGGGTATTGCCCAGACCAGTGATGTGATGGATGGCAAACACTTCGGTATTTACAGTGGCACAGTGCCCAGCCTTTATACTGTCTGCTTCCTCCTCTTCACAGCCCAGGAGGTCTTCAGTTATTTTTCAAAATTACAGTCCTCAAATGATACCAGAATGCCAGACTATAGCTGAGACATACACGTCTCCAGCATACCCTCTTATTTTATAGGAAATGTCAGTCTCTAGATAATGAGCCCCAATAAGCTCTAATTAGCAGAAAGCCTCGTTATATCCCTAATAACAGAATGGTCAATTGTAAATCAGTAGATGAGGTCATTATTTTCAATCAGATCTTCCGTCAAACACCAAAACTTCATAGCTAAGAAAGCAGAGACTTCTTACAAGCCACTAATTCTCATTCACTTCATAAGCAGTTTAGCAGAGTTCACATGAACATATGAATCATTCTATTTATCTTCCTTCATCAATTTATTTTATAACTCTTCCAAAGAAAACTCTTTTATAACAGTGATTTATGATGTAATAAACTTTCCAGTATATATTTGTGCTGTTATTGTTGCAAATTTAAGATATCTTTTTTTGTCTTACTGTTTTTGAGGGAGTGAATATTTGGATCGTGAGTAAGTATTTCAGTCCCATTAGCAATAAAGTTCAGAATCCCTTTGGCTAGCTCAATGAACAGCTCAGTAACTTTACGAACCAGTAGTTTCTGCAGACATACTGTTGGGTGATGACAGAGATGCAGGTAAGGAGAACAAACCTATTTTATGTTTAGGTAACAGCGTTTGGCCACTTTTGACACTTACTGAGCAGTGAGGCTTTTTTCTTTACTTTTACAATATTGGGTGAGAATGGATTTCCTTAAGAATTCACATGCGCTTAAAATGTGTACTAGAACACACTGAGGATTGAAACTCTTTCTAAATGCACAGAACAGCTGCAACAGTGCCACTGACTAGTGTGATTCAGCTGTGGTTTGCAGAGAGCCAAATAGGTCTGTGATAATACCATTGTTCCCATGTTTACCCAATCCTTGAGATTTCAAATATAAAGGCCTACTGACATCAGCCCCTGCATTGATTTCTGTTATGTCTCACTAGGAATTGAAGAGAAATCATGAAAACAGAGATTTTAAAGTTAGTGGGAGACAATATCAATGAAAGAGAATGGAGGTAGTCTACTGGAAGTTTTATGCCTAGAGTCTTTTTTTATTTTGTCTGCATACAAAATAATCCTTGCTGTAACATTACTATCAGAGTTTAAGCCATTTATGAAATTTGTTGATAAACCATAACTTTTGGCTACCTACAGCCTGTGAGGAATATATAACTTTTTTATAAATTAGAAGGAGATTCAGTATGAGATAATCGCTTCTAGTATAGGTTGGAGGGAATTTCTGCATCAGGATTTTGCATCGATAGTTAATAACAATTCTATTCAATGAAACTTCATTAAAATGACTTCTGCTGGGCAGAAACCTCTGTTATACTTAACTGGAGTTCATTGTGCATTTGTACTGCTGTAATAGTGGGGGAAGTAAACTTACAAATTATTTGTTTTCAACAAGAACAACAGTAAAAATAATATGTAGCAACTCTTTAAACTTACTATTCTTTAAAAACTATTTTAAAATTATATACAAATATAAGTTATATGCATATATATCAATTATATCATAGAATCATCGAATCATAGAATACCAGGTTGGAAGAGACTTCAAGGATCATCTGGTCCAACCTTTCTTGGCAAAAGCACAGTTTAGACAAGATGGCCCAGCACCCTGTCCAGAATCTTAGAAGTGTCCAATGTTGGGGAATCCACCACTTCCCTAGGAAGATTATTCCAATGGCTGATTGTTCTCATTGTGAACAATTTTCCTTTTGTGTCCAACTGGAATCTTCCCAGGAGTAACTTGACCCATTACTCCTTGTCTTTTCCATGTGACTCCTTGTAAAAAGGAAGTCTCCATCTTCTTTGTAGCCACCCTTTAAATACTGGAGCATGGTGATGAGGTCTCCCCTAAGCCTTCTCTTCTCAAGGATGTATATATACACATACATATATTAAATTATATACATATATAAAAATTATATATATTATTTATATACAAAACATCTGTTACAGATATTCAAATATGTGTTCCAGATGTGAAATAATGTTTATCAAAGGATGGAACAAAAAGCAGTTATCACTGAAGTAGGTCAAGAGGGAGGTCTCAGATCTACCAGCGCTTCACAATAGGCAAGGGGTTGCAAAATAAACATGTGATCATGGTCAATGTAACTTTATTTATTTTATGAATAGGGTACTTAACAGGACACATCACTAACTGAGACAAGCTGGGATTCAGTGGAGTATCCTGTAAATAACAAGCAGCCTTATCCATACAATTTGTGTTGCGAGTACATTTAACTTGAAGAGTATCTGTCATGTTAACATGGAGATTAATTGTGATGTTTAGGCACAGTTCCATCTTGAGTCACACCTTCCCTGAAGGAGTTTGGAGAGATGAAAATGCTTCCCAGGACTCCTGAGCCTGTGGTGTGAACTTAATGTATGCATCAGCCACATGCCTGTGCTTTGTCCCTCTTGGTGGGCTGGTCCCTTCTCAGTGAGACTATCAACACCTTCTCTGAGCAGAAACCAGTAGATCCCAAGACTGGACACAGCCCCTACTTTATAGATGTGCTAACTAATGTCACCTGTTCTACAAAATTTGTGCTTTCAGTCACATCTTTAAACTGCTTAAGTATGCTCTCCTTTGGAATTAACTGTTGCCCTTTGTTTTCTGATTCACTGATGCATGTGTTTCTTCAGTGCTGCTTCTATCGACTTTCAAGTCATACGGTATAGAGTTTTATCACACTGTGTGTGCAGCCATTTATTTTACTGCCATTATTACAGAGTTTATTTCTCCCAATAAATGGATGTCAGAATGATATCAGAGGCATTTTAAGATTCTGAGATCATCCCAATTCAATCTTTTCCTGTTCAGAAGTGCACACCAGGGCTGTCAACTGACCCACTAAAACTCACAAAGTTTTCATAATGTATTGGTGGTCCCAAAAGTCATGTGAAGTTGTAAATATTACATCGTTTCAATGTAACCTTTTCTGATTATGAAATCAAATGTGAAACCTAAATGAAAATATCAGGAGTGATGAGGTGAAGGCTTCCTTCACCAAAGCTAAAGAAAGTACTTGTGTGGGATCATGAAAGGAAAACTTCTGACCATGCACTGTAATAACAAATGATGGTAGAATGTTGCATTCCAGTCAAAACCACTTTGATCTTTACTTGCAAGCAGAGATATTCTGTGTCCAGATACATAACAATGAGGTTGGACTAGAATTCCTATCATGCTCCTCCAGAACTTCTCGTTCTGCATTACAAGCATCTAAATGAAAGGGTCAGCCTTCTGGAATTGCTCACCATTTGACAGCTTCACATCAATTCAATATTTAAATGTGTCTTCTTTTCAGTATGGTATAACACTTTACGATGGAGGATCTAATTGACATCAGTCAAATAGACATGAGAAAAATAGTTAGAAACTGTCCTTCTGATAGATTAATAGGCAATGTGTGCATTTTTCCAGTTTGAGGTTTCAAGCTTCACTGCTTCCACCTGTGTTGCCACTTGGTGCTTGATTTCATGGCTCCGTATTTTTTGGTATTCAGCCCTCTTCTAAAGCAACACGGTATCTTTAGTCCTATTTCCCATGGTACTTCAGTAAATCCACTCCATGATTTGGCAGAACAGGATGATTAGGTATTGCTGGTATATTGAAGCAGCAAGTAGAGCTGGTTTTAATGTCTGAACAAATCTGCTTTGGCAGAAGGCCAGAAAAAAGGGAAGGAAACAAGCTCATGACCTCCAGGCAATTGCTGGCAGCTCTTTGGGGATGCTGCTGGGTCATGATAGTGAAAAAGTCATCACTATAGATTGTGTTATTTTGTCTCTGAGAAAAAAATTATATTTTCAGTTTATTAAATTGTCTTACATGTAACAAGAGTTCTGTTACACTTCTAAATAGAATTATAAACCAAATTAAAGTCTTGACATATAAAGCAGATATCATATATATGCCAATACTTCCCATGCAGTGATCCTGGTATCTGAATACACAAAGTACAGGGTACTTATACAACTGTTGACCTTTTAAAGATGACTGTTGCACTGTGAAAATACATTTTTGCAAAACAGACTCTGTACACCTTTGCATAAAATTAGGTAAACCAAACTCTTATTTTTCCAAGGAGAAAGAAAAACAGCTCCCCAAAATGCCCTCCGTCCCCAGTTCAAATGAGTCATATGATTTCTAGCAACATCCTGGTTTTATTCAATGTTCCATCTGTGTTGACTAAGGCACCAAGAGGTCAAGTATCTTCAAGGGTGGTTTTCCCATAAAGGCAGAGCCAGCAGCTGTCTAATGGAGAAAAACATGAAAGCAAAATAATATTGGTTGACACTGGAGCATTTAAATAACTGCGGGCTGGCAGGAGATGACATTTTCCCATTTCCCCAGAGCAGCTAAGTCTTTAGAGAAGTTGCTAGTGAGGTGGGTACAAGCAGTGTGCTTTTCACTGAGGTGGCAGCAGTAGTTCTGCTTTTGCTAACATGGATCTCTGATCTCTAGGCAATGCAATTATGTCCATAAATATTTACCTGGTCTGCCTCTATCCTCCTGATGCCAAAAGAACTTTAAAATCAGTTTAAAGAGAAGAAGAGGATAGGCTCATCACACCTCATAAAATGTTAGAATCATACATAAAATGTAAAAAATCCCAAGGGGTGGAGCTAAAGACTTTTATTTGGACTTACTTTCTCTTTGATTCTTAAGAGCAGTGTTAGACACAAAAAGTCAATATTTGCCAACATCTACTCCATGGCAGAGACTGAGGTAAACAGTAATCCTTTTGGCCTGAACAGAAGCGTAGTCTCTGTGTGAGTGTTAACATGCTGAAGATACTGGATCAGTCCAGAGCTTCACTCCTGGCCAGAGGGTGAGGGCTCCTGGTGAGTACAAAGATAGACACCAGCAGTGCTGCTCACACAGACACTGCTCTGCTGCCTTCCTCCATGGCCTGCTACTGAAACATCCAATGCTATGCAGTGCTTTTATCAACACAAATGAGCTAACCACCGCCTGAGTGAGCACTAAGAGTAACACTCTCGCTTATATATCTTGATCTGAATATGCTTTTTTCTTATGTCTGTCAGTTGTGGGTTGCATCCTGCTGTGCAGCCAAGATGTGGCCGGGAAGCCCAGCAGATCCTGAGTGGGGGCATGCTCTTGGTGCAAAGGTAGCCCAAGTAGCCCTTGCAATAAACCTGGCCTTGTCAGCCAAAAAGGCTGTTGCTATCCTGAGTTATACAACCAATATGAACGAAGTAGGGAGGGAGGAAATCAACTGTTAATATCTCTTGCAAAGCAGACTGGTACTGTCACGCGAGCTGTCCTCTTCCTCCTGTTGTAGACAGGGCATCACAGGAGTTCAGCACAGCTCTCTGTCCCCTGGCCGAACCAGCTGCACGTCTGTCAACTCTGACAAAACAAAACTTCACACACACAATTTCACATTCAATAGATTTCTAGAGGGATTTTTTTTTTTTTTTTATTTTGGCCTTCAGTGCACTTCATGCCCAGGTCTCTTTCCAGCAACGATATCCGAGGCTGCAACATGAGGCAAGCAAGTATTCAGATACCAGTGAAAGAAATTTCCCCTTGTAAAACAGAGATAGGGATGGCAATTTATTCAATGGCAATAATACTTAGAAAGTTCCCATTAATTGGGGCAATTACCGACAATATTCACAGGCATCAGTCCAAGAATAATACTTTTGATCTGGACAGTTTCACTTTAAAGGGCCAGGAAGGAAAAAAATATTAGGCAGGACAAAGTGGATCTTTGAAGCAGTGCATGAGAAAGGAACTACATGATGTTCCCTGGCATTTCTAACGCTTGCTCCCTGGCTGTTCTGTTCTGAGCCCATTTATATAATTAAGACAAAGAACAACTTTCTGACAAAACAAATTAATACAGCTGACTTGTCTGCTGGAAATGTGTCTTTATACAGCTATTGCCTTAGTACCAAAGGTTTCTTGGGTCAATGGACTCCTCTAGCAATATGGAGTGAAAAAAGCAGGGAAGAGGGAGCCCAAAACCATCTTAGGAAGCTTGTACAGTTACAGAGGAATGTGTCTAAGAAGAAAAGGATGCAAATTTTTAAAGAAGGCATGGATAGAATTTCAGGACTTATACCCAAGATGGCAATCTAGAAACTTCCTGATAAACTTGCCTCTAAATCCACAAATCCTTTATTTGTTAATTTTAACTTTTTTCGGGCACTCAAAATCCAACCTTGCTCTATTTTCATGAATGTTTTGCATAATTTCTCCTCATATTAATTATATAGAGAGATTTTTCCATATAAGACTCCTGAGAAGAATAATTTCCTTCTCTAGCAGGACCAGACTTCACAAAAAATAGTGGTGATGATGCTTACTATTAGTTTAGAATGTTTCCCTAAGAAGTGGGAAGAAAGGTTAAAATTTTTCCTCAACTTGAGGAATGCCAAATCTGCATCTTCTACTTCTTATAAAAAGGCTGCTCAGGAACTACAGAAGTTTTTGGGCCAGTACGTTAAGGTAAAGTGAAGCCATAGTTAGTTTACACTCATGTTAGATTGAAAATTAACATTCTTACTGCACATGATCAAATATTCTAGTGAAGGGCATTGTGACTCAGCTTTGAGTCCAGTGTTTAGAGTATTTGGTTCAAAGATTCCCATTCCTGAAACATAATCCTGGAAACAAAGACTGCTTATGCAAATCAAACGTCTCACCTTAGAAAATATATATGCAGTTATATGTAAGGGATCCAAATGTAAGATTCAGCATTTTAATGCTTTTGCTGTTCTTCTCTTCCCATGAAACAGCAACCCTTTCCTGACATTATCAGAGCATAAAACAAAAGGACTGGAAAGTTCCCTCACCCAGAATATCCCATATCTAGTTGCAGAGTTGCTCTCCTGATACATGGTTTTGAAATCTTTCATCCAGACGGAAGATCTGATTTACTTCATCTCTTAGTTCCTGTTTGTAAGCTTTAGCTAAAGGGTCAATTAACAGGTCAAAGGTACCCATTCATCCTTTCAAAGAATACTTTCACTGCCATACTTTTTGGTGTCTGCATCCTTTATTAGACAGAGCACAGAATTTTTAGCATGAAAGTCTAATGAACAGTTGTCAACTACTGCTGATGCAACTTTCTTTCTGCCATTTCCTTTGCCCTCTCTAACAGAGCTTTCCTGGTCTGTCTATTAATTAGGAGTTCTGCTTAAAATAGATACACTAGCCTGAACCAGACAGATGTTTACAATGTGAGGTATTCTGAGCAAAAACTATGTGAAAGCAGTGATTTTCATTAAATTGTTCCTGTTTCATTCATTTTATATCTACTAAATTAATAAAAAATCTGGTAAACAGTACTGGATTATTTAAATTAGCGTATGAAATAGTCTAAAACACTGGAGTTAAACACTTAAAATGTTTATAAACCCATTTTATGATATCACACGTTTCCAAACCGACAATTTGGACACTGCGAATAAGAGGCTTCACTAATTCCCTCCCAAATTCTGGTTTTGTTTTTTTTTTTGGGTTTGTTTGTTTTTTTTTTTTTTTTAATATCTGCTCTTGGGCACTGCAGAAGAAGCTTTCCCTCATTTACAGTTTAATATATATGAGACTGATCTTTAGTAACCAAGGATAGTGTAAATGAAAAAAATTGGGGAACTGGGGTGAGATTGTCTATTCAGACTTTGCTGGAAGACCTTTTCCTGTTTGTATTCTCCTTTCTTTTTGTTGTTTTTAACTGAAATCACTGATTAAGAGGCATTCGGTCAGTAAAATAGCATAATTTCACTACCATTCTTCCTTATTCTGAATGTATCTCTTTCTCAGAAAGGTTGAAATGAAAATTTCTTTAATTTTTAGAGATTTGGGAAACAGTTTTCTTCAAAGTACTGGTAAGCTCAAACACTGGTGAGCAGATGTATTAACAGTTGTGGTTGTTACAAGACATGCAGTGTGGTCAGTCATCAGGGAAAGGGTTAAATGACTTTCAAAATCAAAGTTTTGTTGGTTTCTGGTCTGGTTAAATCACCGTAAATGCCTACATTTAACAGCACCACGAGACAATGAGATGTGAGTATCAGCTGGTGTCTGCGTTTCACCTTCCATATGATGCAAATACACCCCAGAAAACAATTTAGAGCATACTCATGTGGAGAGCCAGAAGTGACATGGGGTTCCAATTACAGTAAAATGAACCATATGTCTAATTAAATATATATGTTTTCTATTGATCTCCACACTAATTGCTGAAAACAGATGCACATGTTTCATCTAAACAGCAATTAGCTATGGGTAGCTATAATCTGCAATCCTGGTCCATACAACAGTTTCTCACCTGCTGCTCATCTTACCCATTGCGGAAATAATTTTTTTTTTCAGGCTATAGGTTTCTTTTAATTTGGAATATGCATGAGTTCTCATGTTTATTCATGTATTGCATATAATTAGCTTTTCCTAGTAGAAAGAAATAAGCTAGTATTTTTAAAAGTAGTGATATGACATTTCTCCAGTTTTATGGAAGACATCTTAAAGATTTCCTGAGGGTGGTGCTAAGCACATTATGAAAATCACCCTTGCAAGATCTGCCAAATTAGGAACACACAGAAATTCTGCAGATGTTTGAATGGAATTAATTTTCTTGGGCATTTCTTGATGAGGAAGATTTCTGTAAAATTATTTCCCTAAAGCTGTACAGAAATAGGAATGACAAAAGTTTTCAATACATTTCCAGTTTCAGCAAAACATACATAAAATGATTGTATAAATAAACTGCCTTTTTTTTTCAACCAAAAATAAAAATATAGCAGCAGTTCTTTCCATTATACCAATCTAAGAAAAGTTTTATCTCATTGGTAGAAACAAAGTCAATGAAAAAAGACTTTTCAGAAAGAAATTCCTGAAGTAAGAATGTGACTTACAAATTTTTAGAGCTGAATAAATTAACTCTGAAATCATCCTGCCCAGCTGCATTCTTAAATGTATTCGGTTTTACAAACAGAATGTTAACAGCAATGTAAATTACATTCTGAATAGCACAGTATCTTTAGTTTCAGTACTCCAGCTTAAAGAAAAGATAACTTGTCAGCAGGTTTTTCTGCTTTTAAACATGACTGTACATTAATGATTTGTCACAGAGTTGTTCCCATATTTTTTTAAATTATCCTTGTAGGCATTATGCTGTTGAACATCCTCATTCAGTGAAAACATTTGGAAAGATAAACAGCATAAATGAAGTAAATTCTTTAAAAAGTTTTCCGTTAAATTTTCATCAAGGTCTTTTTATAAGAAAAAAAATGCTGCTTGAAAACACTCCCTCAGTATTAGATTTCTCTTTCAGTGGACCATGAGATACGTGTGTAAACTCTTAGTAGTGTATTTTTCCAAAGGGTTTGCTCTGTATTGCTTCTACACTAAGTGTAATTACACATGAATGGGTATTTTCACCATCTACATTGTCTCATTTTAGGTGTGTTTCAACAAACTGAGAGGCTTATCTTTTCCTCAAAGAGAGAAGGGTGGAAGCCTTCAGAGGGTGGGGAAAGGAAAAGGGGGAGGAAGACAAGTGATACCTAAGTTAGATGTCTGAAATGGTTTAACCGGTGTCAGTGTTCAACATGATGACAACCACATACCCTGTGTTTGTAAATATTCCCAAATATGCAAATTAAATCAGGTGAAACAGATTAAAAGATGATTTAAGTGTATTATGAGAATATTGTGATAAATAAAAAGCAGTTTATGAAAGCCTGTAAATTTTCAGGTGACTTGCACATCTGCTGAGAATGTTCCTGACCACCTGTAAGAGATCAGAACGTCAGGGTATGATTCACAGACAGAGTAATGACTTCGCTTGGTGAGCAACCTACATAACTGGGTTAAACATTTTCCTTGTCTCTCTTTCAAAGTCCACAAGTTGTTTTATCCAGTGTAGGCAAATGTGAGACACACTGTTTTAATCCTGATTTGAATGCAATCTTTCACACATTTCAGATGTCATTCTGTTTCTGGTCTTTGCTTTGGTCTGCTTTTTGGGAATTAACATATTCATAAAACCTCTATCAGTATTGCTGAAAAGCACAAAAGCCCCCAAAAGATTATCTCTCCCACCTCACATGGTCATTCCCCATAATAAGAATTATTTTTGAATTTTTGAAGAAAGGATGAATTCTACCCACATCATTATCAGAAGTAGTCGCATACATTTCATCAGGTGTATTCATAGAGCAAGATGTTTGTAACATGAGTGAGGATGGCAAAACTAGTCATTAGTCTGGTAAGCTGGATTCTTTAATATTACCCTTTAAATGGAATAGACTTTTATTTGATAATGCATATTAATTTCAGCAGCAGAATCTTTTATTGCAGCTCTGAGAGATGGAATTTGGAAAGGTTTTGTTACATTTACACTTCAAGGAAAGATCTGAGTTAAATACTGGACTTACAATTCATATTTTTCTAGAAAATTATTTTCTTGTTTCACATTATGTAATGCTTTAAGGGATATACTTGAGAAACATTATACTCTCCTCTGCCTAACTTTCAGAGTGGAATTTCCAAAATGAAAATAGATCAGACTACTTTGTTATCATACTCTGATGAAGACTTCCTTTTCTGAAAAAATCAACTCCCTTTTGTTCTGTTTACATTCATGGGTCATATTGAGTAATGCCATCTGCTGACAGAAATATGGACGAGTGAGTCATACAACGCAAAATCTGGGGCAGAAGATAAATACTTATGTTAAAGACAGACTAAAGGCCAAAGATCCTGCCTCTGTCAAAGGTCTGAAGCTGATATTTAGGGAAAGAATGCATAAAAACTGTAAGAATATTATGTCTCATGTATCTGCAACAGTCTGTCTTTGAGGCACTTAATAGTGCTTGATAGTTCTTGATGGATTTTTCTTTCAAAATAGAAGAAATCTTTTTGATTTAGATATATTTAGTAGCATTTTAGGATTCAGTACCAAGTGCATTGTGTGTTACTGCGTACCACATTGTAATCATGTGTGTGAAAAAGAATGTCTTTAGCTGGCTTTACACCTGCTATTTTTTCTTTGAGTGCTCCTGCCCCATTCTTTCTTATGAGAAACTGTTAATTATTTATTGCTGAATCATTCATGAATTTTCAGAACATATGTAAAACTTTTCACCATCTAGAAGTTATATCCATACTTAGGAAAATCTCCCAGGTCCTTCTGTAGAATAGTAAGTGTTAAGACTCTGAATTCAATAATGATCAAAACTGTCCTTTTACCTTATGCTAAATGAAAATTCTATTTACTTCTCTGCTTATGGGTGGGCAGTACAAAATGAGGCATTAATGGTGTGAGAAGGATGAGGACAACAGCAAGTTCAGTAAAACTGAAAAGCCTTTTTTTCGGGTTTTTATGAAAATTCGTCATCACATATACAAATGTTTTCAGCAGTGGTTGCCTTATCTCTAACTAGACGTGCAGTCTTGCATGAGTAAAACAGCAGACTTTTGGTTGATAACATCTGACCTTAAAAGAATGGTTGGGGTTTTTATTGATTTTTCTGCCTAGACTGCATTTACAGTGGGGATGATTAATTAATGAATTTCTAGTTCCAGAAAGAGATTATTTCCACTTAAACTGATTAGCACTGAAGTATTTTATGGCTTTCCAGCAATTAATCTTTATAGCTAAACTGACGTAGGAGTGTCTTTTTCATTCTAGCGTTTCTAGTTTTCACAGAAACCGTAGCTTACTTACTGATATCAACAAAACAATAATACAGTTATATCAGAAATGCAATGTATAGAATGTCACAGGACATTTGTATCATTTATTAATAGGAAAATATATTAATGACACTGTGAGTACATATGTACTTTATCACATACTGTACAGATACAACTTTGTACACACTGTTGTGTAGATAGTATGGTGGCTTGCTGCCACAATATACTCATTTAGACAGTGAAAAAGTACTTAACTGAGCTACAATACACAATATCCCCATGGTTGATAAAAATTCCATGGATTGCTGGTAGCAATACAGAACAAGAACATTTAGAAGAAAAGCTCTTTGGGTCCTGAAAAATAAGAGGAAGAAGGAAGATTGGAGACACGCTGAAATGTCACCAGGTTTAATTTGAATAATCATGGCTTGCTGTGGTACTGTGTTATATATACAGATTAAATGTGCATTACACAACATTGCTTGTAGGAACTGTGCTATATTGGATAACATCTCTGTATTTAAGAAAGAACAAAAAATTCCAAAAGGCTCTGCCCTTGGGAAACTGCCTCACACTGACCTAATTACTTCATTAAGCTTGGATTGAATGGTTGATCCTAAAGTAGATAAAGCTGGAAGCAGGAAAACAGAAAATTCTCCCTCTCTCCCCCTGTCTCTCTCTCCCTCTAGGAAGAAATATCATTAGGATGATGCTTTGTATCATAAAGGAACAGTCTTGCTGTGTGTCTTTCTTCAGGAAATTAGCATAGGTAACAAATGCATTACACTGTGCAGAGTTACAGTAATTCATGAAAAAAGAAATAGCCATAATCTTCACTTTGAAGAAGGTAGCTGCAAACAGGAAGAAGGTTTGTGTTTTGGGAGGAGGGGGGTTTTTCAAGGGCAAAGAAAAACATGGAGAAAAGGAGAAAGCTGAAACAGGAGAAAAGGAAAGAGAAGATGGGAGGATGTGCTTGGGCTGTCAAAAGATGTGAAGTGTGAGGGAAGGACGGGGGAAACTGGGAGCTTTCAAGAAAAAAACTAAAATTTGAATCCCATCATAAATGCCATAGGAAGGCAGTGAACAAATCTGATGAACAAAAAGTATATTTTCCTCCTTTAGGGACAAAAATTGAAGAGCAAAGCAGGGGAAGAGCATGATATTTCCGCTGTGACTACCTACAGTGCAAGTCAGTCCCCGTTGAAAACAAATTCTTTCTGTGACCACTCCAGTATCCCCTGGGTGATCCAAAATCCCTCATCAGTTTTGGGATTAGCAGGATAACAAAGGCTCTCAGCTTTCTCTCAGTGTGCCTGGAATGTACCCGGAGGGTGCAGCATCTCTTTCAAGAAGATTTACAAATCTTTTTTAAAGATTACTGGGGCTGCACCAAAACCGAAATTAGCTACAAAATTCTTCACCTTATCTCTGAATTGTTCAAGCTTCCCCTTGCAGCCATGTGACCTTGATAAGCTTTTGTCAGCTGTATTGGAGATCCCCAATACTGTAAAACCTGATTTGCAAAGATATGTGTAACTAAATGAACTGTTAACCTTTGCTTTGAACTAAATCAATAGAATGCTATGATTATGGTGCTCACAAGAATCACTTTTCTGAACTCTGTCTCATAAGATATATAGAAACAAAGGTTACAGCACTGCTACCCTAATGTCCCTAACAACACAGAAACTTGACATTCCTTTGTCTATGGGCTCATATTTGCTCTCTTACCTACAGTGTGGAAGTGGGAGCTGACATTTAGCTGTCTATCCGTCATAATTCCTAAGCACATCTGGTCAAAATTAGGAATTTTTATCTCATGGGAAACTTCAAAGTTTCCGTAATTTTTGTTCAAAAATTGAAGCTTCATGAGAAACAAGAATACAAAAAATAATTTTTCACAAGGGTTGTTTCAGAATAAAGATTCTGAATTCTGTATTGAGTGAAATGTTTTAACTTCAACCCCATACTATACTATATATCTTACAGTCACTGCTTACCACTCCTAATACTGAGATGTTAAAATATGACACTGTATAATAGTTGAAATAGTCTATTCTATCTTTAAAGCTATTAAAAAACAGCTGCTATTCAGTGCTGATTGAAACATCTTATCTCCTTTTATAGATCAAAGTGTATACTGTGACACTGACATAGCGTGGCATTTGGATATTCTAAATAGATGGTCTTCAGATGATCCCTATGGATCTCAGATTTAAATTCCATTGGGAAATAAATCACATGATCCTGACTTTTTCTGGTTTTTGAATAATTGTAATAATATTTTCAGAGGATGGGATCTTCCAGAGAAGTATGAAGGATTTTAGTGTAAAGCCTTCCTAACACCTGAACAGACATTTTACTGTTATTTGGAGAGTCCAGCAACATAATACCTTCCACATAACCTTGCAGAAAGCTCTCAAATGTGGAGAAAAAATGTACAGTAAAATAAAAAGAAGCTGGATCAGTGCCTGAATTTTCATGTAGAG
Organism: Strix uralensis; assembly: GCF_047716275.1. NCBI lineage: Eukaryota > Metazoa > Chordata > Aves > Strigiformes > Strigidae > Strix > Strix uralensis. Next base: position 38,501,697 of record NC_133972.1, on the reverse strand, counting down.
GTTTTGCAACCATAGTCCTCAGGCTGGACAAAGCTGACTTGACTGAATTTCCCCCATGAGGGTGGTACCTTTGAAAGATCCAGGAAAAAACAATTTAAGTTCTACAGGTGGAGAATAAGCTTCAGTTTTGCTTCCAAATAAAATTAATATTTTGAACACAGGATGTATTTAGAAAACTCCATGGGGTTAAAAATTAAAGGAATATCAAAATACCTTCAAATCATTGCTGTACTAGTCACCCTTCTACTATATTTAGTATACCTAACAAGGACACAGATAGCTCAAGGTTAAATAGGCTTTAAATCATATTACTTACATCTCAGATGCAAGTAAAGAGGAATGATACTGTATTTTATTTTTTTTTATTCATGAGTTTGCTTAGGGATCTGCGTAAGAATAACCAGTCACCAGACTCCAGCCTGGCTGGGTGTAATATTATTGCAAAGGGCTGATGGCTGAAAATGCTCCGGAAGAATATGAGTAAACAACCATATTAATTCAACTTGTATAACTGTATATTCAGGATCCAGATGCTTGAGAGTGAACTATTAATGGCTGACTTGGCTTGTATATTTAATTGTATGTTGGATGTTTCATTCACTGTACTCTGTTATCCATTTGGACCAGAGGCAAAAATAAAAATGGGATAGTTATTTTAATGTAATAAATGGAGACAATGAATAACAAACATACTACAGTCTTCTGCTTCCCCACTGTTTTCCAAGAACAGAAGTCTCCTGAGAGTAGGACACTTTTCTCTAATTTTCTAATCAGCCACATTTGTGGTTAGTTGAGCTGTTTCCATTTGCTACCATTTATTTTTATTATTCTCGCTCCCCCATGTAAGGGAGATATTCTGTCGGGGGAGGGTGGGAAGAGGGAGGGGGGGTGGGGGTGGGGGAAGAGACAGACAGACAAAAAATAGACAATATCATATTGCAGAAATCCTGGCTCCCTAATGTCACAACTTTAGCTCCAAACTGGTACCATATCCTTAAAACAGACCTACTAATTTTTACTCGATGAGTTCAGCAGAGTAAGGAATTTAGCTCAATTGAGGAATAAAAAACTTTCCACTGTGACAAGCCTTAATATTTCATTGAAGTATGCCCACTGTGTCCAGTTATTTCATAAGATAAAGGCAGTGTCATTGACACAAGCTCCTGTGTTTCAAAAGAACCACGGAAATGTGTGTTAAAGATATGCCATACAAAATTTAGCCACAATAAGAACATTTAAGCGCACTATTTCAGTACAAAAGGACATTAGCCAATGCACTTTCCAGTACTGTGTGTAGATGTGGACATTTGCAACTTCATAACATTCCAGCTCTTATGGAAGTAAATAAGTTCTGCATGATCCTTGTATAATTATTTCAGTACTCTGTAGGTAGCAAACATCATAAATTAATATCTGTGGAAATTTGGTTGGATACAGGCTGCAACTGAGTCACTTGGACTGAAAGTCACTTTTCATTCACTTCCTGAGAAACTTTACATTAATTTTATCTGCAAAGTTATTTACGAGATGAGAAGCTGTCACAATTACGTGCTTACAAACGTGCTCATGCCAGAGGTATGCAGTGGTCATTAGAAACACTTCTGTGGGTTTGGGAACAATCCAGTGGGGACCAATAAGTAATTCACAGAGAAAAGAGATATACATTTGCTGAGTCAATTACTTGCTAATAATATTTCTCCCTGCTCTAGTGGCTTATCCCTTGCTTTGCACATATCGCTGGTTAGGCTTGGGTTACATATAAACACAAATGTCATGACCCATGTGTATCAAAAAAATTAGAAGATACTATCCTTGGAAATGTAGCTTTAAGCTTTATTTTCATAAATACAGGGAAGTAAAATAGAATCACCATTGATAAACATGTGGAGGTATGAAATCCTCACTGAGCACGATGGGGCCCCAAGGCTGTAGCATCAGCCAAACCCTGCCTCTTGGTGTTTTGAAGGCCTAGTTACTGCCTGGGCCCCAAATCCTGTGGCTGCCTGGACATTTGCCTAGAGATTTTTCTCTAAGGAAGGGCCTGACTGTAACCTGTTGCCACATGATCTGGTTACATTTTCAGTTCTCAGGAAAAAGGAGATGATATATTTATGCTCTGAATTTCTAGTGAAGGATCAGTTGTCCATATGAATTAGGAATGACTGACAAAAATTTAGTTAGGTAGATAAGTAGATCATTGATGATTTGACTGATCAGTCACTGCTACATCAGAGCACCCACAAGAAAATCGTGCAAACACCCACTGTATATGTATACAAATACCAAACAAGTCTGATCATGAATTCTCTGAGGCAGCAAACTTATTTTAGCTGGCACAAAACAGGATGCATAACCTGGAGGAATGACAGGTTGAAGGGAGTTTGAGAGGACAAGAGTAATGATGAAATTAATATTGTCCTCAAAGAATGTCAAACACAATTGATACAACTGAAATAATATAATCTCACTTTGTAAGAAGCACAATACCACCTTTGTACACAAATAGTGCCATCCTGCCATGTTACAATAAAATCTTGTATATAAGCAGATCTAAAGAAAATTTGATACAGCTCTTACATCTAAGGAGCATTAAACTAAGGCAGATATTGAGGGGGACAGGATTGAGGTGTCTGAGAGACAAGTGTTGAGCAGAAACCGTATTCAGCTGATTACTGTTATTGCATCTGCAGAGACATTACTGTTTTCCTTCTAGCTACTACTATGCAGATAATTGCATGGAGTTTATTAAACAGTTTTCCAAGTCAATCCAAATTTATTAGTGTAAATGCTTTCATTTGCATTCTGCTAGCTTTCATATGCTTCAAAGCAAAACTTTGTGATCTGGGAAAAAGCAACTATTCTCAGACAGTGTCAGAACTTCTATCACGGACATCTTAAATGAGCAGTAGTACCCAATATTGATTTTTTATTTTTATTTCTTTTTCAGAAAGCAGGGGTGGGCATTGTGGAAGCTCTACCCCTGGGCTGAAATTAAGAGAGGTACTATTTTATACCATCTTGCTTTCTTTAAAACATACTACAGTCAAGAGATGTCTCTGATAGTCCAACAGGCACTTCATGAATAGCAAAGATTGCAATTTAGCAGATTACTATCAGGATTCTCACTGGCTCTTCAGTAGATCTTCTAGGTAATCCTGTGCACATCACTTCATCCCATTGGTTTCTTCTGTTATGATTTTTTTTCACTATTGTATTTAGATTGAAGGGACTGACACAGGAATTTTTTAATCATGGGGTCCTGATTAATATTGGAACTCCAGGAATTACTACCACCCTATAGAAAAGTTTCTGCACAAAGCACAACTTAGCTGATAAAAAGGACCCCTGGGAAGAAAGGCAAAATAGATTTTAATATATTCAACTTTCCACAATGTAGTGTTTATGTCAGTTATCTCTCTGCCATGTTCTAAAGACAGGATAAGGAGGTTTGTTTGTAAGTATGAGTTTCTCTTTACAGATCTTAACCTTGCAGTTTCAGACAAGTGTTGAGATAGCATGAAGTTTTGAGCCGTCTACACTTGGTGGAAAACTAGAAAACATTTTCATAGGTACTAAGATCCCAAGCAACCATTTGGATCATCTAAAATCTCTGATAATACAGGTCCTCATCTTGTATTCAATAACTGATCCCAGCAGTGTATCACTGTATCTCTATTGTCTGTATCAAATTTTATCAAATAAAATATTAAGGATATTGTTTAAAGTATATAAAATCCTTTAAAAGACATGTACTTTTGTCTTAAAAAAAAGAAAAGTGTGGCTATTCTATCATATTCCAGGGTAAATTAATTCAGAAATGTTATGATGATCACAGGGAAAGGGAGAGACTTTAATTCAGATTTGTCTACTGTGTGTTTCCAATCCTACTTGAGGGTGCAACAGCTTTCCTAAGGTACGTAAGTGACAATGGAAGTATCTGAGCTACTATTTATTCTTAACTATAACCACAGTGCTATAGCCTAGCTGTCTAATGTACAGTTTTTATCATGTACTGGTACTCATTATTTATTGTGACCCAGATCTGTGCTTCTTATACGTGAAATGTTTCAGCAAAACTCAGACTTCTACATCCTAAATGTACTCCGCTGGGCAACTAAAATGATAGTCACTTTTTCTGTAAAAGTTATGAATTTATGTTTTTTCTATATCAGTTCAGGTAACGTTAGAGTCTTGTAAGGGAGATACTAACTATGCCAACATTAGGAGGTAGCACAGGTCGATAGGAATGGATCTGTTGAGTCCCCTCATCTGGTGCTAAGGACATGATGCCCACATTATGTGTTTTGAGACTTTTTATTTTAAGCTATCTCTAGCCTGGTTTAGTGGACTGAATGCCCAGTGATGACTGAACCATATAAGCTCCATTCCTGGATCATATCATTGTTTAGATTAATCCAAAAGGAATCCAGTTTCAGAAACCCTAGAAACATTGCTCACCAAAGTACAGCAAGAGGGGACAATGAGGAGACTGACTTCAATATACTCCTAATCTGAACAAAAATTACTAGGTAAATGCCATAGTTTTCACATTATATTTCAGGTACTGCAAAAACCCCTAGTTTCCGAAAATATGTGCTGGTAAGACAAATGCTGCAAGAGTTGCCATACATCAATTGTCCATGCTAAAGATTCAGAATAACCTTTTCTAGTATCAGAGAAGGCAGACTGCTTTCTGCATTACTTACTTTCTAGCTTTGAAAAAGAAATAAACAAGACATTAAGCCAGACTACCAGATTCACCAAAAGGTCATACCTGCCAGTAACATATCTCGGATAACGAATTTCTCAGTAGATCATGAACAAACCTGAGCTGTAAACATCAAGGTCCTTTCAGATGTTAAAGCAAAAAATTGTTGGGGATTCTGTGGAATTATAAATTCCCAACAATAAAGTGGATTTTTTGCCTGGCAGGTTAACAACGTGGTGCATCAGTGAGTCCCAGTAATGCTGCGCTAATTGTGCTTTGTATGGTCTATCCCGAAAATTCCAAAGATTTTAACCTAAGCCCACTCCACCCTGGTCTGCAGGCTGCTTACGTAGGCTGCTTGAGAATAGCCATACCACCTCTGCCTGTGATTCTCATACATTAAGCAGCATCTGGTAGGGCCATAGCTTCAAGAAAAATGTGAAAACGAATGGATGGTTTAGTGCTGGGGGCCTTAGACAGGAGTCAGGGAATCTGGATTCATCCTCTTGCTCTGCCACAGGGTTTCCTGTGGATCCTGGATCCAAAACCTTAAAGATTTAAGATTTCTTTCATCCTCACACTAGAGCTTTCTTCTCTTTTTGAAGAAAAATTTCCCAGACTTAGACCTTGTCTATGTTGTCAATCTCTGGTAGAAATGTTAAAGAATAAAAACCACTCTGCAAAAAGCAGTGTTAAGGACTATTTAGTATCAGCCCTCCACAGGAGTCCCTGTCTATCTATTCATCTTGACTTGGGGATATTGTACTTTTTCAGAGAAGATTTTAAGCTGACGCTCTAATAACTCTTGACTTTACAAATTTCATCCATTCTTCAACAGGACAAGAGATGTAATTCATTCATTTGGCTTATTTACAGCTCTGCAATGCTGTACCTACTGGCAGCTAAGTCATCAGAAGACACTCATGTCTCCTTGAAACCTTTGAGGGAATTCTCTTCACCAGAGCCATAATAGCAACAAGGAGGGAGGCTAGAAAAGGTATACTGAGTTTTCCAGAAAATTAGTGACATGCAGAATATAAACCTGTTTAAAAAAGGGACATATCAGTTGTTAAGTCTCCATTATCTGGACTGTCCTTTTCTAAGCTAAGGGTGATGATTTCATCTTGACCAGCAGCTAAATAGTTAATTTATACAAAGCCTGACTTCTGGTTTGGCTCAGAAAACTAGAATTCCATTTATTTGTCCATTCAAAATTCTCATAATAAAAAGTTAAATGTGACTTACTTTCTTCAACTGTACTGGGTTATTCAAAGACACCTAGGCAACTGCCACTTTTCTTAGTGTTTCAAGGATGTGTGCAGTTTGCTAGGCACATGACGAAAGAAGTTATGCAAAAATGTTACTATAAAGCAAGAGCAGTAGCCCTTCTAGCCAGAGTGGCTACCAATAGTTGTTTTTGCTGGGATATTTCGACTAGGAGAAAAAATGGTTCTAGACCCAGGCATCTTTGAAGGAGCTCTAATTAGGGTAGAAACAATACTGCTAAATTCTAGCAGTGGAAAGCACTAATGCGGTAGAAATGCTGCACCTCTATTGTGGTTGGAACAGTAAAAAAGTCCGTGCCTCCTACCAAGTTCTGAGGCTGAGGCATGTGGCAAAAATGTATAAAATCCTTCTCTCTTGGACATACAATGAAACACTTTCTTAACCTTCAACCAATCCCTCCACCCCAAAGTCCACTGCCTGACTGCAGACAGGTTTTTGCAAGCTTTTCTGAAGCTCCCTTCTTTCCCTACTTCTCTGTTCTCCAACTGAGAAGCTTTTCTGCATATACAGTTGAGTAAAACAGTATTAAGCAACATCTTTCCACACAGATCATCTGAACTGGCATTATACTTGGGTTTTGTTTGTAGAAGCATAGCCTTAGCCCTCTCTTTCAGCTACCTAGAAAGCAGGCTGAATTCATTAGCTCTGGTGAAAGATAAATCCAGTGTAGCTTCATTTTTTGTTCCAATAGGTCTAAAAGGAACACACCTAAACAATCTATTCAAACAAAAACAAAGAGAAATAACTTAATAGATTATCAGTGATGAAAAATAAAGCACTGATATATATGCAGTCTTTTCTGGAAGTATTTCACCTTATTATAATTCAATTCCTGTCCAAATCACTTCTTTGAGTGTGTTCCAAGCCCCATGGTAGTTTTTCTTTCAATTACCAAGGAAAAGCAGTGCTCATTGTAGCCCTGTGAAGAAACTACGATTTCTGTAAAATTTGCTAGCTGGAATTATTCTGTCCCTACTACTCATTATTTTATGACACTTTCTCTCTTTACTGGAAAATCCTGCAGCAATACTTCCAATTTTCAGTGGAGAAAAAGGTAAAAAAAAAAAAAAAAAAAAAAGATGCCTAGAAGCCCTATCTTACAAGCTTCTTAAATTTTGGATTTGCTTCTCTGGAGGTTTTCCAGAAGAAAAATAAGACAGGTATTTTTAGTATATGCCTAAATATACTGGACTACATTTCATACATCACAGGCCTGTTTTCTATAAACTATCTAGAAAAAAGGAGAACAATTCTTAATAGGCAGTTAAAACTCTATGATTATGGTTAATGTTTCCACTATCCAAGCAGAGCCTTGCAAATCCACGATCCATACAACCTCACAGTTTTCAGATCTGCATTTAAATTTAACTGACATGAGAATCTGCAGATTTCATTCACTAGTGCCAATGCCATTTCCACAGCCTCTTGGTATCTGAATGTATAAGTAGCAGCCAATATTGGCATGTAGCTACAGTCCAGCATACCCTTTCTCAAAAATACCTTAGCACTTTGACATCTACATGTTGCAATAAATCTTCTTAAAATACCACTGCATGTGGAGCCCTCTTCCCTTAAGACAGACCGTCTTTGGCAATGCAAGCACTGCCCTTCCTGCACCTATAGCTCTAGCTGAACCTGAAGGCTTCGTACACTATAGAGAAATGTCCAAATGTCTTAGAACCATCCTAGGAAGAGTATCCCTTTTCAACATCTCAAGTACAGCTACCTGATAGTCTATCTTACTGCTTGCTACTTTTGCCTTATACTTGAACTCCTGTTTCCCCCAGAAACCCTGAGGTCCTGACAGGATGCTGAATTTGATAGCAGTTGCCTTAGCCAGCAAATCTGCTAGTCTCACACTGTCAGATTAATTATATCACTTTCTTTAAAGTTATGTAGAAAAAAAATATATTTCATGATATAAATGCTCTGTCAGAGCACCTTGGACATAACTCTGATTAGTGAGATGAACAATCTGGTCTTATGCTAGGACCAGTGATAGGTTTTAGCCAAACACAACCATCATACTACATCTTCACAGTGCTCATATTGAACACTGGAGTTATCTGTGGAAGCAACATGAAATACAAGTCGTATCAGGTATATCTAGGAGTAGCCCTGGATCAGACTTTGAATTTTCAAGGGCATCTAAAGAAAACAGCTGCAAATGCAAGGACATCTGTGAAGTAGATTAGCTGGTTTAGCATGGGGTGCCTAAACACAAACCTTTCTAACATCCCTACCAGCCATCTGTTACTCAGCCATTCTAGCCTGTTACTGATTGTCGCACACAAAGTTGGATGATAGCCAACTCTATTTAATCGTGCATTATATCATAAACCTTCTGATCCAGTCTTTTCTCATCTCTGCTAGTGCTACATAACACACCACCACTGCACGTGTGGTGTGAGCATATAACAGCTCTGCAGAGGAAGTCCTGGACTATCACTTTATATGGATCCATCCAACTCATCCAGACTGTCTCAGGACATATCTGTGGAAACTCAACGTTAACAGGAATGGTCTTCATTAGTGGTAACTAACTGGGGCACAGTTCTGTTCTGTAACCATCTGTACAGGCCAAGGGCACTCATCCTACCTGGCCTTCAAGGCAGAACGGCAGGCACTTGTCTGAGAGCAAAGGCTGCAGCTCCGTCTGGGGGGTCTGCAAGATCTACCCCCACGGTGGCTGATGCCTCCACCCAGATGGTACTGCTGAAGGCAGAGGCTGCAGTGCAAACCTCAGACTGCAGGAAGTGCCCAGACCTTTCTCCTGGGGAAGGGACAGGCGGCAGACCTGCCTGCAAAAGGTGTGCCCAGGTGGAGGAGCTCCTGCAGCAGGTGCTGAGCTGCAGGAGGTGTTGAGAAGGCTGTGTAGCATCAGGGAGGCTGAAGAGTTAGATAGCTGGTTCCAAGTGCAGTCTGCAGTGGACCCACAGCCCACAGTCAAACAGCCAAAAACTCCCTCACCAGCACACACAGGAAGGAGGTGGGCTGATAATACAGAAGAATGGAATCTTGCAATGCTAAGGATCTGCAGGAGGAAGAGACTTCCCCCAAAGCCTCAGGTGCCCTTGCAGAACCACTTCACCACTCTGTAAACTGAAGAGGAAAGACTTGTCACATCAGGGATTGGTCACATCATCCATCACATCAGCCCGGCCTGCTCCCTGTATAACAACTATCACAACTAAGAAAAGGTGACGGGTGATAATGGTAGGTGACTCTCTTCTGAAAAGTATGGAGGCACCCATCTACTGACCTGATGCACTGTCACATCCCGCTCAGATGAGAGAGACAAGTGACTCAGATTCATAAATCCCCAACGGAGCGGACAACAGTGAGACAAGTCTCAAAGTCCAAACATTTATTAACTTCCCACAATGTACTAATTGGACGCATGATAATTGGCTAAGTATATAACGAATTGTGGCAAGCAATATAGTATGCCTTGCATTTCTTCATGGGAGTGAAGGAAAAAGAAAAAAAGGAAAGGAAGGAGATGGAGGGAATAGAGGAATAAACATCACCGGTCTGGGTTCCTGCATCGATCCTGCCAGTGAGGGTTCAAGGAGGCATCCGTCTTCTTTGCTTCACTTCACTCTCCGGGCCCCCTCCCCCCTTTTTTCTCCCCCTTGATTTATACCCACTTTCCTTGGGTGCGTCCCCTCGGTCAACCCACATACCTATGTAACCCATGTATGGGGAGGGATAAGATGTTTCATGGGATGATGTAATTAGCATGATCTTGTTAGTCTTCATTAGCATATTCGGGGTGTTAACTTTAATATGCATTTCATGGATAATGAAGCAAAGGTCATTCACTGGACAGATGGCCCTTGAAATTTGTCCAGGTGCACCAGAGCAGAGCCGTCCTGTCTTCACAGGGCTCCCCCCTCCAGCTGCATCTTGTCTTATTCGGGCAGCCTTATCAGCTTTGACCTCCACACGATCCACCCTGTGACTATAGTTTCGTTACTTGCGAGTGTTTGAGACATTCCTTAGCTCAGAGGGCCTCCACTCCCCCGCTAACCTTTATCTCTTTCTCAGGCTGTTTTTCTCAGTCCATGTTTCTCGCAGGCCTGTTTTTACAAGTCGTCTCTCACATGTGCTCTCTAGAGACATGTGCTGCTTACTGGGGGCTCGTATCAGGGGTGTCACTGAGAGACTGCTGAGCCTTGTACAGTCCACTGACTACTATCTGCTGTTGCTGTTTCACGTGGGCACCAATGATACACCAGGAGCAGTCTGAGGATTATCAAGAAGGATTATAGAGCCCTGGGAGCGTCAGTAAGGGACTGTGGAGAGCAAGTAGTTTTTTCATGAATCCTTCCAGTCAAAAGGAAGGGGTTTGAAAGGGACAGTTGAATCTGGCAAATCAACAATTGGTTATGGGACTGGTGCCACAGACAGAAGTTCTGCTGCTTAGACCACTGGACTTGCTTTGAGAAACCTGGTCTAATGGGGGCTGATGGGATCCATCTGTCAGAGAAGGGGAAGAGCATCTTTGGTCATAGGCTTGTCAAGCTGGTGAAGAGGGCTTTAAACTAAAGTTGCCGGAGGAGGGGAACCTCAATCCATCTCACTCTTACCAGCTTGATGCCAGTGCCAGTGATAGATGCCCAGAGCCTGGAGAGGGATCACAGGTCAGCAGGAGAGCACCTGAAGAGCAGCACAAAGGAATTCCAGTCAGTAAGTCAGCTTCATCAGTGGCCCAACTTAAATGCCTCTATGCAAATGGACATAGCATGAGGAATAAACAAGAGGAACTAGACACATGCCCACGCCTGAAAGGCTACATTCTTATTGGCATCACAGAGATGTGGTGGGATATGCTGGACTATGACTGGAGTGTTGGAATGGAAGGACACAGGCTCTTTGGGAAGGACAGGCAGGGGAGATGAGGAGGAAAGGTAGCCTTCTATGTCAGTGACCAGCTGGAGTGCATGGAGCTCTGCCTGGGGATGGATGAGTTGCTGACCAAGAGCTTATGGGTCAGGATTAAAGGGAAGACAGGGACAGGAGACATTATAGTGGGGATCTGCTACAAGACACCCAATCAGGAAGACCGAGTGGACGAGGCCCTCTATAGACAGATAGGAGCAGCCTCATGTTCACAAGCCCTGGTCCTCATGGGGGATTTCAATCACCCTGATATCTGTTGGAGGGACAACACAACAGGACATAAGCAATCCAGGATGTTCCTGGATGATGCTGATGATAACTTCCTTCTCCAAGTGATAGAGGAGCCAATGAGGAGAGGTGCTATGCTGGACTTTGTTCTCACCAACAAGGAGGGGACAGTGGGGTGTGAAACTCAAGGGCAGCTTTGGCTGCAGTGACCATGAAATGGTGGAGTTCAAGGTCCTTAGGGCAGCAAGGAGGGCACACTGCAAGCTCACTACCCTGGACTTCAGGAGAGCACACTGGCCTCTTCAGGGATCTGCTTGACAGAGTAGCATGGGATAAAGACCTGGAGGGAACAGGAGCCCAAGAAAGCTGGTTAATATTCAATGATCACCTCCTCCAAGCTCAGGAGAGATGCATCCTGACAAAGGGGAAGTCAGGTAAGAATGCCAGGAGGCCTGCATGGATAAATGAGCTCCTGGACAAGCTCAAACACAAAAAAGAAGCCTACAGAGGGTGGAAGCAAGGACAGAGAGCCTGGGAGGAATACAGAGAAACTGTCCGAGCAGTCAGGGATCAGGACAGAAAAGCTAAAGCCCTGATAGAATTAAATCTGGCCAGGGATGTCAAGAGCAACAAGAAAAGCTTCTATAGGTACATTGGTGATAAAAAGATGACTAGGGAAAATGTGGGCTGGCTGCAGAAAACAACAGGAGACCTGGTTACCTGGGATATGGAGAAGGCTGAGGTACTCAAGGGCTTTTTTCCCTCAGTCTTCACTGTAAAGTGCTTCAGCCACGCTGCCCAAGTCACAGAAGGCAAATGCAGGGACTGAGAGAATGAATAACCACCCACTGTAGGAGAAGATCAGGTTTGAGAACATCTAAGGAACCTGAAGTTACACAAGTCCATGGGACGTGATGAGATGCATTCTCAGGTCCTGAAGGAACTGGTGGGTCAAATGGTTAAGCCACTATCCATCATATTTGAGAAGTCATGGCAGTCCTGTGAAGTTCCAGAGGACTGGAAAAGGGGAAGCATAACCCCCAGTTTTAAAAGGAAAAAACCAGAAGATTAGGGGAACTACAGGCAAGTCAGTCTCACCTCTGTGCCCAGCAAGATCATGGAATGGACCCTCCTGGAAACTATTCTAGGGCACATGGAAAATAAGGATGTGGTTGGTGACAGGCAGCATGGTTTCACTAAGGGCAAATCATGCCTGACAAATCTGGTGGCCTTCTACAACAGGGTTACAGTGTTGGTGAATAAGGGAAGAGGAACTGACGTCATCTACCTGGACTTGTGCAAAACATTTCACACTGCGACAGATTACTTCCTTGTCTCTAAATTGGAGAAACATGGATTTGGTGGATGGATCACACAGTGGATAAGAAATTGGCTGGACGGTCACACTCAAAGAATTGCGGTCAATGGCTCGATGTCCAGGTGGAGAGCAGTGACGAGTGGTGTTCTTCAGGGGTTGGTGTTGGGACCAGCGCTGTTTAACATCTTTGTTGGAGACATGGGCAGTGAGATTGAGTGCACCCTCAGCAAGTTTGCTGACAACACCAAGCTGTGTGGTGCGGTCGACACGCTGGAGGGAAGGGATGTGCCATCCAGAGGGACCTGGACAGGCTGGAGAGGTGGGCCTGTGTGAACCTCATGAAGTTCAACAAGGCCAAGTGCAAGGTCCTGCACATGGGTTGGGGCAATCCCAAGCACAAATACAGGCTGGGCAGAGAATTCATTGAGAGCAGAGAATTCATTGAGAGCAGCTCTGTGGAGAAGGACTTGGGATATTAGTGGATGGAAAACTGACTATGAGCCAGCAATGTGTGCTCACAGCTCAGAAAGTCAACTGTATGCTGGGCTGCATCAAGAGAAGTGTGACCAGCAGATCCAGGGAGGGGATTCTGCCCCTCTACTCCGCTATTGTGAGACCCCACCTGGAGTGCTGTGTCCAGCTCTGGGGCCCCCAACATAAGAAAGACACAGGCCTGTTGGAGCGGGTCCAGAGTAGGCCATGAAGATGATCCAGGGGCTGGAGCACCTCCCTTATGAGGACAGGCTGAGACAGTTGGGGTTGTTCAGCCTGGAGAAGAGAAGGCTCCAAGGAGACCTTATAGCAGCCTTCCAGTACTTCAAGGGGGCTACAGGAAAGATGGGAGGGACTCTTTATCATGGAGTGTAGTGATAGGATGAGGGGTAATGGTTTTAAACTGAAAGAGGGAAGATTTAGATTAGATATAGGGAAGAAATTCTTTCCTGTGAGGGTGGTGAGACACTAGAACAGGTTGCTCAGACAAGTTGTGGATGCTGCATCCCTGGAAGTGCTCAAGGCCATTTTGGATGGCACTTTGAGCAACCTGATCTAGTGGAAGATGTCCCTGCCTGTGCAGGGGGTTTGGAACTAGATGATCTTTAAGGTCCCTTCTAACCCAAACCATTCTACAATTCTATGAAAACAGAAGAAAAGACATTCTGTGTCCTACATGCCCCTTTCTGTACTCATCCCAGATTGCCACATGCCTGTGTCTGTGATTTCAGGGCGAGCCAGGAAACTGGCCATGTATGGCTGACATGCAGGTGCAATATGCTTCCCAATTCCATGGGCTGTGGTGCCAAGCTTGATGTGAGCATACATACCATCTGCACATAGGGTAAGAGGGAAATAAGGTCCAGAAAGATTTTACCAAGTTATAAATTTCTGGTGGGAAATGGGCCTCTGTATCCCCAAGGTAAGAGCCACAACTGATCCTTACAATAATAAAGATTTGGAGATACCACTTCATTTTATAGTCAGTCAGCCAAGTTAAGTCTGTAATCAAAATTAATGTGCAGTGCCGTATGACACTTCTCCAATTCTGGGATCTATAAAAAGCATCTCACTCCTATCATCTGTTATAATAATATTAAATCTTGTGGAAAAGTCTGGGGAGCAGAAGGAAAGAGGTTTCAGAAGATTGCAGAAGGAGACAACAATCTTTTCTGCTAATCACATTTGTAGATTTTTTCAGCGCTGCTGCACACTTTTTTTGCAAGCTGCACGAGAGCATGCAAAATTGCCTTGCTTATGACAATTCCCTCCCTCACACACTTCCCTTCCTTGACTAAGAGACACCAGTGATCCCAGCCTTAGAGGAGAGCTAGTCCTCTCCAGTAATTCGGTGGGCAGAGAAAGGAGTGCCCTCCATCAGGGGCAGCAATGAGGGTGTGAGGTCTGCCTTGGGGTGGTGAGTGATGTGTAGAGAGCCCCATCATTGCTCTGGACCAGGGGCAGTGGAGGCTGAGGCGTTACAGGTTGTTGTGGCTTAGGTCAGGGCTCTTCTGAATCACCTGGGTAAGATGGAGAGGTGGTATCAGTGAGTACCCAGGTGAAAAAATTATGTTAGAACTGCCACCTTAAATTTTTCTCTTTTCAATACTCCCAACACTGCTATACCATCAAACATAACTTATTTTTACTTAATTTACCCCCTCTTCTATTCATTATAGACACGGGAACAAGATACATGCTTATGTATTTTATTGCAAAGGACTGCAACACCAGCTGAGCATTACAGGAGCCTTTAGAGTCCACTCAAGTGTCCTCAGAAACAGCAAAAGACCTCTGGTGGACCACATCAAGCTCCTCTTTAAGAAGTGCCTTTATAAATCTACCCTAAAGACTCAGAGATACAATCAGACTGCTAATCAGACCTTGACAGACACTGAAAGAACTTTTATGGCACATGAAGATTAAATAAGATGTCCTTTGTCAAGCTTTTTTTTTTTTTTTCTATTTAAGTGGACTGGATGAAAGACAGGAAGTTTCTCTAGTCTTATATTTTCATAGAGTAGATTAGAGAAGAGTTAGTTCCGAGTTTCCACTTAAAATGTCCCTTGGAATGCATAGCTAATTTCCTGCAGACATGATTCTTAGGCTTTTATGTAGTGTTGCAATAAATCTCTCAAAAATCTGTCCAAATAACTTTCAGGCATAGGATTTTTTCCTTCCTTTTCATTTTTGAGTTCTCTTTTTGAATGTAAGCATCAAGGTAAAGTCACAATGAGGAACTTATTGTAGTTCTGCTAGATAATCACTTAGAACTATTTATACAGATTTTCTGAAGAATATTACACAAGATAAAGTGCAGTCAGTAATGTAGATGATCTCCATAACAGCACTCAGTAGTACTGAATTTATCAGAAAAGGGAGGAGGGGTTACATACTAGATGTTTGGGATGATGGTGGTCCTAGATATCTCTATTTTCTCCTGGAAAACCATAATGGAATAGAGCTACAATATGGAAATTGCATGAGCCATCTACACAGTTTCACTGTGTGAATCCCATGATAGTGTTATGATGGGATTCCGCAAACTGGATTCCTGCAAAACATTATGGCCACTCCAACTGGGACTCAAAAATCGTAGAGTGGAGAATCAAGCACCTTAATGTGGACACTTTCTGTGGTATACCCTTTTCATTTCCCCCCAGCATTCAGAAATCTTGAATTAGTGAATATCTGCCTATTTTTCTTTTGCTATCCACTTCCCCTTACTAATTTTGTACTCTGTCTTGTTCTTTTTTTGTGAGATTTGGTGAAGAACAGTTCCACATTGTGTTTATCTACTCTCTTCACAACTGTGTGAACTTTGATCATATCCCACCCCAGGCTGGAATCCCAGCTGGCTTAGTCCCTCTTCAAAAAGCAGCTGTTTTATCCCTAAAGCATTTTAGTTGAACTCTGCATCTTTGACTCCACTGTCCCACTGTCCTGAAGACCAGAGCTGCACACAATAAACAAGACATAGGTGTACATGATTTTGTACAATGGCAAAATTACTTCTCCAGTCTTCATCTCATTACTCAATTACTTTCTTGGCTTTTTTGACTGCCATTGTAAATTCAGGAAAGATTGCTGAGGATTTTAAGTGGTCACTCAAAAAGCTCTTTCCACAGTTCCAAATTCAGTATTGTAAATCTATCCTTAAGCATGTTACCTTGCATTTATCTACATCTACGCTCTGTTCAGATGCTCACTCAATTTTGCAAGGCCATTCTGGAGTTCATAACCATGGGTATGTCATCTGACTACACAAAAGAACTTAGTATTTCCTCCAGGTTATTGATAAAATGTTGAATAAATCTTGTCCCTCTAGTAATCCCAAGTAGATACAACTAGTAACTCTTCTGAGAAGTAACCACTAAGAACCCCTTTGCTTTCTGTCCTTAAGTCTTTTTCAGTCAATAAAAGAACCTTTCTGTAACTTGTCTTCTTTTCCCATGCCCCAGGAAATTCTGCAAAACTTGAAAGTACATGCCAATTATTTATTAGCTAACATACACAGTAAATAAATACTACTAGGTTAAACAGTAATACACTTTGCACCAATGAGACACTCAGTGAGCCTCTCCTGGCCCAGAAGGCACCAGTCAGGTCTCCATTGCCCGTTGGAATGCACCAATCCTTCATCCTGCTGATTTTATTTTATTTTATATATCTTTGGGGTTATTTTTTAAGTTTAAGAGATACATACATTTTCATGTCAGTATTTTTTTCTCCTGAATCCTTGAACTCCTAATGATTACTGTCTCAACAATTATCATCTCCATTTGCTGTGTTTGTATTTTTCTTATCTTGAATTACTTCAGTTCATGTGCCTTCTCTCACTTTCAATAACAGTCTTCTTCGCAAAACTGAGCTAAGGTTACAGAGTTTTAATGCATGAAACTTGTATCACAGACAGCTGAACTGGGCTGAAGGTTACATTTTCTCCAACCTCATGGCAACTTAGCTTCTTCAGTAATATTTGGTGTGGAACCTCATAAAAGGCTCTTTGAATATCCAAGTTTTGGATGTCTGGTGACTATTCTTTATCCATGTACTTATCAACACATTCGGAGAGTAATCATGGCACAAGTTTTACCTGGCCTGTTAACACAGTATTAGTGGATCATGTAGAAGTGTATCCCTAATATAAGCAGAGGTCCAGTAGAAGAGGAGGAGAGAGGAAGAGAAAGGGAAGGAGAGAAAACATTTGGAATGGTAGCATATTTCTTGCAACACATGTTTTCTTTAAATAGAGTTGTCATGGAGAAATATCTAATGACAACATTATATATTAATATTATATAATGAATATTATTTATTTCTGAGTTCACAGGTCATCATCTGGAAGAAAAGTGTGTCTTCACATAAAATGGAGTTAGAAAATGATAGTTGATCTTGAAGGCATACAGGATATTTTTATTTTCATCTAAGCTAAGTTGTTGTTTTCAGGAAATCTCTATTGCTTTCTGTAGGCTGAAGACCATTTCTTTTTCTTTTGTTGGTGACAGCTCTCATAATAAATGGGACCACAATATGCAAATAAGAGCAGAAGGTGGCTACATATCTTGATAGTAAAAAAAAAAAAAGCAATTTATTAGAAACAGAAAAGTTATCTAATTATTTTTACTTATAAAATAGCCTTTCTTAAGCATTCCAAGGATCCCAATTACGGTAACAGAATAAAGTCATTTTTGGTTGTTCTATAAATGTATTGAATGTTTTGATACCACATGACCATGTAATTTTTCTTTCCACAAATGCATTCACTTTTTAAGATTTTATTTCAAATTTTTTACTAGTAGGCATGAAGCAGACCCTTAAAAGCTCCTGTAAATGAAATTTGTCACAGAAGTTGACTTCAAGTTACATATTCACAGCTCACAGACTCTCAGTGCTTGAGCTTAGTGAAACTCATTAGTGATACACTCCATGAGCTTTTAAAGATATGTCTATGATATATGGGTATATGTAGTTACTATGTTACTATTCAGAGTTTGGAGTTTAATGACCTCTTGATCTGATCCCCTAACTGCAGAGGTGATAATCTTTTGGCCATGTCCAAACTGCTGAAATATAAGATGTACAATATATCTGTTGGTGTCCTGTTTTGTGGATGTAGTAAGAATACAACAAGTAACCAGCTGTTGAGCCTTTTTTGTATGCTTCACTAATGACTTGCTTCATTCATGGAAAGTGATATAAATGTTATATTTGCATGAAGGCATTTGCTGAACTGGGCCTCACTGGGGTGTGAGATATCTCAAAAATAGAAAAGAACTGAACTACTTTTATTGGACAATCAGCTTTATTTGATGACAGCTGATGGTCAAAAAAGCATTTTCCATAGATCAGATGAGGAACTGGCAGAGGTTTTAATGGTTGTTTTGTTCCTTGATTTATAATTTGTTATTTTAAAAATTATGATAATATCATTTACATATAATGATGGTGATACAAGAGTATCAGTGACAAAATTTATCCCAACTGTACTTGACTTCAGAGGAAAATTTGGATATCTCCTATTTGCCATCTCAGCTCTCCAAGCAGCCAACTCATTGCTGCTCAGGTAACAAAGTCCTTCCTCACCTCAACAGTCTCTAGGTACTAAAAAAGTAATTTGGAGTCACAAGCAGCTGCCTAAGTTGGTCAGGAAGGAGCAATTCCATGCAGTGGAACCTGAAGTGTAGAGATATGGAGAGTTTCTACCCCTGCCCAAGCTCCAGAATTATCCCAGTTCCTTTCAAAACCACAGCTTACTGCCCGGTCCTACATTTTTGTAATCTTTATCAAAATCATCTTACATTGTTTTGCCTTTTGCCTGAGATACTCCCTGAATGGGCTGTTATTCTTGCACACCAGATACTGCTGCATGCTGCTATACAATGTTTCGTGAGCTCTGCCTTCTCTCTCTGTCCAGAGTGGATTCCTATTACAAATCAACAAATGTTAGAGATGAGGTAGTTACTTGAAAGTTAAACATGGTCCTTATGTGGCCACATATGAATTCTGTAATATTTCCTACTATAAGTTTATGCCTGAAATGATAATTAATTCAACCTAGCCATAGAGATGTATGATGCACAGACAGAACATACCAGTACTGAATAGAAAAAAATATGCCATTCAATATCATGCCCTTTATGGGCAACTGATAACAATCTGCATGATACACTGATAACATGGTTCCTCTACAAAACACATGGTGGACTTGACAGCTGTTTATCTTGCCATGCTTTTAAAATCCCTGTCGTGTGATACAGAAACTTGAAATATCCTCCATTAAGTAAAAATAAGGAAAAAAATACCCTTAAAAACAGAGAGCCAGGAACTTTACCCTTTATTGGTGACCTTTAAAGACAGAACTGATAAGTGGTTCTGAAAGAGCAGCACTCAGGTAACCTCAGTGATCCTGTTTCTTAAATGTCACTTGATGAAAAAAAAAATCACAGTACATTTCCAGGTTCATAGAATAAAAGTACGACTGTAATAATATGTTCAGGTTAATATGCTGTTACAGAAATATGACACCATATTACAATTATTAAATGTACATCTGATTCCAGAAACCTTCTATATTTTCTAACTTAGAGGCAATCTCTTCTATATACACTCACCTTGGAGCAAATGTTTCTGTCTTGGAGGGCTTACAGATTACTTGATTTCTTCCTTGAATAAAAATGCTGATTTGATTCTCAGATGGACAGTTTTTAGCAACTGGTTTTAGAGTTAATATCAGAGCTCTCTAATTTATACATTAACAGTCTAAATATTCACTTGGATCTCCCAGGTGGGTGAGAAAGAGACATTTGGATTTTTACAATATGCTGACTGCTTTGCTAATGACAGTGAATAGATTTTTCACATACATAACACCCAACAAATCAGTACTCCTTGTGTCCCTAAATCCTTCAGAAACAGACCTAGATATGTACTGATTTGTTTTTCCATTTAGCACTTTCTCTGTACAAATGCATTTCAGCCAAAGAATTGCCAGTCATCTCTTTCATATTCATTATTTGCAGGATGGATATGTGGTTATGGCTACAACTAATGCTTGTCCAGTTCAGTTTAGATTAGGAGTGCACTTTTAAAATGCCTCATATAGTTTTCCCATTTTTTGTACTTTGGTTCACAGAGCAAACTGAGTTCATGGTATATGAGCTGGACTGTTTATTGATGAAGTAAAATTAGAAGATGATGCAGGTGCACAGGAGATGCAGGCTGGCTATAACGCGAGAACTGCACAGAGAGGCACATTTTAATTTCCCTCTGCAAATTCCCCAGGAAGTACAGACCTGTATGATATTCTGGATACTTTGGGCTTCCCTGGGGTACCCCAGGTCATATGTAAAGGTCACCAGGGGGGCATGCCAGATAGAGGTCAGGGATGGAGGTGTAGGGTAGTTGAAGGGATTTTTTCAACTGTTTGAAGAGCTGGGGAGCAATACAGAAGAGCACCTCTACCCATCTTAGGCTCTGCATCCTTTAGCCTTGGAGCTGTAACCACTAAAGAAATTTCAGACACATTGGTGAGGTGTAGAGAGGTGTCTTTTGTTTGGCAGGCATACCAGCAAGGTCCCTGCTTTAGCTAAAAAATAAAATCATATATTACTGGGAAAAGTTCTTGGCTTGGATCACTTTTGTTTTAAGGCAATAAGTATCCCCTCGAGTAAAAGATGTGATAAGAGACTAAATTTGGATCTCCAATTGCAGACAGCTGTTAAATAAGTCACAAGTGAAATGGCTTTGGCATTGTTAATTCTTGAAAACAGATACAAGCTGAACATTCAACATGCCTGACTTCAGCACCTAATTTTTCACTCTATCTCTGTTTTCTGTGAGTCCTTAAACAGAGCAACTTCAATTTTAAATTTATAGTCTCCTGCCAAAATTTGATTGAAAAAATATGGTTTACAAATAACACTCTCTAGGTATATTTTTAACAGTAGAAACTAACTTTAAAGTAGAATAACTATTATACCATGAGTTACGTTTTAATAAAATTCCTTTGAATAGTTTTGAAAACTAAAATCTTCATGATCTGCAGAAATTCTTTTCTGCTAAATTACTTATTATCTATCTCTCTAATTAGATATATTTTAGTGCATTTCTGAGCAGCAAAAAATAAGATTTTAGAACCATACTACAAGAAAAAACATAGGCTCTTGCCAAGAAAATTATGTTTTCATGTACATTGCTTCTTTAAATTTAGATTTCTTGAATTACTGATGGAGTGCAGGCTAGGAGCTTAACACCACCACCATTGGCTACTGACCTCTTATTTGGATTTTTAATCTTTTCTTTCTCTTTCTCGTTTCTTTTACTGACCGTGCATACTTCAACCATCTGTGAGGCTGAGTAGCTCCTTGCCAAGTCCATCTTGACCAAATCCTTCCAGTGTGCTTCTGACAGAAAGCAGTCAGTGTGCAGGAAATATACTTAGGATCTGAGATCTCTCTTCTGCTCATTACTCTAACCCAGGTGGCCACTGGACAAATTACTTGTTCCCAATATGTGAAATGAGGACAGTAACCCTTCCCACAGACCAGTGGACATGCAGAAAGTAAAGACGTTCAAAGGCAGCTGCCTTCCCAAGCTCAGCTTAGACTCCTTTACCCAACGCGGTGCTCATAGTCACCTGGTAGTCACCAGTGGGAGCAGATAATCCACACTGCGAAGCCAAGATCCAGTAAATAAATGTCTTTGAATGGTCAAAATATTTTCAAAACCATAAAAAACATGAATTTCACTATTGCACAAGAGGTGTCTTTTAGGCTAGTGGCACAAATTCAACCAGTGGACCAGCAGTGGTATCCTCTGAGGAGGTGCCTCTCAGAACAAGTATCCCTGTGATTAACACCTCTGACAGTGGTTTTACAAAAGGAGACAGATGTGGCCAGATGCCTTTTGTGAGTGAAATCCACTGAGGAGCAAGCAGCCTTATCTGCTTCAGTTGTGCCCACTTGACTCCTTCTTGTCAATGAATCCCTTTCCCTTATCAAACTTGTTTCAGCTTTCAGGGGATTTGACCTTTCTGAATTATACACAAAGCTCTTGTGTAACAGCCCTTATATCAGTGTGTTTACCATCTGTTCTCCCTTTTCAAATGCAGACATGTGTTACTGTTTATCCACTATGTGTCACCAGTTTACTACAACAAATTCAGTCAAGTGGAAATCAGGTCAAGGTGAAATTTATTTCAGGCACTTTTGTTCCACTTCATTTTACAGTTTGCCACATGCTAATCATATGAATTCTGAACAAGGATCAAAAAAATAAATAAAATTATACTCTGGCTTCTGACTGACATTTTCAATGGATTGTTTCATTCACCTTTTGGAAAACCTCATACTGTACTTGGCTTCACTAAAAAATGTAGCTGCTGGAAATTTTTAGCAGATTGTTGGACAATATGGAGGGCGAAAGCTGAAACCTTAATGCAAAGCCAAAAAAAAGGGAGGTATATTCTTTGTATTTTAATGCTATACAATGGGGAGAGAAGTTGTATACTCCCCCTCCTTTCCCCATGTGTACTGAATGTGAGGAACGTAATGCAAATTCCTACAAAAAATGTCCACACCCACTGTGCAAAAACTTGCTGTCACCCTAAAGATAATGCAGATTTTCCTTTGATTCCCTGGAAATAAGTCTGCATTTTGCCTTTGTGTTATTGAACAACAGAATATTATTAACAAGAATAGTTATTAATTATAATACTGTGAGAATAGGCCATAAAGATGAGTTCAGAAGTGAGATGACTTCAGAGAACATGTAAGAGAGGACGCCTATTACCCCGGGCCTCCATGACCGCTGCTGGTGGGAGGAGGTATGGTGGGTGTATTCAGCCCTTTAGCCCTCAGAGAATACCCCAGAACATTTACTTGGATTGTGCAAATTGGCTTTAGCTGTGGAAATTTCATGAACTGCTTTCCCCAGAAAAAGCAATTTTGCAGACCTCGAAGGACATACCAGAGCTATTACTGTTCTACTTGTGCAAAGAATCCCTTCCTCCTTACATAAACATAAACTACTTGTTTCTGTAGACCCCTGAGAAAATTTAAATCTAGACAAGATTTAAGACATTGAAATTTAGTCAGTGAACACACTTTTTCCTTAAAACACGCAGTTCTTTCACATGATAGTACTTCTCAGTATATACTGCAGCAGTCTATTTCTATCAAGAAAAAGATAAAGAACTCTTGTAACATGTTTTATTTGCCCCCAAATGGGGCATTTTCTGTTCATTTATTTTATTACCATTTCAGATGTGTTTCATGGCATTTTATTAACAATCATGTTCTAATCTGTAGGTCAAAGAGCTTTCAGCAGATAACAGCAAATGGCATCAACCCCAATAACAACAAATGGAGTCCTGGCCACCCAGACAGCTGCACTTTCCTCTCTCCTCTTTTCCCTCCCTTCTCCACAAACAGATTGATCTATGCTAAGATTGAGCAAGGATTCATTTCTCTGAGTAAATGTATTGTCACAGGTTAGGTCGGTGTAGAAAACCAACTATGGTTATAGAACATGTTGATAAACTTAGTGGGAAAAATATAAATTAATTGGAAATATGTGTTAATGATATTTATCCATATTTCATAAAGACTCACAGCTTTGCTTGTTTACACCTGCACAAATGCTGAATATTTTCACAGAGCTGTGTCCTGCTACTTATAGATGTGACCCATGTTATGGATCATATGTTGCCATTTTTTGAAAAACTGATACAAACACACATGTAATTAAACATTATAACATGTTAGAGATATTTTTCTTGTGACTAAATATTTATATTTCAGTAATCTGGAAAAGAATTAGCTAGCATGGAGCTCCACTGAGCTAGATAATGTAAAGAATACAAAGGAATTGTTGCTCCTGGCCCATATGAACATGTGATCTATATACAGTGGGAGCACTTATGAGGCTTTCACGGTACTTCCATCTCAGATAATCAATTGAAGTCTTGAAGTCAGATGCTAGTCCCACAGGAGTCCCTGTGCTGTCAGTGGAGATAAAGTCTCCTACAGGGTGATGAAGAACAAGAGCCTACACATCCTCTCTTGATTTCCTAGCGAGACAATCCAGATTTCCAGATACATACACATATTCTATGTGGTCACACATCTACTGTCAAGGAGCCTCAAAAAGAAATCTAGGTGCCGCTGGAGCAAAGCAGAGTTTTGTTACAAATTTCAAGAAGGACAGGACTTCTTTGCAAGGTTTTTCTGCTCCACCTGTGTTCACACATTCCAACCTGTGGGCTGGTCTTCAGAGAAATGCTGTCAGTCACAGTACTAATTTTAGTACCTGTAAGTTGAGGATTTAAATATTTATTCCTTTCTCTAGGCCTGATACACCTCTTACTAGGTGAGTTTTCTCTTAGCTGGGGAAAAATGGGTAGGAGTTTTTAAACACATTAAACACATTTTTTGATACTTAATTATAAGTTAACTAATGTTTGATGAAGAGCTGTATTTCTATAACCAGAAATTAACGGTGTGCATGGAAGAGTTCCTACAGAACACTGAAATTTCAGCAAATTTTTTAATCAGAGTAGGGAAATGGCTCTGAGCCTGCCACCAGGGAGTTCAGGGCAACTGTGATAACTGGAATTGATTTATCTTCTTTTTCCCCAACACAGCGCACTGCAGTATGGATGTTTAGGTCACAACTCTATGTTAGGTTGTTGAGTTGCAAACACAGCACTCCTCGAGACTCTAGTATTATAGTAAAGAAACATAAAACAGATCCAAAATCAAAGCACAGCAAAATATGTATTTCTGCCTTTTCCTTATCTAAGCTGGATTCCTAGACTGCCTTCATATATGGAGTAAAGCTGTAAAGTGAATGAGTGCTATTAAATATTTGACCTTTGTAACCTGGCACCAGTCCCTCAGCTCAGTACAAAGGCTCACCTTCCTCTCCAGCACCCTCCTCTGCACGACTGAGATCAGCATCCCTCAACTCTGATCGTAACTGCTATAAACCTCAGCTCTGTCAACTTCTAACCAGTCCCACAATTTATCATCTGACAAGTACCTGACAGAAGAGCTGCTTGCAGTGGTGCCTTCCTTTGTAATATTCAAACCTTACATTTGTGGTACTGTAATGCTCAAGCTCCCTTGTTAAATCCATTAAGGATTTACAAATTAGTAAATGTTTTCTTAACTAATATGTGTTAAAAATAACAGAAAACATAAACAGCTGTCTTAAAATATAGATGTATTTGCAAAAGTTTCTGCACCAAGATACTTGATATCTGCTTGATTTTTGCAAAATGGCTACAACTTAATAAAGACTCTTTTGGCTCAGCTCTGGAAAAGTAATATTGTCCCCTTTTGAATGTCAAGAAAAAGCAGTAAATTTACACTATGAGCGTAACTAACTAACTAACTAAATAAATAATAAAAGAAATACTTTAAAGTCCCAAAAGACTGTTTGTATAAAATTGCATGGTCTCTTACACATGAGTCCCTATGTTGGGCTTATACAAAACAGTCCACTGTACAAAAAATAATATGGGTAATTCTAAAAAGTAATAAAGCTCAAGAAACAAATCTCTTATCATATGTGACTGCCAGAATGACTTAACTTGTGCATTATTTTGTAATATGATATAGAATGACCTTATAGAAACCTTGTCATTTATAAGATGACTCACAATATTTTAGTTGCTTTCAATAAGAGTTTCAGCACTGGTTATTTCACTGCATGTGTTTACATTTGCTAAAAATTTATTCCATTACTGTTTTTGCAGATGATATTTGTATATAGTATAAAACAAATCATATTCTATGAAATACGAGTAAAATACCTAATGATGGAACTTAATTTTTTTCTGAAGAAAATCATACTCTGGAAAATTGTTCCATCACACTCTAGTCTGTTTCCCACTTTTCATCTAACACTGCTGGAATTCTAAGGTGATCGTTCCTCACTTTTTCCTTGTTTTACCTTCAGTGCCACCTCATATCATATTTCTGCATGACAGAAATAAAATAACTGCAATTACCAGAGAAAAAAATGTGGTCCATTGAACAAATTCATTCTACATATGAATTTAGCCTATTAATCATCACTAGAAAGAGGCATTAATTATAATAACTTTATTTAAGGAAGCACAGCCATATCTGGTAGGACTTGTTAAAATATATTGGCATGGTGATTTGGACATTTCACATTTAATATGCTTCATTATTCTTATCACCTAGGTACATCAGCTACAGTTCTCTGACCTTCATTCACAGATTTCTCCTCCTTTGGTTAGATATTCCCATCATGTGAATCTTTTCCTCTTTTCTTTTTCAAATTATTTGTGTAATCAATCCAAAGAATGGGTTTTCACTTTTTCCTCTACAAAGTGTGAAGGCATTTGTTACAAATCCTCAGAATGTGACCCTGGAACAACAGTAGAGCTCACCCAATTGAGACCTCCCCATAAGCTGAATTACAGTCAGGTCTCTGCACCAGGCCTGAACAAAAGTTGGTCAAAACCAATGGGTTCCTTTCCCTTCAGCTTGGGTGGCTTGTAGGTCAGAAGGAATGCAACAGAGACAGTGCTCCTCAACTAGGACGTGGAGTTTACCGACGTGGAGCTGGTGTTCCTGTCCCAACTCAGACTCCCTGTCTGAGTCTGGGCCAGTCACTTGGAGCACATAATACACCTGCAGTACATGAGACAACTCCCAGCAGAGGTATCACCTGGGATGCTGGGAGCGGTACAGCTGTGCTGGCATGCAGCGTTAGAGCTATTCCTGCAGCCATGTCAGAGTTCTCCTGTCTGTAACTCCCCCGGGTATCCCAGTGTGCCTGCGCTGTGCGCCATGTGCTCCCACACAGGTGTCCTGATTTCCTCATCTGCACTTAGAGGCAGCGATTCCCAACTGCAGCAGAAGTACATTAAGACTGATGAACTCTCATGCTGTGGTAGTGGAAGCCCAAAGGATAGCTAAGGTAACATATACACAGCGATAAAGTACTATTTTTGCAAAATAAGGAAATGAGAAAGCTAGATAAAAATATGGGGGAAAAAAACAAACAAATAAACAAGTGAGTTTAATTATAGTTTATTTGAACAGCAGCTCTGCTTTTTTTTTAAATTTTATTTTTACCAGAACATTCTGGTGTGTTTCAGAACAAGTCCATCCTACTTGTAAGAGAAAAGAGAAGAGGAGAAATAAGGAAACCAGAAAACTTACAGAAGTCCATTGATCAATCCCAGAAACAATACAAAAATTAAGAAGCAATCAGTACATCCAAATAGAAAAAAGGCTAACATAATGAAAATATCTGTAACTATGGAGATAATATACTTTGAAGCAACCTGCTTATAACAAAGTTTCACTTACTGGATTACTTCAAGTATTTAATAACTTGTAGTACTGCCAAAACTCAGACTAAACTATGGTTATTTTCCCTGTCAAAAACTATTCAGCTGTGCAATGTCAAGCCACCAGAAGTGTTCTTTATTGCATCCGTATGAGAAAACCTAACCACATTTCATTTTTGTAGAGTAACAGTTTTCTTTTTGTTAGCATGCTATGAATGTATTCAAAGATCAAAAAGCTGTTATTTAAAACAAAATGTTAGAATGGTTCAAATTAAAAATAAATTATATTCATTTGTTTAACTGGGAAGACAATGAGCAATCTAGCTGTGTGACTGTAAATAACAGACCAGTGACATAGCAAATGAACTTATGAAATATAGGTGTATTTATAAAAATTTATTTTAAATATATCCATTAATATTAATCTTCCAGCTTTCAGGATGTCCCAAAGTCACTCAAACATTATGATAAATTGATCACAGACAATTGCAAATTGCAAATATCATCTGCAAGTTTTGTTGCTTAAATCTGAAAGGGTCATCTGCTTATATGGTCACATCACGTTGTGAAAAGAAAAACCTCATCTGACTTTCAGAATGCACAAGAAAAGTTTCCATGTGCAGAACATGAAGAACGAAGTTCTCCTTTTTGATATTATACCTGATTTTTAGCCTTCTATGTAGTAACTTATTAAGATGTCTTTGAAAGTGTGTCTAGCCTCCTGTTGTACTTGGCAGTTCAGTTCAAAATTAAAATATTATATTAATGCAATCAGTAAAATTAGAAAAACTATATCATTTAAGATCTTTTCTTGAGATATTTTGATTCAGTTTGCCTTGATTGAAGGCAGCTGAAGCCTTCTGAAAATATGATCTGTTGTTTAACAAGCTGTTGAAGTTATACAGTCCTCTCACCTGCTACTTTGGTCCAATAGTTCTCTGTTCACTTAAGAACAGAGTCTATATGTGCTCTGATATATTAGAAAGCATTAGCTTGCACTTGTGTATTCATAATGCCATACTGACAAACCTGTGGGCTTAATTGTGGGAAAAAAATATCTTCAGTTCTGACCCTGTCTACTTTTTTTGTTCTCAATTATTTTGACTACAATTGATGGACAAATGTGTGCACAGTCTTTGCAGCTTCATTATGGTGGTGTGATGGAGAACTCTGGACCTGTAACTACAGAATAAAAATTAGGAGAGGATTTCTACTTTGTTTATGTATGTAAATCTAAAATACCTTCTAAGGAAACCATGCCTGCACAGACATCCAGACAAAGCATTTGATTTAATGTCATTCATATAATGATTAAACACTTTTATGCTTTAATACCAGCCATTGCTTAGCCTATCTGTTTTTCTACAGAAATTCCATACACAGTAGATTATATTTAGCCAACCATAATTAACACTTTTGTTGTACGCTATGTCTTGCACAATAAAACCTCATGGACAGTGAGGTCTACAGAGAAAAAAGGAACAGAAAACACCTTTAGAGACTGCAGGTGTAGTGGAAGGACTGTAGAAATAAGGAAAGCTAGAGATAGTTGCTACTGAAAGGTAAAAAAGAACAGGGAATAATCTGGGTGTTGCCACATGGAAACCATAGGAAGAAGGCATCAAGAGAAAGTTAACAGAAGCATTTACAAGAAACATATGGCTTGTCAGGAAGGCAACACACAGAAGGAATGCAAAAACTGGTGAAGAAGCTGTAACAGTTGATAGCACGGAAGTAGATAGAAACTGATGAAAGAGAAGATGGTACCACTGATATTTCTTGGGATAGACATGCAGCAAAAGACCTGTCAATACCAGGGTTATAGGTAGCAAATCTAGCAAAACTTTCAGTACATTCGCATGTAACTAAGTTGACAAATAGAATGATGTAAGTATTCATTATTCACTAGCTATTCATTAGGTTCTGTCACACTTCCACAGATATATGGTTTTGCCGCAGACCTGCTTCTGCATTGACAGAAGACATTCCCTGCGCAGTTCTCAAGAATGCTTCTTAAAAGTCTACTCTAACTGAATTCAGTAGAGAAACTCACATCGATTTTAATGTGGGGAGTTTTTTTCCAATTAGGTTATAAAAAATGTCTCTTTCTAATCCATACTCTGGAATACATTTATTTTTAAAATGTGTTTTTGGAAGACTATTTTAAACACATGGGCAGCCTATTAGCTTTTTTATCTTGCTGGGTTATTACCACAGAATTAGCAATAGCAGAACCATCTATTGCATATTCAGTATGCAGTACAGACTTCTGCTGAGCCCTAAAGGAATATAATCCAGCAAGGAAGGAAAAATATTCTTCTTTTCTTTTTCCACAGGGTTGTTTTCATTTCCTCCTGCCTTCCACTGGAAGACATCAGACCTTCCCAAGAGAGGCCAGCTTCAGAGTCTGAAAGCTAAATGACCTAGAACAGAGACACCTGTGGCGTTATTCTTCTTTTTTATATCTATTCAACATCTCCTGCGTGTAAAAGCTAAATACAAGAATGAAGGAGAAATGTTTGTTAATTATTCCACTTAATCACAGGCAGAAGCTACATTGTGAGACTGTATTTATTTTATTGCACATGAAGACTTGTGCAAATGAACCAATATTAATGCAGGTAGACAGGAAACAAAGGCAACCAGCAGGTCAAAAGTGCAGTAGACTCGCCATGCCTGTCTGCATAGCTTGTCCTCAGCACAGACGACAGGGAACTGTGCATCACTGGCAAGAAAAGCAAGGAAGCAGCCAGCCCTCGAGTATGATTATAAAATAGCCCATCTAAATGTTATAACTGAACTTTCAAGTGTTTGAAGTAAATGTTTAGAATAGCTCTGGTTTTTCTCCTTGATATTTTGAAATTCTAGGGTGTTATGCAACTTTATTTTACTTCTACAACTCTATCTCACGGAAGGTCACATTAGCAACATAGGATTACTTGAATAGTACAGTAAATGAAATGATCACAAGTTATTTTTACATATGCTGTTATTATAATTTCAGAAAGCAGATGTTAAAATCAAACAAATTTTACAAAGGCAATGCCATGGTCAGGGACAAAGATGCAACTGCTCCATGAGAGCAAGAATTTAAGTTATTGTGCTCTGGGATCACAATTCCCTTAACATTTACTCCATAGAAAATAATTCTTGCACAGCTTCTGCTTTCAGAGCTTGCCATGGAGAATGGGATTTATTTCATGTAACTTCCACTATTTAAAAATTAGCTTTTAGCTAAAGTCACTGTCCTAATTTATGAAGAGCTCCTTACCCCTGAAGGCTTCATTGCATCTCAGGCTAGGAGCTGTAAGTCACTAGTTCCAGAAGCAGTGTCATTTGCCTATTTCTTCCAGTGAGTACCAAGGCAGGACACCTAGACGTGTAGCTCAGGCTACCTAGCTAACTTCTGGACACCCAAGTGAAACAAATCCCCTTATCTCAATACATAAATTCAGTTAAATGGCATGAAATCCTCTCTGTCTTATTTTATATTAGGACGCATGTCAGCAGATGGTAAAGGATGTAACAGGGCATGTGACTTCACTGTGGCTACTCACCTTTACAGCAGATAACCAATGAGTACTAGTTTTAAGGGCTAGGACTTTGATAAAGTCTGGGAAAAGGACTATGGCTACAATTTTGAAAAGCAGCTAAATGATTCTGAACTCTGGCCAGAACAAGGCAATTTGATTTCTAGTTTCTAGTAAACAAGCTTGTTTCTTGTTTTCCACAGAAGAAACTATCACCTTCAGTGAAAAGATTCAGAGCTTGTCTATGTGTACCTACAAGGAAGAGCCATATAATTTAGAAACAGTCTGACACATACAATCATTTCCCCTATGGTTGTGCTTTTTAAAACTGATAAGAGCAAAAGTTGTATAGCAAAAGGCTAAAGGTGTTTCCTCTCCAAACAGGACAAGATATATTTCAATTCTAGGAGTCTTTGACCTTCCTTAAACTAAGTATGACTTCTGCTAATGATCAGAAGCTTTTTCCTGTAAACTTTATCCATTTCTCAAGCCTCATTTTTTGGGGAAAAAGATAGTTTGACTTTAAGAAGATAGATTAGAGGCATTTTTGTCAAGCCAAGGCAGCTGATTATAGTTACATTACCACAAGACAGCATTTTTTATTTTATTCAAAGCCATGAATAATTTACCCAATACACTTTGATATTTCTTCAGACAATTAATTGCTAGCTGACCAATCTAGATTTCTCCATATGTAGGGGTTTTTTTTAAAAGTCTTTTCAAAATAACTTATTACAAAATTTAGCCTCAGAGTTATTTGTGATCTCTTTTTTTCTGCTTGTTCTACAGAAGTGGTTTCAGCAGGGAAGAAACATGCATTTGAAAATCCAGTGTTGTGTGTGTCATGAAGAAAAAAGGTCTAGCTGGAAGACTTAATAGAACTGAAGAACAGCAGTGACTCTTAGAGCAACAGAACTAGGAAATTATCAGTGCACCATAAAAACTTAATGAATTGCTATTAACATTCACTAACTTTCAGTCTTCATGGTGTTTTTAGTGAAAAGTTAACAGCCATCCATTTAGTCATAAACTGCAATTATAAGATACCATAAAATAAGAAAAAACCCAATATAGTAATTGCTGGTATCTATGAAAATGTTTCTAAATCATCTAGGATATCTTGAAGAGATAACCAGTCAACAAAACTTCTTTTATAGAGATTTTTGGCAAATAAGTTTAATTTTAAAATTCCTACTGTTTTCAAACATCTATGAAATTGATTGAACAAGAAGAATGCTGCTGTCAAAATATTAGTGTTCATTTTGCCTTGAGAGTTATGCTAAACCATACTTTGTGGGCCATTAAACCAGTCTGTAGGTCTCTGCAATCAAGGGTTTGTTGGCCCACAAACACAGGAAACTATGTTGGGTAAGGCTGGGAAGTTATGAGGGTAAACAATCCATAAGCAGCTCTTTCCTACAGCACACTACAAGGAACAAGAATGTTGGCAAGGTGACAGAAATAAATATATAATTTGACTCTTCCTGAAATATTACACAGAAAACACCCAAACTATGTGCATTTTCTGCATTCTCTAAATTACAACAAAATTAAATCTATCAGAAAGTTCTTGAGCACTGGTTTCCCTGCCACTGCTATGTATGGCTGTGCAATTCAAAATGAATTGGTCTACAAAGACAGTAATATGCATCTTTATAATATGCCAATGATATATACATATGGATATATTTTTATATATTCTAAATATATATATTGCACATAAACCTGTCCATAATATTTGAAAAAGTTTACTGATTCTTTTGTCACAAATATTTGGATGTTTGTTTTTAACCCGCTCTAGTAGCAGTTGCTTGTCACTTAAAAACTTTTTTGGGTACAGAACCCAGACTGCCCAGAAATCTTCCTGCTAGGTGGAGCGTGATCACCCCTTCTAGTCAGGAAAAGCTGAAATCCCAAAATATGACAGGGGGTCTCTGAAGAGTCAACTGTTCAGGAGTGACTCACCTCTTCTGCAAAAGAGAAGGGATTTGAGGAATTGTGTGGAAGATGCCACAGGGGAGCCAAAAGAGGCTGCTAGTTTGAATACACAGTGCAAAGCACTGGAGCCCTAAGCTACATGTGCAGGCCTGTGCCACATTGTTGCTGTTATTGTGTGGGGAGGAGATGTGGGGGGACAGGTTTGTCTCTGGAAATGCTACTGCATCTGGTGGTCATCCATCCTACCACTGGCCACTGACCTGTCTGGCTCTGCTTGTCCATTACCAGCCCTGGGCTGGAACAACACCTCCTTGGTACCCACATCAGCTAACGTATCAGAGCTCACAAAGCACAACTTACTTACACTCTAAAGAACAATAGCCAATCTCACCTGATCTAGATGCAAAAAAGACCTAGATAGATGAAAAAATGTCTCTCCTATCAGTGGTAACGTCACACAATCAAAGATTGTTGTGGTTTCCTGCATGTCCATCAGCTGCAGGTAGCAAGGGATAATGCACTTCCCAAACAGTAGATGTCATCTCTTCAAATACCTTTCTGGCTAACATTCTAACTCCAAAGTGATGATCAGCAGATTAGTATGTTTGGGTTTTCAGTATCAGATACTGTTTTCTCAATGGGCATTGTGTAGGTTGCTCACTTCACTGAGTTTTGGACAGATTTCCAGAAAATTCTTCTTTCCTGTCCTGAAAACTTTCTTTGCATGCCTTGCACCAGCCTCTTCTTGGAAGCTTATGTGCGAGGCTGAGAGGAAGCCAGAATGTTCATATGTTCAGCAGAGGACTACCTGGCAGTGCATGCAATTCATCATCTATATGTGTTTCATAATGGGAGATGCTCTTAGTTCCCATGCCCCAGTGCACCTTAAAAATAATATCCCACTGATATTATTTAGATGAGTAAATATCACATTATGCTGCCAATGATGGGATTGATGGGATAAAAGTCCCAGACTTATTTTGGACTCCATGCAGGGAAGTGACTGAAGTTCTAACTGTAAGGGTAAGCCTTGGGTAAGCCTTAGGTTAGCTGTCCCAAAACACCACCATGGTACGACAGTGGGCATCCCACAGTTTGCCAGGAGGTAAAGTAGAGAGTCTGGAATTTGTCTAACATGTATCTATCAGATATATACTACTAGAAAATTCAGAAAAGTACAAGTTAGTGTTATTGACCACAGAACCACGGTCTGGTAGAAACCAAGATCATTGCTAGACACCATGTCTATATGATGAAAACAGAGTTTGATATACAGTACTCTGCTTGAAACTTGATGCAAAGGTTTTCTCTTCTAGACAGACTGTCTCAGATTTTTCTAAATTATGTTAATGGCATTCCTCAACAAAAATTTTTATATGAGGAAAGCAGATTTTTGTGAGCTGTGGAGGTCACTGGCAAAGGAGAACACAGCTGGACGTGCAGAGAGAGAGCATAAAGTCTGTACATAAAGGGAGGTGTCTACATAAAGGGAGGTGGAGTGGCTCAGCTGGTGTAAATCAGCTTAACTCTGACTTTATAGAAGGATTTCAGTTTACAGCAATTGAGGACACAGCTCTAATATCAAGAAGAAAAAAAAAAGGGGGGAGGAAGAGGAAATGCCACCTTCAGAAATTAAGATAAGGAATCAACAAATTTTACTCCTACAAGTAATGTTTACATCCACATTTAGCTTTTGGACTTTGATAGGATTACTCACTAATCTTTAAATGAGCAGATCAGGGCTAGTACGTTTTAGATTAATAATTTCCATGATGTTTCTTAGGGACAGTCTGCAGAGCCATACAGTTAAATTTGCCAAAAGCTACATAAATGAATGAACTCAGAAAATAAAATCTGTTCTCTGGCTAATGTAAATAAGAGAGGTAAAACCACAGATCACATATGGGGACAAGAAGTGTAAGGAAACAATTAAAGATTTAAGAAACACTTTAAGTATGCAAAACACTAATTCTTCCAAGGACTGTCTTCCAAGGACAACTCAAGAAAGCAAGGTCTATTTTCAAAATAAATGTTAGTTCCTTGGCCTGAAGCACAAAAAAACATTAAAGAAAGAGACAGCCATTGGATTAGCACAAATTTTGAGGATTACTGATCTTTTCTGCCATTTTCCAAAATTAATTATTAGCCACGACAAGGATGTGATTTTTAAACAGCAAAGCCTTAGGATTCCACTTTTTTCATTTTTGATTGTCAATGCATTTTTCTGTTTTCTTCAAGAAAAGTAGTTTAAACAAGTGCCTTAGCTTTTAGCAGTTCATCTGGATCGTGAACAGCAATGAATGAGCAAGACAAAAGAAATCTTACTTTGAAGTGTCATTCAGAAAAATTCCCTTTTTTCCTTTTGTGAACCTGGGACTTCACTAAATTCCCAGTCACACTGATGAACATCCCAAGTTACTCTAAAAAATCTAACCCATGTAAGGGTGTGAAAGCACCAGAGGGAAAAGCCACAGGAGAAATATTATATGACTAACATGTGCTGATGGCACCTGGCTAAACAGGTCGCTGGAGCCTTGCACTCACAGCTTTTCAGGACACCCAGTTCATAAGACCAAGTACAGTGAGCAAGTCCTGATGACATGGGATGGGACAGCATGGGATGGGATGGAGAAGATCAGAAAAAGCATAGCCTAAAACAAGAGATGGCTGCCAACCCAAGGGGAACCCAACAGATGCAAGGAGGACTCAGCAGCTGACATCCTTTATCCCATGTCATCACAAAGAATCCTAAAGAAGTAGATACAAGTGTCTTGTTGCCTGCATGTTGAACAGACTACCTGTATGCACACATCTTGGTGTGGGAGTGACAATGTGTGTAAGTGGGTAAAATCGGTTTTACTTCAGTTTTAATTTTAAATTAAATCATATTCTCCTCCCATCAGGGCTTGTATTGAGTTTTGTTAAATTGTTGCTACCATATTTTAACAATATTTCCTGTATCTAGGCCTGGGGCATGCCTTTTTCCAAAACTCAGGACCTCAAAACTCCTTCTCAGCAAAGACTTGCCTGAGAGGCACCGAGAGTCCACAGATATTAGTATTCATGCTCATACAGCTTCCCAGATATGTGTGCTTTTTCTGGGCCTGACCAAGTCTGTGTGACACCTGCCCTGTGCATTGGGTGTGATCCTGGAGACGTGCTCTCAACAGAGAATGAGGCCATGCTAGGGTGGGGTAGCTTTAGCAAATCCTCTCACCATGTGGCAGGATAGCATGTGTTTGCATAGTAGGTTTGCACCCTACCACTCCACCCCACCTACCAGGAAGTGTTAGATATGTAACTTAAATCCTGATTCACCCTACACATGTGTAGGAAGGCTGGCATTTCCACCACAGATCCACCACACCAGTGCAGAGCATCCAGCATGTTCCTGAAGCACAAGACTCACCCCTACACTTCTGGTAGAAACCTATATTGCCACTGCCAGTGCTTCTGAAGTCCTGGGCTGCCCAGCATTCAGACACACAAATAGCATGTATCTAAAGCTGGGTTTTATAATAACAGTCTTTTATCCAACAGCCAAAGGGCTAAATCTCTCACCCATGCCACTGCTCTCCCTGCTCTGCCAGAAAGGCATACCTTCTGAGCAAACACTGTAGCATCCTGAATAGAAGTCTTCCTTCACGGTTTTCCCAGTCCCTGTTCTTGAAACTGTGCCATCTTGTAGACCTACCTAAATGATTTTTGACAGATAGAATGAAATCCAGATTTCCACTTTCTCTGAGTTTTGTGACATTGAGCATCATTATAGCAGTCACTTTCATGAGACAGCAAATGTCTAATTAAAATAAAACAGCCTCAACGAGAGAGATATATTCCTTCCAGTTGTTCTCTGTCCCTTCCTCTGCAGTTATATTCACTGATAGAATTATCATCAACCTTATTGCATTTGCTTGGAAGATGGCAAAGACTCAAAATTCAGCAAGCAGTAAAAGTAAATTAGTTTGATTATCTTACATTCACATGAGTGTCCAAATCACTGAATTACTGAATTAAAGATGGGCAGTGAAGTACCACCATGACTACTACACAGGAAACAGGTAAACACAAAAGGCTATCCAATAGTGATCCCCCAGTAAAGCAAGGAAATTCCCTCACCCCATATTAAGCATCTATCTTTGTGGGAGTCTTCTCCTGTCTAGAACAGTCAGTTTTCCACTCCAGGTTTACTTCAGGTCTCACAGTTCCACTACTTCAGGTTCTAAATATACCCCAGTAAAGGTTTCTCAGATTTTCTTTTATATTTTCATATAGATCATAGTGTAGATGTACCTGGAGAAAAGACCACACATCTCTTCGAAAACTTATGTCCATGCTTTTACTAAACAACAGATGGCCAAAACGTTACACCTTCAAAGAAAGCAAAGACCGATCCACCACTGCCAGACAACTCAATCTTGAGGCTAACTAGTTCAGGCATCACACCATGTTTATCCAGCTACATTTCTACTGAACCCCAAACTGGTTATTGCTGATCAAGCAAGATATGGTATAACGCCACATAAACATACCAACTTGTTTGGTGATAGTTTCAGCTTTCTAACATGGCATTGAATTATTTGAATCTAGCCATAATCTTGCTGATGGAATCAAATACCAGAGACTGTGGTATCTGAGATTCTTTCTATCAAATTCATCATCTTTTGAGCAAGTCCCCAAAACAAAGGTTTGATTCCATCACTGGTAATATTGCACTACCTGGATGAAAATTGCATTTGGCTGTATCATAAAAAATCACCTTCAATCAGCATAAGCACAGTCCATCCTAGCATAAGATCACCGTAAAAATCAAATTTGAAATTACTCCTCAGGACATAACTGGTTCAGAGAGATGCTAAAGATCTGAATTCCCCACTTACAGAAATCAGAGGGTTCAATTTTTAAGCTGCACTGTTCTAATTACTTAGAAATTAGCCTTAAAAACATAAAGATACTGCACAGATTTATAGAATGGCATGG
The DNA here is from genome assembly GCF_047716275.1 of Strix uralensis. Classification (NCBI taxonomy): domain Eukaryota; kingdom Metazoa; phylum Chordata; class Aves; order Strigiformes; family Strigidae; genus Strix; species Strix uralensis. The sequence goes on along the minus strand of NC_133972.1, from coordinate 38,463,979 downwards.
ACTAATTTTTAAGTTAAAGGAGCCCATGTTGATTATCAAGTCTGATCTCCTGCAGGTTTTTTGGGAAGAATTTTTTTTAATAAAGAAATACTTCGAGCAATCTCAAGCAAATTTAACTTTTTGTTTCACATAATGATATTAAAATTGAGAAATAAAGCTAAGAAAATTCATAGTTATAGTTGATGTAATTACAGTTTGTGGTTCACAGAAGATCAGAATGATGGCTCTCATGTAAGCTTTTTACATTTTTCCTAATTAAAATGGGTCTAGCTTTCTCATAACTCTGCTGGTGGTCTGGTTATGTGACCACAGACTCATTTTATTCTCTTACCTCATTGCTGTGAGTGCCAAGTAAAACTTGTTTGTAGGTCTTCTGGAATGCATATTACATTTACTACTGGACTGCATAGGTTTTTAGTAATTAAATAGATCTCAAAGCTCACTAAACCTGGCTTTGCAGCCAGAGGGAAAGTAAATGGATGGCATGTAGCAGAAAATTAGAATGGCATGACACAGCCCAAGGAAAACTACATAAAGCAGGAAGGGGGGGGTAGGGCAAATATTAGTATGGAGAATATCAGAACATCAGCTAGGAGAGGGACTGATCCCAGAAGTCACAGAGCTGGCTGAAGATGGTGGATAACCAAGAGAAGCAAGATTTCTTTGCTTTGAAGGACATGTAAGCAGGAGATCAGACAGACACCAACCACCTCTTAGATCATCTCAGTAGGTGTGTAAAAGGTGCAATTTTAAAAGAAGGAGTAGTGAGAGATTTGTATAAAGGACAGAGAAATTGAAGTCTAAAAATGATTAGTTGTGACAGAAAGGAACAAGTCTGTTTCAGCTTACTGTATGCAAGGTCCCAAATGCACTGTAGTATATGGAAAATTAAAATTTATTATTACCAATGTAATAGAAGATAGTTCCCTCCCCATTTAGGGAGGTTTTTTCCATCTTTTTTTTTTTTTTTTAAAGCCACAGAAGGTTTGAAAACATACAAAGTTGCATAAAGGAAAGACACAAATAAAAAGTTAAAGATTATTACTATAATAGTGACTATTCAGAATATAAAGTGCAATGTTAAATAAACACTGGGAGCATAAAATGCAAACACACTTTCAGTAAAAATTTAAATAGTTAATTCAACAGAGAATAATGTGTTTTTCCACAGGTACATTCTTGCTTTTGCCCTTTTTTTTTTTTTTTGAGTGATCTATGAAGACTTAAAGGAGCAATTATGAAATATCAAATAACTGTACGAAGGTGAAAACATTACAGTTTTATGATTTAATAGGTATTTGTAGACAAAATTGAATTTTTTTCTGGAGTTTATAGCAACAAGTTCAGATACTGCAAAAAGCTGTTTTAGGAGCTCATCAGCAAGAAATTTTTAGATTCACTGAGTGAGTTTCTGGTCAGTTTATTTCTGGCATCCAAATCCAGGACACAGGGGAGTTGCTCTCCAAGGTTCTCTTTGCAGCTCAAAAGTGGCTGTATTAAAATTATTAACATGGCAGACACTCCTTCTCCTGCAGTGCCACCAGTGCACAGCCAGGCTGTGCAACATCATCTAGCTAAGTAAATCCACAATCTTTCATTTCTTTCAGTGACTTCTATTCAATGCCATTGCCAATTCCAAATGATTTTGGAGTTCTCACTTAAAGCAGAGCACCCTGTTATAGAGAAATAATAGTTCAGTAAATTCAGGCCAAGAAAATAAATTAAATAACATAGGATAAGAGCTACATTTAAGTCACCATGTTTTAGACCATGATTGTTGCAGAGTTGAACAGAAAGTCCATACTTGTTCAACAACAAGAATAAAAATCACTACAAAATTCTGTGATACTGAGAAGAGAGTGCAGAAAGATATCTGATTTTTGAAAAGGCAGTTTGTGTCTTGTTAAATGTCACCTCACATTTAGAGCTCTAAAACTAGCAAGAAAGTTTTCACAAAGCAGAAGCAAATGAATTCTGAGGTCTGATCATCTCTGCTACCCTTATATTTTCTCAGATGACACTTGTGCCAGCAGAGTCTTAACAAAATGCTCTCTGACATACATTTTAGCTCTTCCAGCCAACTTCAGGATCTCTGTGCCTTAAAAATTTGGTGACCCTGTTTTACATTAGTAAGCGAGACATGGAGATTTAATTAATTGAGTTTGCAGAAAGATTCAATGGCAAAACCAAAAGAAAAATACAGACATAGGTATTTTTAGGCTTCTGCTACTATTGGAGCAAAACACAGCAGCATAGCTTGCAGTACTTTATGGGCCAGCTCTCCTCAAGGGCTGCTGGTTGTTTCCTGTAACTGGAGTTCTGGGTGCTCAGCCTCTCCCAAAAACTAGATCTATTTTTACGCCTTGAATAGAGAGTCCTGCAAATCAAAACCTTATCTCAGCTTTCTGTGTCCTGATCTCCTTCACTGCTTTGCGTTGTCACCACTCAAGAAACGGCTTCTTGCTTTTGTGCTTAAAACCATTTAAACTTAATTGGGTTTTCATAGAGTGCCTTGACTGTGCTGACACTCTGGGCTCAGTTACCTCATGGACATATTAAAACCCAAACAAAAGCACAAATCTTAAACTCTTTAATTGCTAAACAAAACCACTCTCAGAGGAATTTTGAAGATGTTCACAGCCTTTGCAATTTGGGAAGCATGGACCACCCATCAGCATCTCTCAAGCCTGAATCTCTCTCTGGCTTGAACACATGGGGGCCAGCTGGCTGTCCTTGACAGCAGGAGTTAGTTTTACATCCACTTTCTATAATATTGGGTTAGATATTTGTCTGAAGGATATCTTGGCATCCGCAAATAAACACCACATTCAGGAAAGCCTGTGTGTACACTGTCTCAGCCGTTTATAGAAAAGCAGGATGCTTCTGAATAAAATGCTAAATTTAGACTGAAACTTCTCATTCACCAAAAAAATCTATTCAAATTAAACTTTTTTCTTTTTTTCTCAATCATTTTTAAATCTTTCCTTTTGAGTTTACCAAACCTATATGATTTTATCCTTGAACACAATAGCACAAATTTTTCATCCAGAACCAAAGCAAAAAGATATTTATACAAATGATTTTTTTTTTTTCAGCCAAGATGTGTCTTCTGTTAAGTACTTTCAACTTTTCTATTGAATACTAGGGTGCTCAGTGTTCATTGAACTAATTTTGGTGTACCTTTGTGAACAATTATATGCTTGTTTATTAAACAGGTCACTCTAATGTCAGACTATAAAAATTAAGAAATAAATCATTAAATATACTAGTAGATATGCATAGCTAACAAAGCAAAAAAACTACTTTTTTTGAAGTGAGCCTGTGTTTTTCATTTCTCTGCTGCACTGAATATTTGTATTTTCTCACAAAAAACTTTCCAGTTAATGTAGCATTATATCTGGATATTATTCTATTATGTGGTTATATTATTATAACTGGATATATTAGAGAATGTAGAGCATAAATGAGGACAGATTTTCTGAGCAGAAATAGATGTTGGAGTGATAGGGAGAGGATGGGACCGGTTAGACAGAAAGAATCTCTATTATAATTTACAGAAAGAATGCTCTTTGTAATCAGACTGTTCTGTCAGGAACATTCACATTTCAAAGGCATTGACTTTAAAATATTGCAAAATGTAAATATATGACATGTCACTGGAAGTGTTGAAGTCTTAGCCTCTATTATTAGCATGTAGCCCCACAGTGAGAAATTTTACATTTCTGTATGCCAGTAATGAGTTCAAACATATATATGTGTTTGAAAAGCAGAAGAAGAGAAAGAGCTATGTAGTGCATAGCATGGAAAACATCAGCCCTGAAGCTGTAATGGGGGAAGAACTGTATGCAACAGCCATGACCAGGTTGTGCTAACGCTACTGTATGATCTTCTTCTCTTCATCTACTTGTCAGAGCACATCCTAATTCCCAACACAAAGTTCCTTCTTTGGGGTCCCTACATAAGCATGAAAAGTAGAATAAAATAAAGGTATTTTTTGGACCTGGAACAGAAGGCACCAGTGCTGAGAGAGTTCTGAGAGAAGATTTTTTTTCATCCCATTGCAGGTATCACTGGAAATTTATGTATCATAAAGCAAGATTCTATCATGTCTGATTCAAGAAAAGAAACCATGGTAGAAATTACAAATAAAATTCCTCTGTTATGGCTTCTTTTTAAATATATTTTTTTCTAAATATATATAATAAGATCTCTCAGCAGCAGATGTGACATATCACTTCTGAACAGTCAAGCCATCTGTATGCTAATGCCCCAGGCAGCAGTTGTAATTTCATTAGGCAAAAAATAATTTGGGTTTGCTGTCACTGATAGCTGAGAATAATTCTAAAGAAAGTAAACGGGCAAGCTGTCCTTCAGTTAATATATTTGTGGTAAACAGGATAGAATTAAGCTGACAGATGACATGAAAAATACACTGATTCTTTCTGGCTAGGGCAAAACCTCTGCTACCCTGCCTATTCTTAGTTTAAAGGTTCTGAACATTGCAAATAGTGACACTGCATCTTCTCTAACAATGTTCCCTGGAGTAAAACTTTGTGGGTTTGGTGGCAAGTGAATAGGCAAGATGGTGCCCACCTCTGCTTACAAAATGCAGACATATAGACATTGGCATTGTGTTGTGCCAGAGTGGCGGGGAGGGAAGGACAGCAGGTTTTTCTCTACAGCTACACTGTGTTATTGGCTGGTGTGGTCATAGCTTATTCAAATCCCCATGCCTTTGATCTCAGAGGAGGGCAACTAGGACTGTGCTGGACCTGGCTTTGTGGAGTGATGGGCCAACAAAGAACTCCTTCGCCTTTACCTTTCCATTTCTTGCACAGAGAGTCTAGAAATAATCTTATTTCTTCCAGGTTTTGTTCTCTTCCTAACAGCCACCATGATGAAGATCTGCTGTTGTGTTCTCAGAGATGATGAACATAAATTTCATCTCACACTAGAAACCATTCACTTTCCTCATAACACCTCTATAGTCTAGATAACTTTTGATTAAAAATAATTCAATTTATTAAATCTAAGGTAGAAAGATATAAAGCTAAAAGGTCTTGAACACAATTCTCTTAATGCTAGTATCAATGATATGATGGTATCTATCTAAACTAATGGTATGATTAATCATAATACAAAATTTCACAACATTTTCTTCTGGTGTATGGGCATTATTCCAGTCCTTGAAGAAATGTTGAACTGTTTGTAGTTAGGGATGCCAGACTTTTAGGAAGGCCACTGTATGCAGGGGAGTTTGCTTTCTGCTTACATGTCTGTAATAGGAATTTAACTCTTGAGGCAGAAAGGCTCACTGTAAGGCAGGCATTGCAATGCAGGTTGACATTCTTGCAAAGAAAAGGATTCTCTCTGTCTGGTTTCACCACCTCTATCTAAGTCCTAGCCTGTATATGAATAAAATAGATGGGGCTGGAATACCCATGCTCTGTTCCTCTTGCAATGGGAGAATGAACTTTTAGGCCCTTTATAATCTGATGCTACTCAGAAAAGGGGGCCTAATATAAAGTTTAATTGCTAATAAAGCCTATAGTAAATATTTGCAATGTTCTTCAATTCTCTTCCCACAGTTCTGTACACCAGTCAAAACTGTAGCAACCTTGAGTATCAAACCAGGATACAGAAACACTGTCACTAAGATAAGTTAAATGTTATGTGTACCTAACACAGTGTCACTGGGGTGAAGTTCTCTGTTTTAGAGAAAGATGGCAAACTTGCAGCTTACTCCTTACTTCATTCTGTATTATCTTGAGACCTGGCAACATTATTATCCTCAACATTTCATAGAGAAGATTCAGACCTTGAAGAAACTACTCAGCATCCCTTACAGTCAAACACAGACATGTTTTTTGGCAGCTAGATGGAGAAGCAACACATGTGTTTGAAATATAAATCCTTGATGGGTACATATTTAGTCATTTTCACTTCCCAGAAATATGAAATTGGTTCTGACCTGGTAGAGCAGTGAGTTGTTGTGGTGATATTTGTAGTAACACCTGGAAGCCCCAGATAACACAGGAGACTTACTCTAGTACAAGACATACAGATAGATGTTGAAAAAGATATTCATATAATAATCAAGGCTTGCAATCCTGCATCCACAGTCTGAAAACTTCTGTATATGCCTTGCCATACCGAACTTAATGATATGACTTACCTAAACAATATTATGGACATGCATGCAAGCATGACTCATTCCTCTAATAGATACGTAGGTGGAAAAAAAATGTCCTGAGTAAATAAGCCAAAAGGCTTAACAGTCAAAGGCTGTAGAGCAGCCCGTCCTCCAGGCCCTCCTTCTCTTTGAAAAACTGTCATCATTAATTACGGTGGAGTACATGGAGCTCTGTTTGAACGGGCACAGTCACTGGTGTGGAGGAGGAATAACTGGTACCTCGCAGGGCAAAGCAGGGATGTTGTAACTCTGCCAGTCATCAGAAATGAATCAGTAAATGGAAGAGAGAAGAGGCAGCATGAAGGCTTTTTATGCTGTGTGTTTTGGACATGTACATGACTCTTTCAGTACATCAGTTAAATGTATGCTCAGACTGCAATGTCACCTTTATGACCTCAAATTCCTTTTAGGCTGAAACTCCACTGAATTCATTTAATTTAATAAATTAATTTCTCACTTTATTTTCACAAGCTTTCCTAAATACAATGAATTTGCTTGAAATTTTCACAAAATATTTTAAATCACTTTTGCACAAAATCTTCCTTTGTTCATCAAATATGCCTAACAAAAATGAAAAAAGCATATTGTGTAAGATTTTTTTTGCAGGGGAAGATGCTAAATAATTGTGAAACAGTCCATTTATGGAGACTTAATTTTCCTTTAAGTAAAAAAAGACTAAAGAGGCCCCTGTGTTGATTTGTATACATTGTAGAAGAGCAGGAGATTCCTGTAACATTGTGTGCTGAGTGGATTCTTATTTCATGAATGTGTGGACACAAAGCAGAAAACAAAGCTGTGGTGATTTATTAAATGTTTCTGGGTATGCAGGTCTCTCTTCCCTCCCTTCCTCTCCTTCCTCTGGCCAGACAAATGTCAGGAAGAAAACAGGAATGGAGTTGAAGAAGGAACTGGGGCAGTAGTGGCTGGATCTCCAAACAAAGGCAGAAACACTATGGTTTGCCTCAAAAGACCAAAACAAAGTCAAAAACCCCTCAGATATGCCTCCTCAGCACACTCCATGCTAAAGGGGTAAGAAGCCATGGTTTGCTGGGCAGCAAGGGCAGGCAGTCAGTGAATAAGAAAGTTATTTACCTCCAGTAGGAAAGCTACTAAAAACAAAAGTACCATTTTGCCATGGAAACTTGGAGACTATGTCCTTCCCACACCCAGTTTGCCCAGGTACTTACTCATACACATGTATGCTCACCTCTGTCCTGGAATATTACTAAAAGAAGGATATAAAAAACAGACAGCCAAACAAATCCCCGTTCAACATAGTGGCAAGTGTTTAGCACTCAAATGATTATGCATTCGAAGTAAAATGGGCCAGATGGACAGCTTTCTGCAAGGCACAGGCAAAATTTTTGGTGAAAACTATTAGTTTCAATCAAAAATCATATAATTCTTGGCATAAAAACAAACAGCAGGCAGTGATGCTACATTTGAGATATGGCAAATCAAAAAAAAAAAAAAGCAACCTGTAGGAAATCTTTCCTTTTGTCTTGTGGCAGTTCACCAGAGAGCACAGCATGCTGCTTTCCCACACTAGTGAGCAGTCCCTTGCACGTTTGCTGTACTGGAAGGTCACACAGCACTGTAAGAGAGTGAGAAAGCTGTGCTGAGATGTGGCAAGCTTTCCATGATGGACATTTTCCATACAGCCCTGTCAGTGACTATAGGGAGCTTAGGTTACTATGTTCTCATTTTGATGGGATACATGACACCATTCCTGCTTTAACTGATATGTTGCAGGTACCCACACACTTGGAAGCTCTCCTGAGCTGTCAGTTTGAAGAAAAATGGAAAGTTCATCAATGGTACAAAAATGCTTTTTGTGGGCCATTGTTGTTTATGTTGGGCTGTTCACTCCAGAGGTTATTTTGGAATGTACTTGCATTGGGGTTTGAGGTTTTTCAGAAGAAAACCCCTGGTTTATATTTATGTTTAAAATACTCTTTTTTAGAAGAAAGGGCAGAATAATTTGTTTTGTGTATTTATCCAAGATGCACTTTATTTTTATATTTTTGGTTCTTTACCCTACAGTGCTATAACTTTTTGTTTAAGTGTTTGATCCAAAATATATGGTATGGGCCACTGAGGGATTTTACTTGTCCTTTTCCCACCTCACTCCCCCCCCCCCCCAAAAAAAAAAAAAAATAAATGATTGAATTTGTATTGTCTTAGGTAAAGGTCCTAATCTCAAGGAAATGACAAGACAATATGATATAACCCCAGCCATCTACAGAATTGTTTTGGATCAGAAGACTTTATAAAACAGTGAAATCAAGAATCAAAATAGTTTTCTTATGAAAAATAAATTATTATAAATACGATGAAAATGTTTGTAACATTTAAAATTATAATGCCATTTACCCAAGAGATAATACATCCCACTTCTTTACCTGTTTAATTCATGGGCTGAAACAGTAATTACAGTTCTCTTGGTAAGCAGTAACAGAGTCAGTGGGCTGTGACTTGATACAGACTTGTGGTCTTGTTTAGCAATGATAAATAAAAGACATCTTAGCCACTCTTCAGCTTCTGATTCCCTGTGAAACAATTTTATGCATGAATAGCTTTCATTTACCAATGGATACAAGCTTTTAAGTCTAATATTCATGACTTACTATATCTAACTACTGTAAGTAGAAACACAAATATGGATTTCAGGCAATCAGAATGATGCAAATAGTCTTAAGTGTCATTGCTAAGTAATTACAGAAAGCTTATGAGTAAATAACACCCCTACCTGAAACTGAATGTTTCAAATTTGTACTTAGAAAATGTGAGGATTAAATCTTTTATACTACAGTTTCTCGGGCATTTCTGGTCCCACAGAGAAACAAAATCCCAGACAAGTAAGAAGGAGCACAATATCTCTGTGTTGTCCACTTTGCAACCCCAGTATAGAAGCCATGCAATGATCATGCTTATGGTAGATACAAAGTGTGAAGGGTATTTCTCTGTCTCAATGTCTTCTGGAGCAGACACAGCTAAGCGAAATTTAGCAAAGTCCTGAATAAGGTTGTTCATACCTATACTATGGGCAAAAAAAGGGGACACTAATAAGTAGACTAAGATATTCTTTCTTTCTACATTCTCCTTCACTTGCAGGCAGAAAACAACTTGGCCAGAGCAGAGGGTCAGGGTCAGTGTATGCTTTTATTTTGACACAAAACACCATGGCCCATTTAAGCTTAGGGGAAAGACATTGCATTCAGATGGATTTTTAGCACAGACCACAGAGAGGCTATTCTGTACTTTAAATTAACAAGGACATGCATTCCAAATTGTGCTCTGAACGGGATCTGACTTTGGTGGGGAGGAGAGGTTTGTTGCTCCCACAACAAGGACTTATGAAACATTTTAATAAACAATAAGGCTTTGTCCGAAGAGGGAGCCTTGACAGCCAGTATGCAGAACTCAGATATATGCACAATACGTTCAAACTGAACCGCTGTTGTATTCTGAGAAACCATAGCAGACTAGTGGATGAAATCCTTATTTGCACAATTGTGCACTTATTGAAGTGGCCTTTCCCATAGTACTTTCACAGGAGGTTTAACTCCATGCCAGTCATGTTTTCTCCTGTCTTCTATCCCAATGTGAGCATTTTTCACCCTTTAAGTAACAAGGGATCTTGTGTGGGAAAATGTTTTTTCATTATACCTTGCAAAGAGAGGATCTCTCACTCTGAAAGATTATGTTGTCATTAATTGCTCTAATCCCATGTTCTCTGAGTATGCTTATTCCAATAAAGACTCTCAAAATTTTATGAACCACAGTTTTTCTTTGTTCAAGTTGTTGAAAAACTTCCTAGGAAAACATTTTCAGTATAAAAACTGCCAAATTTGTTCCTAGCTCTTTTAATACGAGAGAGATACAGTTTAGACGACCGTAAATTAGTTTTGTCTGAACAATTCTAGGCTTTGAATACCCGCATCTCTGGCCATACATGAGACACATCAGGCTCAAAAAGGCTGGAAGGCAGAATCAGAGCTCTGGGTCCAACATCATGGACATTTACTTGAAGGTTCACATATGGGGACATACTGTGACACTGCTTTCTATCTCATCATTCTCCTAGAAAAGAAAGAAGTAAAAAATATCTGCTTTGTACACTTACACGGAGACTGAAGGACATGGACACTCCCTTGGAGTTTGATTCCAGATTTCATGACTCACTAATGGCAACTTTTTCATGCTGTTTTCCAAACTATTTCATTGTTTACTTCCATTGAAGTTGTAGGCAAAATTTCCGTTGATTTCAGAGAAAGTTGTATGGCACCAGTGACGTTCTTAGAGTTTAAGAAAGCTATCTAAATTTGTTGCTAGCTTCAAGAATTTGGTTTGAAAAGTTCTTTTATAGGGTTAATTACTGTGGTAATAAATACAGCCACTTGTATATATCAAGATATTTTAGCTTCTCTTCATACTGTAATTACAAGTATTATCTTACATCACTAATTAAGTTCAAATGCTCTCTTCTTAACCCTGTCATTAATAAACTGTAAAAAAGCTGTCCAGAACAAAACTAAAGAAAAAAATCCACTCTAAAGACCACTTGTAAGAGCATAATCTGTTTTTTTTTACTGCTGGCTTTCAGATACTGCCTCAGGGACTTCATTTGGGTGGTCAAGTAATTCTGCCTGATGAGTAATAAACAAATAATTCTACACCCAATTCTGGTTTATTCCCACTGAGTGGTAGCTCCTTATGCAAGTAGTTCCACTTCAGTATTTAGGCATGCAGTTAATCCTAGCTATTTATATGGCTAGATACCACTCCCTGAAACAAGGGATACAGTATTAGGCCATGTGTAAAAAAGTAGAAAATTGCCCAATAAAATGCAGAAAATCCTATGTTGTAAAGGTAGACATTATATTCAGGAATCAGACACCAAACTAATTATAATTTCCAGTTAAAAACAAAACTTCTCAACGTCATGCCTTAATATATTATTTTTTTCTCTAAATTTGAGAGGGGCATTCATAAAATTCATGTACTTGTTTTTTGAGTAACAGTGATTTTTTTTTTTAATAGGTGGATTATCACTTCTTCCTGGACCTTTCACGTAGCCAGGTAGTAATGTTAACAAGAGCTTTTTTTGGTGCTGAGAATATTTCACTGAATGTTGTGTTGCTTTATATTAACTTTAGTAGTAGCTGTTTAGTCATACTAACCACGTCTGCTTTACTTTCTTTTCTGACAAAAATCACTCAAGAACTGTTCATGTTATTTCTGCTACCAATATCAACCATAGGATACACAGAACTTCAGAACTTAAGGATACAGTGGTGTTGCAGGAATTGAATATCTTAAAGACCTGCCAGGCTTTGCAATTCAAAGATATTTGGGGGAAAAAAAAAAAAAAAGACATTACTGTACCTTCTGGGCACTCACTCCAAAACACTTGCATGGAAAATCTAGAAAGAATTCCTTTATTAGTGGTTTAACTAAAAACAGAGTTTGGCAGCTAATGATCTAAACATCATCAACTACTTTCCTCCTCCTCTGAAGCAAACTGCATGCCATAATTTAGAGAGAAAATTCAGGATGTGAAATATTTATGCATATATTTTGATATATGCATACTCTGGGAAGCGTTTTTTTAGAAAAATATCACTGCAGCTCAAGTTCAATAAAAAACTGAACAGTTCAGTCTAGGACTTTTGTCTGCTAGTCTTTAGGGGTGAGATTTTGACCCCTTTATTCAAGTTAATCCATCAGAACTATCAGTGAGAGCTGCAGCAGACAACAGAGGCCTCTGAGTCAAAGCACCGCAGAAAAGATACTGTTTGTGTGTTTTTTCATGCTTGCAATCTCGCTGGGTTATAACTGCAGATAGAAAACACAGTCAGCCTCACTTTACATAAATATTTAAGCATCATAAAAACTGCTACACCTGAAAACTGTTTCCAAACACATCCCCGTTTCATAGTGCATGCAGGCATACACTCATACACAGCTACATGCCCGTATACACTGATACACAACATAGTCTCAAAGGGTCCTGCTGCAAATTGGGAACACCTTTATTATTATTTTGTCATATTTTAGTTCAGTCAAGTCAAAGATAGTTTACTTAAGAAACAAAGATCCTTACTGCCACTTCTAGCAAATTAGAGGACAGCATCTTAACCTTTGATTTCACAATAGCATAAGGAATTTTGGTTTGGGCAACCGTCTGTCTTGTTGAACTTCAGAGATTACATTCTCTTCTGCCTGTTCTCAAGCATTTTAAATTTAAAAAAGCTCATGCAGTTGTGGCTGGCACAGTTTTAGCTCTGCATTGTGAGACTGAATGCTACCATCTTGTCTTGGTTGCTTCTAATCAGAAAATTCCCAGAATAAATGTCAAGGGCTGCCAGCAAGTATGATTTAAAAGCAAAATACAACAATATAATAGGAAATTAAGTATGCTTTATTGTGCCTTAAGATAATTTTCTGTCAGAGTAAATTTTTTAATACTCCTTTATGTTTCAGGGCAGCAGCAACTTTGAAAAATATATTATTCATACTTTTATAATTCATAATTATAATAATTGTAATAATACAAAGATTAGGAATGAAGATTAGTAAAGATAATTTTATGTCAAACAGGGTAAGGATAATTCCCAGGAAGTATACGCATTTAAGGACTACTGTAGTATCTGGCACCTCTGCTTCAGCTCTAGAGATGCCATACTCAGCCACAGAAAATCCACATTAAAGAGATAATGAAGATCTTGTTTAATATTCCAATAATAAAGGAAGATAAAATAAAACAATGACTCCACTGCTTCTGAGCAGGTACTGTCTTTTCACAGCATGATTCTCCAGAAGACCCCCTTATTTTTTATCAGACAAATTGTCTCAATGGAATAGACAAGAGCACAGCTACCAATCTCTGACACCTGCAAGATACATTCCTTGGTTTAGGATCTACCCAAGAGCCTATTAAACTCTTGTCCTGAAGCTCTAGTAGTTTAACTTATCCAGCATGATTTCTATCCAATACTTTAAAAGTTTAAAGCACAGACTGTGAGTTATCTATGAGGGATTTTTTGCTCCCAAGTGTAAACTGGGGATGGGTGTGGGGAAAGTTATTTCCTTCTCTATAGCTCTGTTTTCTTGCTGAATTCACTGGGAACAGCAGAAGTTCAGAAACTCTGAATACAATCCTCTCTTATTCAAGCCACTTAAACTGTTGCAACTTTGAATCTTGTTGTCAAAGTACATTAATTCAAATTATCATAATAAATTGTACATTTTGGGTTTTGGTTCAAGAGAGCCTTTAAAGTCTATTTTGCCTATGGATTCCTCAGATGCTAACTATTACAGTTTGTTTTCCTGTAAAGTAGTCTATGAATAGAACAAGAATGAGGAGGGTTTGACAAGAAACAGAAGTATGTAATACAAAACACCAAAATGCTCACATTCTCCCTCACCTCTACTAAGGGTTTCTTCTTTCTCCACCCCCCCCCCCCCCCAAGAAAGTAGAATTCTGGAGTCAGCACCCACAACCCTTTACAAGCCTGTCTAAGGGTAGCTGTTGCTTCATTTAGGACAGAGAACAGAAAGACTTCTTTTTTTCCCAGATATAACCATAAATCTCAGTAGATGGCATCAGTTCCAGCTCACTGTGCCACAAGACTGACTTTTGCATTTCATTGGTTTCTTTGAAGTCATCTGAACAGATGAGGGAAGCGATTTAGGACATGGCTGTGCCCTGTGTTGAAACCCATTTTTTTCAGAGCGCTGAAGGCATTCTTGCAGAGCGTGTGAATCAGTCACATCACTCTTCTGTTCATTTTAGATGGTGGTGATTCTTTTAAAGATGCTGCTAATGTCTTGACTATCTATTATTTTTCCTAAACAAAAAGATGCAAGGCATGAAATTACCTGAATTTTGATGTCCACACCTACTAGACAGTGCTGGTGTCAGCTCCAATGGGAGTAAAGCTGTTATAACCACACTGTTCTATGAAAGAAAGGCAACTCTTCTTTAAGGTCTATATACAGAAACACAAAGGCATGGTTGTACTAAAGAAATAATGACATACAAACTAACCAAAACAACATAGTTAAAGGATACATACCATGCAGTAGTTTTCTCTCCTGGAAATTCACTTGGATGCTGTGGAAACTAAAATATCACATGATGTGGGTGCTAATGGAACAGAACAAATGAGACTGGGAGAGATGCACAGACCCTGAACAACCAGGGGTAAAATCCATAAATAAGTACTCAACAAGCCCGTTGCTGTCCTAACATTCGTCTTTAATAAACAGCAAAAGGACAAGATGCAGCATGTTACTAAGAACAAGCCTGCTATATTCTCTATCCTGGGAAGTGTACGATGTTAAGAGATCCGTTTAACTACAAACACAGCTTTTTAACACAAGACATTATCCTCACATAGAGATGTCCAAAAAGAAAGATAAAGGAAACATTTGTTCAGCCACTCAGATTAGCTGTATGCTTGATAAGGAAGAAAGCTTTGCCATCCTTCACATAAATAAATAACCATCATGATCTGGTGCCTAAAATTCTGTCAAAATTATAAATATTTTATATAAAAATGTTTCAAGGCAGGTGGTGCTTCATCTAAAAATATAAAATAAACGTGATATTTTATTTCAATGAGACATAAAAACATAATTGAAGACATAAAAATGAAATGTAGGAAATAGTTTGGGGAAGCTGGTTCAAATAGAACGACATCAAAAAGCCCATTACTGTATCTCAAGTTAAGTTAGCATGCTGTCACTCTAACAGACTGGTTTTAATTTGTTCAAACCACTCTGTTAGGGGAAATTATATTCCGATATTTCTAACAAACACATTTAGGAGAGTTAATTTTCTTTCCTGAAAGGCACAACAGGTTTTTGTTGACTGAAGTTCAGAGTATCTACATATATGTTCAGTAACTTTGAACAGGCTATTTGAATTTAATATTCTAATTAAGCACCTCTAACCCGAATCAGAATCTACAACTTTCAGTTTAAAAAAAGGCCTTTTAACTTTTTTTTTTTCTTCTGATCGTGCATGTTCCATTCACTGCTTTGGCAATGGAATTTATGGAATGGACTGAGAGCCATAGTGAGCCCACTGCGGTAGTTTGCTGCCCCTTCAGCCACACCATGCAACCCTTTATGAGAAGGGTGGTTTTTTTGCTTTGGCTTTTTCTTTTTTTTTAATGTAGATCATTTCAGTAATTCAGCTCACTGAGTAACCTCAGATGCTGCTGTTCTTGTGCAATGAGGATGAGGTTTCTCAACAGCTTAAACCAATCTAAACCGGCTTTGCCACCATTCTCCCTCCTGTTCTCTTGCGATCTCCACCCTTCTTATGCTGGCACTGATGGTTCCCAATGACTCGGAGCTGGTTCAATGGGTTTAATAGAAAGCTATTAGGGCTTTCTGTAGGGTTTTCTGGCACTCTTCATGCCACGGGTAGTACAAGAGAGGCAGTGGAGGAGCCAGAGCAAAGTATTAAGATGAGACCATGGCTGTGCTGACACAGATTGGTTTAATTTGTCACAGAAGTGCAACCTGAGGATAATGGCAAACACTAGCATGGGGGATACAAGGCGCCAGAGCAGAGGCGGGTCTGGAAACTTTTGAAGCCAGCTTTTCTAGCAATGCCAATGTGTTGAGTAATTTCAGCCACAGGGCTGAGATTGGCATAGGTGGAGTCTGTAGCTGTTCACAGTACATCCCTTTACAGCTGAGCCCCCTGCATGTCCTGATGCTGCCGACTGCAATAGGGGAGGGAGTGGTGGGAGGCAGAGGACTGCCAGATTTGCCACAGCTAATAGACTGTCCTCTGAGGGAAAACTCTACAGGCCGTGTTCAGACAGTTTTTAGATTCTTTCCCTCTCTTAAGTAAAAAACTCATTAACAACAGTGCTTGTTATATCACTTTATGAATTAGGTTGCTGCTTGTCTTTCTATTCTTCCACTCATTGCATCTACAGTACATTGACAACTATTAACGGCTAATGTTATTACTTGCATTCTTTCTTTGGGTGATTTCTCACTGGGATCATTCTTGTTCCTTTTGTGAGCAGAACTGGAGATCAGAGTGAACATTCAGGACCTGCATTCATCCAGTAAAGGATATTCATGTTCAAGCAGGGAAAATACAATCAAGCCTGCAAGGATAATGTCATGTCTGGTCAGCAGAGGAGGACCATGGATTCCCTTTAGAGACACAGCACTGTTAGAGCTGATTTACAATGAGGTTTTTAAACCCGCTTTTAGGTACCATATTTAAAACCAGGGATTGCCCCATACACTGAATTAATGCCTTCAGGGGATAGGGATTTGAGAAGTAGTTCAGGATTGAAAAGGTTTCTCATAAATTCCCTAGACAACTCATCAGGGACAAAATCAACAGTATCATGAAGGAATTCAACCATGTTCCATAAAAAATAATCAAAAAACATAGGGAAGAAAAAGAAAGATGGCACTTATACAAGTTGTTTGGTTTGGCAAACATCTTGCTCTATGCAATTCCATAGGAGCTGCCAGAGAGTTTATGGAAGGTTCAACATTTTTATTTCAATTGTTTTGGCCCATTTCAGAAGACAGTGACCTGTGGGAAGTATTATGCATGCTTACTCAGAGAAACGTCTGAAATACCGCTGTATGCTCCAGCTGTTCAAACGAGAAGGAAGAATGATTTAACTTCTGGTCATGACCAAACGTGGATGACAATAGTTAATGTGGGATTCCCATCTCAGTAGAAATATACTTCAGCATCTGTGACATTCAACAATAGAAGGAAATAGTGGAAACCAATAGCAGGATTTCCTTTGACAATTCACTTTTATTCTTTCTTCCCTTAAATCCCTTTATTCCTGCCTAGTAAAAATTGTGTACATCAGTAGCAGCCTGAGGGAATGCAACTTCAGGCCTGAAAACACTTCAATCCATCAGCAGAGAGGTGTGGCAGCTGGTCAGTCTTCTGTCACGCAGGAAGGAAGCTGTAGCCTTTGCTTTGAGTCATGAGAAACAGTCAAGGAGGGAAACATCCATGCTTAGATGGTGGATATGGTAGGGTCAAGCTCTGGAGAAAGGTTGTGCATAGAAGATGCACATGCAAAGCTGCTCAGTCACCAGTTTCCAGCAAACACCAGTGTATATCTATGTTCACAAAAAGAAATTGAGATACTGTCTGTATCTGCATTAGCAAGTGATGGATTGTAATAGGAGCATATCTTTAGAGAGAAAAAGTTGTTCCTGAGGACCCAGCCTCTCCACTCTGCTCATTAGAGAGCATTTTACTGCAGACTAGTTCTAGTCTGGCCCAAGGGGTCAGAAGAGGTGTGAGCACATGAGGAGCCTGGCTTGATCTCATCTTCTGATTTGAAAGCTCTCCAGTTTGGTCCACACTGCAGTCTGGTCTTGGACTGAACAAACTCCAAAAAGTAGGCATAACAGAAGACTCATTTCAGAAGTTAACTCCTGATATAAACTAAAATTATAATGCTGACAGTCTTATAGCAGCTGCTTCTCCTCTGCTTCACTAGTGAACGGCTTGTGAGTTCAACATCCTGACAACAGGCAGAAAGGAGGTATGCTGACCTTGGAAAGGAATTACCGGTGATGATCCTTGGAGGGAGAGATCCTATCACTCCTCCTGGGGTCACACCAGAGGGGTGACTTCTGGTCAGGAGTTGTGAAATCATAGCAAATCTGCTGCTGAGAATACCCAAGTAACTACGGCATGACACAGGCTTTCCATTACAAGCAAAAACACCTGTGTGAGAGGGTATATAGTTTAACCACACAATATATATCCAATGAAAGTCTCTCCTATTCATCACCTTTACAAGCTTTTTGAAGTTTCTTGAGAATGAAGGCTAAAAAAACTATCACCAGACAAGAATATCATGTTCAAAGCCAGTGTAAAGAAATAATCTCATTCTGTTCCTCTTCTTGTCCAGAGCTTATTGAGGTGTGTTGTAGTAGTACAGGCACAAACAATGAGACCTGGTTGCACAAGGAAGTTGAAGGATACTGAATCAGCTCTTGATTAGTTGCCTGGCTTTTTCTGAATTAGCAGCAGGCTCCAAAGAAAACACGTTGAAGAGTTCAGAAAGACTACTGTGAAGAAAAAAATCATACACAATAGTGTCTTCTACCCACCGTCAAACAGTAATACACCCAAACCTTTGGAAATGCAAGTTAACTTCAGAAGACTACAGGAAAAGCAGTGGTTTTTGGAGGAAACAAGAAAAAGCAACCTCACAAAACTCATACTGTGCCCATCCTGCTGCCACAGGCCATAAAAGAAATAAAAAGGAAGAGAAGCTGATCTTCTTCCACTCTGACCTGGCTGTTTGACTATATGCTGTCCAAAGCATAGTCAAACACCCAGAAATGTTCCAAATAAAAATGTTACTGTTCTGGCTTCTGTATACATAAGTGGAGGAAATCAAGAATTATGGCTGAACCTCCAGCTTCAACACATACAGTGATACTCAAAGACTTCTTTTAAGAGACTTGGGATGCTTATATATTTAGGAATATGTGGGCCTAGTTAATTACAAGAAATCCATCCAAATCTGCATTTCCTGATTTAGCAAGCTCCTAAAGTCATTGGGTGGTTTTAATTTCATTTTTGTGTAATTATTTTTGACACAGGTAATCAGCTGACTAATCAACATCCAGTGGTTAGCCACTGTCATTATTTCTTCACTGAATGCATGTAAAGTCACAGATTTAAGTTGTTCATGCATCATGCATTGGGGAAAAAACAAGTAAACAAACAAACAAACAACAAACCCCAAACCAAGATCAACCAAATTTGGTACAAAACCCTATTGATTTTATTGGAGTTGAGATTTTCCTGGGGTCCAACAGCAGAACAGGGAATAAGACAAGGTCTTTCTTTTAGTCTTTTCTTTCTGTCTGGCTGTGCCAATCTTGATATTTGACTCTGTTGCTAGTGTCTGTTTCAACCAGCATGAGTTTCATTATCATAAAAATTATTATTTTAAGAGGAGCTATTTATTATTATTGTTATTATTATTTTAGTAAAAATCCTGTTTACAATGTCTATGAAATTGCATCATGGTTCCCTGGCCCTCCAGAGCAGAATGTTACTAAGGCAATCCTTGAATGACCACTCTCATTCATTTTAAACAAGAAAACTTTCTCTGTACTGCTACAGCTCTTGCTTTTGATCATTTCCATAACTGATGACTTCTGAAAATTTCCAAAGTAAGATTAAGTAACAAAAATGGTGAACCTGTGGGTTCAATATCTATTTAAAGAGATGTTTTTATGCCTTATCAACTTCAATCTTTCAAAGAGAACATCATGTTCTTGGGTTGGGAGGAAAAACGAAGGGAAAATTAGCACACTGGTACTGAAGCACAAGAACACACTTCACTGTTAAGTCATTCTCTGCATTCTAAATTTGATTAATGAAAGCTGTTTTCTTCTATCAATGATCAAAGCTTCCATTAAAACTGAATGGCTTATATAAAATTGGATGAAAAAGCAATCCATAGCCTCAAAGAAAACCTCCAAAGGCACACGCGTATGCACACACTATGATATGGACCTCCACCTTTCAAAATGTGTCTAGCTGGCTGATCTCAGAGAAGATCTATGGATATCTCAAATCTGATATGATTGTACTGAAATTGGACACTTCATGAAACGGCTTAGAATGACCAAATGGGAACATGTGGCCCAACTCTCCTCTCATATCAGTGCAAATTAAGTCTAATACTGGATTAATTTTTTTGACAAGTTGCAGAAGTTGTATGAAAGAATACAGTTTCTGGGAAACCCAAGGCTTTTTAAAATTTGTGCTTAGCCTGACAAAACATTTCAAACAGGAAAGCATTTTGTCATTTTGCTCAGAAAGTATTTTCATTTTGAAACTAATCTTTTTAACATAAAAATTTATGTTAAGTTAACATAAAAGTTAAGTTAAATAAATCAAAAGTAAACCCAAGCTTTATGGATCATTTCTTTGTCCTTTCTGTAAATGGGAAAAATCTTGCATCAAGTTGTCAGCTCCATTTCTGTGGTGAAAAAAAAAAAAAGGCAAGCAGATAATTTTATATAGTGTCCAAGTCAGTCCAACACCATCCTGACTGCACAGAAGTAATAATGCACTCTCTTTCCATGTGTCAATTTTGCTTAAACCCTAAAATCAATTAATATTTTCAGATTGTTTCATTTCACAGATCAGAAATTACCTCCGGCAACTTTGATAAATTCCTTAAAGAAAATCCTTAAAGAAAATTACAAGGACCTTTACAGAAATATTCATACTCATGAGCCCTGATTAAAAACAACAGATTCCAACTTGTAATGAGTACACTTTTCACTGCTTGAACAGCACAAAGTAGTAATGTAAGGTATACTCAGTTCATTCCTATTTATCTTCACTTTAATTTTCCCTTTCCCTCCTAAGAAGGTTCAAAGGGGTCTTAACATAAACTGTGAATCAAAACCTAAGTTATATGGCCATTTATGCTTGCAACAACCTTTAATAATATGGTAATGAATGTTTTGTTGCAAATAGAGCTCAGTGCACTCAGCCAGACCCTACTGGCCTGCAATTCCAGCTCTGACAGACTACCTAATGTTTCACATCTGGCCAAAAGGGAGTTAAAACAGCAATCCTTGAGCTAAATCCTTTTGAGATGAAATGACAATTTATTTTCTTTACTCGAGAACAGAAGCAGATGTCCCTATGGAAAACTGTGCTAGCTATGAGGGAAGGTTTTGTGATGGGTCCATCTCTGCAACTACCTTACTACTGAAGTCAGTTTATTTACTCCGTGTTGACAACTTTCAGACCTTTTCAGTCTAAGCTTGATTTGAGTTGGTAACAAAAAAGTAAACCATTGGGTTTGCAAGTTTTTTCCAAGTGAGCTTTGTAAAATCTTCAGAAGATTATAAGTATTACTAAATTCTAGCTTTAAAATTTTTCCTCTTTATCTTAAACTCCAATTCTGGTAAGATATAATTTTCATACACTGACAGTTTGTTTACAGAAGGCTCACTGTGATGGTCTGGCCCTCTTAGTAATAAAAATAATAAAAAAAAAACCTCAAAAGGAAAAATGTGTATACCCATCGTCTTACCAAGGAATCACAAAACATTCTTGACTACTGAGGAGTTATTAACACGGGATTGATGTTACATATATGCATACACACACCCACTTTTCCTTGTTCACTTGAGCAATCTTCACACTATTATAATTATTTATCAGTATCACTTGATGGCCAAGACTGCATGATGTGTCCAGAGAGCTGATCCATTATCCTCTAAAGTCAATAGAAATCTTCCTACTCTTTGAAGGATTACTTCTTGATTTCTTCCAGTCTTTGTAAAGTATTTGGAATTTTATGTCCTATGCTTAGTTTTCCCTGAAAGACAGACTTTTTAAGGGTTAAATAACCCTATGAACTGGAACATGGACTGCTCTCTGTGATGTTTTAAAAGCTGGTAAAATAGCTCCTCCCATTGTGATTTCATTTTCTTAGTTATCTAGGTTAGACCAATAGATAGCTATCCAGATTAGACAAGTAGATATCTAGGACGGGGTGATGGAGACAGTAAAAATGTCAGTCCTAGATGGACAGGATGGATTGGTGGCATTATTATTGGCTAAGTATTTGTTTAGTTTGGGCACGGGAAAAACACTTAAAAATCATCTCTGTCTTTGATGGAAAAGCTGAATAATGACCACAACTTCAAGATGATAGTTGTTTTTTACCAGAAAAAATGCCTATTGAATATTGCCATCACACAGATAAGTTGCTGGGAAAAAACAGGAGTGAAGTCACAAGGATGAGTTATGTCTTGCCAACTCTCATAAGAGGAGAAAGGATATTGCCAGGCCACTGCCATTAACAAGTTCTCAGAGCTTTCCCGCGCACAGTGAAGGACTAGGTCATTGTGTTGGAGCTGCAGTGCATTTCCTTCCCAAACCTGAGGCAGGAAACAGGAGCACAAGGGAACAAAAGAAGAAGGAGAAGTCCAGAGATAGTTCCATTATAACCACATGTGACAGTGCAAAATATTTTCCTTCTCTTCCTCCATAAAACCATCGAAATTAAACTAAGGTATGAACCTGTTCAAGAAGTGCTCTTCAGTCCTCCTTGGAGTTGCCCTTTTTTACTCCATGTTCAAACTGTTGTCATATAATTGGTACTACTTATTCTTCCCTTTCCTGCCCAGCAAAAAGCCTGAAGTGTCTGTCTAGCCAGCCAGGAAAGACACAGAGAGATTGGTAAATTACCAGAAAACCCTCCTGAGTAGCTCCCTCTCATTTTAAAGGGGATTTAACAGATTTATTTATTAAACGTATTTTTTAAAAAAAATTGCCTTTCTTTTCCTTCTTTTCCCTGAGCAAAACACTAGCGTTCATTTTTTTCCTGGAAAGACATCCACACTAGTATAGCAATTGAAGATTAATAAGTCACTGTTATTGCTAAACCAAAGGCACTGTAAGAATGCTTGCACTCCAAGTCTCCGCTGACTCCAGTAGGCTTTGTACTGGGACCTCTGGGGGAAACATGAGACTAAGGTTTTCCAATAATCACATTTATTCGTTCTTCCTAGTGCAATAAGACACATGAAAGATCACTCATTATTAACTAAGAACATTTTTAGATTTCCAAATATATTTTTCCCCAGTTAAATGCATACATAAACAGCTTGAGGATACAGTTTAATAGTTCCCCTCAGTATTAATCATTGAAACACACAAAAAATTAATTCACATTTCCACTTCCACTGAAATAGTTAAATGCTGAAATTTGAAAAGGATCTTTCCATAACAGGATTGGGAGTATTACCTCTGGGCTAACGCATACAGTAAAGGAAATTAAAAGAGGCTGCAAAGCAAAAGTAAAAGTAGAACTGGCTCTTACTGAAGTCAATGGCAAAATTCTTTTAAACTGCAGTAAGACAAGACCGAGCCCCAGCAGCCTGGATTCACTACAAAGTCAAGGGAGATTTTAAAACATAAGTAATAAAAATAAGGAACAACAAAACAATTATTAATACTATGAAGTTAGAAATCATGCCTATTAATATTTAAAATACTTCTCCAAATGCACATTTTCATTTGTTTTTAGGACTAGTATGCATGTTATTAATACAAATCAAGCATCTATTTTCTTAGTCTTTTTTTTTTCTTTACAGTATACATGCAGCATAAATGTATTCATATTTGTATATATCTTTACCATGTGTGCCTGCAGAGAGGAAAGGACCATAGTTACATGGGCAGGAAACAGAAAATGTTCCATTTTCCAAGCTTATCCTTGCCTTCAAATCATTACAATGCCAGATTTTATCAGGAACGCTGCTTTAAAAAAAATTAAAGAGAATTTCAGTTCCAGATGGAGTCTACAGTGATGTTACAAAGATAATATAAGGAACAGAAAGTGGAAACAGATGTGTAATTTTTGCAGAGATGGATTACATTAGGGTAAAACTCTCCAAATGTTATGTGAGTTGTGAAATCTACAGCAATATTTTCAGACCTGGGTAGATGTCTTCCCTTCCCCTTGTTGGATTTCCTGGTTTGGAAGGTCATTTCTTTCTTTACAGTTTCATAGATTGCAAAGGACCATCTAGTCTGACCCTCTCACAGACAGCAGGACTTCCCAGAGTTAATTCCCAAAACAGGCTTGCCTTGAACTATATCAATAGACAACCCATGACTATACCTGCTAGCCATACTAATGAATTTTTTGTTCCTAGACCAAAAGTCGAAACCAAGCTCCTCAGAAGAGCCATCCTCTGAGTTTTCTCACAGGACTGTCAGCATTTTTGCACAGTCATTAGTTCCTCTGTGGCATTGCTGTAACTTTTTATTCTTGGATATATGACCTTTTGTATGAAAATAAATTATTCTCTCTCTCTGTCTTTGCATCAGTACTCTGAGATTTTTCTATGGCTTCCTTCATGCCCAAACTCAGCATCCTCTGAAAACCCTATCAAAAATAATTTTCATATTTTATTTTGTACCAGGGATGAAAATGTTACCAATATAAAGGCCTGTCCTCTTATTAATGACAGCTCCCTGAGATGCTTACAATTTGAGACCTCATGCTGAGGCTTCAATCCATGCTGTTTTACTGATTGTCCCTTTCATGTCTTGTCCAGAATGCCTAATACCAAAACACTTTGGTGCCATTGTCTTTATCAACCAAACTTATCTCAATTTCTTAAAAATAAGATATCAAAAGCTGGTTTGGTAAATCTATGTCAATTGACGCTGACACTAGGACCCTTCCTTTAATTTTCATGTAAAAATTTTTCAGGACCTTTCCACAATTCCTCCATCTATTGGGGTCACTCTCTTGATCTTTCAAAATATTGGTACAGGATTAATTTTTCCCAGATCTAGATAAGAACAAAGATTTAGAGGGAGGTTTATCAAGCTAGCTGATTTTAAAACACACAGTTTGAACGGCACGTGTTCAATGTCCTTCTTAAATACTGGATGACTGGTGCAAGTATATCTGAATACTCACAGGGGAGTTCTGCTTCTTTGTGTCATTATAGACAATTCCACCACTTTCTTTCAACAATGGACCAATACAATTGTGCAATTTCTTAGTATATTTTAAAACTTCCCTCTTACACTCTAGAAGTTATCTGGATTTCTCTGTGTACTTTTTTTTTTTTTTCTATTTTTATACAAATTTTCATTTTTCCTGGATCTTTTTTTGTGTGTTTCATATCTGTTTCCACTTCTCCTTTGAGTCAGGGTTTGTTTTGTTTTGTTTTGTTTTGGTGGTATATTTTTTTTAACAAATATGGCCTTCTCTCTCAATTGTGGCTTTTGCAGTATTTGGTAAAATATTCCTAAGCAGCTCCCAATTATCATTCACATTTTTCTGTTTAAATGTTTTCTCCCAAATGATTTAGCTCTTAATTGTTTTCAGCTTTATGAAACTGCTCTTTCAAAGCACTGAGAGGGGGTGTGTGAACATTTTTTTAATGTTTTTTACCAGTTTGAACACTGTTTTGCTTTCGTATACCTAATATAATATTGCTGAAGATGTAGAGCTAAGCATTAACTATAGTATTAACACTGGGTTTGATTTTCCCTTTTACCTGCAGTAGAGGGCTCTATATTCCAGAAACATTTTCAGAATTAAGAAATGGGTAAAAAGAAAATACTACAATTTTTATAATGTTGAAATAGGCATTTAAAGCACCAGTCATCATGGTCTGTCCTGTCACTTGGTGCTGCCGCAATATTCTTACAAGAACAGCAAAATTAAAAACAGGGTTTCATTTGTAATATGTTACCAGATAGGTAGATAAATCTTTTTCCTGCAAGACTGGTCAGATCTTTACAAGAGACACATTCACCACTGCACTTCACATTTCCACCACTTCCATATTTCCTCTGAAATGTTCCTCAGATATCGTGACTTTTGGTGAATCAATTATCTGTACTTTTTCTGGATGCTTGGTGAAAAGGTAGGCAGGCTTTTCAGTAGAACAACCGATCTCTTTAAGGAACTGGGGGTAATGGGGTTTGAGAGAGCAAGAGTACATCAGTTTTTATATTCAAAAGTAACAAAGTTTATATCATAGAATGGTTTGGGATGGAAGGGACCTTAAAGATCATCTAGTTCCAACCCCTCTGCCATGGGCAGAGACACATTCCATTAGATCAGGTTACTTAGAGCCCCGTCCAACCTGGCCTTGAACATTTCAAAAGAAAAATACAATAAAAAGCTTGATTTTTCAAATACACCAAGTGCAGGACTACATCTGATCAGCAGGTCAATAGTCAAAACTGTGTCATCAAGCTGAGTAATCCAATCCCAGATTGTCAAATCAATTCAGTGGTGACATGGGAAAAAATAAGAAACACTGTCAAAGAATAACATCCTTCTTTGTGCTTGTAGTTGAAGGTAAATACATTTGAAACTGATATCCACTGCTGACCCGCTGCACAAGCACAGAAATTTCTCCCAAGTGTTACATAATTCAATTATGAGCTTTGTTTAATGATTCAGGGGACACTTTAGATCATTTTTCCAATGAGCTCCTTAACTAAATTATCACTATTCTCTTTACAAGGTTAAAAGATATGTAACTCACATGAATTACAAGAGAATGTGAAGAGATCCAATGTGGAATAGGTAGAAGTAATTTGGATGCCAAGATCAATTTCCTTATTATTGTAATGGAGCTGGTGCTTCTGCAACTAATGATACTGAATAGAAAGACTGTCAAGATTATACTGCTAAATAGTTTTAATAGATTAGTTGGAAGGGCTGAGAGATGGTCACTTATGAGAGATGTGACAAAACAAGTATCTTCAGGTTTAGTGACACATCAAAACTGTTTCCAGACAACTTTTAGGTATGTAGTTTGGATTCCTCTTTTGACATAATCAACTACATATCTCAGTACTTTTGTGTTTTGCCTGTGCCTGGTCAGTAAAAATGCTCATGAGGGGACCTGGGTGGTTGGGGGAGGGCAAGTGTGCCGTTTACAGTGTAGGCGCAGAGACGTTTATTCTTCAGTGACAAATACATTGACACATCAAACACTGTGCTGAATGTTCCCAGCTGAGAACTATCTCAAGAATAAGATCAGACTTAGTGTGGTCAGACATTTCTATTTTGTGTACCAGAACAATGGAATAAAATTTTTCAAAGCAGTTAGTCTTCATTTCACTTATCATGGCAAAAATTAAATGATTTAAACAGGTAAGCAGAAAAGTTCAAATAATTGCTTTTCTCAGTTTGATGACTGACTTGAAGGAAACAAAACAGCACAGAGTTGTTAGAAATAAAAAAACTGTTTTGGCTGAAAGAAAAGAAAAAGTGATTTTAAAAAGAAGGTGTCACAAACTCAAAGGAAAGTTTGATTCAGAGAGAGTGTACTTCCTTGAAAGTGTCTGTGGTAAGAGCCTCAGAAACTATATTTAAGGAGAATTATTAACTCTAACCCCTAATAGCTCAACAAGTAAAATAATGCCCACATTTATAGGGACTATGGTTCCATTTACTAAGAAGTTTTAAATCTACATCACCTAGTTCCTTAATAAATGTCTGAACAACTAAGTTGTAGACTGGTATTGGAAAGGGTACTGTGGTGGTTTGACCTTGGCTAACTGCCAGGTACCCACCAAGTCGCTCTATCACTTCCCCCCCCTTCCCCTTTTTTTCTCAACACGGCAAAGAGGAGAAAAAAAATAAGATAGGAAAAAAACCCAACCCTTGTGGGTAAAACAACAGCAGTTTTAATATAAGCAAAGCGAAGCAAAGGTCCGTGCGCGGAAGCAAAAAAAAGAAAACAGATTTATTCTCTACTTCCCATGAACAGGCGATGTCGGGCCTTCTCAGGAAGCAGGGCTCCAATACGCGTGGTGGTTGCCTCGGAGGACCAAGGGTGACCCCACCCCCTTCCTCCTTTCTCCCAGCTTTATACTGAGCAGACGTCATATGGTATGGAATATCCCTTTGGTCAGTTCGGGTCAGCTGTCCTGGTTGTGTCCCCTCCCGAGATCTTGCCCACCCCATCCCACTGTGGGGGGGAAATGTCAGAAAGAGCCTTGGTGCTGTGTAAGCACTACTCAGCAGTAGCCACAACACCGGTGTGCTATCAACACCCTGCCAGCTCCCAACATAAAACACAGCACCATGAGGGCTGCTACAGGGGAAAACCAATTCCAGCTCAGCCAGACCCAGTACAGGTACCCTCAATTGCTCACTGCTTTTCCTCACTTCATATTAAAATACAAGGTTATAATTGGAAGTAATCACAGATCAGAGATCTACTTTCCCATCTCCCAAGGTGATGGACCTAATTATTAGGTGGGAAAGTAATTTTTTCTGTGCTTCAAAAAACATTTAGATAACTTGCATAAAACAAAACGCCACTGATAGAAGAGGGCAGCCTGTATCAGGATACTTTAGAGATCACTAGAGCACTCTTCCAAGTGCAGATTATTCATTTTATGTGTACAGTGCTGTTAAAACCCTTTAGACTTGAAAATTGCTTAGGATCTAAATCTCCTACATTCTGAAAAAGACCCCTGACTTCTGCTTATTATTCCAAAGACTGCTCAACCCACTTCTCCTAAACACAGACCTACCAGCATGTTAAGATGAATCCTACATGATTACTATGTAGTGGGAACCCTAGAAATCACACACCTAGAACCAAAACTTTTACCTAGAAACAGAACTAAGACAAGGGAAAGTCTAATTTCTTGACCCCAAACATCATTAAGCAGAAGGCAGGCTACTGACATGAGTTTATCCAAAGCAGACAAGCTTCTGGTGCACACCCCATCATCATCTCAAGCAACTGAGAATGCCTTTTTGCCTGTCATCACTGGCAACTGTTGCATCAGGTATGCTCCCAGGGGCTGCATCACATTCCTAGCTCTCCATCCTCTACATGTGTACCAAAATTGCAACTATGCTACTATTGCAAGTCTTGACCACCATACATTTATCTAAAGTTTTGCAGTTATCAAAGCAAATTACCGATTCTGTGTGCACAGATGTCTTGAGAAAGACCCCGTAAAACCATTCAATATTCTCCCAGGCTTCTGCTGGATTTCCACATGCCAGCTCTCTACTGGAGCTCCACCTTACGCTGAGTGTCTCCACTACTAATGCCCTTCTCTTTTCATTCTCATTTATGTATTTCTGTATGACTCAGCTGGCTCTCAAACAAACTGGGCAGTGGGAGAGATTTAAGAGAAGTAACAACCCATCTGAATGGCAGCAGTTTTCCAGAATAAAGAGGAAAATGTATTTTATTTTCAATACCTCAGCTGCTTTGAAGTGGCAGAATATATCTTTGAGAAAAAACCTCTATGGTTGAATATAATTAAGAGACTGAAGCTTTGCGATTGAAAAAGCCTGCCCTCTAAATGAATAGGACATATAGGAGATCTCTTCCCTCTGCTGGTAATGGGCACAGACAGCGATGCAGAGTCACAGCTGCCCCTCTCCCCATGCCAGTGACAGCAGTGATACTGCTGATGAAAATGAGATTTCCCTCTGTGCACATAGTGTCCAAAAGCCAAATAGAAAGGGACAGTGTCAATGAGTTTTTTAATAATCATAGGAACGCTGAGGGAATTGTCAGGGAAATGAGGATTGTGAGAAGACAGACTGCATTGAAGAGTGAAGGTGATGTCTTGAAATTCTGGAGTCCAGGGCAAAACTTCTCCCAGCATCTGCGGGGCCAGGAGCTCACCCTCAGTGTATAAAACAGTGAATGCAAAACTTACTAAAGGGAGTGAATAATTTCCACATCAGAAAGAATTCTGTCAAAGAATCACTCCCCCTGATAAACTTACTATGATGATTTAAAAGCAAATCTTCTCATTGCCTATTAATGGTGATGTAAATGAAGCTTAAAATGACCATGAGAAAGAAGCTTCTGAAATTATGGAGCGATTGCTATGGCAGCGTATTAACATGATAGGAGTGACAAGACTTCTCCCTAAGCTGAATAACTTGAAATAAACTTCAAAGCACAACAGAGGTATGTCAATTCCAGTATGTCAAGGGAGTTACTGTGGAAAACCTCCCTACACACCCAGGGACCAATATGGATGAGGGTCTTCCTAAGATCTAACACAGTTGAATAACATATCTGTAGCCAGCCTTGGTCAGAATACACATATTAATCATCTTATTTTACCTAGTAACAGGAGTAATGTTACCACTGAAATAAAATGTTAGGAACACCAACAACCAGAAGAGAATCAGCCTGGATGAAAAGCTTACATCCCAGTTTCCAAAAGCTAAAATCTACCCCAGCTTCTTCCCTCTCCACTCGTTTTCCTCTGCTGAAAACTGACAGTGATTGATGTCTTCTCCCACCCAAAGTATGCTGTGGTTATTGCTCCTTATGGTTAGAGTTAAGCTAACAGCCCAGCTCAAACACTCACCCGTTTAGATGAAGTATTTATTAGCCACGAATCCCTGTGTTCTTACACCACCTCAAAGTTCTTGTGTACGTCACTGAGGAACACAAAGGGAAGGACTCTTGGCGTTCGGTCAGAGGCTCCAGCACCAAACCCTCTAATAAGGCGAGCAGGCATGGAACAGCTCCGAAGGCCCAGATGTTTAAACCATATGAAGTTGCAGAAGAAAATAAAGAGCAGCTGAATTACAAAGGAGGGAAGGATACAATGTTTGTCTATGGTTAAACTACTGTAAACTTTGAAATCTGTATTATGGAATCCATTAGAAAGCCCATAACTTTGATTTAAAAGTAATAGTCATAAGATTCTTACTTTGCCATTATTTATGGTATAATGAGAAGGTACGTTACTAGAATCCCACAAACTAAATAGATGGATTTCATTAAAAGTGTCCTGATGAAGAGTAAAATCAAAGGAAAAAGGAAATAACAATTTTTATTTGATGGCAATTTATTTTCATAGAGCGCTTTGCACAGCAGAAACCTAGGAAGATGAAAAGATGGGGAAAACTTTTCCCTTTCTTCCATAGCAAAGTGGAGCTTTTTAATGGTATTTGAAGGGCGGAAATGACCTACTTCCAGTTGCTTCTATATTAAGAATCTGGCTACATATCCAAGACTTGCCTGAAGAATCAAAGCAATGTACAAATTCAAATCAGGATTGATTTGTCAACACATCGGTTAAATAGAAAATTTGTTGCTAAAGAATGTGCTGTAAAAATGAGTACTTGAAAGTCTGCCCTGGTAGGGTCCTTCAGGGACATAACTCAGATGCTTGCCTTGCCTCTCTCTCTGCTCCCCCTTCCTCTCTCTGCTCTGATGGCTGTCCTGGGGAAGCAGAAATCACATGACCATTACAGTTTTGTGCCCCTCTTTTAGGTCAGCTTTTCACTCCAAAGGGCCCACAAACCAAGTCTGTGCAAAGTGAAACCAGGATTGTTGTGGTCACTGCACTTTTTGTAGGGATCCTTCCCACTGGACTCAAAGGAGCCCCAGGAGCTCGCCCATCCACCCCTACCCAAAAACTGCTCCTGCCACAGTGGCTTTTCACAAGACAGAGCTCTTCCAGGAAGTCGACCATGACCAGAGCAAAGTAAGTGTCCTATCTTATGGGTTCAATTTCAAAATAAACATCAGATGAAGGAAACTGGCAAAAGCCTGGAGGCCTCATCTCCTCACTGATAAACCAGCACCACACCAATGTCTACACAGGGCATGCAATGGAAAGGCCACTCTGCTCTCCCTCCTCCCCAAGAAGACTACATGGTGGTTTGTACTCTTGATACCATGAGGCAGATGATAGGTCACAAAGCATCACTTCCAGGGCGGCCCCCACCCCATGCGGAGTGCAGATGGGAGAGGAATGAATGATCCAGCATTAGCATATGATTATCTCATGGAGGCACGGGAAGGACACAGGCCCTCCTGAACTGCTAACTCCATTCTTGGGTTATAATTAAGTACTTCATATAGTCTATAGGTAGTTTTACAGTAAATAGAGGGGGTTCTGTCCCTGAACTCCATCTCTCTACTTTCCAGCTCAGATGGCCATTTCCCTGCTACTAGTTCTGTGCTGACACTTCCCTGCAGCCTAGATCATGTTTCTGGCATGCTGCAGTCGGCTTCCCCAAGCACACTAGTGCTTTTCCAATTCCAGCCCGCACTCACCACCTCCCAAGACAAAGGACCAGAGCTAGGTGCAGCCTTCCAGGTGAGTGCTCAGCCAGCCTCAGGTCAGAGGTGCTAAAGCTCTTCTGGCTTCACTGGAAAAAACTATTCTCTTTGATTCTAAGCCATACTTACATTTTTCAATGACAGATTATAGCAGTAGCCCAATTAGTCACTGCCATAGCTCGAGCTTTCTTTTCTTCATTTGTTGCCTACCAGTGCACTTCTGGCTTACTGTTCCTAGGTGTGAGTCACTGCATTTCATTTTAATATGTACATCCCCTTCGGATGGCTGGAGCCCTGATGCTCATCCACCCTCGCAGCACTATGTTCCATCCTTACCCCCATCAGCAACACTTCCCAAACTGTGTCACCCACTCATTTCATATGGGCCTCTGGTGCATTGTGCTGAGACCCACAGCCCAGTGGAAGCTGAAAACTGCAAACAAACCACATCTCGCTGAATACCTGAAAAAATAAATACTTTTGTTTGCAGCTTTTCATTACGAAGTTGCATCCACTGGTGCACACATGTTTCTCAGATATACCCCTGTGTGCACACACAGAATATCAGCATTAAAAGACTAGGCTTTAAAACTGCTCAGTCATTTTGGTAATTTCATACTCTCAGCTATTAAACTAATGGCCTGAACAGCTAAATTTTCTTTGGGATGACATGTTCTCAAACAAACTGTAAATCCAAATTATGAAGAAACTTTGATGCTCCCATTTCTTGTTCCTATTCTAATGTTCTAAACTACTGATGTTGATTTATTAGGAGTTAAATAATCATTGCAAGAAAATAAGAGCTATGAAGCCCTTTTCACTCGTTTATTTTTAAATCTACAGACTTTTTGACCATCACTGCCTTACAGTGACACCTTCTGGAAAATCTAGGAGAAGAGGAAAAACTGCTTCACAGAGGAACAGAACGTGTGTGGGACGGGCATGAATCAGCACAGATCAGCTTTGGAGCACTCATTCCTGGCACACGTCTGATGTTAAAATACCTGCACAGTGTTGTTATAGCCATCCTATAGCTTCAGATCTCTTTAAAGAAAATGAGTCTATCACTAAATCTTTAATCTGGCCATATTTTATTTATTCCCTAAAAGAATACTCAAGTGTAGGGTGGCAGCAGTATCACATTCTTCTTATCTCACAGAGGTAAAAACAAATAAAACCAGAAGAAATTATTTTTACTGGGTAAAAATTTGTCCTGTTTCAAATCCTCTCTAAAAATATTGCTGTATGTTGAGGGACACTTGTGTTAATACTAAAAGTCTTTAAGGGAGAATAGTAGACAAAGTACACAGACTTCTAACTTGGTTAGGCAGGTGAAACAGGGAAAAAAACCCTCAAAAGCCATTAGAGGACAATAGCAGAAGATGTGAAAATACTTTTTCCATTTCTAGACAGTACTTCAGCTGCTGACAATCCACTGTCATGGCACAGTTCCCAGTTTCATCTGCTGCTCCCTCAGTGTTTATCTCGGAAGGGAGCTACGCTGGCACCAACAGTAGGTTTTGAGGCCACTCGCAAGAGTGGCTCTGTCATATCTCACTAGGCTTACAAACAAGAAGGGCTTTGAGATTGGTTGCCAATTAAGTAAAGTAAGTTTTACAAGTAAGGTCTGGGATCTGGGGATGACCATGTTCAGTTTGTTAGCAGCACTATGCTGACGAATACTTTATGCAGAAATGGTGTAGGAGTAGAGACAGTTTATTATAAAAAGCTGAAATCTAACTGAAAGCAGAGCCGTAGGTCCTCACAAAGAGTATGACAGGGTAATTTTCCAAATTCTTAGCTATGGATGTCACAAGAACTCCAAAATGTCTCAACATCCTTACTCACATTGTCACTGATGACCCCAGTGCCATGAGTCCTCCTCCACTTGTATAACAGTTCAGCTGTAAATTTCCAGCTCATTAGTTAGTATACGTAAGCATGAAATCAGCATAGCCATGATGATTTAAACCAGATGAGGTGCTGACCTTTAGTTTGGACACAGGATCATGCGGGAGAGGAAATTGTATTTTATTGGAAAGAACCATTACAACTATCAAAATAAAGCATTAGTCAGGTGAGCTTGGCTGTACTTGTAGAGGACTGAACCTTGTGCCCAAATCCACCAGGCTGGCTGGCACTGACTCAGCCCAGAGCACAAAACACCTAGTCCTGCTACCGCCAAGCCCTCGCCCCTGAGACACAGAGCAGGCTGGCAGTACAGTGTGGCAAAGCCTGGCCTGACCTGCCATTTATTTCCAAAGGTTTCCATTATCCTTTGTGTTTTGGTAGTTCCTTTTTCTGATTCCATCTGAAAGAGGACTTTACCATTCCCAAAAATAAATTCTACTTACATCACAAAAAGGAGGTGGGGAGGCTGTTATACAGACACAGCTTCCAGAAGAAAGGAGGAGAAAAATCCATGAAGCAATAAAAAAAGATCTCATATAATCATGGTTGATCACATATTTAGTCTAAAACCCATGAAATTTCCAGACTTGTGATTTTCATCCCTTAGAACTGATTTAGTTAGGTCCTCCAGCCTCAGCTAGAAGATGAGGCCCTCAGGTGACAAACCCCCACCAGCTGGGGATTTCAGAAATATCAGGTACTGTAGGAATTACAATAAAGTAAATAGTAAACCCTGATTTTATTTCTATATAAATCTGATCTCATTACATCTATGTTATTATTCCAAAGGCCATGCCCTCTTGTACTAACCCACTACAAAGGAGGTCGCAAGGTGTCACGTCCCATTACACAAAAGATTGGGTTCAATAGGTGTATTATGGAGAGTGTAAGATGGAAGGAAACATAACATGTACTCACTGGAACTCACGGGAACAAAAAGGGAAAGAAGAAGAAAGGGCAGGAATGATGTGAGACTAGTGAGGAGAGACCAGCACAGTGATTTAAATGAAAGGGGCTTAGAGCTGGTATGCAAGCAGATGGCTATCTTGGAATTTGATTTTATTTTTTTAAAAAAATGGTAATCATATTTGTCACAATAAGCTCAGACCTTTTTTGAAGACTTGCAATAGCTGCCCTCGCTGAGAATCTAGAAACACCACTGCAGTAGAAGCATTAGAGAAACTGGAAGATGAAAAGACTTTCACAAAACACAGCTTAAGACAGTGACTGTGAGGTTTTCTTTTTTTCTTGAGATCTGCTAAACGTTAAGCAAAAATTATTCAAGATACAAGGGATGCACGTATTTTTCACTGATAACTACACGAGTCACACAGCTATAACAAGAAGTTTATATGAGCCTAGATATAAACCACTGGTCTTAAAACCACAAAATTAGAGAGAAAGAGAAGGAGACAGACACAGAGAGAAAGAGAGAGAGTGTGTGTGTATTTGCAAAAGGACACAGTATTGGCTGGTATTGCTCAAAGAACAGGGAACCTTCTGTACTGTATATATAATTACGATAAACTCCCCTTCATAAAATATTTACATGCAAGTTTCTTTTCAATTCAAGAAGCAATCTTCAAAAAGGACCCTTTAACTGTAATAGTAATCCATATTAATTTACTACAACAATAACAGAAGTCAGTTTGCCAGTTGGTGTTTTGCTTTTACTATAAAGCTTGAAATGGAAACTGTGGCCTTGATGAAAACTGTAAAATTCCAGTAAATGGGATTAGTCATCCTTTTGTGTGCCCCAGTTCCACATATCAAATAACAAGCAATGACACCCTCAGCTACCAAGTGGAAGCAAACATACTTCAAAAAGGGAAAAAAAAGCCACAGAGAGGGTGAGTAACATTTGACATTTTCATGTCCGGAATTTCTGTAAATGTCTCTCTCCCAGAGGACAAATATCTTCCAAAATATTTAGTTCATTGTGGTATTTCTCTTTGACAGAGTACTGTGAAATCCAGAGCAGGGAGACCCTTAATGAAAACATCTCAATATTTCATTAACACTTTGCAACCTGGGACAGTTTAACGCATTTCAAATCAAGATTAGTATAGCAGATGGCAAAGGGGAATGGATTTCAATCTGAAAGATTCCTGACTTCTGTGGAGAACTTCACTGCCTGCTTTATCCCCATCAAATAGAGCCCTGAGGCTTTTAATTTCATCCTCAGGAGAAGAATTCCATCGAACAAGAAGCTATTGATCACACAAATACTGTATGCCTAATCGCTTTGGTTTTGATGGAATATGAATTGCATCAGCCTTTAGAAAGGATTAATGTTTCCGTCATAGAACTCAATGCCCCCAGAGGAAATCTTATATATTCACATTCCGCATGTGTTGGTCACACAGTATATGGAGTCAAAGCCTGATGCATTCTGCTGTTGTTGCAATCCCAAGCAAGGCAACTGGATTGAAAAGGTTGCATATATAAGTTTCTGAGTTAATTGCCTGTTGCTATTGAGTAAAGCACCCAACTTTCATAAGATTTCAGCATACTGAATGGATCTTAAACAGATTTCTAGCACACACGTGCTGCCAAGAGCATTGTTTAACAGGGTTTTATTATTATAATCCATGGTCAAATTACAGGATAATAAAAATACATTTTA
This sequence comes from Strix uralensis, assembly GCF_047716275.1. Classification (NCBI taxonomy): domain Eukaryota; kingdom Metazoa; phylum Chordata; class Aves; order Strigiformes; family Strigidae; genus Strix; species Strix uralensis. The sequence goes on along the minus strand of NC_133972.1, from coordinate 38,427,617 downwards.
AAAATGTAGTTACAAATTTCAACAATTGGCTCAAAATGAAATCAAGTGTAGGAAACCCAAATCCTTGCAAGTATTTAGTGCTTTTGTTATTCTAACTTCATGCAATGAATCAGAAATAAAAATCCCAACATAATACCTCACTAACATCAGTTAAATCCTCACAAATACTGGTAACTCCACAGCATTGGAAACAGTGATTTCTCTCTGTCTTGTGAGAAAGCCATGCTCCACAGCAATCCCACTCTTCATACTGATGAAGAAGGGTCTTCCTCCAGAAGATCAGCCCTGGATGTCTTCCCTTGGTAATGTTGGTATAAAAGTCGGAATGGGAGAGCTCCTATCTCCAGGATGCCCATGGCCCATTTCTAAGTGGACAACTGAAGTTCAGAGAGCAGTGTGTCTTTTGCAATGGCAGGATGTGGCCACAAATGACCACATTTCAATCTTCCCACCCTGACCAACTGGCCCAGCAGAGTAGTGTACTGGTAAAGAATGGACTCAGGCCCTCATAAAGACCACATGCTCTGCTTCTCTTGGGCACCCACAGCCATGGCAGTAGGTTTACACCTCAAAATGCTTTGTGTTAAATAATAGTCCCAGAAGGGAGACGATCCTGTCTTTATCACTGATATAGACATTAGTTGTACCACATTCCTATCAAAGATGAAAATTTACCTTGCATTTTGAGATGGAGAGGAGAATCCATACTACATAACCAGGTAATTCTTTGTACATGGCATACAAGTATTTTGTGGACTTCAGGTTGAAATATGCAGTATTTCACTGTTTTCACAAGTTTATGTCATACATTTGATAGCTGCTCTTTCCAAAGGAGAGAGAAGTGGAATGAAGAAAATTAAGGTACCCTTTACACTCACAGACCATGCCAAGCAATGCGTGTTTATAAAAGGACAGCTGACACAGGCTGGCCAAGGTAGTTTATACAACAGCAAAAAAAGGCTGTGTTCTCCAGGCTCACAGCAATTGCAGCAAAGAGGGCAGAGGGAGCACAGACGTGCTGCACAAAACCTGGCAAACTGAGTGGGGCTGCAGGCAGAGCTGGCAGCAATGCCAGCAGAAAATCCCAAACACCCTCAAAGTTCTTCTTTTAAGCTACAGCTGGCTGCCAACTGTTCAACAGCTGCAGAGAAGAGGAGGAGGAACAGGGTAACTTTATAATTTAACAGCATATAGCTTTGGTAGGAATAATTTCAGGGAGAAATGCAGGAAATAAATGAAACATATTGCCCTCCCCCACTATTTTAAAAGGAAGATGACATGGCTATTTACAAACACCAGGTTTCTGTACCAGCTGAAAGATCAGCAATAACAGAACAGCACAGATTATACCATTTGCTAGATGGGACAAGGACTGGAGGTTAACTGCCCACTTGTAACAAATACCCAAAGGAGAATCTTCAAAGTCTACAAAATACAAATGCACAAACCCCAGAATTTTTCACATTTAAAGAAAGCAAACACATATGAACAGGTTATTCAGGACACCTGAATCAGAGCATGATTACCAAATGAGACAACACCCATCAGTACACTGCTCTAGGCTCATAGCATCCGCTGATGAGAAGATGTATCACCCATTAAGATAAATTAAGATGCACAAAGGAAGAGTGACTTCTGGGAAAGAATTTCCAGTAAAGCCACACTGGCATGAGTAGCACAGATCACGTAGTCTGACACAGAGCAGACCCACCACAGAATAAAAATTAGTATCAGAGCCTCATGGTTCCCCCATGCTGCCTGCTAAAGGAGGCCAGTAGGTATGGCACAGAAGAGAAAACCCAGAGCAGCATGTTGCTACTTCTCGGAACGTACTGATATGGGAGACTTAAACTCATATGCTCATGATTTCCTCATTAGAACAGCACTATTGCACTATTTGCGGACTAAGTTACTACTCAGCATGTGCACTATGTTCCTAAATCGGCCCTTAATAGGAACATATTGATACACACTGCACCAGATGGAATGCATTAGACATTAAATATAAAAGTTGTTTTTGTTTTTAGAAGTCTATGTAACTTCACACACACAAAAAATAATATCCCACAGACTATATATTAATCATGTTTACTGATCTCTGGAGAGTATTAGTACACTTTGAAGTTAGCTTACTGTGCCAAACCTCTGTCAGTTGAGGGCATAAATTTTCTCCTTTGCTCCTTGTGTAACTTTTTCTTTCTCTCCCTACACCCAGCCCCCAGTGAAGCAAGGTTAGATTGGAACTAGATGCATTTTTATATTAGCCTGCAAAAGCACATGAGATGTGTGAATGGGTGACTTCACTTTGAAGGTACGTATTCTAGTATCCAAGCCATCTTTTCCACCCAGTAAACTTCTCAAACATTTTTTGAATCGTTCTGCAACAGGATGAAAACTTTCCAAACATACAACTCTACCCATTAGCACATCATTAGATAGCCAATCTTCAAGCCTAAGGCTGCAAGTTACCTCTCCAAAACAGTGATTATAAATAAAGTGTCTGAGATATGGTATCCCCCATGTTGTGAGGCATAGTAATAACACACCTCCTCTAACTGAATAGGTATTTTGTATCAGAACACACACAAAAAAAAAAAAAAAAAAAAAAAAGGTTCCAGTCAGAAAAAAACCCCAGCTGCCAGAACATAATGAAAAGATGTGCTGATAAAACTGAGTATAGAGAGTCAAGCAGCATTTCTTACCTTAAAACACAATGCCATCTAGCAGTGGAAAAGGAGCCATCTTTCAGCTCTCAGCTGGTGTAGGCATGCACAGACATGGCATCAGCAGGGACATGGCATCAGCCAGTCAGCTAGTGGCTGATGTTCCCGGCATCTCTCTGCAAATCCTGGTACAGTGGGAATATCTTGAGAGTCTCTTAACAAGAGTCACTGAGAATTATTATAAATGTCATGTATGAAAGCACTTACTGGATGCGAAAGCATAAGCACTGTTTGATAAGAGCAGCTCAGGAAAGTTAGTCTAAACTGTACATGCTTCCACCACTAACTCTATCTTCAGCAGAGCAAACAAGTAGATGTAATGCTACAAAAACAATCCTGTTCTATCACTCAGAAAAGAAACACGGACTGCATATAAACAAGAAAGGCACACACAAATCTCAGCTGTAGCTAGCATACAAGTCAAAGAAGCAAGATGATTTTTCCTTGCAATTGCATCAGCATAAGTGATTATTTGTGGCTATGCATAGTTAACATCTATATCCACCTGCCTTGCATTTGAAAGTTTAGGCTTTTGATTCTAACCCTCTGAACAGTACTGAAGTAAGCTGCCTACAGCAGCCTGAAACCAGTGATGAACATACATGACCTTCAATGTATTTTTCATAGCAAAGAATGACTTCAGTCACTAGTTGCCATCTGACTAGAGTCATTTAAGATCAAAGATAGCTATCTTAGCTGGAAATGACAAAAATTACATGGCCTTTAAAGCTTATTGAAAGTCTTTTTCCTCCGTCTTCCGAAAAGACAGCCCGCACACAGCTAATGAAACAGAAATTGAAAGACAGAGTGCACAGAAAGCAAAAGCGACTCTGAAGCTAACAATAGCATCAAAAATAGCAAAACTGGCAAAACACACTAGAGCATTTCAACCGTATTAACCGTTTGTTTTGGTGTGAAGTGGTTTTTTGCATAGCCAGTGTTAAAAGCTAAGCTGCAACAAGTCCTGGTGAGTGAACCTACTCCTTCAGGACAGACACAGACCACCAAGCAGGGGAAGAAAGAAGCGCCACCGCTCTGTGTGGGGAAATCAAGAAGTGGCTCATACTTGCCAAACAAGGTCTTCTCTATGCGGCCATGATGGGAAGCTGCTCAAACTACTTCTCTTGACTATTCATAGGTTGGGAATGTTTAAAGATGAGAATGGGAGCATGGGAGGGGCATGTAAGACAAGGATGTGACACAAAAGATTGCCTGCCCAGGCCCGGGAAACCATCAATAACTCAACAACACCTGGAAAGTCATTGGTTTGACTCACCAATGGGCAAGTAAATGTCTTTTTTCTGAACATGCAGCCAAACAAACCTGGCCTTTCTGAGCATCTGTGTTGTGTGATCCCATGCCAAGGCCTGTGCTGGCCCTCAGAAAGAACAAGTTTGAAAGGCATCCATCTCCATCCCCTTGGAGATGCTTGTTCTGTGCTGTACCTGTAAACAGCGAGTGCCAAAACCTTACCCCAGCCTGGGATCCTCGCCATTTTCTATTTTGCTTTTTTATGGCATTGTCTGGGGACAAGAACCTCAGCTTTTAGTAAAGCATTGTTAAAATATTAAAGTGCTGTATTCATTGTGAAACTGAATAAATCTTAATACTTTCTAGCCCACTGTCTTCCCATTACACCCTAAACATGCACACTGAGGAGGAAATATTGTATGATGAGCACACCCATAAAATATATTAGTAGGTTAGAGTAGTCAGTGTTACATGATCATGTCATGAAAGATCCTGATATCAAAACACATGCACATTATTCACAAGGGGGTATTATCAAGGTAACAACAAGCCATCTGACCTCTATATTTCCACTTTTTGGATTTCTATCTGATATTTAATCTCATAGGAGTATGATTTAGTGCATTAAACAGAATGGCCTCTTTGAAAAAAATACCCACCAGCATGCTTATTGCATCCGTACTCTTAGCATGCCCAGAGTGCACACATACTTTCAACCCAGTATGGATAAAAATAAAAGATCAGAGACAGTTTTGAAGGCTTTAGAATTTGTTTCTACTACAGGTTATCAGGGCTACAATACAATTCAGTTTTTGGATGAAGCTGAAATGGCCACTCTCATGGACTGGGAAAGGATGTTACTTAAAGGGCTCTATTAGTCGCCAAAGCATTTTTCTCTTAAATGTGCAAGTTTTTGACCTTGGAGGTCAGTAATAGACTGTACATCTGTTGTTGGTTCATTTTCCTGAAGACTTGCATCTAAGCGGTCTGCCTGATGTTTCCCTAATTGCATTTCCTTTCTACAACAGTTTGCCATGGCCCCATTCAAGAACGGGTTCTTCTAGCCTGGAAATATTTTTTGAGGCATTCAGGACAGAGTCTGCTCTGTTATTTCTGGCTGAGAAAGACCTGCCAAGCAGAGCAATCACAGACCTTCACATCCCAGTAAAACTAATCAAAGGGATCCGTTCCTAGAAGGGGAGGGGAAAAAAAAGAGCAATAATAATTACAACTAAATCAGAACTATCCCACAAGGGAGCTTTTATTTGCACTCAACTACAGGCAGGGAGCTCCTAGTGTATGATCAATGGTGTAAGAAGGGGGAATGACAGAAATTACTACCCAAGTCAACAAAAACTGCAAGAAAGAAATACAGAATTTTTTTTTCCTAAATAATTGAAACAAATGGACTAAAACTGAAAACCAAAATTTCTTCTTTAAGAATCTCTCTCCTTGCAAAAGACAAATACATTAAAGCAGGAAGCAGTGTGACGCATCATGGTTATTGATGGTAAGTGTTCTTGTTTCCAGTAACTATTTTGATCTCATATGTGTATTGCACATGGCTTAAATAGAAGAAAAAAACAAAAATACAAAAAACACTTCAGCCAAATACAGTGAGAAAATCTTTTTTTTCCTTGCTTTTCCTTTCCTGTTACTTGAATTGTTCCCTTTTTTGTGTGTATATTTTAAAGCAAATACCTTCAAATCCTGTTTGCATTCACTCAAGTTGTGATAAACAAGAAAGTCAAAACACTGAGTATCCTGGATATATTTTCTGCATGTGTTTAAGACCTAACACTTTACAGTGCACATCTCTGTGCAAAGTTTTACTATCGGGCGACGATGGAAAAACTCGGTTTTTGTTTACCCTACCAGATGAGAATGTCATTAGTAGTCAAGAGAGTGCCTGAAATCACTCAGGATTCCATCCTGTTAAAAACAGTCTCTTGAGGAACAGAAAGCAGTCCCCTCCAGATCACTATGGAAATGATAGATACAACATATGGATTAATATTTTCAATCAAAATCTGAGATTTCAAAGTTCCTTTTTCTTAAAAAAAAAACCCAAACCACACAACAGGAAAAAGTCCAGCTGCACTTGATTTCCTGTTGTCATATCCTTAAACCCTGCCAGTGAAAATGTCACTCAGGAACAGCATTAAATGCACATGCTACCCCTGTGTGCAGGCTTGAGCATAAAACAAGTTTATACAGACACAGAATGGGAAAATTTTCAAAGAGGTCACAAAAAAATAACTTGCACTGGATTTATGAGAAATTACATATCTGAAAAAAATGTCCGTGATTGATATGTATCACCTTGTGGCAATACTTTGCCAAATAAACAAGTCTTTACACAGTAGCATAAATACAGCCTGTTATTTAAAGTCCAAGCATTTCCTGCTTGAAATCCAAGGAAAATACATTTACTTCTTAAAGCTACTCTTTCACACTTTATGGTATAATTGTAGAAGATGTACATTTAATTTAGTAGAGGGTTGTATAAATTTGCTAATTCTTCTTTATTCACTAGGTGGCAATATTAGTCCATCAGTCCTATGTTAATAAATGTAAAGCTCATCGGTATTTTCTCCTGTAGTTGTTGCAGATATCTGTCTGAAAAGCAATGTTACATTTTTTAGCCTTCTTTAAGAGCTCTTCTAGGTTTTAACTTGTCATGTTTTGTCATCTTGAGCAGGAGAGCAATTTTTCAAAAAGATGTAGAAATTAAAGTCACAAAATGCAGCACATCATATATCACTATATTTATAATGCTCTGAATGGTGATGTAACCACATAAAACGAAAGATCCAGCATGGGGGGAGAAGAAACAACTACCATGTGTCTGAAGCTTGACTTAAAGCATCAATGCTTTAGACAAGTCTTGTGTGAAGAAATTACTGAAAAATCAGAAAAAAAAAAATTCATTCTGAGGCAGCAGAAAATTTTATTCATTTCTAAATGTTCAGTTATGGAACCTGAGCTGTAATAATAACACATGATACTTATTTTGTTTGTAGCCATTTGGTTATTGATTGCTAAAACTTAAAGCAATAGCCCATGTAGTAGAGTTTTTCTGATCTTTATTGAGGAAACAATGGGAGAATGAGGGAACTGAAGTTAGAGCCTGACTTTTCTTAACCTGAAGAGCTGATAACATGGGACATAACACCTAGTGCTTCCCACCAAGGACCATACACTAACAGGGAGAGCAGATGTGCCAGCCCAAGGGTTTCTCACTAAAGCATGCAGCAAGACTGATGGTGCAGTAAAATGCTCTGATACATGGTCTGATCACTAACATTGGTTTGGTCAGTAAGTCAACAGTTCTCAAGGTTGATTAGAAAGAGAAGGGTGGAAAGAAAAATCTGATTTTGCTTTGATGGTAAAGGAAAGCAGCAGCCCCTGATGTGCACCTATGCTGTTTCTCCAGAACTCTTGGTGGATTACTTTTTCTGGAAACCCCTGCATCTTGTCCACAAGCTGTGGATTCATTAGTTCATCTCAAGTGCATCTATACCAATGCATGCAGTATGAGCAACAAACAGGGGGAGCTTGAAGCCATGATGCAACATGAGAACTATGACATAGTAGCTATCACAGAAATGTGGTGGGACGCCTCATGACTGGAGTGCTGCAATTGATGGCTACAAGCTCTTCAGGAGGGATAGACAGGGAAGGAGAAGCGGTGGAGTGGCCCTGTATGTTAGAGAATGCTATGACAGCTCAGAAATCAAGTATAATGATGACAACATTGAGAGTGTTTGGATTAGATTAAGGGCCAATAAAGCAGATCTTGCCATGGGACTCTGCTATAGACCCCCCCAACCAAAGCAGTGAGGTGGATGAAGCTTTCTATAAACAGTGGGGAGAAATCTCGCGGCCACTTGCCATTATTCTTGTGGGAATACAACACAGCAGAGAGGGAATGATCCAGGAGGTTCCTGGAATGTGTGGAGGATAACTTCCTCACACAGCTGGTGAGTAAGCTGACCAGGGAAGGTGCCCTTCTGGACCTGCTTCTTGTGAACAGGGAAGAGCTTGTGGGGGAAGTAAAGGTTGAAGGCCGTCTAGGGTGCAGTGATCATGAGATGATTGAGTTTTCAATCCTTGGAGAAACAAAGAAAGGGGTTAGTAAAACTGTCACCTTAGACTTCCGGAGGGCAAACTTTGACCTGTTCAAAAGACTGATTGCCAAAATCCCTTGGGAGTCTTCCTGGAAGGATATGAGAGTCCAGGAAGGCTGGAGATACTTCAAGAGCAAAGTCTTAAAGGCACAGGAGCAGGCTGTTCCCATGTGCCAAAAAACAATCAGCCGGGGAAGGAGGCCGGCCTGGCTAAACAGGGACCTTTGGCTGGATCTCAAGAAGAAAAGGAGAATCTATGACCTTTGGAAGAGGGGGCAGGTCTCTCATGAAGACTATAAAGGGAGAACATTAGGAGAGACAAAACGCACCTAGAGCTCAACCTGGCCTCAGCTGTTAAAGATAATAAAAAATATTTCTATAAATTCATTAACAACAAAAGGAGGATTAGGGAAAATCTCCCTCCTTTATTGGATGCAGAGGGAAACATGATAACTAACGATGAGGAAAAGGCTGGGGTGCTCAACGCCTACTTTTCCTCAGTCTTTAGCAGTGGAACTGGCTGTTCCCTGGACACCCAGCCTCATGAGCTGGGAGATGGGGAGGGGAAGCAGAATGAGGTCAGCACAGTTGAAGAGGAGGTGGTCAGAGACCTGCTACACCACTTGGATGCACACAAGTCTGTGGGACCAGATGGGTTACACCCAAGGGTGCTGAAAAAGTTGGCAGATGTGCTCGCCAAGCTGCTTTCCATGATTTACCTGAAATCATGGCTAACTGGGGAGGTCCCATTGGACTGGAGGGTGGCAAATGTGACACCCATCTACAAGAAAGGCAGGAAGGAGGATCCAGGAAACTACAGACCTGTCAGTCTGACCTCAGTACCAGGGAAGGTCATGGAGCAGGTCATCTTGAGTGCCATTACAAGTCATATAATGGACAACCTGGAGATCAGGCCTAGTCAGCATGGGTTTATGAAAGACAGGTTCTGCCTGACAAACCTGATCTCCTTCTATGACAAGATGACCCGACTATTGGATGAGGGAAAAGGTGTCGATATTATCTACCTGGATTTTTGAAAAGCATTCGACACAGTTCCCCATAGAATTCTCATAGAAAAACTGGCTGATCATGGCCTGGATGAGCGAACGGTCTGCTGGGTCAAGCACTGGCTGGCTGGAGGGTCCCAGAGAGTGGTGGTCAGTGGAGTTAAATCTGGCTGGCAGCCGGTCACAAGTGGTGTTCCTCAGGGCTCGGTGTTGGGACCATTTCTGTTCAACATCTTTATTGATGATCTTGATAAGGACATAGAGTATATCATCAGTAAGTTCGCAGATGATACCAAGTTAAGCAGGCGTGTCGATCTGCATGAAGACAGGGAGACTCTACAGAGAGACTTGGATAGGTTGGATTGGTACGCCAATGTTAACGGGATGAACTCTATAAGGCCAAGTGCCAGGTCCTGTACCTGAGTCACAACAACCCCATGCATCGCTACAGGCTTGGGGAGGTGTGGCTGGAGAGCTGTCTAGAAGAAAGGATCTGGGGGTTCTAATTGACAAGCAGCTGAACAGTGTGCCCAGGTGGCCAAGAATGCCAGCAGCATCCTGGCTTGTATTAGAAATAGTGTGACCAGCAGAAGTAGGGAGGTGATAGTCCCCCTGTACTCTGCACTGGGGAGGCCACACCTGGAGTATTGTGTCCAGTTTTGGGCACCTCAATACGAGAGAGATATCGAGGTGCTGGAGCGAGTGCAGAGGAGGGCAACGAAGCTGGTGAAGGGCCTGGAGAACAGATCTTATGAGGAGTGATTGAAGAAGCTGGGACTGTTTAGTTTGAGGAGGAGAAGGCTGAGGGGAGACCTCATCACTCTCTACAACTACATGAAAGGACATTGTAGAGAGGTTGGTGCTGGTCTCTTCTCACAGGTGATTAGTGATAGAACAAGAGGGAATGGCTTTAAACAGCAGCAGGGAGGTTTAGACTGGACATTAGGAAAGAATTTTTCACAGAAAGAGTGGTCAGACAGTGGAATAGGCTGCCCAGGGAGGTGGTGCAGTCACCAATCCTGGATGTGTTTAAGGGTCGTTCGGATGTGGTGTTGGGGGATATGGTGTAGGGGAGAACTTTGTAGAGTAAGGCTGATGGTTGGACTCGATGATCCCAAGGGTCTTTCCCAACCTGAATGATTCTGTGATTCAGCCAGGAGCTGCCACGGTCTGCCCCAGCATCAGCCCATGGAGAAGGAAAAGGCAAAGGAAAGCCAAAATAAAAAATAGCTGTGGCACTGCTCTGTCCAAGTGAAGGCCCGATGTTTGTCCGTGAAAGGCCAGAGCCTGCTCCCTGTGGGAGTCTTCTTGATGTAAAGGTCAGGGACAGGGTCTGCTTGCTGTAAAGCTCCTTTCCACTTCCACAGGAGAAAGGGCCTGTATGCATGAGGAACAGCTTTTAAGACCACAGGGTCTAGCTATGTAATAGAGCTAATGCCAGAGACTGCTGTAGGTGAGACCTGAAGAGGAGAGGCCAGAGTGCCAAGGCAGGTCTGACAGGTACCCAATACCTAGGGAGGAGGTGCACAAACTCTTGCAAGGGCTTATAAAGGCCACAATTCATGTCTAATTGGTGTGTCATAGAAAAGAGAGATCCATTCACATGTGTGTCCCAGATTTCCCCCAGGACAAACTCCAGCCTTGCTCAGAGAATAAATTATGCAATGGGTTTCTGAATGACTAAGAGGCCTTCAGGATTATGTTTTCAAAGGCACTTACCAGTTTGACTGCTTCTGAAAATCTGGACCTCAGGTGATGAAATAAGAGATGGGATAAATCTGACTCTTAGAAGGTGTCAGAATCATAAATATTAGAGATGAAAATCCCTGTTAAATCATTCCTTTCATATCAAACATATTTCCAGGATTTTTAAAAATCATTCATATTCACAGGAACGGGTGCTTCTGTGTAATTCCTGAGGTCCTTTAAAAGTATTTATTTAAATGTTTTTCTTCTTCCAGCTTGTCACTTGCTCACATATCAGAAGTTCAGAAAAAGGCACAGAGCACCACTGTGCTCACAACCAGCTCCCTGAATAGTCCCTCTGCAGCTGTAACTCAGCAGGAAAGCTAAGCTGCTTCCATGTGTTAATTAGTTGGCAGCTCTCCTCAAATTTTCAGCAGTAATGCTTAGTGCTATAGGTTTGTCTCCAGGCACACACTTTCATTTTGCTGTTTCACCAAGCAAATCCCGTAAAAGGAAGAACAAGCGCTGAGTTTAATAGGAGTTTATTCATTACTTTACAAGCACTTCATGGTTGAGAGTCTAAAGTCTTCCTTTCAGTGATGTAACTGAGACAGCTGCAAAACACTAGTAATGACCTCCGCTAAATGACTCGGTTCAGTCCAACTTCCAGCAGATAAATAATGGCAGATATATCTACCCTTCAGCTATTTAACCCAGCCTTGGGAAGGAAACAACATATGTGAGCGTCCTCCTGCTGTAGCTGCACACAACCAGCTGTACCTAAGCAAGTGTGAGGTTAACGCCCCAACTGAGACCTTGTAGCAACAGTGTGACTGGATGTCCCTGTCACACAAACCATCCGAGAGCATTAACAGCCTCCAACATGGCATCAATTCATTATCATTGAACCTGGGCAACTTTTTGTTCTGTTCCGTGCTATGGTCAGTGGCTCATTGCAGTGTTTCTGCCAAATGCATGATCACCCAAAACTGTAAGTTGGCAATATTTTTTATTTTTTTAAATTCAAAGTAGCATCTGCAATGAACAGTTAGCTCAACTAGTTCTTTTCAAAGCAAGATTTTAGAAGTACTCATTTTGTACATTTACTAAGTTAGTTTGAACACACTTTAGAATATCATGCTTGGTCTCCTCAGCAGTGAGGGTACTTTCAGACAGCACATTACCCAGCACCTTCCATGTTATGTGCACTGCAGGAGCCTATCTCAGTTCTCAGAAACAACATTAGACAAAACCAGAGTTACCTCTGGGCACTGGAAAGGTCCAGTTTCCAAAAGCTTGGGAAACTTCTTTTTCTCTGTTTCATCAATAAGCAATAAGTAATTAGCCCCCTCAGTGTCATTTCTAACTAATTTTCTGGACTCCATTAACAAAGTACAAACTGAAAAAGTTTCTTTCATGAGTAGGTTTTCTTCTGCAGCTTTTCCTCACTGCAGGGTAACATTGTAAGAGGACTTCAGTCAGCACAATGTAATAGATACAAGCTCAGTTCACTTGAGATGACGTATTGTAACCTACAATATATATGACAATATAGTAATATATAATTATTTGTACTGGTGCAAAATAAATGCATGAGGTTAAAATAAAATACAATGTACTAACATTCTGTCATGGATGAAAATATTAACACGGTAATGGTTTAACAGGAAATCTAGATTTATTAATAACTAACAGCACTTGATCATTACAAAATAATTCAGAAAATGTTATAAAAATAGCAACTTGTCTACAGATTCTAAGACGACAAGATTCACACTAACTTACTTTATGGTATCTTAAATCTATACATATGTACATGCGGATACACAAACACAAAACGTACAAACACACACAGACACAAAAGTATTCGGATCCAGTAGTGAAAGGAAGTTGCTACAAGTATACTTGAAATTGCTAATGTACAGAGACCTGTAAAGTAGAACATTTAGTTTTAATGTTAACCATCACTTGTGTTTTACTAGCTTTTATTTTTCCCGTATTTTACTGCAATGTATGTGATTTCATTTATACTTTTTCCTAACTACCCTCTGTAGTCATTACCCACTTGTAAGATGTTTTGAAACCTTTAACTCCTTGCCTAGTAAAGATAAGATAGACCTTGGACAGTCTGAAAAACTCCCTGAGTACATCCCTAATAGCAGGAACCTAAAAACAAGTGTCTAAGAAGACGCCAGTGTCAAGATAAGTGACTGGAAGCTGATCTAAACTAACCCCCTTGGAACAAACAGGAGCTGAAGGACGGATGAGGTAACTCTATGACCATATATGGACACGAGAAACCTAAAGTTCACTAACAGACAGTGTGAGAAAGGCTATGTAGACCACTAAGGAGAGGAGAAGACCCTCACTATTTTTACTATGCATGCTCAGACTATGTAAATGAATTCTGAGAACCATTAGCATAAGACTGCCTCTTCTAAGAAATCTGATGAATATGTATGCTTTTTGTGTATATTAGTCAGAGTGTTTTATTAGTAAGTGTGGCACTTGTGGTGAAGCGATCCCCAGTGCTGTCCAGTGCTATGAAAAAAGAATACCTGCTTAACAGTTATACGCAGTTCTGACTGTTGAGTGAAGCTCTTTGTTTCAGTAGAATGAAGTATGTACCCACACACACCAGTAAGCAGAGAAAGAGCAGGTGAAAGAGAAGATAGCTCAAAGTAAAATTTCCCTCCTCTTGATTTTAGAGTAAATACTCATAATGCCTTGGCATTCCTCAATGGGCGATAATTGAGACTCAAGCGGGTTGACTCCACCCTGGTCTTCCATCAGCTCTGGCAGCAGATGACATCTTAAAGGTTTTGATACCTGAGAGGCATCCCAGCTCAGGGGAGGTGCTGGTCACAGGCCCACTGTGATCCAGGAGAGATCAAAGGGTCTCCCTTGTGGTTGCAATTTATAGGGTCCAAGATAATTGACTTTTGTCAGATACCTTTTGCTCACGCCCAGCTCAAACAACTAAGTATTCTGGTGTCTTCCAGCAGCTGCACAAGAACTTGATGAATATGCAACTCTGTTATTGTTCCCATTTGACCACATCCCAGGCATAGGTGTGCCAAGAGGTTAGGAGATGATGGGCTGTTATAACTGTTTCCAAGCAATCGGGAGGGCAGGAGCCAGGCTCGTTAAAGGGGCACCTTAGTGTGTTAGCAATCCTTATCTCCACAGATTGGTGTATAGCTTGGGGGAGGTGGGTGGAATCACACCTAGCACTGAGCAGCCCAACAAGGAGGGGCAAGGAGGGGTGAGAACTGCACCACCACATATTCAGAGGTCAGTTAAGGTAAATGGAGTTTACCTAGTTTTATTTGGATGATACAGAATTTAGCCACTTCTCGTATACTTTGGATAAGTGGGTTTATCCTTAGTCAGATGTATGTCCATACAGTCTGTCTGCTCTTCCCTTGCAGTTGCAAAAAAGGTCAGGGAAGCAACTTCAGTCTTCATAAATAATTTTGCATTATGATGGTATAGCAAAAGTGCCTTTTCAGGTGACATTTGAATGTCAGAAAACATGACAGTAAGTGTGGCCCTTCAAGACAACAGGTCAAGAAGACTGATTTATGTTTTTATGCAAATTGTACAGAGTCAAACATGTTTATTATCTCTGTTATTACCATTCCGGGGAGAGATCAGTCACAATGAGAACCAGCAGACAAAAAACAGCATAAACATAATTCAGCAACTGGGGAGAGGATTGGCCACTGTCCATGGTGCACATGGCCAAGGCAAAGGCATTCACCAAGGCAGAGGACCTGCAGCAGGGATTTGCACCCACAGTGGTCCCAGCCAGGCAGCTTTGAAAAATACTTCCTTTAAAATTATGAGGGATATAGTTTGTTTGTAAAATACTGTGTCACAAGGTCTGTAACTTCACTTTCTTCAGACTGACTTATGCCAACTGTTAAATATATGTCTTTAAAAACAATATCTGCAGTAGGAAAGTAAATGTGGCATTGCTTGCTCCACTGGAAAAATACTAGACTACCTGATCAGTGAAGAGATTTGGTTCTGATATTCCAGTTTCTCTTTTTTAAGGAAGTCACCTTTGGTCTGGAGCTGAATAGAACTACAAGTGTTTACCCATACAGCCATACACTGAATATTGAGATATTATCACAGTGCTTAAAACAATGTTTGCTAGCTTCATTTCCAGTCATTAAATTGGAGAACTAAAAATAAATTCTGAAAACAAAGCGTTACTGGTAACTGGTAAGCATCCACATAGCTTATCACTGTTTTTTCCAAGAGATAGTTTCAAGAGATCAAATATGAAATATTTGCCCTTTCTTATCTCCACAGGAATATTTGAAGTGTTATAATTCTTTTTCCACTTTTAAAGCAGCAAAGACAGCTCCCACACCTATAATTACTTAATATCTTTAAATTGTTTTGTATGGCCCCCCTGTATTCTAGGGCTTAAAAGGGGCCAAAGAGCTGGCTAAAGGTGAATGTCCTCGCTGTGACTGCAGTGGTTTCTCCACATGATACCCCTCTCCTCAGGGTATCACAGACTTGTCACGACGGGGGAGTTCAGTCTTTGCCCAGCCATACAGCCAGCTAGCACATATCCAGAAAAACAGACATTAATACTTACTGTCATCTTAAATCTGTTTAAAAAAATAAAATCCCAAATTGCAATGCATCCCATTCAGCTCAGTTTCCAAGGTCTTTCCAGAAGGTGGCAATCTTGTTTCATATTTGTGCCTCTTTTAGACAGACTCCTGCAGGACTGCGACCTCTGCGCCTGCAGAGTAAAGAAAAAACAACTCGATCTTAAACTGGCAGCTACAGGCTTATTACACGTACAAAAACAAAAGAAAAGGGAAAAATCCCTCATCTCTAGAGATAAGGCTATAATAAAGTAGAGCATTTTGACTGAAAACAATGTAATTTAAAAAAGTTGTTCTTGGTAGGTAGAACTATTTTGCAACTGTCCTTTTATTTATAATTACATTTAGGACTGAGAAACTGATCATAGGCCTATTTTTATAGGCAGAACTTTTTAAGTGGAAGTACGTGCAATGGAAAGCTTTTGGCTCTTTACTGGTGGCAAAATTTTCTTACCTCGCAAAATGAGCACAGAAGAATTCTGTGCCAGAAGGACATCATCAATTTTTCTTCCTGGAAGAACCTGGAGTAATACAAAAATAATAGATGTCTCAACATAAAAAATTGTTATTTGGACAGGTATTTGAAAAATATGAACACACTACAAAGTAATTCATTTCTGGTTTGCAGAGAAAATGAAAATAATTTCCCACAAATAAAGGGGAAGGAGCTATTTCTTGTACGGTGCCTAATCCCACCTGAAACACCTTCCTCAGTGAAGGAAATGGGAGATTTACCACAGCAAAGTCTGCAGTCCCTCTTGAACTGGAAGAGCCACGAGTCCAGGATGACATTTTAAAGGAAATAAGAGCACACCAAAGTAAAATAAAAGTATTTCTGGTTCTTTGAGGCATCATCCATTCAAGCCATGCTGTGGCTGCTGAACAGCAGAGGTCCTCATCCCTTGGCTCTGAAAATACTGAATTAATTGTTGACATGCAGAGGACATATTTGTGTTAGTGTCTGTAAGAGCATTAATCTCTCCATTCTCTGCAAGCGGCTGTTGCTCTGGGCATCACTACAACACAGTAACTGTAAAGGACAGAAAGTAAGAATTAAGCCAACAAATTATATGTTCCAAAGCACAACAATCATTATGTTGTGCACAGACATTTGCAGTTAGCTTAATGAAGGGAGAGTGAAGGCCCCAAGACCAAAGGGTGTGGAAACCTTCAATCTGCAGACATGTCATAGCAGTAACCACCCAACTCAACATAAGGCCAAAATAAATCACTAAGATAAGAGAAGATTTCTCCAGGAGACTGAAAAACACTGGAACATCTGGAAAGAAGAAAAAAGATTTAGTCGAATGTGTGTTTTGGATGCTTTGTAGGAAAAATATCTGCAACAGACTGTCTTGTCTTTAAGCATTAAACACTGAGACCCAGGATGTTTCCTGGGGATTCATAACTACCTAGGAGAGGTAATGACCCAGAGAAAAGTTGAGGGTCATTAAAACCAGTCAGTCATCAGCTCACTGGGAAATGCCCTCTGCTGAAGTTTGCTACCATTGCTGCTAGCACCCCTCCTTCTTGGTAAACACAAGGAAAGAAAAAAAAGTAGCAGCATACTTCTTTCTGCACAGCCAGAAAGCCCTGCAACCATATCTCTGCGAGGGGAAATGTTAGGGGGGACCACCATCATGCTAAGCTTCCCGAAAAAGGCAATAAAAATTCTCCCCTTGAATTTAGATTACATCACATAGAAACTTAAATAAAACAGCACTTTTAAAAAGCATTCAGCTAACACAGTACCAATGAGGTATCAAGAAGAGAATGTCCCTAACAGTGCAGCACATTAATGCGTGACAGAAGTTGTCTCTCTCCTCGTTGTTAGAAGAGCATCACAGGCTACAGGGAAGGGATGGAGAAAAATTTATGCCAAGTTTTCTATGTGTCCCCAAAAGTGAACACTCACATTTGAGCACAACTCAAATTATAGAGGAGTTGGAAACAGACCACAAAAATATTTCTAGACATGAAAACAGTTTCCACCTCCCTCATTTTTGCTCAGGGAGCCACCACCCCGCTCCTGCTTCAAAGCACTCCCTGCACCTAGTTGTGCTGTCCATCAGCCCGAGTGTGGGGGATCAAAGGGACACCCTGAAGCCGGGGTCACCCCCAGCAGCTCCATCACACCCCAGGATTATGCCACATGTGTGAAACGGAGACCTGCTGGGGCACAGCACAGGCTGGGGCGCTGCCAGTAATGCACCCAACCCCCAGTGGAGCCTTATAAAAAACAACAAGAAGAGTAAAGTACAATCTAGAATATATGGTGACAGCATGTATTTCTTGTAAAATTTTGTGTAACCATTGCTTTCTTCTCAGTTCCTTTAACTCTGGAGTGTGGAGATGAACAAGAAGAAAGGCGATGTTATGCTGTGAAAGTTTCAACACACCAAGTTAGGCAGCCAGGCAAATCTTTGCAAAATCAAGTATTTCATCTATAGAATGAGGTATGTAAGATTATTAAGGCATTTTACTAGCTTGCAGTTTAGGATACATACTGTATCTGCACATTTCAAACATAAAAAGTAGTATTGTTATATCGTACTTCAGGTGCCCTTAGATTAGGTATGGTTATACCTGGAAACTTTCAAACATCTTTCAGTAAATGCTAGATAATTCATATTTTACGTAAAGAACCTCTTAACTTTATTAATAAATGCATTTACAGTTATTAATAGCACTTGTAGCTGAACAAGGACAGAACAGGTTTCGGTCTTAAGGCACCCAAATATTATCAGTTACTTGAAATCTCTGATTTGGCAATGAACATTGGGAGAAATGTGCTTATCTGAACATTTCATTTGCCTGAGGCTTTGCTAGTAACAAGGGCAAGTACAAGATAGGCAACAACTACAATCACACATTTCCTACCTTAGTAATACGCCATGATAGTGTTGCAAGAGCTGGCAGCCAAAAACAGAGTCACAATTGCTCTAGAAAACACATTGTTTCAGGGAAACCTGTGTCTGTGTTTAAGCTAAGGTAGTCAGCCATAAAAACCTGGGGCAGCAAAGTTTCCTTTAACAAGTAGATTTGGTAGCAAAGCATGTCTAATCTATAAACATATTTTTTACAAAACCTGAACAGTAAGAGACAGGGGGGCACGTTTAACAAAGATAGCTTGAGCAAACAGCAGCTATCAGTTATCAGGTACAGCCATCAGGAGACCTTAAACACCAATTTTAATGCTTAACCATGCAGAAAGATCCAAGTGGCCATAGACAATTGAGGCAATGAAATAACGTGGGCATTACATGAACGGGGTCCTCCATATTGTCCTTAAGGGAGATAGCAGGGCAAGAACAACCAGGGACTGCCCAGGCCATTTCCTTCAGCAGCAGAGGCTTCAGATAATTTTCAGAAAAATCATAGAAAAGACCTTTAAGAACATGAAGTCCAACTGTAAACCTAACACTGCCAAGTCCATCACTAAACCGTGTCCCTAAGCACCACATCTACACATCTTTTAAATACCTCCAGGGATGGTGACTCAGCCACTTCCCTGGGCAGCCTGTTCCAATGCTTGACAATCCTTTTGGTGTACAAATTTTTCCTAATATCCAATCTAAACCTCCCCTGGTGCAACTCAAGGACATTTCCTCTTGTCCTATCACTTGTTACCGGGGGGGGGGGGGGGGGGGGGGGCGGGGGGGGGAGAAAAAAAAAAGACCAACATCAACCTCTCTGCAACCTCCTTTCAGGTAGTTGTAGAGAGCGATAAGGTCTCCCCTCAGCCTCCTTTTCTCCAGGCTGAACAATCCCAGTTCCCTCAGCCACTCCTCATAGGACTTGTTTACTGGACCCTTCATCAGGTTCTTTGGTGTTATTTTGCTCCATGGTAAAAGGTCTACTGTATTCTTTCCCCACCATGCTGGGGTGGGCAGTGAAGCTGTGTATGAGCAATTTTAGAAACATCTTGGACAGAAAAAAACATATAGACACTTCAGTATCTATGCAGTAGGGACCTCCTGGAACTGAGAGGCAATTCTATCAGAAGGCTTATTTTATTGATTTATGTGGGTAAATTATTCAGATCTGATAAAGTAAATCTCTGTTTTCTTCTGTACAGAATCTTGCTGCACTTTCAACTGAGAAACCTTTTTGCTTCTCTTGACTGAACATATGGCTCCTCTCAAGAGAAGCTTTCCATCAAATTCCTCTTCCTCGCCATCCCTTGCATGAAAAGGATGCACCACTTCTTCTTACAGACTTTGGATGTTACTCCTCATGACTTTTCAAGATGTGCTGGGGATGTAATACTCAGGATAGCAACTTTTACTGCACGAAAGGGAGAAGACTTATTTTTAAGTGATCCTACTTTTGAGCCAAGTGCCTTAATCTTTGTTTTGTATTACAGAGTTTCTCTGCACTTAGGAAAATAAAAGTTCACCAGGACGCAGAAGGATCTTACAAGGTCAATCCAGCCTGCTCTCACCAGTGCTAATTAGGCAAATGTATTTCCCCAGTGTTTACTTCCCTTCCAATTTTCACTTTTATTTTCTCTATCTCAGTGTGACAATCTTAAGCAGCATTGTCCTTCCTTCATGAGAGAATGGAAAAGAAATTCAGCAGCCTCCACAGATTAACCTGCACAAGATGGAGTTTTATCTGACACTTCTGTCATCAGCAATAGGCACACAACTAAAATAATTTGCCATATCAGCCCTGTGATACCTTTTTGAAAGGGCAGGGTTCAATACAAGGGTTAAAATAAACATGTACAAGTGAGGCAAGGGAAAGGGAAGACTACCAGCAAGTCAGAAGTGTCTTCCAACATTTTATACAAACCTTTCACTTTCTGAATTTAGCTGGAAATCTGTCAAAATAAGGTGCTACCATCCACGCTTTTTTGACTCAAAATAGTGGGAATCAGCATGAAATGTAAGTAAATACAGGCTAACAAACAAACAAAAAGGTCAACATAATATTCTCTTATGGCAAACCTGCAAGACTAGGAGAGAGGAAGCATATACAGAAATTCAAAACAGAGAAGCTTCTGATTTTACTGGCATAATATTGCCAAACATCAACGACTACATGGAGAGTGAATGTCAACAAAATGAACCTTTATCACTCAGTAGATGGATCTCATGCATCACATCATGGTGATTAGGAAGATGATGCCACGAGCAGACCCAGGTCTCCTACCAGCTGCAGCAGCAACTGCCAGACTTCACTTGGGCACCAGACTCTGCTCATTTGCTTGAAGAAACATTTTCTGTACACAGAAAGTAGGTCTAAGAGGAGTATAAAGTAGTACAGCTGGGACAGTTTCTTGGGAAAAAAAAAAAAATACTGCAAATCAAAAGGTGGGGAGCAATATCACATGCCAAAAACTGGCAAAGAGGACTTTTCAGACTTTGTTATGGGATTTCTCTGCAGCTTAATTTTTCCTGTTACAATTACTGCTTCTGCAGGGTTGGGGGAACTAAAAAGACCATGTACTCTGAAAACAGCTACAGCAGGAAAGCAGAAAATGATAATAGCCTAAGTTAAAAACATGGGTTTTGTGACAGCACTCTGGAGAGATAAGATTGCATTTGCCAAGGCCAGGGGAAAAAAGCAGGCTACAATAACCTGTACGATGATAGCTTTGACATGCGTTAAGTTTCAAGCTTCAAGCAGTAACCAGCTGCGACAAGAGTGACTTTTCTAAAAATTCCTCTTTAGTCATCATGTGCAAGCAGAGACTTATTAAAAATCAAAACCTGAAGACTAAAAGATTGTTTCTTCTCAAATATCCATCCTACATCCATGAAATACATGCAGAACAAGGGTAACGTTTTAATAGACCTTGAGTCTCTTGCCCACTAGGAGCTTTTACAGATGCATGGAGGCAAGAGAATGATAGAGAAGGGCAACAGAAAGTGATCTGATGAAACTAAGTAGGACATCGGGCCATCCTTAATACAAACAATTGTTTTGGAGTTAGGGAAAACAAAGATTTTCTAGAGCTTCCTTATGCAGTCCCTGCAAGCTGGCAGGGCTGACACATCAGCAACAGGTCTTTGCCTTTTCCACCTACAATATCATGTGTCTGATGCCTGCTCTGCCAACACCATGTGCAACCACAGACTGCACTAACCAAAACTGCTTCTAAATGAAATGTTTTTCAAATTTTTCCCATGAAGCCACAAAAAACCCCAACTTCATGCAGCTCAGTTTAGGACCCATTTTCAGAAATATGTTTTCAATCTAACCTATTATTCAAAGACAACTGTTAACATAGTCACTCTCTGGAACAATTTACAGAGAGGAAAAGGAGCAATATCATTTAACATAGGGAATGTACTACTATACAGGGCTTTTCCCAAATTGAAATGGCAAAACTTGGTAACAGCAGTCTCATTCTTGCAACAATAGCAGCAAACTAGTAATCGTGACAATTAGTTTTCTAAGACATTGAGCTTATCAGGAGGGAAGTATCCTGAGCTAACAGGGTTCAGTGGTGGTCAGAGATAGTAACTTAGATGAGTTTCTGTAGAGCAAACTAACAGCCTATTTAATAATATGCACCACCACATACAAACACTGCAGTTTTTAGAAATTCACAGAGCTGACAGAACACAAGAAACATTTGCTCAGGGAGAACAGGGCTGGGCAATTTTCTTCTTTCTTGACCTGGAACACTGAGATCCTCTACAAAGGGAAGCTCTGGAGATAAAACTGGCTTCTGTATCTTGCAAATTCTTCATCTTTCAGTCTGCCTGTTAATTTTGCCAGACAGCATGCATCTTATTTTTGAAGATAGCTGTTCTAGAGAGGAAGGATTAAACTATCATAGCCTGAGGTCCAAGAAGTTAAATTTGCTGCTTCTCTGAACGTCACTTTGGGACTGCCTTAAACTTTTCTGGGGCACAGGGGTGGGATGTTGAATATCTCCAGCCCTGCTGCTTTTTGTGTGCTTGCACATGGGAGGGAAAGAGAGTGCAGCTCTTAGATGTGACACACTCACAGCACAACTGCCAGGAAGCCTACCTTTCTGCAAATACCATTAGGAACTTTTCTGTTCAAAAAAACAAACTTAAATCAACATTAGCACTGTAATTATTGCAAAGCTGCTGAATGGGCCACTCTGTTACCTTAAGTCCATTTTAATCCCAAAACAACATAGTTAGGATGGGAAAGACTTTTTAAAGGTATTTGAAATATGCATACTCCATTTCAGGTCTGGGGAATCAAATTACCAGCCTGTAAGTGAGATAAGGCAGCAAGAGAGCACTGAGACCCCAGACGGCTGCAGAACTTGGGTAATTTGCTCAGTTCAGTCCTCAGGCGAGCAAAGCCCCCACTAACACCAGCTGGAACGTGTGCACTGCAGCTCTGGACAGCTGGGAGGAGAAAAGGCCAGTCACAAATTAAATTAAGAGGTGTAATATGGTGTGAGAAGAAAAACAAATTGAGATTGTGAAAACAGGTGCCAACTGACATTTACTCAATACTCAGTCACACTTTCCTTTCTCTCTATGTGATTAGCAGCTAAGCTGAATTAGGATAGATTTCATGCTTCTGTGACCTTCTAGAACCCCCCCACGGAAAAAGAAAAACTCCTGTAGCTAGAAGCTTTTTCCAAGAGGGTAAAAGTGCCCAACTACTGTGGAGCTGGGTTGGCCAGACAGATACACTAAGGCAAAAATATATGTATATGTCGGGTGACTGCAACCAGATAATTATTTTTTTCTTAATTAGTCCAACAAATAGTACTAAACACAGGGCTTTAAATTAGCACCAGGCTGGCAAACTAATGGATTTAGTTATCTGCATCATTCAAGGCTGTCTTAATATTTGTTGTTCAGAGAATAAGCTGAAACCCATGGACACTATCTTGAAGTTCCTGGGAAGGACTGAAATGAAACACAACAGGCCCAGTTGTTCCGCACAGAGCCTCATACTGTTTCTGTGCCTCTGAAAGCAGGACTGTGATTTTGTACCTGCACCACTCAGGGCTCCCTGAAAGAGAGGGTTTAGCTGGGAGGGCGCAGATCACCCCGATACCACTGCGCATGAACATCTTGCCTCCACAGGTGCTATAGCTGGTCACACCTCATGGTGGGAAACAAAACTTTTCTTCCACTGCCTGGGCAGCCTCTCCTGTCCAAGCATGGAGGCTCCCATGGGCTCTGCACTGAGCCTGGCCACTCTTGGCTGGAGGCCTCACAGGAGGTTTCCCCAGGCTTCTCCTGCTCAGTGCAGGCTCCTCACAACCAGGCCCTACTCTGAGCTTCTCTCCAAGAAGGTAAGCTACTGCAGATTTTCAGTAAATTGACCTGCAAACACACCAGTCATTTCTCTTGATCTGATACAGATGCCAAGGAGGTCCCTGACTCAAGAAAACCCTTCTGATAGGATAACGTTAAGTAAACGTGCCAGGTCTAACTGCTAAATCTAGGACAATCTACTCATACACCCCAGCCTCATTAATTCCAGAAAAGTCTCCTTTGAAACAAAAGGAACAACAGCTCTGTTAAGTAGGGTCTGTGGCCACAGAGCAACTTTCAAAGCAGACATTTCCCTCTTTTCCAAAAGCAACAGAATTATCAGAACAAACAATTTTTGTGGAGCTTACCACCAGCTACATAAAGACATACCCATCCTGCATCATGCTTGGCTGCAGCAAATATTCAGCCCTGTCCTGTGGGGCTCAAATACATTCACTCCTTCCCCACTCAAACCTAACTGCAAAACTTGAACCATCACAAACATGCTACGATGCACAGAGCCCAAGTGCTTCAAGAGAAAATACTTCAAGCTACATCTTCTGCTCATTTTTAAGCTCACTGACTTTTATGTGACAACATGAAGTTTTGGGACTCTCTTAAGTGTAGCAGCATTGACTCAATATTTTTCTCTCAAAACCCTCCACAGCTGAACAGATGATGGCAAGCGTGTACCATAAGGCCACTTGATGAAAATATCAGGGGCCTTAGAAATAGTTCACATTCTCTGGCCTTCAGTTTCATGATCATTATCATAATAAAGTGTTTTTGCTTATTCCTTGCACACCTGCTGTGTGTCAGTTTTCCCCCATTGCAGCTCCATTACCACACACACTGCTTATACTGACATATACAATCACTTTCTTTATACTGAGCAGATCTTAGGCACTATTGGCCTATCACACACTGATAAAAACCACAGCACATAAAACACTTTGTAAAGAGAGAGGAATGTAGACCGGGAACGTGGTTCAGGGTTAGATTAAATGAGAACAGAGGTCTGGAACTTGCTGTCAAGAAGTCTTAGATCAAAATTCATAAATATTTCCAAAGTATTTGTTTTCATCTCATATGACCAACTATTCTTATGAAATGTCAGCAGCAAATCCAGCCAAGAGACAAGCTCCTTGAATTTTGAAGCCATAAACCACAACCAAAAGACTCTGAAGGGAATGGGAAGGATGGACAGAAGGATGGATGGAAAGGGTGTAGATCCAAGAACTTCACCGCTTGACTTCTTTTTAACCTCTACAATTCAAGGGCATTAAAATTGGGAGTTTCAGCTCCTCTATCCCACTTCTTCCTAATTGCGCTCAGTAACTTCATTGCCTGTCCATGAGTACCTTAGACACATGCATCATTCAACCCTCTACATGTGCGCTAATGCAATTTCCTTCAAAATAAATTTACTTTTAGAAGCAAACTATCCTGGTTGTGCTTATAACAAACCAATCATCTGATGAATAAAAAAAATGGTTAAATATTGACTATATAATTGAAACAGAGCATGTTTTAAAGAGTGTTTTATCTGGTTTGAATGTATTTGGAACTATTTTAAATTTTTATAAGTTTAGTGAGTTTAACAAAACCCAGTCTCATACATATTCCTACGCTGAGCAAAAAATAGCTGCTGCAGCAAAACCTGCTAAGCACAAACAAGACTAGAAATGTCTGTTTTACTTCAAACACTTTTTTAAAAAAAAAGCAGAATTTTTTCTATTAACCTGATGTGTTACACTACGCAAATGTCGAAAATCTCAGGTAGTTATCCTTGCAAGATTTTCTTCTTAGGTCTTGTGAATTGAAATGACCTAAAAGATGCAGCAGGCTATTAGTATTAAGCAGTGGAATTTATCTTACATGTGGAATTGTTAATAGTAAAGAGAAGATTAATTTAAATGAAATTATTCCAGGCCCATGAGAGACAGGCCCAGAAATAGAAGTGATTTCCTTCTCAGTTAACTTAAGGAACTGCCACCATGTAGAAGGTGAAAGCATACATAGTCAAATCAGGCTCAAAGACAGTAGTAACTCATGAATGTAGCATTTATATTACTATTTTGTATTTGGCTTCTGTTAGCCAAGATTTCACTCTGTGTCCCTCCCTGCATTTACACTGAAAAAGCATTCTTTAAAAACTCATGTATTTCCATGCTCTGGACATCCACCAATCCCACAAAACACAATTCTTTGCCTGCACCTTCTTTACAGACACAAACCCTCTACCTTTAAGCTAGTCCAGTGCTGTTTGAGGAATGCATGGATCCATTGCACCACTCACCATGTTTCAAGAACAACTTCAAGAAAAACATATCAAGTAGCTGTAAAGACTCCATGTCACTCAAAAAGACATGAAAATGTATGTCAGTCTTTCTTTGTTCCCCCCACTGCTGATGTGGGCAATTATTATAAATCTAAAAGTACTATGGTTAGATTAAAAAAACTCAAGAAAATAATCAACCAAAAATTCTTCAAAACAGACATTAATAATGTCATATTTTTTATTTTTAAATGAAAGAAATCAAATTAATAATTCTTTGTTTCCCCATATTCAATTTTAAAATTGTGAAGTTCCTCAAAAGACGGACAGAAGTATGCTTGTACTTAATACTATGCTTTGGAACACACACATACATTTACGTATGTATATGTAACCTAATGTTATTGAAAGTAGTAATGAGTGTATATTTTAGACTTCCTTAGTTTAGGTTTCCTTGGAAGAAGGAAAATGGGACTTGCTGGTTGATTAAAAAAAAGTAATCAAAGAAAAAGTGTACATTACCTCTGGCAATTCCTAGTGGTGGTACTTCATCCTTTAAGTCTTTTAACAAAAAGACAAATATTTTCTAGCTGAGCTGACTGGCCAATAGAGATTTAACTAATTTTTGTGTGATCACAAAAGCAGTTTGCAAAGACTAAGCAGTTTATTTGGAGAGTAATTCTCTCAATCAGTGATAAAGCCTACAAACAGTTTATGGGAAAGGAAACAAGTATTGTGTGAAATAGTATTTCTCTGACATGAAATGCTTAATGCAAAATATTTAAGTCTCTGAACCACACATGCACACAATATTAGAGACGCACAAAAAATTTAATTGACCAGCAAAGAAACTGCCCTTCACAACCTGCAAAGTTCAATTATTTACAGTCTAATTTGTATAAACTGTGTGAAAGCTCAGTGTTGGGGTGGGAAGGGAGGTTGGTGGGATTTTTACTTAAGTTTCCAAAATAATTCTGAAGTTGAGGGATATTTCTGACCCATCTCAATTTTTAATCTGCAGTGCTTTCTTTTCAGTATATTCAAGTCTCTAAGTTAATGGAAACAGCGAGGATATTGTACTTCACATGCTGTTACTAAATAGGTACAAAGTTTGACTGTTTTCTGAAGAAACTGGTTAATGTACCCAATATGAGAGCACATCTCTTTCAGTTCAGTAAACCATCACTGGACTTAGCATAAAATAAATCATCAGTACAGTAGTTTTCAGTTAAAATAATTTTTAAAAGGGAGATTCTTGCGGATTAATTCTAGTCCACAATACTAAAAGTGTTATAGTGGCCAAAAAAGTGCACTATTTTATTTTATGCATTGAAGAAAATGAGGTGAAGGGTTTGTTTTCAACATGGGTATCTGAAGCTGTGACTGTCATTTGATTTAGAAATGAATTAGCACTTCAGTTTTGTTAACTATGGATTTAGTAGATGATCTTGCATATAGAACACAATTACATTTTCATAAGCCATTTAGAGTGAAGGGTCTAACTGTTGTCTTCTCTCTTTGCATAAAAGACACCATCAGAATGGACAGAGAATGCAGAAGTTCCTCTCTCCCATATCAGAAAAAAAATTGACAAATGTTTTCCTGTCCAGTACCTACCTGTACTCTAGTCCATACAACCTAGTGATAATCTGTTATGAAAAACTGCTATGATTACTATGCGATTGATTTGTTTTTGAATCATAGTATAGCCTTTGTCACAAAAATCACCATAATACTAAAAATTTAAGTTAAGAAATCAAATTACCAGCCAAGTAATTCTGTTTATGTACTCTCACTTCAATAAATTACTCTATTTGGACAGAATACTACTTAATATCCTCTATAGGGGATCATCCTATATGAATGGATCATCGCCCATGAAGTTTACTCCTGTCCCCAATACAGTCAAGCCAAGAGTCCACCTACACAAACAGCCATCTACTGAATGCTACTACACTTATTATGACTCAAGAAGACACACCCTCTAGAGACTACAATATTCTTGGCAATATCAGTACTATTGACAAAATAAAAATAGGATGGATTCTGTAACAAGTGAAATAGCACAAATGTTTATATGTGGAATCGCTTGGAATCGCTCAGGTACTTCAGCGAGTCTTTCACTGGTGACAGCCCATATCTTGGTTCTGAAGAACCCTTCTCAGTAACACACTTTTGCAGGCTGTATTGATCTTCTTAGCAGAACGGTTAGGCTGTAACATAAAGACATTTAGCACAACTGTTAACCACTAGCCTCAGCACCACTTAGAACCTACACAGAAGAAAAATACCTTGGGCCCATGTTTCCTTTATATGGCACTGCACAGAGTCAACAAAATGGGTGACTTTCCAATTGCACGACATTCCGGTTTCACTTTTGCACTGGTAAGATGACCCAAGACAGCAGAATATTGAATGAAGCTGCTATTCTTTGCTCTTCAAAATACCTCTTCTGTTTCTACATTAGGTATAAGCAGGCTTTGTTTGGTCACCACAATGATGTTAGGGATTACTGGGAAGCCAGTGATTTAAAGCAACATAGATAATGTAAAACTGAGCAGGTAAGATGTGAAATCAATTTTTAAAACAGACTAGGAAGGAATGTTTTCTGTGAAGTTGTTGAAAACAAAAAGGAAAACGTTGTCTTTGATAAACAAATTTTAAGTTCACCTTCAAATTGAAAAGTAAGAAACCTGTAGCTTGCTAACATGAGGTGACTTCTGCAAAGAACATTTTGTACTTCCCCTAATACTGGCTGGCTATTTTAAGAAAAACAACTAAAAAAGAGCGAAAGTTTTTTTTTCCAGTTCTGGCTATTCTGTGCACGGAATAACCAGGTAACTCACAAGTACTATCTTCTATGTATGTTCTAAATGAAGAAGAGCATTCCCAATTCTCACCATTTTATGAGAATCTCTTCCCTAAAATTCTAGTAAGTCGGTAACAGAAAATTCCATCAGTATCTCTCGACCTAATTCAGAGTTAGCATGTTTCTAGACCTCAAGCTGTGAAAATTCAGCATAAAGACTCAAAGACTACTTGCAGCTTGCTTTTAAAGCTGTTATGGTAAGAAAGAGCAAGTCTGGTTTTGAAAGCTACATTCCTTACTCCCAGTAAGTAACTCTTGATTGCCAACAAATTCAATATAATCGTTCTCTACTTAAGGCCAACCTCAGAATTAATTTATGTACTATTCCAATGTAAAATATCAAATGAGAATTCCAGTTAGCCCTTGCTGAACCAGATATCAGATAACTTAACTGACCCATGCAGATTATCCCAACCCCAACATGCCATAGTAATTCAAAGAGACACGGCATGGGAAACAGTTATTTGAGATATTTGAATACAAAAGTATTCAAACATATTTCTGTGTGCGTGGGGGGGCAACCACAGTGGCATAGATGTTTCAAGTGTTTCATGAAAATAAAGCTTAATTTCTTTTGAAATATATAACAGAAGTGAACTCATTGTTTTCATTATATAATTTCCTTTCTTCCAAAGAGATGAATCATGAAATTTGCAGTTAAATAAATCAATGCAGAATGATGCTGATTACTCAACTTTACAAAAACTTAAGCAATCCTCACACATTCACTAGCTATCAAAACCAAAATAAACCAGATAATGATAGACTGGAGAGTTAAATAACCACAGATGCATATTACCTTCACTTAGCAAATGGTAGATAATTTTAGGACTTTTAAAGTAAGTATATAATGGAGTGAATTTCTTTCCATGAAATTATCCTAGGAAAACAGCTTCAACAAATAAGAACTTGCAATCAGCTAGTGAAATTCCTGAGATCTGTCTATATCCTGTGGCAAAAGTGTGTAAGTTAGTGAAAGTGGTAAATGCTTTACCCTAGGGTCAAAGAACTAACATCTCTGTAGCTCAGGACATTTTTTTGATGAATGTGAAACAGCTGGAAAAAATATATCAAGGGTAAAAATTGTACTCCCATGGTAGATCCAGCTGCTGCAGGAATAAACCCAGGGGGGAAAAGCCAGAGAGCAAAAAAACCCCACAATATAAAACCACTCCTACAGCATACAATCCCACTGTTTCTGCATAAGTCATTTTAAAATACAGGACACTCTGCAAATGCTGGTTGAAACCAATGTAGAGACTAATTTGTTAAAAAGCAAAACCAGTTTATAAAGTATTTTTTTTAAAGAAAAAAATCAAGGAATGATGGTTTTCTTTAACAGCAGTATTTTTGTCTTTAGTGATTTTTTTCCAGATGTGAGTAACATTCGTACCTGCTAGTGAGAAAGTAATTTTTAAAATAAACAGAGACTCATAAAAATCCTGTTAATACTTTATTAGTGTAATTTTTTAGCTTTCTATTGGACAGAACGTAAATGCAAACTCCAAAAAAAAAAAAAATTTTAGAGTCCTCTGCCATTCAGTAGAAGTGACCATGGCAGCCTGTTTCATGTCCATTCTTTGTTATGGAAACGAGAGGAGAGGGAAGGGAGGGAAAAAGCATCAATAGAACAGTTAGGCACACAGCTGACACTTACTGTACAATGATATGCACAAGTAATTTATAACAGCTATATTCATGAGATGTGCTCTTCAGATTTTTCCCTTGTAATATATGAGCTTTGCTCAGATGAGCAAGGATCATTGAGAACAAGGGAACTAACAAAGGAGTAACAAATAAGACTTTTAAAACAAGTCCTTAAATAAATGCAACAACAAAATGCAAAATTGTTCAGCTGAGAAGACATTTTTAACCTAGACTTCAAAACATTAAAAATTCATTTATTTTACAGTTATTCAAATACACATGCACTAAATGAAAATATTGCACAAAATTAAAATTTAGATTGTGGAATTCATATATTTTTATTTTGGTACACATTCTGATAGCACTTAAAATTTACCGTTTAGTTCTAGCAAACACCAGCAGCACAAGCCTGAGGATGAACCAAATGAAAAATTCAATTGCTCATTTTCTCTTAAAAATAATTAAGGCTAAAACAAGTGCATTTGTTGACAATGGCACAATTTTCAGCGGCCAGTCACAGCACCCAAAGGCCAGAAGATATACCCAAACACTTAAGGGCTGTACATTAACATTCAGTTTTGGAGACTTTCTAGGATGATAGGCTGCATGGGTGGACAGGGCAGATATTTTAATTTGTCAACAGCAAAACCATTTAAATAAAGATACACACAAACTCTTTTGAACAAAAAGTATTCGTTTCTGATGATTCTTGCCAGCCAACAGGCACCACTTAATTAGGAAGCCACATTCTGTAATTAAATGCAGAAGACAAAATTTCAATACATATGTAACATATACACACACATGTATATAAATGTGTGTATAGGTATATATATGTAATAAATTCATTAAGTAAAATGACTTAAACATGGCATATTATGTTCAGTTCACATTCCTAGAGATATTATTTTATTTTTGTACAGAAATGTACCAGATAATTAAAAAAATCCCAAGTTTTCACATGGTCATTATTCTCTTAAAATTTTTCATGGTACCTACAGATAGATAAAAGGTTCCACAGATTTGACAAAACAGTATTTCAACTTCCCACTTTCATACTGCATAACAAATTCAGTGATTTAAAAGACATAAATTGAATTTGGTAGGATCAATGATATATTTACTGTATCGCCAAGAACAATTGCTGAACGATCTTTCATCAGTCAGATGTCAGGTATGCTGGAGTGCCCTGACATCAGAGGAAGATAGAGGCATGTAAACAATAGGAGCAGGCTATTGATTACTTCATACAGAACTCAACAATTTTGTTAAATTCAATAGCATTTAATCATCACACTTCTACAGAACCTGCAGAGAGGAAGGGGGGAGATTTCTTACATATTTACCAATTTATCTTCTTAGGGATTATAAAAGAAAGGGACTTAATTTACAGTATTTAGTTCTGCAATAAAGAAAAAAACAAGTGCACTTGAGCCCATGCATACTGTATGAGAATGTTAACAGTACAATACGATCATCATTAAGTCATATGATAAAATGCTATATTGCATTAATAGGAGTCCATGAGAAAAAATGATCTATATAGAGGCTTCAGCCAATTTAACTAGGTCCTTTGAGAGCCTTCTATCTTCTCTTAGAATGCTTTCATAAAAGGTCTATGTTCCTCCCTCACATAAAAGGATCATTTGTTCCCATTATGACACAAATTACTATAAGGATCCTTGATCAACAGCTGTATCTTACCCTGTGTTTAGCATTCAAAAAAACCACCCAAAAAACCAGACTCTAGGATTACTTTCTATTCACCTGGATAGTGGTGCTCGAACACTTGGGGATACGAAAAAGAAAACACAAACTGAGATATGCTGTGGCCAAACAGGATTTTTCAGTTGTAACTTTATTTTTAATTGGACAAAAATTCTTAAAGGAAACTAAACAGATGAATGTGGGGCCTTGACGTCAAATTTTTATTAAAATTTTACTCTATGCAAAAAATAAAAAAAATATCTAAAAAAATATTGTAGTTTTATCTCCTTTTTATTTTCATATATACACTGAGATGCGTTCAGGAACTTCCAAGTGTTTGCATATGACTAATGAAATCCTTTACCTGTGAGGAACAAACTAATTCTAGTATTTTTCCATGGAGCTTACACACTGAAAAGGTCAGGAATCTTTCAATTAAGAAAGACAGTCTTTCACACGCAAAAAAGTTTCAAATTTTAGTGGGGAGCTGTGTGTAAACTGTGTCTTAGTGCAGTTCCCTTATCTTCTTACATGATGTCAACCCTCTTTGAAACATGTACCCCCTTCCTTCTACAACTATCAACTTGACATATGTTCAAACAGGCCAACTGAACATAAATGTGATGCCCCTTCGCCACTGAAATTACATGAAAAATGTATGCCAGGTGCTATAAGAGCAGAATATGGCCCTTAAAGCTACAGAATAATCAGAATAAAGGGTTTATTTCTACTGCACCTCTGCCTTGACTAAAACTCCCATTAGATCTAGCGTTAGTTTATTTTTCAAGACATGAAAGTTGAAGTATATGTGGCATAAAAGCCACATAACCTCAATTTTTCTTTAATAAATGTACTTTTATGATGGGGCTATAACCATTTCTCCCCCTCTCCTATGAACCTGCTATTCCAGAGACTTCTTTTCCTGTTATCTCAACCTTTACAGGAACATTATAAGAGCCCTACAGCCTCGACAGTCATAACGTAGAGCAATTCCACCTGATTCTCACACATTGCACTATCTCCCAGTGCCAAAACATCCTTTTCTTCCATTGTATCACCACAGTTGTGCTTTACTTGAACAGTCTGGCACTTTTCATTGCTGGCAAAACATCAACTCAGGAATGGAAGGAATCAGCATTCTTATATATTGGGCCAGTATTCTTCTCAATGTTGCATGAAGACGCACCAAATCATTTAAGACACACAAACCCTTCTGGTAGTGGTTGAACTACAAGTGAAGATGAGAAGATCCACAGGTCTTACAGATGCATTAATAATCTAATATGTGACACTAGAAGACTGGTGCAGAAATAACAGCATGTGAGTTTGAAGCCCCAGAGAATCTGCCCAAGTAATTAGTCTTGGACAAACATACACCAGCTTAATAGGTTTGAAGTGTCACCTTTTCTGCAAGGAAGGCGCTTGAGTAGAATGTAGTCTCTGCTTATACCTCTGCATCTGCTTTGACCGTGAATGCAGTTTGTTGAAGAGCTCATGGAACTTATTTTGTGGAAATAAGGTTTCTAGGAATCTCTCCAGAAATACATACACCATTCTCTTATTCAGTTGAGTGTGCTGGAACATTTCAAAGACCCGAAGAATGCCTTTCCGTGTTGTCTCAGCGCCTATGATGTGCTTCAGTTCATCTACAAAAATGAAAGTTACACAGAAGTTTAATTCTGCTTGTGTGTTAACAATAAACTTAAACTGAATATTAAGTCTTTCAAATTATGTAGCTTGTAATTTGAAGTAACAGTGTCTTTATTACACATAACATGATTCAACTAAAAGTTCTCTTACAGCACAAAGGATTTCTGAAAATTACTTCACTTTTACACTATGTATGTGGATCCATGTTATTTTACATGAAATCATGCTGTAGTGAAATGCAGGTAAACTTAAATTCTCTAGTGAAACTAAGTATCATGTTGATTCTAAGAGAATTATAGTTGCAAAGTCACAATACAAGTGTTCAGCATTTTAATAATTAAAAACCTTTTTAATGTAAATACAGTTCATATGTCAACATTTCTTTTCAATACCTCAACAATCAATAAGAATACTGACATTAATTCCAGTAAGAAATATTAGGCTTGAATCCCAGACTCACTTACCTGGCATTACCTCCAGTAATTTGGTCTTCCCTGCCACTCTTGTTCTCATTCTAATAGCTTTATCCCTCCGTGGAACAGTCTCTGCCAAAATGCCGTTAGGCCAAAAAGCATCTCTGTAACAAAAGCAAGTCTGTCAAAATACATTAAAATTTTATCAAGTGAAAGGCTCTTTTTAATCCCTCAAAGCTTTCTCATAAAATAAATACAAGAAAGTAATTTGCACACAATGTAACACACACTTCAAATATTAGAAAAGGGAAACGGCAAAAACCAAATCAGAAGCAATAAGTACAACACACTCAAGCTATTAGTAGCTACCCTATACTTTTTTAGTAGAAGAATCAAATTAAAGAAACTATTACACACCAAAAACATTCAAATACCACATAGCTGTTACATAAAATATACCTAAAATTTATTTTTACCAGGCTCTATTGCCACTGACAGACTCTAGGCTTAGGTCTACTAATTGCTTCATTAGATCTCTGACAGCAGTTAACCTATCAACAAACCAAAGCTGAGATGAAGTAGTTAGTGTAGTATAAAGCCCAATGCAAGAGGCATGCCTAAAAAGGTGTTTTGCCTCAGTGAATGATATATTCTTTTTCTGAGTAAAAAGAACACATTCTTACTTGCATTTATTAAAGAATAACAGAGTATCTGTGAAGTATGATCCTTTGGCTAATAGGTTATTCTACAGTATCTCTTCCACACCATCCAAAAAAAAAAAAAAAAAGGCAAGCGGGGTGACTCTCGCTCAACAGCATTGCAGAAGCCATTCAGACTTTTAGGAAATGGAATGACAGAGCCTTTGATACTTTCAAACTCAGACTTCAGTTCTGTTGTATCTGTCCACATGCAAAACATATTAGCTTAGAGCTAGGGTCTTCTCTAGTAATAATTGTTTGCCTTTTAAGGCAAGGCATATATATGTCTTCATCAAGGTAAAGAAGACACTTCATCCAGTAATATGATGAAATTCATAAGTATACCCATACCCTAGCTCTTCTAGGCTGGTTAACAAAGAACTTTTTAAGGAAGAGGAGAAAACTCAAAAATTTTCTTCATGTGACAATTACTTTTCCCCTCATTTAACACATAAAAAAGCAGTGTATGCTCCAACTGGAATTCTGTACAGTAATAATTTCCTCACATAAAAAGAATAGGAAGGCTACACAGATATTAGACATCAATTGGGCAAGCACTTCATATTTAACACCTATGATAAAAGACATACCTGAAGCGTTTCACTGCATCTGCTACTTGCTCAGGAGATGTCATCCAATCAACATGATCAACTATTTTTCTAAAATCAAAGCAACATTTAATTTTTAAAACAGAGAACAAGTAAGTATAGCATTTAAAAGAGCACTCTAGGGCAAACAAAGTATAACTTCAGCTTTCTCCAACTGCATCAGTAGCTTCTACTGGAAAGGCAAGCACTGATTCTCAAGATAAAAATCTAAGCTCACTGATAACTCTTAAAGCTGAAGCTTTTTTGAGTAAATGTACGACAACTAAGCAGGCCGGAAAATTGATGTTGCATCTCTCATCAGCATTAGGTAAGTGTTCTACTAGTAGAGCACTCGTCTTCATGAAGCACTCTTCAAGTTCTGCTTCTGTAAGCAAAGAATCTACTTAAAAATCTCAAATTACCATATTGAAGTACGCAGTTGTTCATAACATTTAACAGGAGATACAGACTGATCATAAACTTTAACCTTCATTCATCAACACATACACATAGGTCAATACCCAAATTTAATATGTTTACAAAAGTGATATATGCACCTGTGTACCACCATAATCCCAGGATTACTTCCCTAAACATAATTTGCATTTAGTTTTCTAAGAAACAGGAAAACAATTTTGCTGCAGAATGCCATTAAGCCCCAAGAATCTGCTAGGAGACTGCTGAACCAGAGGAGGCTGTGAGTATCTGGAATAGTTCCAAATGCAGAAGCAAAGTAGTTCTGTGCACATCTCTGCAATAAGAAAACAGCAGCCTGGGCACAAACTCAGATAGTTATATTACAATCTGAAAACAGCAAAAGGTAGTCAGAGTTATTCAGAAGGGCAGCATGTTTTTGGAAGCACAGGTCTCAAAAATAGTTGCCACATGGCCACAAGGAATTGTTTGAAAAACACCCAGTGCTATTATTATTATATGGCTGCATCACTACTGTACCACAAGAACTGTCTATACATTTAACAGTGATGATGAAAACATCAAAAATATACTTGTGAAGGGTAAGAAGTAATGATACAGTGAGGAATGACTTGAAAAAGTAATAGGACACCACTACTCATCTGCCAGAAATTAAGTTTTTGATTCATAGCACTAAACCAAAGTGACAATTTAGTGCCAATCCTGTTTCTAGAAATTTTTTGTTCTGTATTTTTATTTACATTCCAGAAACAAATCATTGGACAGGAAAGCCTGGAAACAGTAGATTTCTAAGCTGGGGGCAAGAAACATTACTTACTTATCACTATTAATTTGCTTTGCATTTGCATGAAAAAGGGTATATGTGAATTACAGAGAACATGGAGGGCAGAACAAACCCCAGAACAGTCCTTTTCCTCCCACCCACCTCCATCTTTTAAAGTGCGAGAGCTAAAACTTAACATAGCAACTCAGTACAGTTCACGTAACTGGATAGTGCCAGGGTATCACTTGTGGCATCAAAGAGATAGAAACAGTGTAGAAAGTAACAAATACCATTAACAAAAAGTTAATACAGTGTTAAACACAGTGCAAAAAGCACAGACACCATCAGTATTAAGTTACATTCACAGAAACGAGAACTCTTGTTGATATTTGAAAGTTCTTTTGGAAGTTCTCTGGCATATAAGAGTTACTGGAACTTGTCTTTCAGCAATGTTTTGTGTTTATCTCCATTTTACACCACATTTGTACTTGGTTTACTGATCCTCTTCAAAGGGGAATGCATGCAGATCTAAACCACGATGATTTAGTAATACCAAAAACGATTTACAGACAGTCTACACAGTCTCACTTACATGATCGCTCTATATAAGAAAAGCAGTACCTATTAATTGTGTCACCATATGTTGCTCTAATAAGTTGTTGAAGCAAATTTTTTATATTTCTTCTTAACCACTGATTTCTTTCCTTTAAATCAAAGACTTCATCCATAAGGAGGAGCATTACTCTCAGTGGAATATTGTCATCCACCTGATCAAGTGATAAGAAGTATAATCAGTAAATTTTTATTTCAGTTCAAGAAAGCTACAGTTTTAGTAGCTACTTCACAGGTTAAATGCTTCAGTATAAGCAGAACAATGACAGAAACATGTTGCTCTGTACTTTACTGTAATACAAAATCTTCTCTAAATCTTCTATAATGTCACTAACAGTGAAGACAGATTGAAAATTAAAGATAAACTAGGCTTAAATACATTGAATTTTTAAAAGAAGATAAAAAGAAACAGTTATTTCAAAGTTGAACAAAGCTAATACAAGCAAGTATGTCCTAAAGAGAGAGCTTGTCCCTGACCTCTTCCTTTGGTAGCTGTGCTTCCAACTGCCTAACATGAAAACTCTGGAAGGAGCTTTTCTTTGGCATCTTTTTGTTATAGATGCATAGCACCAAATTCAGAACCTTCTAAGAACAATGACACCTCACTGCAATGAACTGCCTTTTATTTAAATACCGTTCTAACCTACATGGCTATTAAGTGCTTTTATGCTTGCAGATTAAGAAAAGCATCATAATTTTATTATTTAATAGAAGATGTTACACAGATTGGCTTGCAAAAAACATCTTTTATGGAAATCCTAAAACAGAGGATTCAATAACTATGTAAAGATTTTAAAGATGGATGGCATACACTTGCAGTAGCTTCAATATTTTTTCAAATATTAAAATTTGAGGGACAGTTTACTAAATTCTGTAGTATGAAAGCATTAGATTTTAATGTTAGTTGTTATTAATGTTTTCCTTAAAGAAACAACAGCAGCTTGTCATGGCCTGCTTATATGCGAAAATACAAGCCTACGTATTGTTAAGCTATTGCACAAAAAGACAGCATTTAGAGTTACAGTTGTATTGCACAAGAGAACACAAATATTTACCTCAAATACAACAAATTAATTTGATTTTGACTGATTCATTATTTGAACTTCATATTATTAAAACTTTATAGACTAATAAACTAGAATTAAAACCTTACTATATCCTCAGCAAAATTTATTTAAAGACTCAATTCAATTTCTCTGCTTTTTTTTTTTTTAATTAGGATTTTTACATTCTAAGCACAATGTTAAGAATTTTGTTTTGTATTTGAAATGTGATACAGCTCTACCTGAAAGAGTAGTAGTTTATTTTATTGTTAATCCTACACTGGAAGAAGTAGCAAGATCTCACAGCTATGTGGACATTTTTTTGGTGGACTACACAAGTACATCTTCACAGACAACTGGAACACAGACAGTGGATTCATAATACAGCTGGAGATTCTGTAGATCCATGCCTCACTTTTACAGTACTGTTTCTCCACGAAAAATTCTATTCAAAAATTTTTTGTCTGATTGGGAGACTATAAGTTGTGAACAATGTATCTTAAAAGAGCAGTTGACAGGTTTTAAAACATTTGAAATCTGTCTTTCAGAAACACCTGGTATGTTAACTTAGAAGCTATCAAGAATTGTAGCTTCTATTCATTTTACAGAAGATCAATGCAATATTTGCAGAGAAGTTGCTCATATACTTAAATGATATGATTTTGGTTTGCCTGGGCAAAACAGAAGCCTCAGGAATATCAGATACACATTTGAAATTAGAAATTTACAGATACAGTCTGATATAGCAAAAAATAATCGTGAAAAAGAAAACCCAGAAGAACTCAAGGCTATGTTATTTGAGCAGAAATACATCCACCAAGCCATCACAGCAGTTATGCACAGGAAGACAAACTGGATTGCTTTGATGTGACCAAAATGCCCGAAACATGAAGGGCAGAGCAGGTGCAGATTTATGGCCATAGCAAATTGCATATAATCACTGGTAATCTTATGGCCTTTCTGTCCTACTTACAGATAAAAGTTTTTTTCCAATTGTTTTCACATATATGATCAATGTTTCAATCAACACAATAGCAAAATACCATAGGTTATGGTAACATCAACAGCTTAAACTTCACTTTCAAGTTTCTAATATTACTACTTTATACATTTTCAGTATCCACATACTAAAAGTTTATTATTTAGGAAAACATTCTGAAGGTTTTCTTCCATAAAAACATAGCAAGCACTACTTCTGATCCATTAAACAAATGCCCCTTAAAAGGTCACATTAGAAATCAGAATCCATGAAATGCCAAGCTAGTGGTCTGATCCCATACTATCTTCAAACAGACAGAAATTGGAGGGAGGAGGGGAAAAAACCCCAACAAACCAACCCTCACCCACAAAACACAGAAGCAATACCATGTATACTCAAGTTATTCCATTGTTGTGCAAACCATTTTAGTAATAATAAAGATTAAATTTTAGAAGGAAGCATATGTTTCTTTTTAAAAACTTAAGAACGGTTTTTAAGTGTCTGGTATAATATCAGAAACCAATAAATACGTAGTTTAGCATAAAGTAACAACTCATTAATTTGGTTTTAGAGGAGTCCACTTTGAAAGGACAAATGTCAGACTCACATTGTCATCAATTGGTGCTGCAACACGGCAATGGTCAGGATCTGAATAGGTCTTCTGGATCAAAGGAGGCACCTACAATGAAAAAAGGTAATGTTTATGAAGTAAAAAATACTTTAGAATACCAATAGATCAGATCAATTTTCATAATCAATTTGGTTATGAAAATGAAAACCAAATATTTGGTCAAGTCAGTTGCATGCTACTGCAGACAAACACACAGTAGTCCTTTCACCTTTCAACAAATCAAGCCTGTAGGTATTCTCCTACAGCTATCAAAGTTATCAACACCTTTAAGGTAATCCACATGTATTTGCTCAAGTGCCTAATGTTTGAACTGCAAAACACCTCTTGATCTTAAAAACACCTCTGGGTCTTAAGTCCTGCCCAGTCACGGACTTCCCTGAGAATATAAACTGCACATACATTGTTAGTCACACACCAGGGCAATCACCAGCAATGACAAAGTTCAGAGCCAATCATTTTATCTCACAAGTAATGAAAAAAACCAAACAAAACCCCTCTGCCCCTTTCATGGTTTAAGGGTTAACTCATCTTGGTTGCTGCTCTATATCTGCCACATATAACTGTTTTGGTAACACAAAACAGAACAATCCCTGATCACAGACCTTACAGCTACACACACAAAGAGGAGGGCAAGGGAAAGGAAGGTAAAATGGACATATCAGGAAGATTACTACTTTCATAAGACTTCTAGATAGCATGCCCTGCTACCATTCCTCACCTCCAAGGTATTACATTTTAGGAATAGAAGAGATGAGGAAAGATGGCAGGAAAGACAGAAAGAAAATGTAATTAAAAACAGAATTCAGCAAGGAATAAGCAGAAGAGAAGCTATCTCCTTATTCTAAGTTTCATAATATATGGGGTTTTTTTTCCCCTAGTGAAAGCAGCAGATGCAGCAAACTATCTTTATGAGAATGGGTGGTAAAAAAATAAGAAAATCAGTGACTCATTCTTCAAGTGGCTGCACTGAATTAAGTGAAGAAGGACTGCTGTAACAGACTGTGGATACCATCTTAATGTGTTACTTAATAGCACAGGTAACTCCATGCTTGTGCTATAATGACCGCTGAACAGTTTTAAAAGGGTATAGCTATAAACCAGATTGCTTTCCTGTCTAATGACTTAACTCTTCGTTATAGTATACAACATAAATTTAAGTGAGTTGATAGCTAATCTCCTATTAATTCAGTAGTATGCATTAACTGCCAAATATTTTCTTACCTTGAAAAATGATTGCTTTATGTCTTGTCCCAATCTCTCTGACATTTTACCCATGTTGTCTGACATTTTAGTCATTCCCTCTGC
The DNA here is from genome assembly GCF_047716275.1 of Strix uralensis. NCBI lineage: Eukaryota > Metazoa > Chordata > Aves > Strigiformes > Strigidae > Strix > Strix uralensis. The sequence goes on along the minus strand of NC_133972.1, from coordinate 38,386,362 downwards.
CAGGCTGTCAGGGAGAGACTTGACTGCATTTGATACATTTCTCATAGAGTTACGCAGTGGGTTTACAAATGTGTCCATCTGAAGGGGAAGATGTTTAACCAGAATTGTATAATCTATGAGGACACCAGTATGTTAATACACTATGAGAGGTATCACACTGTTCCAGAGGACAATAATATAAAGAAAAACTCAAATTGCTTAACTCCATTACAGAATGCAGAGTAAAGTTTTAGCTTCGCTTTCATTTATATTTCTCATTCCTTACAGCCCTACTGTAACTATTTACATCTTTCAGCAGATCTTTTTTCTGAGTCATTTCCATTTCCCATCTCTCAAATTTGCTTAGCTTGAATTTATTTTCCTTTTCTTCTCCATTCAATGCCATTTCTCCCTTCCAAGCTTCCTAATTCCAGATGTTTCACTTCTGCTTTCAACTCTTCCATCTTTGAAATATGCCTCTTTTGAACAGCACTGGAGTAATATGCTTTAATATCAAGGCAAGTATAATTAAAAACATAAAATAGTTCCATAGGAATTGTAACAATTTTTCTTTCAGTGTATACTCTAAATTCAGTCCAAACAAAGGCACAAACACTAGTGTGATGCCCACGAAGCACCTGATAAGCTGGAAATCAAATCTTACACCTTGAAGAAATATTTAACTGTTTCACTGCTAAATATTTAAGGAACATAGGCAGAACAACAATACAGTTGAAGATGCTTTTTATATCAAAATCACTAGAAGTTTAGAAATAGCTATATTTGCAAAGCAGATGCCCACACAAACTGGTCAACTGAACAATCACTTGTCTGAAGAGAGTTCTGGTGGCTTAAAAAGGATGCACAGCTCAGAGCTCAATTTGACCAATGACTGGTTACAACGGCTAAATACGTAACAGCTGCTTTTGAAGGAAAATGCATTTCATCTTTTGGGCTGAAGAGTGGAGAGCATGGTAACAGTAGCAAATACAGAGTAAAGAACTGAAAAAAGAAATTAGCAGGAATGAGACTACAAAAAAAAATCACAGATGTCTGACAGAAAGTAACTTTCAATGAACACACTTTTCAAGTAGTCTTGGTGCAATACACTGTCTGATTTCAAAATCTGATTTCCTTGTCATACAAATAAATGTACCCGTTATAAAAATGGTAAATTTTGGTTCTATATGTCCCCACATATTTTGCCACGCAAAGTATTAAAGCAACTCACTTGTAAGTTGTTTTGAAAGTGCTACATAGCTGCTCAATATCAGTTCAACATCTCTGTTTAAGGAAATCATTGCACTAATGAACGCTCTAAAGTTCCACCGACAGTGCAAAATATTCTTACCTTCCGTGCAAAATCCCCCTTCCCTTTGCTGTATGCTTTATTCTCCAGGAAGTCATACACATAATGGGCTAAAGCTGGAGAAGCCTTCATCATTTCAGGATTTAACAAGAGCTGAATAAAATAATTTTTAAAAGATGCTTTTTAATAAATAATGAAAAAGCCGTACCATTCAGCTGAGTAGAAGTTTACCATGCACAAAGACACTACATCTTGCAATGTATTTTCTCATTCATTCTCTCAATTTTATTCTAACATTACACTATTCTGAAGATGGAAACAACATACTTCTTGTTAATTCCCATAATTTTGACTAGTATATTATAGCATCTCACAGAAAAATACGCAACTTTATGACCACTCAAATGGCTTCTAAAACTCCAAGAAAAAAAAAATAGCTGTGACTGAAAAAAATACTGCTATTAAAAACGGGGCATATATCTCACAAAGGAAAAAGTATTAGTGCTCTAAAACAGAATAATCAGATTTTACCATGTTTTATTCATCTTGATTTTTTATTGTTAACGTGTCTGTTGAGTTGCTCAACATATTTTAGTGATAAATGACCCGAAAGTCCCTCGAAGTAGGACAACTGAATTCCTTTAGTTGGGTTGATACAGGCCATATCTGAGTGGAGCAGCTGTGTGGTTGTGCTACACTGCTGGAGCAGGTGCCACACCAATCCTTATGCAACAGCACAAGAGAAAGTAACCACAAACATGAGTGTGACAGAAGAAAATTAAGTGGCATAGAGCTCAAAACCAACACAGCTGGAACCTCACCAGACCAGAGGATCTGGGACAGAACCAGCTGAGAATAAACCAAAACAGCAAAGAAAAGGCAAATTTATTAGATAATAGAAAGTTCTTATAGTATACTATTTAGGACTATATACCACCTAGAACAACTTTTTTTTTCCTGCTATCATGATCGCAAATTTCTGCCTCAGAAAAAGGAATTGCAACCTAGAACACAATCAGAAAAACCTAACAACTTACCTGCAAATATGCATTTAAATCTTTTTTCCTCTTTTCCAGAAATTCTCTGTCCATATTGTTAAATGTCTTTTTGCCAGGAAGTTTCAGTATATTTGCAAGGTTTTCAAACTAGAAAAAAGAAAATATTTTTTTGTTCTGTTTTCAAGAGAGTTTCAAATCACCATATAAGCTCAGAAATAATACTCATTATATTCAACTATTGTCATCTACCATGTAATACCTGACAAATAATTTCTGCATCAAGCTCAGAACTCAGATTCCTTGGAGAAACCAAAATGAAAGGTAGGCTGTCAAGAACAAATGCACGAAAATTCGCATGAGACTGTCAAGAGCAAAATTTAATTTCCGAACACACACGTGATAGTCACTTTCGAATACAGACTAATAGAGTGTGCAAATTATTCCTGTCATCACACAGCTCAAAAAGGTTTAGGCTCAAGATCTATGATTATTATTTGTGCAAACATTAGTAGGGTTATAAGACTACAGCAAGAGAACTTGCAAATCTTTCTAAAACATCTTCCCTTTCCTCTCCTGATCAAACCTACTGCGGAAGTGATACTTGTCAGAAACAATGTAATGAAAAAACAGTATTTTAAATATAAATACTATTTGAAGTAGTTATCTATTACATTACTGACTAAAGAAACTGCTGTGAATCTATTCCGTACTTTAAGGAAAAAAGTGCATACAGATACTATGCACAGCTAACTTGAATTCCATTTTGGATCAAGTACCTATTTTCTCTGAAAAAGATAAACAATAATCTCTGCCCTTCCTATTAATTTTAAATAAAAGATTCTAATTTTTACTCTTAACATGTCAATAAAAAGGTCTCAGACAAGCACACATGAAGGATGCTCAGTGTATCAGTGACATTCCTGTGCCCATAAACTCTGTAGGAATGTCTACTTTATTGTCAAAGCAAAATTGTTGAGAGTTTCTGAGATGCTACAATGAAGCACAGCCATTGCTTTACTTTTTGCAGTCTTAATGTTGGAGGATAATGTTTCCATCTTCTGCAAATTCAAGAACTCAGATTTAGCAATAAGAAATTTCTGAGCTTTCATATTTTGAAAATTTCTGCTTCTGCCATTTTTTTCTAGTCATTTACTGGTAGGTCAGTTTTAAATGACTGCCCCGTATCAGCAGAATATTAACTCACCATAAGGTCAGGGAAGCTATACCTGTTTCAACAGGTCAGGGATTCTTCAAATCAGTGAATTAATTTAAAAAAAATCCATTTGAAGAAGAGTTCAAAAATTGGTATTTCAAATTTAATGACAGCTCACTAAGATAATCAGAAATTCACAGGAAAGTCAAAATTTGTTTATAATTAACCCAAATATTCAACACAATGTTTGCTTTTTTAATAGAGCCTTTACCATTTTTATTACTGTTGTGACTTTACAATGCTAACCTACTTGCACAGAATTTATTCTTTAGGCCCCTCTATTAATAACAGGGTAAAGGGATGTAATCCAACACTTCTGACTAGTTCAAAGGTTACGCAGTCAAATCTGACTTCTCCAAAGGCTTGGGTTTAAAAGTGTTTCACCCTCCTCTTTTAAAAGCACTGCGTTTTCGACACTTTTTCATGTCAGCAGGTTCTACTTTGTACCAGCTGGTGAATTACAAGTCTCTATTTTTTCTTCTTTCATTTTAGGAGGTTTAAAAGTCTGAGAACACAAGAACAGCAATAAAAGGCAGATTGTCTAGCAATACACTGAACTGCCAACAGCTGTCCCTTCTGAGACCCCATCGATCCTTAACATTTCACTTAAAACCGAAATACCCATTTCCCAAGATCAGTTTTTATTTCTTAATCTCTGTGACAAATATAACAAATGAAATATGCCACTGTTTGAGACCAATAGCACTTCCATACAAACATTTTAAAGTAAAATTAAGCAAAGGGGAGGGTGGGGGGAAAAGCTTTCTAAGTTCCATTTCCTTTTGTTAGAGCAATTATATAGCCATCAGATACCAAACTATATAAATGTGCACCTGTAAACTGCTCAGTACAAATAATGTATAAATGGTTAAAGAAGTACACTTTAATGGAAAATAATGTAGTGTTGTAACTGCATATCTTAAGTCACTTTGAGAAAGCCAATGCTCATGCCATATCATCACACAGAAAAAGCAGTTTTCAAAGAAACCTTAGAATATTTTTGTGAGATTAATTACCTGTTCAGTGATCCTCATGTGGAAGTCATGGAAGTCACTGTAGCGTCGATATGTCTTCCATGTCTCTTCACTGTTTGGACTTCGCCGATGGACTGTGATAGCATACAGGGCGTATGTCTTGCCATGGTCATTACACACTCCTGCCACAGCATATGGGTCATAGTCAGCATAGACTAGTAGTTTAAAAACAAAAATAAAAAAAGGAACAAACAGAAAGAAGGAAGACGAAAGGACACAAACGTGAAGTGAAGAAATGTCTGGAATGACAGACCTGAGAGACAAAAATGGACATGCAAACAGAAGAGTAACCCATCCCTTTATCCAAAACACTGTATAGCTGATACCCTCCAGAAACTTATTATGTAAACTTAAATATAGCGACTAAGGAGCCTTAAAGTTAGACAAGTTTCACAGACATTCAAAAGAAAAAAAGAATAAGAAAAGACTTCAACTTAAGAACAGTGAGTAAATATCGTAAGAGAAATTTAACCTAAAGAACTCAAGATATGAGTGGAAGACAACTGTGAAACCAGAAGAAATTCCAGTCTGCAAAGTACTCTAACCATATTGCAAAAGTTTGTCCATCTAGAAATCTGTAAATACAAAAGGCAGTGCTAGCAAGCTGTAAGCATTGTTTTGTTATTAACATCTGCAGTTTGTCAGTAACTATAAGATAAAAAATATCACCCACACTATTTAAGTCAACAGAAACTATGTATACACACACGTGTATGTATTCTGTATGTGTGTGTACATATATATAATATACTCTCTGTGTGTACACACACATTTCATGAAGTCAATTTATAAATGGAAGGAACACATATGGAAGATAACATAATTACCTTAAATAGAAAAAACCCCATTTTTGTTCTCCACTGAATATTTAAGTTATGTCATTATTTTCCAAATTATTTTTCAACACAAGACAAGGTGAATTCTCAAAGATTATGAAGGGATCTTGTATACACCCCACAAGCACAGTAAGGGGTAGTAATCGGCAGAAGAAAGGAGCCTGTACACAGATACAAGATGCACCTACTGACTGTAACATCCAGAAAGAAGTGACTTGTATTTCTTGTTCAAACATGAGGTGAAGAGGAAGATGATGTCCATTTTAATCTTACAATATGAACGTGTATGTATCCCCTGGTTCAACTGGAGTATTATGGATTCACAGAGTCAAGCTGACAGTTATCAATACACGCTAATATCAAGATTATAAACTTAACATAATTTGTGATTCTTACCTTTTATCTTAGATCAAAACAATGAAAATTCTAAGTTCAATTCAGAAAAAAGTATCACATGCCATTTTAACAAAAAAGCAAAATTGTGATTCTTAACTTTTAAATTTTTCCCCTTCTCTGAGAACTGACTATATGAGACTTGGATTGCACCATGCTCTCCTACTGGATTGCAGTAACAGAGTTTTTAATTAAAATGTCAAGTAGTTGAATTCTTGCTCACAGCTCATGTGTCTGCTATACAAATGCATAGATTTAGAAGTCTATTGCATAGTAAAATCTACCAAAAAGAGTATCTGAAGATCAATTCATAATTTAATTACCCAGTGCAATCTCATCTAACTAGAATATTTGCAAATAATATTTGAGAAGTTTTGTTACTTACTTTCACACAATAAAAATTTTAAATTTATCAACAGGCAAACTTTTTTTAAAAGATAACCAAAAAAAGCCACCACTGTAAAGACTAAAGTCACTACCTTTAATTAAGCTAAGTTAGTAAGGAAGCACAAAACATAGGGGAAAATATTGTAGTAAGAGAAGTAAACAGTCAAGAATTAGAATTGTGTAACTAAAGAGATGGCTTTCAGAATTTGTTCTTTAAATAATTGTTAAAATAAATGCTACTCAACATTTAAGTTTAATGAATGATTTTCCAGAGAGAGAAAAAGTAATAATACCATAAACAACAAAAATTAAATCACATTTTAAGTACAGATATATAGTCTATGAGCTACAGCACCAATTCTGTACGGATTTTCACTGCAAGGACTTCATGGGAAATATGAATTAAAATGTTTTATGAGGTCAAAAAAAATACGAAAGTACTAGGATTTCAATGGCCTGTAATATTAAAAATTCAAAATAAATGGTGAAAAACAAGTAAGCAGCCATCATAACAGATTGACTTACCAGTATCCGAGATGTATGCATGGAGTTGAACTGTCTCATCAGAAGGGACATTTGAAAGGTCATCTAAGGACTGCAGGGCGGGGGAGAGAGGGGAGAAGGAAGAAATGGGCAAGAGAGACTAAGATCACAGATACATCTGAGAGATTCTTTTTGATTTATCTACTTCACTTTCAGACTTTCAGTTCACTACAGTAGAATAGCTTAATGCACTGTAACAATGCAAATAAGTGTTTGTACTGATTACTAAAGCCTTTCTTTTACAGAGTGTAGAGCCCTTCATTTCCCCTACCAGTTTCACATAATTTTGTAATCACTAACATATTTGCTGCTTTAATTTTATATCTCAACTCTAATAGAAGTACAGCTACAAATAGTCTTTTACTGTGCATTTTAAATAAACAAAAAACCCCCGAACAACTGTGGATACAGATGTTGTGTAACAGATCTTTTGGGTTTATCTTTATACCATCCTGTTTCCTTTCAACTGACTTTAAACTTAAAGCACTACACGAAAGTTACAGGGCAGTAAAACCTGAATAATTTCTCTGCTGTATAAAAGAAACAGCAAGCACTTTTCTCAGAAATGTTTTGTGTCAAAAAATGAACAGATACATCCTCAGCTGGCTGATGCCCTGTCCCCCTGTTCAATAATTATCGGGATCAAAAGAAGCTTTTAGAGAAGCTTTGCTACTATTCAAAATTAATACATCTGACTACTAGGACGTAACATAAGAAAGCTTTGTAAGATTGTTGGATGAAAAACTTGGATATACAACTGAAAGAAATAGAGGATGGGCCACTACACATGTGATCCTAATATTAAATTACCCGGTTACAAAAAAGGATGGAACTACTTAAGTAGAACTCATAGGCACTGAGATCCCAG